>NC_136429.1:221178813-221807027 GCF_052849685.1 Lactuca virosa | reverse complement strand
TTAGACAATAATGCAGTTTGTTTAGCTTTTTGTTGGGATCTCGTGAGCACTCCTGCAGAAGACTCACCAATCACCTGGGTTTTCGGATGATCTCTGGTCCATTTGGTCGGATGAGGATAATTCGGATCATAAGAGGGATCCAATTCAGCGTTTACCTCCTCAAACTCTGATTGTACATCCGAATCATCATTCACATCTTTATTCTCCCCCTCGAATGATGAGAGTTCTTCTACTTTAGAAATTGAAGTGTCTCCTACAAATGGAGGTTCGTGAGTCATTGTGGGAGGTGATGTATCTTTATCAGAAAGTGGTTCAGAAGAAAAGGACGAAGTAAAACCCTCCCCCTGCAATGGAATGTTTGTATCTTATCGTGCAGATTGCTCCCCCTGAAAACTTGCATTGGAATCGGAATTCTCCCCTTGGAATGTAGTATTCGTGTCTTGAGGGACGTTCGCACTTGGAGGCTGTTTGTGCATATCCTTCTTAGTGTCATCAATTATTTTCTTCAATTCATCCTCTTTCTTGTCAGTTGCTTTTGATTCGGATGAAATAGCCTTCTCTGGCTCGTCAAAGAGTAACATGAATTCCTCATAAATATTGGAGAGAGGAATCGTTGCTGGACTTGGTTTTGGAAAGATCTCCTTTGATTGACTTTCATTCGATTCAATCCTCTTTAAGTAATTTTCATCGAACGTGACATAGTAGGTTTCCTCCATCTTCTTGTATCGTTTGTTGAGAACCCTATAAGCCTTAGAGGTCAACGAATATCCCAAAAATATACCCTCGTCAGTTTTCGCATCGAATCTCCTTGTTCCTTGGAGTTGAAGATGAAACACCTGGAACGAAATACATGAAAAAATTAACGTTAGGTTTGTGATTATTTATTATTTCATAAGCAGTCGCAATCGCATCCGCCAAGAAATAGAGAGGCAGACATGCGAAAGATAGCATGGTTCTCGCAGCCTCGCACAAGGAGCGGTTTTGCCTGTCAACTACACCATTCTATTGTGGAGTATAGGGAGGAGAAAAATTGTGTGTGACTCCCTTCTCAGCAAGGAATTCTTCAAACACTTGGTTTTTGAATTTCAAACCATTGTCACTGCGAATATTGCGAACCACCTTACGAAGTTGAAGCTCCATTTGGTTTATGAAATCCTTGAGTTTTGGTGTCGACTCAGATTTCTGTTTAAGAAAGTACACCCAAGTGAAACGTGAAAAATCATCAACTATGACAAGAATGTACTTACTACCACCAACACTTTCAATTGCAGAAGGGCCACAAAGGTCGATATGTAGAAGTTCTAGTGGTTCAATGACTTTCGTGTTTACTATCGTTGGATGACTTTTCCTACTTTGCTTCCCCATTTCACAAGCTTGACATAAATGATTCTTATCAAATTTAAGGAGAGGAAGTCCTCGTACGTGATCACCAAGAACAAGCTTGTTGATGTATTTGAAGTTGAGATGCGAAAGTCTTCTATGTCAAAGCCAACTATCGTCTGAGTGAGCTTTTGTAAGTAAGCACATGACAGGCTTCCCTCGTATTGGATTCATATTTAACGGATACATTTCTCCTTTGCGCTCGCGACTTTAGAAGGACTACTTTTGTCTTCTTTTCTATGATTTCAGACCTTTCGTCATCAAATGAAACCTTTAAGCCCGTTCCCATAACCAACTGAAAAACACTTATGAGGTTGTGTTGCAAGCCTTCTACAAATGCCACCTTACGAATAAAAAAATCTACATTCGTTATCATCCCATAACCTTTAATCCTTCCAAAAGAGTTATTCTGATATTTATCATTTCCGTCATCTTTGAGAGCCCGAAACTCTCACAACTCTTCCTTACTCCCAGTCATGTGACGTGAGCAGCCACTGTCGATATACCATTCAGAGTCAAACTGCTCGTCACGTATTACCTACGAAAATCAAGCAGATTTAGGAACCCAAAGTTGCTTGGGTCCTTGTGAGCCTCTTACAGAAAGGGGAAAAGTAATTGCAACATCAACCATATAAGTACGTTTAACTAATGTGGTTTTATCTTTCTTTGTTATCGTGAAAAGTTTTATCCTATTATCTTTTACGTTCGTTTCTTTTGGAAATGATTGTTTTTGTGTATTTTTGATTTGATTCTTTACGAACTCTTTTTCAACTTTCTTCGAGTTAGTAGTCGATTCCTTGGTTGGAACTACATGATTCGATACCAACTTTCCTTTTCATTTAACGTCTTTGGATGAAGCTTTCGTGGGTTGAGAATGATGAGGTTTTGGTTTCTCCACAGGCTTCTTTGAAAAGACAGGTTTTTGAACAACTTTCTGTTCAGATTCATGTGGACTGCGAAAGTGAGAACGTGAAGATTGTCTGGGGTTCGCCAACGAAGGAGCTTTCGCATTTCGATTGGAGTGTTTATCATTGCAAACATAGTTGGGATTTTGGGATTTCCTTTTTCGTTTTTGAGCTGCAAGTTGTGCTGAGGATTTGTGGATGTTTGCCTTAGGTTTCGACTTTCTTACATGAGATTCGTTCTTCACTGATGTAGGTTCTCTTTGAATGTCCTTGGTTCCACTTGGACTTCCTTTCTCATAGCTTGAGAGATTGTTCAGTGGTTCTGCCATATATCTTCCTTTCACTCTCCAAGAGTTCTTTTCTGACAAATCTATGGTTTCGTATGCATTGTCTATTGGAGCAGACCAGAAGTACTCATCACATCCATCGTTGTCGTCATCATCTACGAGGGATGTTAATTGAACTGTTTGGTTTTTGTCCAGTCCTTTAGTAGAAAATACTTGGTTAGGGACAGTTTGCACTTTAGGAAAAACCGTTGCTTTAGCTTTTAAAATTTCAGGTTTATCTTGAGAAATACGTGTGAACTCAACAGAGTTTTCTAAAATTAAAGCTTTCGCAGGTTCGGTTTCATTTTTCACAAATTCTGAGCAATCAACTTCATCCTCTACAGAAATTTTTCTCATATCACTGTCCTCATTGAATTCAGATGTATTTTCGACATTAATTTTATTATCTGAACTCAATTTGGCACTCAATGAATCGAACTTTTGTATAGTATCAGATTTTATTTGCTTCTTGTCATTTTCATCAAAAAGTTGTTTTAACATGTTTTTATGGTCTGTGGACTTAATGTATGATTCAATTCTTTCCAGTCTTACCATGTAAGCATCAGAAGTTTCGTCAGACGAAATGATGGATTCGCATTTATAACAATCGATGTCAATTTCGTCTTCCTTTAACTCAAGAAATAGTAAGATCATCTTGTGAATTTTCTTACCAATCTCAGAATCAAGGTGCTACTGAGTAATATTGAAATAAATCCTTTTAGCAATCAAACATAAAATGTTATGTTGTTTCAAAAGCATTAAATTGTCTCGTTGCAAATAAATCAATTGATCCCTGGACTTAGAAAAATCCGACTCAATCTTCTCTATCCATATGTGCCTCTCATCACTTTTCGATAAAACCCTGCTGATTTGATCGGTTAGGTTAGTGTTTGTCAAACGAGTTCTTTTTAAACTCTACCTAATGCTTGAAAAGGTGAATTTTAAGTCATTTAATTTAGTTTCATATTTTGACACACGTATATTGATAGATTCAAGAATAAGATTTACCTTTCGTATCATCTGTTCACATTCATTAATCTGTTCAGGAACTGGCCTTGTTGCGAAACAACTATCATCTCCTCTTCCACCATCAGTGGCATACCCCTTCATCTATGACACCTCATTGGTTACAATCAAGCATCTTCCTCTGAACTGCGAACTCTCTTCTTTCGCAACGAACGCCTTGCCATGCGTAGGCATGCGGACCTCATTTTTTTCAGAATCAGTGGACCAAACTTCCACTCCTCCAAACTCATTCTCATCATCATTTTCCTGCACAATTAAAGAGGAATATATTTATCACTATTATTTTTCTTCTTGATCTCTTCGAGCTTTCGCATGTAGTAAGCTTCATCATCTTTTCCTTCCTTCTTCTCATTCAACCTTCGCATCATGCATTCCTTGGCCAGGTGGTTTTTACCATGACAGTAGTTGCAGTCATAGCCAGAGTCACCCATGACCTTCTTTTGCTTCTTGTCTTCCTCCTTTTGAGAACCGTTCGCACTTTCCTCTTTTACCTTCTCAGAACTATAACTACCCTGCCAGTTACGGTTCCTGTTGGATGGAAACTTGTTCTTTGCGAACCGCTTTAGATTCGACACCATTAATGCATATTCTTCATTCGTAAGCTCGCATTCTGAAAGATGGGATTCAAATCCTTCTTCTGTAACTTTCTTGCCATTCGCAACTAGGGCCAGAGATCCCATTCCTGATACAACTTTTGCTTCTTTTGTTACCTCATCTTCATGTGCCTTCAGGATTCCAACCAGCTTTTCTAAAGTATAATTTTTGAACTGTTCATGTGCCTTGACCGTTGAAACTACTGCCTTCCACTCAGATCGAAGCCTGTTCATAAGTGTGACTTTTTGTTCAATTACTTCACGTCCAATACCATGTTTCAGCATCTTACTGAGAAGATGATTGTAGCGATTGAATGTTTGACTTAGACTTTGTTCAGGCTTTTGTGTGAAGGCACCAAACTCAGAAAGCAGGAGTGTCTGAGTAGAGTGTTCAAAATCTGCATCAGTGGAGTAAAGTTCCTTGAGCCTATCCCAGATAGCTTTTGCAGTATCACATGAACTAACTAGACGAAAGGTATCGGCGGGAAAAGCAAATTGAATGATCCTCATTGCCTTAACATTGCTGATCAGTTTTTCCTTTTCATCTTGTGGAACATCCTTCACATCGAGAAGTAGTTTACTATAATCAGATTGAGTCTTAATGACTCTTCTGGTTCCAGTGTGAACAAAAGCACCCCGAGTGATAGCATCCAATATAAGATAACCATTGTCCTCCAAACAAAGAACATAATCTTCAAAGTGAAGCGCCCGTACTTCGTATTCATTGGGAAATAGAATGGGGATCCTAGTTGTCGATCCAATGCTGCTAGAAAGATTTATGGAGTTGATGTGAGAATCGTCGTGCTACATGATAATATTTTCTTTGAAACCTGTTAAGAATAAGATGTGTAAACTCAAATATTTTTAGGGTAATATCAAGATCACTGAACACCGTCACGATAACTTATAATAACAACCGAAGAAGATCCTATATTAACGGAAACCCTAATAACTCTGTAAACAGAAGAGATGCGTATAGATTACATAGTCTCCTGCTCTGATACAAATTGTTAGGATGAAAATCCTTGAAAGATCGTTTAGATTCAAACAGATTAAAATTAGAACACAACGATGATTCAAAATATGTTGAATGATTCAAATGTCACAGCCTCAGAAGAACTCGATTAAGATTGCTACTATAGAGGCGTGATTAGGGTCACAAGATAATATCAGAGTTGCTAAACTATGATGCATGTATGCACCATAAATACTCTAACCCTAATAAATGAAAGACGGGTGGACAGGACCAACCCGTTTACAAAATAAACAAACTAAATAGCCCATTGACGCAGCACTTTATATCCAACAAATTTGATTCTCAAATTTTGAATGGGACTTGATATTTAATTTGACGACTCGACGCGTATATCAACTTCCGCTCATGTTCTTCTCTGTCGTTTATTTACTCATTATAAACTTACAAACAAAACTTATATATTTGTCAATTAATAATTTTTTGCAAATCATTGATTAGTAATTATAATTTGAAATTATCAATAATGTTTTTCTTTTTCATATGTGGTTTCCACGGGTATTAACCTAGTAGTCTATTGTGACAACTGAGAAATTTCTCGTCAAACAACCGTCACTAGAGTTTAGCATACACAAATAGAAGCAATAGAATTTTTCATATTACATAAAATATGTTCAGATATGATATGACTTATAAAAAGAAAAAGGTTAATATAGTAAAAAATGAGTGAGAAAAAAGTCATACCGCTATTAATAATGGTTAGTGTATTCGGAAAATACATAATAACGTGACCCCAAGGATATAAACTTTGTAAAAATCCGACTCTGATTGGAGGAGTTATGATTTTAAAAAATGTAAAAATCAACTGTTTAACTAACGTAATTAACATCAAAATGGTATAAAGAAATTGGTTGAGTTTCGGCTAAATTCATTAAAAGAAAAATCGTAGTACTCCACAAGATAAGAACTTTGAGATGAAAAAGTTCAATTGAAATGTTCTGCTCTTCACCAAAGGAATCTCCGCCTTGCCCTGGCGATCATCGGTAATCCTCAAGGTTTCTGGCGTAGGCGCCACCAGTGCTCCCCCAGACAACCTCGAACAATCGGCCTTTTTATAGCTGGTCTGGTTGTAGTGAAAACAAATCAAACCTTTCTTGGGGCACTCCCTGCTCATGTGGCCCGACTAACCACAAATGTAACATATCGAGCCTCCTAGCCGACAGGCCCCACTGTGCAGCTTGCTACACTTGGCACAATGGCCCCGACCCTGTTGGCCTCTGCTAGAAGTATCTGAGGTCTTGGGTTTTATTGGCCTGGCCCACTGCTGTCTGCACCTGCTCCGACTTTCACTTCGTCCGGAGCTCCAACTCGATTTCCTGCTCACGGGCCTTCTCAGTCATATCATTATGGGTCTTGCGACATGAGAAACTCATGAACTCCCTGATATCATCCCTCATCATGGCATGATATATCGTCTTCCTCATCTCCTCATCCGCAACATACTGCAGAACTAGCAATGCCCTCTCCTTGAATTTGGCGGTGATCTCCGCCATAATATCTGTAGTCTGGAGAAGGTCCTGGAACTCCCTCACCAGCTATTGCACCTCAATGGCCGGTGTAAACTCCTGATAGAACCTTTGCACAAATTCCTCCCAAGCCATCACTATAATAGCCGCCGTACCAACCGCTCGGGTAACTTCCTCCCACCAATCCTGCGCTCGGTCCCTCAGCAAGCAGGATGTGAATCCCACCTTTGCCGCCTCGAGGCAAAAGCTCATGCGTTGAGCATTCTCCATGTCAGTGATCCAACGGTGGCTAGCAATGGGGTCCTTAGCCCCAAAGAACTCAGGCGCCCTACATGCCTTGAACTCCCGGAACGAGGGAGTTTGAGTCTCAATCTGACCTGCGAAAATCTCGGCTCGAAATGATCTGAGTCGCTCCTCCATGATCTCCATAATCCCCTCCTTGACGGTATTAAAAATCACCAGAACCTGAACCCGAACCAGAACCCGATCCCAAACCTGAACCTCCTCGTGTAGTCATCACGATCCTCAACTGAAACTACAACATAGAAACAATCGATAAAGAACTTCGAAGGGATTCCTCCTCATTGGACTCCTTAAAGTTCTAAGGTCTACTCTTGTCTCGGGTACAGGTCCTGTGCTTTCAGTAGTACATGTAACATCCCAGGATCCGAGACCAAAAATTTCGTTTTTTTGATTTAATAGTTCATAAAAAAGATTATTGAAAACATCATAAATTTATCTCATTTCATAAAAACCCATAAGTCATATGTCTCAAAAGCATGTCATAAGATAATAATAATGTCAGAGTACAAATCCAAAAAACATCATAGTGCAGAAAATCGTGGTGTGATGCGCTGCAGTCATGCCGGCTCCTTCCCCTTCGAAGCAGAAGTACCTGAAACCAAAACTGAAAACCGTAAGCACGAAGCTTAGTGAGTTCCTCCATCATACCACATACCATACATTAACATACTGTCAGGCATACCTGGGTGCCCGACCTACCCCTTCGGTCTCTTTCAACCGGTAACCGCCTAGCATATCTGGGTGGTGGCTTACCCCTTCGGTCTCTTTCAACCGGATACTGCCTAGCATATCTGGGTGATGGCCTACCCCTTCGGTCTCTTTCAACCGGATACTGGGACTATTTCACCCCTACCACTACCACATAATAACATAGAATACTAGCACTTAAAACATAACAGATAGTGGCATACCAGACAATTATCACAAAGACAATCATCTCGACTATAATCACCTACTAGTGGGCCGGCATTGGTGCCTTAGACGCACTTCTACTGGTACATAACTAACCTCGTAAAGCTGAGTGTCGAATATCACGGAAAGGAATCTATAAGAGCTGCTCCGATGACTCCCCGACTATCATTATCATAACAACACTTAGTTAAAATCCATAATACTTCTTAGGGTAAAATGACCATTTTACCCCTTGGTCTAATTCGGACCATACCTAAGGCCCAATTCCATCTTATCTTTCCCAACCCACTAATGGCTTAATTTTCTAAATTGGGACCAACTCCTCAAATGGGCCTTATCACAAGCCCAATAAATCCTTAGCCCAAATAAATAAATTCGAGTGGCCCAATATGGCCCAAAAGACCCAATACTTTAAGTCTCAGTTCTAGGCCCAGAAACTCTACTCCACAGTGGGCCATGGGGCCCAACTGTCCAGGCCCAAACTTCTCAGGCCCAAAGACCCAAGTTTGCCACTCTACATACGTACACAGGGCGTACCTGGCACGTACGCCCAGCGTATGCTGACCTTGACCAAAAGCGGGAAGTTGACCCAATATGCGCAGCGTACCAGGGTGTACGCCCAGCGTACTGGCCAACTTCCTTGGAGATCCATTTGTGACTTAATCCATTAAGTCCTCACATCCAGAATGTAGATCCAGGTCCTTTAAGATATCCTAAACCATAAAGTCACAAACTTTATGTGCTATCATGCATGGATGGGGGCCAAAACATGATTTTGGTCCTTTAACAAACTTTGTGACCATCAAACACTTGCATGGTTGTGGCTTAACCATCAAGGTCCGATTTTTATGACTCTAAGTGCTTCAAAGAGCTCAAAAGGATAGCTCTTTTGGTCTGAAAGTAACAAGATGCAAGAAAACCCAACAATGGAGTAAAATTAACCCATAAAACACCCCAACAATGTAACTAAGCATGCAATGTTCAAGTTTGAAGCTTGATACCTCAATTGAGATAGAAATGGTGCTAATCCCCTGGATCTACAAGCTCCCTTTGAATCCTTGCTTCTTCTTCAAACTTCTTTCTCTTCCAAAGCACCAAAACAACACCAAAATGCTCTCAAATGGCTACCAAATCACAAGATTACACAAATGTGGGTTAGGGGTTTCGTGGTGGATGTCTAAGGGTGAGAGGGAGGCTGGACTAAGGGCATAAGGTTCTTTCTATAGGGATCAAACCCTAAATTTTATGGTTTTAGCATCTGCATGCATACGCTGCGCGTACCCTCTGGTATGGTGGGCATACGTGCATGGCATGCGCGTCTTCATCTCATGAGTACGTTGAGCGTACTTGGCATTGTACGCCCCGCATACGACACTTCTCAGCCCAAAGACAAGGATCCAATGGTCCTAGCCCAAACCAATTCTATTCATTAAGCTAATAATAATATAATTAGTACCTTATTAATCTCGGATGTTAAAAATCTCCCCCACTTGAATTAGACTTCGTCCTCGAAGTCTGCTGCTGCTGCCGGGAATAACTCGGGGTAATGCTCCCTCATCTCGTCTTCTGGCTCCCATGCCCATTCTGAGCCCTTACAGTGCTGCCACTGCACCTTCACCAACTCTACTTCCTTGTTTCTCAGAGCCTTCGTCTTTTTGTCGAGAATAGCTATGGGTCTCTCGATGTAGTTCAGGCTGTCATCCACCTGAATATCCTCTAACAACACAAATGCTGAGTCATCCACGAAGCACTTCCGCAGCTGGGAGACATGAAAGGTGTTGTTGATCTGACTAAGCTCGGCTGGCAGATCTAGTCGGTACGTAACCCGGCCACCCGAGCCAGTACCCTGAACGGTCCGATGTACCTTGGGCCCAACTTGCCCCGCTTCCTGAACCGGATGACACCTTTCCAAGGTGACACCTTCAGGAGGACCATGTCTCCTACCTAGAATTCCAGGTCAGATCAACGCCTGTCGGCGTAGGTATTCTATCGAATCTGGGCCGTTTGGAGTCTGCTCCGGACCTGTTGGATCTTCTCTGTCATCTTGAGTACCACCTCGGTACTCCCCATGAATCTCTGACCGATCTCACCCCAGTATATTGGGGTCCTGCACTTCCTCCCGTAGAGCATCTCGAAGGGAGGTCAGTCGATACTGGCATGGTAGCTATTATTGTAGGAAAACTCTACGAGGGGAAGGTAGGTATCCCAGCTACCACCGAAGTCTCAAACGAACGCCCGCAGCATATCCTCCAGATTATGGATGGTCCGCTCACTCTGACTATCCGTCTGCGGGTGAAACACCATGCTAAAGTGCAGACGAGTACCCAACTCGCCATGAAATTTCTTCCAGAATATGGAAGTGAACCGTACGTCTCGGTCAGAAATCATAGAAACTGGCACCCCGTGACGAGCTACTACCTCTCTAATGTAGATGTCGGCCAGCTTCTCGGCTGAAATGCTCTCCTGAATCGGGATGAAGTGGGCGCTCTTGGTCAACCGATCCACGATGAACCAAATCGAATCCACTCCCCGTGCGGTCCTGGGAAGCTTCGTGGTGAAATTAATAGTAATATCCTCCCATTTCCACACAGGAATGTCCAACGGCTGTATCTTGTCTTGAGGTCTCTGGTGTTCGGCCTTGACCTTCCTGCAGGTCAAGCACCTATCCACGTACCAAGCCACATCCCGCTTAATGCAAGGCCACTAATAATCAGGACGAAGATCTCTATACATCTTCGTCGCCCCGGGATGGATAGAAAACCTTGATTTGTGCACCTCCTCCATCAAAACCTAGAGCACACCTCCATGATATGGAACCCACACTCTACCATGGAGTGTCAATAGCCCGTGACTATCATAGTCGAAGGAGGAAACCTGATCCACGATATGCTCACTCTTCTGGTGTTCCTCCTTCATAGCCTCCTTCTAGGCTTCCCGGATCTGCTCCAAAAGTGGAGTCACTATTGTCATCCAGAGGCAGATGTCTCTGATCAGGGATACGAATGCCTTGCGGCTGAGTGCATCAGCCATAAAATTGGCCTTCTCCGGGTGGTAGATGATCTCAAAGTCGTAGTCCTTCACCACATCCAACCATCTCCACTGTCTCATGTTCAGATTTGGCTCATCCATCAGATACCTCAGGCTCTTGTCATCCGTGTAAATGGTACAACGGACCCCATATAGGCGGTGTCTCCAAATCTTGAGGGCAAAAACAACCGCCCCCAGCTCTAGATCGTGCGTCGGGTAATTCGCCTCATGAGGCTTTAGCTTCCTCGAAGCGTAGGAGATGACGTGCCCCCTCTACATCAACACTGCGCCCAAACCCGAGATGGACGCATCACAAAATATCGCAAAATCATCAACGCCCTCTGGCAAGGCTAAGATCGGCGCCTCGCGCAACATCTGCCTCAAAAGTCTCGAACGCTGCCTGCTGCTCAGGTCCCCAGCGGAAAACAACCTTCTTCGTCAGTCGGGTCAGTGGTACCGCTATCTTGGAGAAAGCCTGAATGAATCTCTGATAATAGCATGTTAATCAGAGGAAACTCTGAATATCAGATGGAGACTTCGGGACCTCCCTTCTCATCATGGCCTCCACCTTGGCCGGGTCGACCAGAATAATGTTCTGGTTGACAAGGTGCCCCAGAAACTGCACCTCGCGCAACCAAAACTCGCACTTGGAGAACTTGGCGTACAAGCTCTCCTTCCTCAGAGTATCCAACACCTCTTGCAAGTGCTCCTCGTGTTGCTCCTGCATCTTGGAGTAAACCAAGATGTCATCAATAAAGACAATCACAGACCGATCCAACATCGGTCTTCATACACGGTTCATGAGGTCCATGAACATGGTAGGGGCTGTGGTGAGCCCGAAGGGCATCACCACGAACTCGTAATGACCATAGCGAGTCCGGAAAGCAGTCTTCTATACATCCTCGTCTCTGACTCTCATTTGGTGATGGCCTAAACGCAAATCGATCTTGGAAAACCAAGATAGCCCCTGTAGCTGGTCGAAAAGATCATCGATCCTCGGGAGTGGGTAACGGTTCTTCACCGTTACCTTATTCAGCTCTCGGTAATCTATGCACCTCCGGTGGGACCCGTCATTCTTCTTCACAAACAATATCGAGGATCCCCAATGCGAACTGCTCGACCTGATAAATCACTTGTCTAACAGCTCATGCAACTGTGTAGACAACTCCTGCATCTCGGGAAGAGCCAACCGATATGGTGCCTTGGCTATTGGCGCCGCACCAGCAACTAGGTCAATCTGGAACTCCACCTGTCTCTCTAGAGGTATCCCAAGCAACTCCTCTGGGAACACATCCGGGTACTCCCGCACAACTGACACATCGCTCACGGTCACCTTACCCACCTCCCGGGATCCATAACGTAGGCGACATAACCTGTGCAACCCTGCTGAAGGTAGCGCTTAGCCCTCACTGCTGAACACAGAGTCGGCCCACGTTGTAGCCTCTTGCTTTGAATCAGCAACTTTTCCCCACTTGGGGTCCTGACCCGAACCAACTGCAGGTCACAGGTGATCACCTCCCCATTAGGGCTCAACCAGTCCATGCCTATGATGCCCTTGTTCCCATGCAAAGGAATGGGAACCCAATCCATGAGGTAACGCTCTTCATACAACCTCAAGACGCAATATATGAAAACCTATGATGCTCGGACGGACCGGTCGTTCGTAATATCAACCTCTAATGGACAATCCAATGTGCCTGAAGACTCAACAAACCTCTTGCTGAGTGCAAGGGATACAAATGATCGGGTAGCTCCCAAATCAAATAACACCAATACTGTAATACCGTTCACATGGAACGATCCTAACAGAATACATGAAACATAAAAGATAAATATCAAAACTGACATATAAATAAAGAAAGAGAGAAGAAACATACCCGTAACCACATCCGGTGTGTCACGCACCTCCTCGGCGGTCAACTGGAAGGCTCGACTCCTCACCATTGGAGCATCTGTCTTGCTATGTCGGCCATATGTGATCCGCAGGGTCGCTGGAGCTGGCGCCACCACTGGCGCTACAGATGTCAACCTCAGGCAGTTGGCCTTTTTATGGCCCTTCTGATTGCAATGAAAGTAAATAAGGTCTGATGTCTGAAAGGTGGTAGTAGGAGCAGTACAATCCCTGCCAAAGTGCCCAGTCTTGCCGCATTTCCCACAGCCGCCCCGACCCTTCTGGCCTTTTGATCTAGAGTCGAATCCCTTGGGTTTCTTCCCCAAAACTCCAGTCGCCTGCCTAGTCTCCGCCTTCCTCTTCCTGATGTGCTCTATATCAATATCCCTCTCCCTCGCCCTCGCAATCATGTCATCCAAAGTCGGGCATGCCGAGTAGCAGACATGTGTCCGGATGTCAGCTCTCAACATATCGTGGTACTCGGTCTTCCTCATCTCTTCATCCCCCGAGTACTGAGGCACCAGCAAGGCCCTATCCCTGAACTTGGCAGTAATCTCCGCCACCGACTCAGTAGTGTGCCTCATATCCAGAAACTCCTTGGCCAGTTGTAAATGCTCCAAAGCCAGCGGAAACTCAGCCCTAAACCTGGTCACAAAGTCCGACTAGGTCATAGCCTTAATGGATAGGGATCTCGACGTGTCACTGACTGCGTCCCACCAGTCTCTAGCTCTGTCTCTCAAACATCCCGCATCATACTAGACCTTCGACCCCTCAGGGCAGAAGCTCGTCAACTGTGCATACTCGATGTTTGCACTCCATCTCCTGGCCACAATGGGGTCCTTCACCCCGTGAAAGTCTGGTGCACCACTGTTGGATTAGGTGTCTAAGCTCATAACTATAATTGGTATGCACTTGACCCGATAGAAGCATGGTCCTTTTGGGTTGCCTTCACCAGAGCAATTTGATAGGATGGATATTTGAGAAAGAGGTTATTTTTGATTTATTAATATATTATATGAATAATATATTAATTGATAAATCATATTATTTAATTGGTATTGATCAATAATTAATTTGGAATTAATTTAGTGATCAAAAGAGACTGATTAAATTTACAGGGACTGATTAGGTAAATAAGTAATATTTATAGTTTGGTCTCCGCCTTCCTCTTCCTTTTGCTTTTGTTGTTTGTAACTTATTAGAGGTATCACACTTGAGATACTAAGCTCTTGAAAGGCAAAGAACTACAAGCTACAACAAAGAGGTATTCATCTAACTAGTTTTTATGTTGTATATCTCCAATTGCATGCTAGTTGGGGTATATGCTT
This sequence comes from Lactuca virosa, assembly GCF_052849685.1. NCBI lineage: Eukaryota > Viridiplantae > Streptophyta > Magnoliopsida > Asterales > Asteraceae > Lactuca > Lactuca virosa. Next base: position 221,792,837 of record NC_136429.1, on the reverse strand, counting down.
TGGATAAAATGAAATTGCATGTATAACTTGAGATAACTTAGATCCAAAGCATTTAGGGTTGTATGTGCTGTTGGGTTTTGAGCATTCTAACACTCCTAAGTGTACATGCAACCCTAGAAAACCTTGGATCTATGTTTGTCTATAATACATGCAAAATACTTTTTCCAAGGTTTATAATCTTATCTAGCATACATGGGGAACTTCTAAACATAAAAGTTAGCTAGAGTTACATACCTTGTAATTGATTTGATTCCTTGAAAAATCTTGAGAGCCTAGCACCCCAAGTGTGATGCCTCAAATGTCTCACACAACACCAAATGCACTTGGAATAAAATTTGAGAGAGAATGTCACACTTAGAAATCGGCTTTCCCTCAATCTTGCTTCTAGTGCCGATTTTGGTGAGCTTCATATCCTTTATATAGTGTGTTACACTTAGGGTTACACCATGTAAACCCTAATGTAACATGGCTCTTCATTTCCATGACCCATAGGTTTGTAACTCCCATGGAGCATCCTATGGACCTTAGCCCAACTTGATAATCCATGGAGCCTTTAGCCCACTATACAAGTTATAGATGATTTACATAATCAACCCATATATTTAAATAGTAATCTTTTGATCACTTAATTAATACTAGATTAATTCTTGATCAATACTAATTAAATAATATTATTAATATATTAGAACTTATAATATATTAATAAACCATAAGTGTTATTTCTCTCATTTTAGTTTATCCAAATAGATGATGCCATGCAACCCAAATGAACCATGTCGGGTCGGGTCAAGTACAACCAAGAAATAGTTATGAACTTAGACACCTAATCCAACAGTCTCCCACTTGGATAAGTCTAATAACTATAACTATAAGTATGACTTCAGGAACCGACCAGCAATCGTAGCTTTTTCCAAGGTCTCGTGGAATTGAGATGATGATGATACTCCATTTAAGATAAGTGATCAAATAATCTTACGTTCTAGATATCAACCGGACAAATACATGGAACAATGTTTTACTTATTGTCCAGCAGTTTGTTTCCCGATTTTCGATTTGTTTGACATAGAACTTAAGTAAACAGATCAACTTAGTTCTGACCGGGCCCGATACATAGGTCAAAACAAAATCATCGAGGGGCCCAGATATCACTTCTAATCCAAGAAGGAACAGATAAACTTTGACTCATATGCTTGTTCTACTACTTGTTGAATCATACACAAAGGCACGTTTTATAACATCGAGTTACCAATGCGGTTTCGTACGATCAATGTATAACCAATTCATAGGCAACAAATCATATCTCTAGGTTTGAACACTTATATGATATTACCGTCTCACGATCACTCGAGATAAAATTCCATGAAGTGATACGAGTGAACGTGGGTTGAATCCAATACTCAGAACTTATGAGCACTCATGAGCGTTGTAGCACCACCTTGTCCAACATCTTAGACCTCTACAATCCAACTCATGACAGTCTTGATTAATATCTACTTCCAACATATGACCGACTGTGGATGGTTTGAATAACTTAGTCATTCAGGAAGAGCGACTGAGTTATTCTGGAGGTCAAAACATGCAAAGTGAAACACAAGAATATTCGAATCAACTATGGTCTCAGAACTTATGAATATAAATAAAACCACCTTTTATTTATCACCATATTGATTGCACATTATCCATTGTATACTGTTTCAAACTATCAACTTTATACTTGAATTAAAACAATAGTTGTCCCATGCTCCGAGCATGTATACTATGTTTTTTCTAAACACTAGTCATGCCATACACCAAGTATGCACACTATGTTTGTCTAAACATTAGTTATGAAATACATCAAGTATGCACACTAAGTTTATCTATGATCTTTACTCTGTGAAATAGATCGATTGAACATACTTCCAATGATTCTCATTTCACAATCCCAAATCCATACTGCAAATGCACGAATCCCAGATTCCTGGCGTTTACTTAAATCTGTTAGATTCTAAACTTATATGCAGTGGTCCTCTTGTAATGACTACGCACAAAGTCACAAAGACTTGTCAACAGACATTACAGAGTATTCCAATGGAGATCAATTCCATGGAACCGAAGTCTCATATTCAAAGTTCATTGCTTTGAACATTCTTCTTGCATTAAGTTCCCTAATCTTACACACATTTAATGAATAGCTTCCACCTATGGGAACATTTCCATATTCCCTTTTGACTATTACTTTTGAACAGGAGTTGTCTCTTTTCAGAATATGTCAATCTGGTCCTTCTAAAATTAACACTATACTTCCAACTGTCCCTGAGCAACCAATCTTTGGTAAACCTTAGATTCTCCTCAATAATTGCTTAATCAAATTAGTCATATCTAGTTCTAGTACTTTTCCCTTCTTGATGCTCTGGGCATTTGGAAAAATTTAGAACAGATGAATATTATAGCACATGCAATCGATCCTATATCCGAAGCATATGGGACACGATTTTTGCTATAATATTTCTATTTGCCAAGTTCTCATAATTCAGATTATGAAGAGGGATGCCGTAATCATAATCGAATTTTAGAACGCAAATAATGGACCCATATATATATATATATATATATATATATATATATATATATATATATATATATATATATATATATATAATTTCCTTATGTTGAGCCATTCCAACATGAAATTCATATATGTATCCTTGACTAAATATGATTAAAACCGCAATCTAAGCTTTTAGAATTGAAGTGAAGTATAGTTTCCTCTCCCTTAATTATAGCAAAACAACTTTTCCCAATTGAAACCTTTTTGTTTTCTATAATTAACATTGCTAACTTGCAACACTTATCATAATTATCATGCTCCCACTTGCATGATGATTATTAGCATAATACTTATGCTCCCACTAGCTTTGACATGTCCTGGACTTCTAGAAATCAATTCTTTGTTGACCTTCTTACCGAAGTTCACATTTCTGATACTAGATGATTTTGATAAAACTTTATCAAAATCATACACCTTTCCTTAGGTAGCACATATGTCTGTCTAAACACTTTCAGAACTATGAAACGGGATTCTGTAATCATAATCTCAATTGTTTAGACTTTTGCCACTTCTCTCAAGTCCATGTTAGTGTGTCGGTTAACCACACATGCTCCACTAATGACTTTGAGAATGCAAGTATCACAACTGTTATCTACTTAAAATCTACTTAGTGAAAGTGTTTTCTCACCATCATTTTCATGAATCGGAAAGAAACCTTATGACACTTAGATTTTATGGTGTATGTGTTCTTATCCATGCAAATTTGTCAAAACGATAATCACAAGACAAGAATAATGACAAATCCAAACTCATATGGACTGAACTCAATCTTAATTTCTTGCCGCCTGGCAACAAAGGCCTTCCATTGCTTCCAGGTTGTTATGCAACCAATTGAGAACTCTCAGAACTCATATGCAAAGCCAACTTTAACTGGAGTGGGCACAGAGATAAGAATATGCCAACACGATAGGTTATAAACCTCAAGTCGTGTGCTAGTGATAAATTTATAGGTTTTCCCTTCTTGATTAGATTTAGAAGCCTTTTCCAAGATCTTTTAAGACTCCCATTGTCCTCTTGACATATAAGACTCACTTGCCAAATATTCAAGAGATAGTTCAGATTCTTTATCAGGAAAAACACTTCACACAATTGGACTTAGTTGGTCTTTGTTTTATCCAAAACATCACAACTTACCAATTTCAAATGTACAAGAGTAGGACACTTTTACTCTTACATTTGAAAAGTGTTATAAACCTTTCTTTAAGATATGTCACTCAACTTACAGTCTAGGAGTACCACTCTAAGACTTGTTTTGGAACGAAGTACGACTCATCTTCTTGATTCAACCCTTTCAGCAATTCTTGATTCCTCTTCTTAACCATAGGAATGCACTAATATGTCCTTAGATGATCAATTGTGACATGGTTTCTTAATCATTAAGATGATCACACAACATGATACTAAAGTACTCTCCCATATTTTCAAATTTGAGAAACTTTTATCTTTCTGTCTAATTTGATTCTTCTCATTCGTTCTGTCATACATCGAAGTATTTCCAATTTTTCAGAATTATACTTAACTTGTAAGTATAACCATATTTACTAAACCTTTGTAAATCATAATGAATTGTCTTATCAATCTTTTGTGGCGGACTTGACTAGTGCACAAGACTTTGTACTCGGATCCTTAGTCCTTCACTTGACTCACATACACATGTGAACAAGGAATTAGTATTAATTTTCCAAAGCTGAAAGTTCTCATTCATCATACTATACAACTTGCATGATTCCAAGTTTCGGTCCACATGAAACTTGGTTGATAAGAATATTCCTTATTTGGTCAATTTAGACATTACCACAAATGATAGAATCAAATCCACATTTCCTTTATTGCTAGAACCATACAAACATCAATTTTCCATAAATGTCATTGTAAGGAGATATAAAATAAAGTAAAAAAAAAATTTAATTTATTTAATAAATGCGGAAAACTTATCCTTACAATGAAACTTTAAATGGAAACTATGCTATTACATATTTCCTATCAATTTATCATAACTCTTAAGTGGTAGTTCAAGAATCCGATCTTTAAACCATGCGATTGAAAACTATCTTCGCGATCAGATTCAGGATACCTTTCCTTTAAGTTTCCTTCCCTTTGCTTGATCCTTCCAAACATAAACAAAATGTAACCGAGTCACATTTTATATTAAGAATCATCACTAAGGAACTTAACAGAGTTAGATAGTGGACTTACCTGAAGTAGAGTCAAATCTACTTTAATTTTTTTTCTTCTCTCTTAGATCTTCCAGGTAGATAGGGCAGTTTCGCAACCAATGCCCCTTCTCTTGACAATGAAAACATATGGACTCTTTGGGAATGGTACATGGGACTATCACAGACTTAGCTTTTCCCTTTACCTTTTGGTAAACCGGGTTGACCAAGGCCGATCTATATCCATTGGGAAGGGAAAGCTTTTCTGGACTTCAAATGTTACCATTATCAATGTCCATGGAAGTTTGAGAAATAGACCATCCACCCATATTTGCTTGACCATTGCGCCACATCATTTCTGACTCAGCAGCAATAAGCAAATAAGATAGATCTATTAGGGTCATGTCGTGATCTGTCACATAGTAGTCTTTAATAAACTCACTATACGACTCAGGAAGTGACTGAAGAACCCAGTGAATAGCAAACTTCCTTGAAATAACAGCACCCAACATTCTCAACCTGTCAATGTGTGACTTCATTCTTAAGACATGAGTACACACAGGTCTTCCATCTTTATGTTTTATTTCTAGTAGAGCTTGAGTGACCTTGAACCTTTCAAGTCTTCGGGCTTCTGGGTCAGGGAGAATAAATGGAGGAGGTGGAGGTAGAGAAATATGATTTCCATGAGATTTGGGAAGATCACAGTTGTCTAAACCTGACATCTGCAATGGGAGTTATTCAAGTTAGTTGATTTAAGTCCTTAATATAACACCCAATATGAAATATTAAGACTAGGACCCAACACAATATTTTATACCTTGGAAGAGGGATGCCGTAATCCAAGCTATAAAATATTTGAAGGTAGGTGAATGACGATTCACCAATTTCCACCATGAAAAACGAAATAAATTATTAGGTTTTAATTGGATTTGAAACTCCTAGATCTTTTGAGATTCATTGAACTTTCAATGGCATGTTTCAATCTCGAGTGTGCCCTTCATGTTTTGTGACTGGGATACTGAGGATCACAAAACAAGGTGTGAAGTAACCATGCAAATTACTTGGTTCCCTTAATGTTTTTCACTTTATCGATGTGCCGGTTAACCACACGCGCTCCACCGACCTATGAAAAACCTTAAGTCACCCTTTGCCTACTTTGTTAAGTCCAAGTTAGTGTGCCGGTTAACCACACACGCTCCACTAACCGACTTAAGCAAATTGCAAAGTGTAATTTCATGGGTTAGCACCTTATTCAATTTTTCCTAAAGTAACTAAGATTGGGAATTATAAAACATTTAGTTACTTTATATTCATCATTAATACTTTTAATGAGGGGAAAATTGTAGTCCTTGTCCTACCCGTTCGGCTAACAACCCTCCACTGATCAAGGAAGCGGTGGGTGAGAGTGGACACCCATTAAGCTGCCATTTTATAGGCAACAACCTTATACCCCCCTTATAGAACGACTTCGTGAATGAGGCATACTTGCGGTAAAACGACTTAATCTTATAGATATATAATTATTATTAAACATGTAATATTATAAAGTATAAGGGTTGAATTTTAACTTTTAAAATTCTAGGGGTTGGAACTAAAGCTTTTTAATGTGACTTTACATGTTCCAAAACTTGAGGGCAAGTTTTTTAACTTTCAAAACTTTTCATCTTTCATAAATTATGAGTTAATGCTTTAATAAAATGAGTTACCCTTCATTTTATGTAACCTATGTGTTTCTTTAATGGACTTTAAAAGATAAAACTTTTGGTAATCCATAATGTGAGGACAAATTATGGATTCCATTAAAACACACAATGATCAAGAATTAAAACTAGCAAGAAGTTACAAATAATTCATATGATCATCTAAACTCACAAGAACGTGAATATGAATATCAAAATTTCAAGAACATATGAACACATATAATCATGTAATTTTGATATTAGCCATTGTAAATGGATTAGAACAACCATTACAGCATCAAAAACAAGTTTTAAAACACCAAAACAGTTTAGGGTAATGTTTCTAGTCCATTTCCAGCGGCAAAAGTCGAAAATCTACACCCTGGGGCTCCTACTCGTCGAGTGCAAGAACCTACTCGACGAGTAGGATGAGTTTATGCTTGGACTCGACAAGTCCCCCCATGGACTCGGTGAGTTCCCTGTGCAGACAGCAAGAAATTCGACTTTTTTCCACTATTTTGCATCAAGTATCAACAAACAAGCCTAGGCTCTGATACCACTGTTGGGTTTTGAGCATTCTAACACTCCTAAGTGTACATGCAACCCTAGAAAACCTTGGATCTATGTTTTTCTATAATACATGCAAAATACTTTTTCCAAGGTTCATAATCTTATCTAGCATACATGGGGAACTTCTAAACATAAAAGTTAGCTAGAGTTACATACCTTGTAATTGATTTGATTCCTTGAAAAACCTTGAGAGCCTAGCACCCCAAGTGTGATGCCTCAAATGTCTCACACAACACCAAATGCACTTGGAATAAACTTTGAGAGAGAATGTCACACTTAGAAATCGGCTTGCCCTCAATCTTGCTTCTAGTGCAGATTTTGGTGAGCTTCATATCCTTTATATAGTGTGTTACACTTAGGGTTACACCATGTAAACCCTAATGTAACATGGCTCTACATTTCCATGACCCATGGGTTTGTAACTCCCATGGAGCATCTATGGAGCATCCTATGGACCTTAGACCAACTTGATAATACATGGAGCCTTTAGCCCACTATACAAGTTGTAGAAGATTTACATAATCAACCCATATATTAAATTAGTCATCTTTTGATCACTTAATTAATACTAGATTAATTCTTGATCAATACTAATTAAATAATATTATTAATATATTAGAACTTATAATATATTAATAAACCATAAGTGTTATTTCTCTCATTTTAGTTTATCCAAATGCATGATGCCATGCAACCCAAATGGACCATGTCGGGTCGGGTCAAGTACAACCCAGAAATAGTTATGAACTTAGACACCTAATCCAACATGTGCCCCATAGGATTGTTATAGTGCTCAAAACCCATTAGTGGTATCAGACCCTAGGGTGTTTTCTGTTATATCGATGCATTGATTAATTGTTCAAAGCAAAAGGAAATCGTTTTTTGGAAACTGGCTGATGACCACGATGTGGTGTCTCGTCAGTTGGCAGATTTTCAGTTCTTTGGCCAAGAATTGGATTAAGATCATTACCACAAATTGTTTTGATTGTTAAAATTCGATTATTCTTATAAGGTAATGATTATCCTCATCCAATTGAATGATGATTGTCAAGTTTTAAGATAATTACTCGATTTTGTGAAAAACTAATTATTTGTAGAATTTGATTTGAATCATCTTGCCATATGAAATTAGATTAGGTCAATTTTGTGATATAGTTAATTATATGATTAATTTAATTGTTATCAATTTGATCCAAGAGTTTTGAAAAGTTTCAAAATTTGCCCTCAAGTTTTGGAATTTAAAAAGATTGATTAAAAGGCTTTAATTTTTAAATATTTAAATTCTAAACCCTAGAGTTTTAAAACTGTAAAATTCAACCCTTATACTATTATAATATTAAAAGCGTATATATATATATATATATATATATATATATATATATATATATGACAATCAGTCTTACCGTTAGTAGGCCTCATTCATGAAGCTGGTCTATAAGGGGGGTATAAGGAAATTGCCTATTAAATGGCGATTGAATGGGTGTCCACTCTAACATGGACTAACAAGGGTGGCAAAGGGTAGCTCGAGAATTGTCATAGATCAATGGAGCGTGTGTGGTTAACCGACACATTGATAAGGTGGTAAATGACTCGAGAGTACCAAGCAAATTCGCATGGTTATTCACACTTTCTTTACAATCCTCAGTATCCCAGTCACAAACTTGAAGGGCATAATCGAGATTTAAACATGCCATTAAAAAGTTCAATGGATCTCAAAGACCTAGGAATTTCATAAAACATAATTCTTTAAAATTTTTGTTTTGGGTGGTGAAATTGGTAAATCGTCATTTACCTACCTTCAAATATTTTGAAATTGGATTACGATATTCCTCTTCCGAATTGTGAAATATTGTGGTTGGTCCTTGCCTTAATATTTCATTTAGGTGTTATATTAAGGAATCCCTATCTAATGAAACTTATCTTTCTTTTTCAGATGTCTACCTCAAACAACGCTTCGAACTCAAACTCTTCCGGCTCTTTCTCCATCATGAACTTATTTGGGAGGGTCATTTTCGATGGGTCAAATTTCAATGACTGGATTCGAAACATCCGATGGACGTTCGATACGATGAAAAGGAATATGTCCTCGATAAAGAGCTAGAGGAGATTGATGAAGAAACTGCTACTCCTGAGCAACTGGCTGAGTATATGGCTCATGAGAAGGACGCGACAAAGGTGTCGTGCATCATGCTAGCCACTATGATTTCTGAGCTTTAGAAATCCTACAAGGACTTCTGGCCTTTCGAGATGCACCAAGACTTGATGGAAAGGTACCATCAGAGTGCTCGACAAGAAAGGTATGAAATCATTGCCTCCATGATAATAACAAAAATGAAGGATGGAGAGTCCATCACGGCCCACTTGCAAAAGATGCAAAAGTATGTGGACCGCTTGCTAAAGTTGAGTGTCAATTTCGACAAAGAGTTGGCTATCGACATTATCCTACACTCTCTACCTTCTTGTTATGATCAGTTCCGAATGACTTATTATGTGAACAAGGAGGAAGTCACACTGAGCAAGCTTCAAGGCCTTCTGCGAACTATTGAAAGTAGTTTGAAATGCAAGTCTGTTGTACCCACTCCTACTGTTGCTGCCCCAGTTGTGACAACCGTCAATTTCCGGCCAAGTCAAAGTCAAATAAAGTCAATAAGTCAAACCGGTCAACTCAATTAACCCTTGTATAATAGGGTTTACGTCGTGCTTACTATTGTACAACACACTATCTATATGCAAAGTATCACTTTAAGTCTCCTTGTGTTCAGAAAATCTAAACCCTAATCAGAGTAACTGATGGAACAACTAAATAAAACATTGATACATACCCTTCGGGGGAGTATAAGGCTCATAACAAGGCAAATCGGGGTTTACAAACCTTGCATTGCGAAGCTAAACACTCAAAAAAGTCACAAACAAAGTCTCTTTCAATCTCTCTTTATCAATCTTAATCTCTCCTAAATCTCTCCCAAATCTCTCTCAAAATCTCTTCTAACTTTTTATAATCATTTGGGGCATCCCGACACTTAACTTGGTGAAAAAATGCTCAAAACGGGAAGTTTATATGAAAAACAGCCTTAAAGGACCGAAATCTCTCTATTAGAACCGAACCCTCTTAGACTCGAAGCTCCAAGGACCGAACCCGATGGTCCCTTAAGGAACCGAAGCTATAGAACCGAAACTACAGGGACCGAAACCGAAGCCTCCTTTTCGCTCCATTTCGCCTTCGGGTCAAGTCACTTCGGACCGAACCCACTTTCAGCCTATTTCGCCTTCGGGCTATTTCGGGTCATCTCGCCTTCGGTCCATGCAGTAGGGACCGAACCTCGGTCCTATCCGAGCAACTTCGCAGGAAGGCCCATTTCACCCGGTTTTCGACCTCGACTCCGTTTTAAGCCCGTTTTTCATTATTTTAACGTGGGATTTTCACCCAAACTCATATTTTGACATATAAGACCCTATATATTCATAATTTAAACACATTTTTAGGGAAATCTTTATTTAGGAATAAAACCCAAACTCATATTTTGACTTTACCTTTGAGTCATGACACAAGCAACCCTCTACACCCACTCCAAGACCATACTCAGTCACTATTCACCCATACCTATTCAACTATTTGTCCTTTCACCCTCTTTCTCCAACTCATAAACTTGATTAAAGGCTGGAAGTTATTATCTCTCCTCCCACTTTATTCACTCTTTCTCAAAGAAGAACAAACACACTTCTCTCACTTTCTCTCTCTCTCAAACTCGAGACTCCAAGGCTGTGATTGAGCTTCTCCTTCACTTTTTGGTAAGTAATTTCATCTTTCACTTGATTATCTTACACTCTTTCACCCAAATCATGGAATCCTTACACAAATATCATCATATTTGTTCATAGGATCTTCGAATCTTCAAGTATCTCCCAAGTGTTCTTGACTTGGAAACTTCTTCTTTTCATCATCCATCTTAAGAGATCACTCAAGGTGAGTTCATACCCCTACATTTTCATGTTTTCTTCAAGTTTTAGGGGGGGGGGGGAATACAAGTTAAAATACCAAAAACTTAACTAAATTCAAACAACAACTTGCATCAGAAAAGTTGAGTCCTATTCATGGACTGTTTTGACTATCTTAAACTTAAGATCTTTCAAAACTGTTTAATATGGAAATAGTTCAGGTTCATACCTTTAAAATTTCTACTTGCACATCTCCATACGATTTTTCTACAATTTATGGTGAGTTTTACAAAACTGTCTATCATATCAAAATCAAATCTGGACCAGTCTGTGAATATGAACCTTTTCACACAAGTTAGGGACTTCTAAAAATCATAATAAAATTTTTGAATAAACTAGACGAATTTTCTAAACTCTCAGAGTTTACGGATTCAGTTTTCGACTTCGTATGATTTTTCTATGACTTTTCTAAAATAGTGCAGATAAGTTAAAGACTACTTACATAGTTTACGATATTAACAACACTTTGTAGTATGTTGAGCAAAGTGCATAACAATAAGTTTCTAAATGTTGAATGTATTTCTTGTTAGTTTATCACCATAAATAGAAATTATTCATTCATGATAAGGATTTTCCATTCATTTCGAACACATATAATAAACTACAATAAGTATAGTTTATGGAGTTTACGATAAAAGCACACCACAGAAAAGGTTTTACTCCCAAAACAAATGGCTTTTCAAACACTATATGATAAACTATAATAGTAATAGTTTAAGGATTCATATCACTAATTTATTCATAAAAGGTGATTTCACTTCCACCATGGAAGAGGTTTTATACTCAAACTATATGTAAACTAGTTAACGTAAGTTGTGAGACAATTCTTCCATCGTACTCTTGGAGTACGGGTTAAAATTCTTGTAAGTTATAACCAGAGTCTCTTGTAGGGAGAGCGTGATAATCGTGTATAGATCTATATTCGGATTGACACCCCACACCTTGCTGCTAGCTACAGTCGGACCTATAGGTCTGCGGGTGACAAGAGTCATAGGATCTTGACGTCTGGAAAACGTTGTTGCAAGTTAAATTCTAGTTGTAGTATGGTTATAACGACTCACATAGGGTGTTAAAAATCTTTCAAGTTTACAGGGAAAATTCTACTTTGAAAAGGGGTTTTATGTATTTAAAACTACAAACACGTTATAGGTACAAAACACACACATATTCTCGGTCTTGGGATTTAAGACTACATGACTTTTTATAAGGAAAATATTGGATTTTCTTTGGAAACACATCACTATTATAAACATTATAAGTACAAAACACACACATATTCTCGGTCTTGGGATATAAGACTACATGACTTTTATAAGGAAAATATTGGATTTTCTTTGGAAACACATCACTATTATAAACATTATAAGTACAAAACACACACATATTCTCGGTCTTGGGATTTAAGGATACATAACTTTTTATAAGGAAATTAAGGGATTTTTCTTGAAATATACATCATAAAGTACTAGGTTTACACAAAATGGCTTTCATGGTATTAAAACTACGCTTCATCTAGAATTGTTAGTCTTCAGCTATAATTGTTAGTCTTCAGCTAGAATTGGTGGGCCCGCCTTACTTCCTATTCCTTGTCTGGTTGGGGACCTACAATAGACCCATTATATTCGACGGTTATTCAACTTAAATTTTATATAACTTATATACATTGGGCGATTATAGAAGGAATCTACGGGTCTTTCTAGGGTACATTATTGCATAACATAGGAGCTTTCATTTCGCACTTAATGATGGTTGTTGTGATACTGTACATGAAGTCCTCCACCCCCGGACGTTTCCGCCATCCTTGGTTTGGGGGTGTGACACCAGTCCTGGCAATCGGACATGGTAAAGGGAAGAAAAGGAAAGATCCTTCAAAGAATCACAAGGGAAAGTCTCGTCATGGATCCTCTTCTATTGGGTCCAAAGGTGGTTCTGCTACTCCCTCATCCAATCCAAAGGAAGCAGAGTGCTTCTATTATAAGGAAAGAGGGCATTGGAAACAAAGCTGCCCTAAATACTTGCAGGACATTAAGGAAAGGAAGATAAAGCCCACCTTCGCAGGTATTTACACTATTCAATCTAACAACTCATCACATGCTAATTCTTGGGTCCCTGACACAGGATGTGGTTTTCACATTTGTTATGATTTGCAGGGTCTAAAAAGAATTAGGGATGTGGAGCACGCGAAGATGAACTTGATCATGGGGAATAGGAAAGCGTCACATGTCACCAAGATTGAAGTTTATTCTTTGTTGCTTAGTAATGGGTTAGGGCTATATTTTAACAATTGTTGCTGCTCGTCAAATATGGCGAGAAACATTATTTCTTTTCATGGTTTGTATAAACAAAGTTTTTGATTTTCATTTAACAATGAAATTGGTTCTATTAATGCTTTCTATAATGATAAGTTTTATTTTGAAGAATTGCCTTGTAATGGTGTATATGAAACCGTGATGGTTATAGATGTTGAGCATCAACGCTACCGGTTGATCTAAAACCAATTGGTGTTAGAAAGGGCACAACCTTACCCATATAGCGCATTCAGCCCTCCAGGACCATGCATTCGATTGCGGCACTCCAGGCCATCGTGCGAGGACTTGGTCGATGCCATTTCTGACCCCAACAACCCCCCCCCCCCTTCAAAAATTGCTCCCTGAAAGAATAGAACCCTCGCCACTAGCTCTGATACCACTTGTTGAGCATCGGCACTACCGGTTGATCTAAACCCAATTGGTGTTAGAAAGGGCACAACCTTCCCCATATAGCGCATTCAGCCCTCCAGGACCATGCATTCGATTGCGGCACTCCAGGACATCATGAAAGGACTTGGTGGATGCCATTTTTGACCCCTAACAACAGACAAATTAGGAAATAAAGTATTGCATATTAATTTTTCCAATGGTTTGGACAAGGCATGCTTGTGGCATTGTCGTCCTGGACATGTCAACAAGAAGCGCATAGCCCAAATCCAAAAGGATGGAGTGTTGGAGTCATTTGACTTAAAGTCGTATGACACATGGGAATCTTGTTTGCTTGGAAAGATGACCAAGCGCATAGCCCAAATCCAAAAGGATGGAGTGTGGGCCCTTTAGATCCGCCACAAGGGATGCTAACCGCTTATATGTAACCTTTACCGAAGATTATAGCAGATATGGATATATCTACTTAATCAAGCACAATTCGGAAACCTTTGAAAAGTTCAATGAGTTTAAGCAAGAAGTGGTGAATCAATTGCGCAGGAAGATAAAGATGTTGCGATCTGATCGAGGATGAGAGTATCTTAGCATCGAGTTCCTAGACTATCTTATGGAATGTGGAATTTTTCACAATTGATGCCACCAAGGACACCACAACTTAATGGTGTGGCTGAGAGGCGCAATAGAACCTTGCTAGACATGGTTGGTTCCATGATAAGTCGAGCTTCGTTACTTATCTCATTCTGGGGGTATTTCTTAGAGACTGCCGCCCATATCCTTAATCTAGTCCAAACTAAGAAGGTTGCCAAAACGCCTCATGAAATGTGGACATGGAAGGTTCCCTCGTTAGCACATATCAAGGTTTGTGATTGCGAGGCTTTCATAAGATGAGAGACTCATGATAAGCTCGAACCTCGTAGTGAGCGTTGTATTTTCATCGGCTATCAAAAAAAATCCTTTGGATATTTTTTCTATAAACCTAGTGAGAACGTGGTCTTCGTATCACGAAGGGGTGTATTTCGTGAAAGAGAACTCATATTCCAGGAGGATAGTGGGAGGTAAATTGACCTTGAAGAGCTTCAAGAGTTAGGTGACGATTGAACCTCTAACACTACCACTCAACCTGCGGATGTGACTCATGTTGAACCAATTGACCAGTCCTTACCTCTGAGACGTTCCAGTAGAGTTAGTGTTCCACCTGTGTTATATGGTTTTCATATAATAAGTGAAGGTGATACGTTTATCTGTGATAGCACACTGATAAATTTGGATTAACCTAACAACTACAAGGAAGCCATGGCGGGCCAAGAGTCCACAAAGTGGAAAGAGGCGATGGACAGCGAGATTCAGTCTATGTATGACAATCAAGTTTGGAACTTGGATGACAATGTAGCAGGTCGTAAGAAGGTCGGGTGCAAATGGATCTTTAAGAAGAAGACCGAAATGGATGGGAAAGTACACACATATAAGGCACGATTGGTTGCGAAGGGCTTTACTCAAACTCCTGGAGCTTACTATGACGAGACCTTCTCACCAGTACCGAATATCAAATCTATAAGGGTTATGCTAGCCATAGCTGCGTTTCATGATTATGAAATATGGCAGATGGATGTCAAAACTGCTTTCCTTAATGGGCAGTTGGCTGAAGATGATTACATGAATCAGGCAGAGGGTTTTATAGATGCGAAGTACCCTAATAGAGTGTGTAAGATTGAGAAATCCATTTATGGATTAAAGCAAGCATCTCGCCGATGGAATCTATGTTTCGATGAGAAAGTCATAGAGTTTGGTTTTTGGAGAAGCGAGGATGAGTCCTGCATATATGTCAAGGCTAGTGGGAGCATAGTTAGCTTTCTGGTATTGTATGTGGATGACATACTACTCATAGGAAACGACGTTCCAACCTTGCAGGAAGTTAAGTCCTTGCTTGGGAAGTGTTTCGCTATGAAGGACCTCAGGGAGGCTCCTTATATTCTAGGGATAAGGATATTGAGAAATAGGAGTAAAAGACTAATAGGACTTAGTCAAAGTACCTACTTGGACAAGGTGTTGAAACGTTTCAACATGGAAAATTCCAAGAAAGGAGAATTGCCTATCCATAGCAATCCCAAACTGAGTAAGACTCAGAGTCCGAGTACCGATGCCGAAATAGCAGAAAATAGTCGAGTACCATATGCTTCCACAGTTGGCTCGATCAAGTATGCTATGACATGTACTCGCCCTTATGTGGCTTTTGCTTTGAGCATGGTTAGTCGATATCAAGGGAATCCTAGTAGAACTCACTGGACAACAAGTAAAGAACATTCTTAAGTAAGGACTAAGGACTGGGTCCTTACCCTTGGTGGGAGTGATGATTTGAGAGTGACAGGGTATAGTGACGCCAGCTTTCAGACCGACAGAGATAATTTCCGCTCTCAGTCGGGCTGGGTATTTACCCCTAATGGAGGAGCAATAACATGCAATAGTTCCAAACAGGAGACTGTAGCTGATTCAACGTGCGAATCAGAGTATATAGCAGCAAGCGAAGCGTTGAAGGAGGCAATATGGCTAAAGAACTTCATCGGAGACCTTGGAGTTGTACCAGCTCTAAAGGAGCCTATGGATATTTTCTGTGACAACGAGGGTGCGGTCGACTTAACCAAGGAACCAAGGGATCATGGTAGATCCAAGCACATCGACAGAAAATATCACTTCATAAGACATCGACTAGAAGAGGGACTACTCGTAGTGAAGAGGGTATCGTCAGAGGATAATCCAGCAGATCCCCTTACGAAGGGATTGAGTAGGGTGAAGCATTTGCAGCATGCTAAGAGCATTGGCCTAAGGGACGATATTAGTTTTAGAGATTAGATAGACAGTTAGAAACTTGTAATAAATAAATGTAATTGACATTTGATGATTAAATAAAATGAGTTTTATTTATAAGTAAAGTTTACTGTCTTTTGTAAATTGGTTATTTTATGTTTCACTTTTCGCATGTTTTAACTTCCAGAATAATACGATTATTCAAACTATCCACAGTCAATCATACTTTGGAAGTAGGTTATGAAATTAGACTGTCATGAACTGGCTTGTAGATTGTCTAAGGTGTTTAGACATAGCAAAAGTTTGCTACAACGTTCATGAGTGCTCCTGAACTAAGATTTGAGTATTGGATTAAACCCACGCTCACATGAATCACTTCATGGAATTTATCACCAGTGATTGTGAGATGATAATATCATATAGTCTTCAAACCAAGATATATGAGTTGTTGATTACGAGTTGGTTGTGCATTGATAATACAAAAATGCATCAGTAACGTGATGTTATAAAACGTATTGTTGTGTATAATTTAACAAGTATTTGGTACAAGCATATAAGTCGAAGTTTATCTGTTCCTTTTATCCTAAGAGGATTAAAATCGATATCTTGGGCCCCTCGATGATTTTGTTTTGACTTATGCGCCGGGACCCTACATGATTTTGTTTTAAGTTCCAGAATAATACGATTATTCAGACTATCCACAGTTAATCATACTTTGGAAGTAGGTTATGAAATTTGACTGTCATGAACTAGCTTGTAGATTGTCTAAGGTGTTTAGACATAGAAAACGTTTGCTACAACGTTCATGAGTGCTCCTGAAATAAGATTTGAGTATTGGATTAATCCCACGCTCACATGAATCACTTCATGGAGTTTATCACGAGTGATTGTGAGATCATAATATCGTGTAGTCTTTAAACCAAGATATATGATTTGTTGATTACGAGTTGGTTGTGCATTGATAGTACGAAAATGCATCAGTAACTTGCTGTTATAAAATGTATTGTTGTGTATAATTTAACAAGTAATTGGTACAAGCATATAAGTCGAAGTTTATATGTTCCTTTTATCCTAAGAGGATTAAAAGCGATATCTTGGGCCCCTCGATGATTTTGTTTTGACGTATGTGTCGGGCCCGGTCAGGACTCAATTGATGTGTTCAATTAAGTTCTATGTCAAACAAATCAGAAATCGGGAAACAAACTGTTAGACAATGAGTATGACTTTATTCCATGTCTTTGTCCACATGATATCTTGAAGAACAGAGGATTATATGATCCCTTATCTAAAGGACAAGTCATTGACTAGATCAGAGTTGGAAAGCGGCTTTTGAGAGCTACGATTGCTAATAGGATTTTGAAGTTGCATTGGCAGTTGTAGTTATTAGACTTATCCAAGTAGGAGACTGTTAGATTAGGTGTCTAAGCCCATAACTATAATTGGTATGTAGTTGACCCGATAGTAGCATGGTCCTTTTGGGTTGCCTTCACCGGACCAATTTTATAAGATGAATATTTGAGAAAGAGGTTATTTGTGATTTTTTAATATATTATATGAATAATATATTAATTGAGAAATCATATTATTTAATTTGTATTGATCAAGAATTAATTTGGAATTAATTTAATGATCTGAAGAGACTGATTAAATTTATAGGGACTGATTAGGTAAATCAGTAATATTTATAGTTTGGGCTAATGATCCATGTTGATTAGGCATGGACTAAACCTATATGAGAGTCCATGAAGGTTTAGTCGAAAGGGCCATCAAATGTGAAGATTCATGGTGAATTAGGGTTTACATGTATTAAACCCTAGGAATTCCACACTATAAAAGTAACCCCTAGCACCCTAAAATCGGCCACAACATTCCAAGGTGAAACCCTAGCCGATTTTGGTGCTTCCTAACCTCTCTCTCATAAGCCTCCTTTTGCTTTTGGTGTTTGTCACTTATTAGAGGAATCAGACTTGAGATACTAAGCTCTTGAAAGGCCAAGAACTACAAGCTACAACAAAGAGGTATTCATCTAACTAGTTTTTATGTTTTATATCTCCAATTTCATGCTAGGTAGGGTATATGCTTTGGATAAAATAAAAATGCATGTGTAACTTGAGAAAACCTAGATCCAAAGCATTTAGGGTTGTATGTGCAACATAGGATTGTACTAGTGCTCAAAACCCATCAACTACATCCCCTGAAATACTTGAAGGAGAGTGTGCGCGTCCCTGACTGGCCAGATGCCATGTCACTCTGGAATGCCCTAAGGCAATCCTCCATCAGCTCAATGATCCCTTTCTTGATCAAACCGAAAATCACCGGGATCGCCTCAAGGATGCCTCTCATAATCTCGGACACAATGAACTCGTGCAGTCCGTCGTCAACTGGCTCGGAACCTGAACCCGAACCTGAACCTGATCCTGACCCAGACTCTGAACCTCCTGCTCCGTGACGTGTCACCACCATTTTGAAACAAAACACATAATCTTCAGGGTCATACATAACCTCGAGAGGTCTCACATACACTACAATTTCCCTGGTTCTATCTCAGCCCTCCTTGGCTCGAGTACGGGTCCTCTACTTTTAGTAGTACTGTCCCATACTACCTTCCACATCTATCCGTAATCTCCTCAAGGATTTCCTTGACTTCACCAAGTCCCTTCTACTACTATTGCTCTCCATGCTAATCTCATCCTAGGCTTACCCTAGGGTAATTTCCGACCCACTCTCCGCCATCAGCTGCATAAGAAGTCCCTGCTATCTCTCCCTAACTAGCTCGCGAATACCATTACATATTACTAAGACTAGATAATTCTTCGAATGAGGGGTCCTACCCTACAACGGTTGGACTCAAACAAGAACTGCGAAATAGGGCCAGACCTAACCTTATGAAATTATTTAGTCCTCACAATATGTAACTTAACGTATTCATTTACTAGTTAATTAAAGATAACTAGGACTCCTAAAAGCACAAAGCAAGCAGCATTCGAGCATTGAGTAACCCAAACCAAGCATATCCTAATCAGACTATCAAATTACTGACTAATGAGTACTATCATGCAACCTAATAAGCACATACATCAGGCATATCAGGCATCTTCCTAGATCCTTAGCCCTAATCTAGCATGAAGTTCTCATAATCATATCATATATCATAAGAAAAATGTATGGGTATCTTGGGGGAAAACTTACTTGAGCTCGGCCGATTCCATGCATCACACACCTTGTTCTTTCTCAAAACCCTTATTTTAAATTTTGGAAAAAATTATTTTTCTTGTAAAAATATTTCAAACCCTCGACTAGAGTTCAAACGCCCCCGAAGGTGTGTCCGAATCCCTCAAACCAAGGCTCTGATACCAACTTGTAACATCCCAAAATCCGAGACCAAAAATTTTGTTTTTTTATTTAACAGTTCATAAAACAGATTATTGAAAACATCATCGAGTTATCTCATTTCATAGAAACCCATAAGTCATATGTCTTAAAAGCATGTCATAAGATAATAATAATGTCAGAGTACAAATCCCAAGAACATCATAGTGCGGAAAATCGAGGTGTGATGCGCTGCAGTCATGCCGGCTCCTTCCCCTTCGAAGCTGAAGTACCTGAAACCAAAATTGAAAACTGTAAGCACGAAGCTTAGTGAGTTCCCCCATCATACCAAATATCATACATTAACATACTGTCAAGAATATCTGCGTGCCCGACCTACCCCTTCTGTCTGTTTTAACCGGTAACCGCTTAACATATCTCCTTTCAACCGGATACTTGCCTAGCATATATGGGTGCTGACCTACCCATTCAGTCTCTTTCAACCGGATACGGGGACTATTTCGCCCCTACCACTACCACATAATAACATAGCATACTAGCACATAAAACATAACAGATTTTGGCTTACCATATAATTATCACAAAGACAATCATCTCAACTATAATCACCTACTAGTGGGCCGACATTGGTTCTTTAGACCCACTTCTACTGCAAGGTAACTCACCTCGTAAAGCTGAGTGTCGAATATCACGGAAAGGAATCTCTAACAGCTGCTCCGATGACTCCCTGACTATGACTATCATAACAACACTTAGTCAATATCCATAATACTTCTTAGGGTAAAATGACCATTTTACCCCTTGGTGTAATTTGGACCATACCCAAGGCCCAATTACATCTTATCTTTCCCAGCCCACTAATGGCCCACTAAAGGCCCACTAATGACCCAATTTTCTAAATTGGGCCCAACTCCTCAAATGGGCCTTATCACAAGCCCAAAAAATCCTTAGCCCAAATAAATAATTTCGAGTGGCCCAATATGGCCCGAAAGGCCCAATACTTTAAGTCTCAGTTCTAGGCCCAGAAATTCTACTCCAAAGTGCGCCATGGGGCCATGTGGCCCAATATGGCTCAAAAGGCCCAATACTTTAAATCTCAGTTGTAGGCCTAGAAACTCTAGTCCACAGTGGGCCATGGGGCCCAGCTGTCCAGGCCCAAACTTCTAAGGCCCAAAAACCCAAGTGCATACCTGACACGTTTGCCTAGCGTACGCTGACCTTGCCCAAAAGCAGGAAGTTGACCCAGTACGTGCAGTGTACCAGTGTATATGCCCAGCGTACTGGCCAACTTCCTTGGAGCTCCATTTTTGACTTAATCCATTAAGTCCACACGTCCAAATGTAGATCCAGGTCCTTTAAGATATCCTAAACCATAAAGTCACAAAATTTTTGTGCTTGCATGCATGGATGGGGGTCAAAACATGATTTTGGTCCTTTAACAAACTTTATAACCATCAAACACTTGGATGGTTGTGGCTTAACCATCAAGGTCCGATTTTTATGACTCTAAGTGCTTCTAAGAGCTCAAAAGGACAACTCTTTTGGTCTGAAACTAACAAGATGCAAGAAACCCCAACAATGAAGTCAAAATAACCCATAAAACACCCCAACAATGTAACTAAGCATGCAATGGTCAAGTTTGAAGCTTGATACCTCAAATGAGTAAAAAATGGTGACAATCCCATGGATATACAATCTCCCTTTGAATCCTTGCTTCTTCTTCAAACTTCTTTCTCTTCCAAAGCACCAAAACACCACCAAAATGCTCTCAAATGGCTACCAAATCACAAGAACACACAAATATGGGTTAGGGTTTTCGTGGTGGCTGTCTAAGGATGAGAGGGAGGCTGGACTGAAGGCATAAGCTTCTTTATATAGGGATCAAACCCTAAATTTTAGGGTTTTAGCATCTACATGCGTACGTTGCGCGTACCCTTTGGGACGCTGGGCGTATGTGCATGGCATGCGCTTCTTCATCTCATGAGTACGCTGAGCGTACTGGACATTATACGCCCCGCGTACGGCACTTCTCAGCCCAAACACAAGGATCCAATGGTCCAAGCCAAAACAAATTCCATTCATTAAGCTAATAATAATATAATTAGTACCTTATTAATCCCGGATGTTACAGTACGGGCCCAATATTACCTTCCACGCCTACCTGTACCTTCCTGACGGTCATATCTGATACCTCTAATTCACCCAACTATACTCAGAAAGATAACTCATACAAAACAACACACACATATCCAAGACTCTTCTAGGATTTCTCAATCCTCACAGAACCATAACCTCAATCAACACCAGAGGTTGCCTTATGCATGTAACTTATACACAAATATAATCACATAGAATGTCACATAATGTTTCTACCCTAAGGACACAACCAAAAAAGGAACTGAAAATGAGGAATAATCCATCATTCTAGGGCGACACAATGCTAATCGTATATAACTTTGAAAGCACACACTTACCAAATACAAACTCAACATCGATTCCAAGAAATATATGGCATCCAATTTTCTTAGGATATAATGTATCACACAAATCAGACAATTCTATAACATAATCCCTGAAGGTATCCTCAGCCCTACTCTAGCATGCACCTCACATATGAATCATACTAATCGCAATACATAAGCATGGTTAATTTTGGGAAACACTTACTTGAGCTTGTCCGATCGCACGCATTGCACTCTCCCTTTTTACTTAAGAACACATTTTTCAAAAAAATTCGATTATTTTTCTTTTGAAAAGATTATCATTTCCTCAGTTTTAGTTCTAACACACCTGTAAGTGTGCCCGAATCCCTCAAACCGAGGCTCTGATACCAACTTGTAACAACCGAAAAATAGGATAAAATTTTTTCATTTTCAATTAAGAATTACAGCCATAATTTGTTTCCAAATCCATTACAAAATAAACATGTCAAATTATCAGAGTAACAACATCAGTAAGTGCGGAAAATAGTGGAGAGTGAATGTTGTGCCATCAAGTCAGGCCCTTCCCTTTAGTACTGGAAGTACGTGAAACCACAATACAAACAATTGTCATGGGCTACCCCCATGTTATATTAAATAACTTTTTGATAAAAAAAATTATGTTTTTGTTAAAATAAATAAATATATGCAGAAACTAAAAGATATAAATACAAGGGTATAACATGTTATATCTTCAAAATGGATGTGCTGTTAATTTAAAAATATAGAATATAAATTGTTTACATTCCCTTAACCCTATCATAAAGATGCAGCCCCAGAGAGAGAGAGAGAGAGAGAGAGAGAGAGAGACGCGATTTGCTACGAGCTTACGTGTTTTCCAGCGAGGTTTCACGCCACTTCTCATTCTCTCATTTTGTCTCCAATAACGATGGCTATAGTCGAGGTTAATGCTTTTTACGATCTGAAGTAACAGAATAATAAAAAAGTCAACCACCAACAAAGTAATTATTGGAGGGGTATAATAATAAAATAAGGGGTATTAATAGCAACTTACTTTTAAAATCCTTGATTATCGCTCCTTTAATTTCGTTGCTTTCCATATATCAAAGGTTTTGATATTAATACAATCCATAAATCTTGGTCAATTCGATTCTCAAATTTTGATTGGGACTTCATATTTAAATCGACGACTCGACGCGCTTATCAACTTCCACTCATCTTCTTTTCTCTGTCGTTTCTTTAATCATTATAAACCAATGTTCTAAAAATCTCGTCACGGCTTCGCCATTGCGCGCCATGGCTCCAAGGCTTGTACTTGCCGCCAAGCTTTTAAAAAATGCCGCCTTAACTCCCATATGTATATAAAAATGAATAATAGTAGAAAATACATATAAAATTATTAATTATATACAAAATTGCCGCCTTAACTCATGCTTTACAAACGACATGGCTCGCCATGACTCAAAAAAGCTTGAGGCTTGACATTGCCGGCAAGTCACGCCTTACGTTATTTAGAACCTTGTTATAAACTTACAAACAAAACTTGTATATTTGTCAATTAATAAACTTTTGCAAATCATTTATTAGTAATTATAATTTGAAATTATCAATAATGTTTTTCTTTTTCATCTGTGGTTTCCACGAGTATTAACCTAGTAGTCTATTGTGACAACTGAGAAATTTCTTGTCAAACAACCATCACTAGAGTTTAGCATACATAAATAGAAGCAATAGAATTTTTCATACTACAGAAAATTTGATCAGATATGATATGACTTATAAAAAAGAAAAAGATTAATAGAGTCAAAAATGAGTGAGCAAAAAGTCATACCGCTATTAATAATGGTTAGTGTATTTGAAAAATACACAATAACGTGACCCCAAGGATATAAACTTTGTAAAAATCCGACTCAGATTGGAGGAGTTATGATTTTATAAAATGTAAAAATCAAATGTGTAACTAACATAATTAACATCAAAATGGTATAAAGAAATTGGTTGAGTTTCGCCTAAAGTCATGAAAAGAAAAATCGTAGTACTCCACAAGATAGGAACTTTGAGATGAAAAATGTCAAAAACATAGTCCGTATAAAGAAGATACGATTTTTGGAAAAACATAAAATACAGGTTAAAAACGAAAGATAAAATTTGACAACGCAACCATAAGTAAAGTTGTAGCATTCAAGGATAGCTACACAATATATATATATATATATATATATATATATATATATATATATATATATATGTAAAGAGGGTAAGAAACAAGGTTCATATAAGGAAGATATGAATTTTCTTAGAAAATAAGGAGATGTGCGCGAAGTGCAGGCCATACCCGACGCACATATCCGACACCATGATTTGTCGAAGACTTGAGAGATAGAGACCACCAGAAGTATGACGCGTGGCAAGTTTGGGTTGAAGCCACGAATCATGTACACAAAGCACACAAGGTGCGCCACGCGCATAAGCCCTATAAATAGAAGCTTTCACTTATCAAATTCCACACCTCAAAAACTCATTCACTTTCTCTCTTAAAAGTCTGGTTCGACATTCTATCACCCTTCTCATGGCGCGAAGCTTCGGATGTGATAGCTAAAGTCTTCATGATCACGCTACTACGGTGAGTTCACGACCCCACTTTTACGGTTTTAAAGATTTTAAAAGGGGGATACATGGTTATCAAACTGATTTATCAAAATATATTTTGTAAATATATTAGTAGTTTTATATATAAACATGAAACGATAGGATAAAATGTCTGTAGAAACTCAGCCTAGACATAAGAATTGATATTATAGCTAATCATTATGCTACACATTACACTAGGATAAGATTATACCTAGATGTTATGTTGGCCAATTTCCTAGGATAACTTAGTACCTAGAAGAAATGCTTGCTAAAATTTAGGATATGCATTGTAATTAACTGTTACTCTGCCATAATAGATTGTTATCTAGATAATCGTAATTAATATGTATATATATATATAGATATATATATATATATATATATATATATATATATATATATATATATGGAAACGACGGAAGGATAGGCTATGTACATGACTGTACTATAACCTATCTAAGAAAATCTATAAGAAGAGAATTATTATATATAAGGTTAAGTATAAATAGTAATAATTAGGGAACGAAATTTATCGAACAAAGATTAAGAGAAATAAAAGATAAAATTATAATCGTACTTAAGATTAAGAAACAAATGTTAGTGAGCTGTTATTATTCATCCTAAAGCCTGATTAATTTCAGCTAACCCCGAAGCTATAATCGTTAATATTGCAAGAGCCAGAAAAATATGTATAGATCTATACAGGGCTAATACCCCCACCTGCAATTGCTAGTGATAATACCGACACGATAACTTTCTTAATTATAATAGTAATATTATTCGACATCCGATGAAGCAATGTGTGGGGTATATATGTTGGGTTTTGAGCACAATAACACTCCTATGGTGCACATGCAACCCTAAATGCTTTGGATCTATGTTTTCTTTATTATACATGCATATTTTCAATTTTCCAAAGCATTCTCCCAAACTAGCATACAAATTGTCAAATGAACAATACAACTAGTTAGATGACTTACCTTTTACAAGGAGTTGTAGTTCTTGACCTTTGAAAGCTTGAGCACCCCAAGTGTGATGCCTCTAACGGTTCACAAACACTAATATGTAAGAGGAGGCTTGAGAGAATAGATTACTTGGCGTAAAATCAACTTCACTCTCTTAGAATCCAATGGGTGGTCGATTTTGGCATTATGGGTATGCTTTTATAGTGTTGCTCAGCTAGGGTTACATTCATGCAAACCCTAATGCTCCATGACCTTTCACATTCTTATGCTCCATGGGTTTAACATCCATGGACTATCCATGGATTATCTCATTGGTTTAGCCCATCTAAATAATCATGGATCATTGGCCTACACAATAAGAATCATTGATTTACACAATCAATCCCCATATATTTAATTAGTCTCTTTTGACCACAAAATTAATTCCAAATTAATTATGGATCAATACTAATTAAATAATATGATTTCATATTAACGTATTATACTTGTAATATATTAATAAATCATAAATAGCCTTATTCTCAAAAGTCCATCCTATCAAATTGCACTGGTGAAGGCAACCCAAAAGGACCATGCTACAATCGGGTCAAGTACATACCAGTTATAGTTATGGGCTTAGACACCAAATCCAACAGTCTCCCACTTGGATAAGTCTAATAACTATAGTTTCCAATGTGACTTCAGGATCCGACTTAACAATCGTAAGCTTTCAAAAGCCGCTGTTGAACTCTGACCGAGTCAGTGACGCGTCCTTCAGATAAGGGATCATATACTCCTCTATTCTCAAGATATCTATGCGGACAAATACATGGAACATAGTCATACTTATTGTCCTACAATTTGTTTCCCGATTTCCGATTCGTCTGACATAGAACATAACTGAACACATCAATTTAGTTCTGACCGGGCCCGACACATAAGTCAAAACAAAATCATCGAGGGGCTTAAGATATCGCTTTTAATCCTATTAGGATTAAAAGAACAAATAAAATTCGACATTATATTCTTGTACTAACTACTCATCAAATCATGGACAACGACACTTTTTATAACATCAAGTTAGTGATGCGTTTTATTGCCATCAATGCACAACCAACTCGTAGTCAACAACTCATATATCTTGGTTTGAAGATTATATGCTATTATCGTCTCACAATTACTCGTGATAAATTCCATGAAGTAATTCAGGTGAGCACGGGTTGAATGCAATACTCAAATCTTATTTCAGGAGCACTCATGAATGGTGTAGCAAATTTTTGCTATGTATAACTCCTTAGACAATCTACAAGGCATCTCATGACAGTCTTCTTTGATACTTACTTCCAACGTATGATCGACTGTGGATGGTTTGAATAATTTTATTATTCTGGAAGTCAAAACATGCAAAGTGAAACAATAGTAAATAATTGGCACAAGACAGTAACTTTACTTATAAATAAAATTCCTTTTATTTAATCATCAAATGTAAATTACAATTTAGCTATTACATGTTTTGATTTATCTAATTACTAAAACTAATATCGCCCGTTAGTCCAATGCCCCTTGCATGCTGCAAGTGCTTAACCCTAGTCAGTCGCTTTGTAAGGGGATCTGCTGGGTTGTCCTTTGACGATATCCCCTTTACCAAGAGGTGTACTTCTTCTACTTGATGTCTTATGAAGTGGTACTTTCTATCGATATGCCTGGATCTACCATGATCTCTCGGTTCCCTGGTTAAGGCAACCGCCCCTTCATTATCGCAGAAAATCTCCACAAGCTCCTTTATGGATGGAATGACTCCAAGGTCTCCGATGAAGTTTTTCAACCATATCGCCTCCTTCGATGCTTCGCTTGCTTCTATGTACTTTGATTCACACATTGAATCAGCTACAGTCTCCTGCTTGGAACTTTTCCATGTTACTGCTCCTCCATTCAGGGTAAACACCCAGCTCGACTGAGAGCGGAAATTATCTCTGTCGGTCTGAAAGCTGGCATCGCTATACCCTGTCACTCTCAAGTCATCACTCCCACCGAGGGTAAGGATCCAGTCCTTAGTTCTCCGTAGGTACTTAAGAATGTTCTTAACTGCAGTCCAATGAGATTTACCAGGATTTCCTTGATATCTGCTGACCATGCTCAAAGCAAAGGCCACATGAGGGCGGGTACAAGTCATAACATGCATGATCGATCCAACTGCGGAAGCATATGTTATTCGACTTATCTCTGCTATCTCAGCCTCTGTACTCGGACTCTGATTCTTACTCAGTTTGGTATTGCTTTGGATAGGTAAGTCACCTTTCTTGGAGTTCTCCATGCTGAAACGCTTCAACATATTTTCCAAGTATGTTCTTTGACTAGGCCCTATTAGTCTTTTACTCCTGTTTCTCAATATCCTTATCCATAGAATATAAGCAGCTTCTCCGAGGTCCTTCATAGCGAAACACTTAACGAATTAAACTCCTGCAAGGTTGGGACATCGTTTCCTATGAGCGTTATGTCATCTACATACAATACCAGATAGCTCACTATACTCCCACTAGCTTTGACATATACACAGGACTCATCCTCACTTCTTGAAAATGCAAACTCTTTGACTTTCTCATCAAAACAAGGATTCCATCTGCGAGATGCTTGCTTCAATCCATAAATGGATTTCTCAAGCTTACACACTCTATTAGGGTACTTTGCATTGACAAAACCCTCTGGTTGACTCATGTAAACATCTTCAGCCAACTTTCCATTAAGGAAAGCGGTTTTGACATCCATTTGCCATATTTCATAATCATGAAATGCAGCTATGACCAACATAACCCTTATAGATTTAATCTTCTCTACAGGTGAGAAGGTCTCATCATACTCAACTCCCGGAGTTTGAGTAAAGCCCTTCACAACTGGTCGCACTTTATATATGTGTACTTTACCATCCATGTTGGTCTTTTTCTTAAAGATCCATTTGCACGCGACTGTCTTTCGACCCGGTACATTATCAACCAAGTTCCGAACTTGATTGTCATACATGGACTGAATCTCGCTGTCCAAAGCCTCTTTCAATTTTGCAGACTCAGGGCCTGCCATGGCTTCCTTATAGTTATTAGGTTCATCCAAATTTACTAGTGTGCTATCACTGATAAATGTATCACCTTCAGTAGTAATATGGAAACCATAAAACTCAGGTGTATTTCTAGCTCTACCGGAACGCCTCAGAGGTAAGGACTCGTCAATTGGATCAACCGGAGTTTCCTCCTCAGGTGGATTGCTAGTTTTTGAGGTTCCTTCACCGCTTGACTCTTGAAGCTCTTCAAGGTCAATTTGTCTCACACTGTTTCCTTGGGCTGTGAGTTCTCTCTCGCGAAAGACTCCTCTCCTCGCAACAAAGAAAGCATTGTCACTCGGTGTATAGAAGAGAGATCCAAAGGATTTATGTGGGTAGCCGATGAAAATACATCGCTCACTCCGAGGTTCGAGCTTCTCGTGACTTTCTTTTCTCACAAAGCCTCACAACCCCAAAATTTGATGTGGTCTAATGTGGGAACTTTCCCTGTCCACATCTCGTGAGGTGTTTTGGAAACCTTTTTGGTAGGGACTAGATTATGGATATAGGTGGCAGTCTCTAAGGCATACCCCCAGAATGAGATAGGTAATGAAGCTCGACTTATCATGGAACGAACCATGTCTAACAAGGTTCTATTGCGCCTCTCAGCCACATCATTAACCTATGGTGTCCTTGGTGGCGTCAATTGTGAAACAATTCCACATTCCTTAAGATAGTCTAGCAACTTGATGCTAAGATACTCTCCTCCTCGATCGGATCGCAGCATCTTTATCTTCCTGCCCAATTGATTATCCACTTATTTCTTAAACACCTCGAACTTTTCAAAAGTTTCTGACTTATGTTTGATTAAGTAAATATACCCATATCTACTGTAATCATCAGTAAAAGTCACATAGAAGCGGTTAGCCTCCCTTGTGGCGGTTATGAACGGTCCACACACATCAGTGTGTATGAGATCCAACAGACCTTCACCCCTTTCACAAGTACCATTGAAGGGTGATTTGGTCATCTTTCCAAGTAAACAAGATTCGCAAGTGTCATCCGACTTCAAGTCGAGTGACTCCAAAACTCCATCCTTTTGGAGTTGGGTTATGCGCTTCTTGTTGACATGTCTAAGACGACAATGCCACAAGCATGCCTTATCCAAATCATTGGAAGAATAAATATTCAACACATTATTTCCTAAGTTATCTACAACCATCACAGTTTCATATATACCATTGCAAGGTAATGCTTCAAATTAAAATACACCATTAAAATAAGCATAAAGACCACCATTTTCATTACTAAAATAAAAGGTAAAACCTTGTTTATGTTGGATTAGGTGTCTAAGTTCATAACTATTTCTAGAATATACTTGACCCGATTAGCATGGTCCATTTGGGTTGCATGGCATCATGCATTTGGATAGACTAAAATGAGAGAAATAACACTTAACGTTTATTAATATATTATAAGTTCTAAAATATTAACAATATTATTTAATTAGTATTGATCAAGAATTAATTTGATATTAATTAAGTGATCAAAAGAAGACTAATTAAATATATTGGTTGATTGTGTAAATCAATCATACTTGTATAGTGGGCTAATGCTCCATGGATTATCAAGTTGGGCTAAAACCCATAGGATGCTCCATGGTGTCTTTGAACCCATGGATCATGGAAATGAAGAGCCATGTCAAATTAGGGTTTACATGGTGTAACTCTAATTATGACACATTATATTAGAAACATGTTGTAGACCAAAATCGGCACTAGTGTAAGAAACAAGAGGGCATAGCTGATTCTAAGTGTGTGACATTTCTCTCAAGTTTATTCCAAGTGCATTTGGTGTTGTGTGAGACATTTGAGGCATCACACTTGGGGTGCTAGGCTCTCAAGGTTTTAAAGGAATCCAAACTACTACAAGGTATGTTTTTCTAGCTAACTTTTATGTTCAAAAGTTCCCCATGTATGCTAGATAGGATTATGAACCTTGGAAAAATCATTTTGCATGTATCTTAATCAAACATAGATCCAAGGTTTCTAGGGTTCCATGTACACCTTAGGAGTGTTAGAATGCTCAAAACCCAACAGTGGTATCAGAGCCTAGGCTTGTTTATTTGATAGTTGATGCGAAATAGCTGAAAATGTCGAAATTCTTGTTGTCTGCACAGAGGACTCGCCGAGTCCATGGGGGGACTCGACGAGTCCAAGCGTATCTTCAACCAACTCGGCGAGTCTGTTCTTGCACTCGACGAGTTGGCCAGGCAGAGTGCATATTTTCGACTTTTGCTGCTGTAAATGGACTAGAAACATTACCCTAAACTGTTTTGGTCTTATAAAACTTGTGTTAGATGGTGTAATGGTCATGCTAATCCATTTTCAATAGCTATTATCAAAATTTTAAGTTTTATATGGTTAATTTCATGATTCTTGAAATAGATGATATGCATGTTCATGAACTTATAAGTTTAGAAGATCATAGGAATTATTTGTAACTTGCTTGTTAGTTTAATCCTTGATCATTATGTGTTTTAATGGAATCCATAATTTGTCCTCAAGTTATGGATTACCAAAAGTCATTCTTTTAAAGTCCAGTAAAGAAACACATAGGTTATATAAAATGAAAAGTCTCTCATTTTAATAAACCATTTAACTCATAAGTTATGAAAGATGAAAAGTTTTGAAAGTTACAAAACTTGCCCTCAAGTTTTGGAACATGTAAAGTCACTTTAAAAAACTTTAGTTCCAATCCCTAGAATTTTAAAAATTAAAATTCAACCCTTATACTTTATAATATTATAAGTTAATAATATATATATATATATATATATATATATATATATATATATATATATATATATATATATAAGAGCAAGTCAGTCTTACCGTTAGTAGGCCTCATTCACGAAGTCGGTGTATAAGGGGGGTATAAGGTTGCTGCATATAAAATGGCAGCTTACCGTTAGTAGGCCTCATTCACGAAGTCGGTGGACGGTCGTTACCCGAACGAGTAGGACAAGGACTAGAATTATCCCCTCATTAAAAGTATTAATGATGAATATAAAGTAACTAAATGGTTTATAATTCCCAATCTTAGTTACTTTAGGAAAAAGTGAATAATGTGCTAACCCATGAAATTACACTTTGCACTTTGCTTAAGTCGGTTAGTGAAGCGCGTGTGGTTAACCGGCACACTAGCTGGACTTAACAAGGTAGGAAAAGGGTAACTTAATGTTTATCATAGTATCGATGGAGCGTGTGTGGTTAACCGGCACATTGATTGAGGGGTAATACATTAAGGGTACCAAGTAATTTGCATGATTACTTCACACCTTGTTTTGTGATCCTCGGCATCCCAGTCACAAAACCTGAAGGGCACACTCGAGATTGAAACATGCCACTGAAAGTTCAATGAATCTCAAAAGATCTAGGAATTTCAAATCCAATTAAAACCTAATAATTTATTTTGTTTTTCATGGTGTAAATTGGTGAATTATCATTCACCTACCTTCAAATATTTTATAGCTTGGATTACGGCATCCCTCTTCCAAGTTATAAAATATTGTGTTGGGTCCTAGCCTTCATATTTCATATTGGGTGTTATATTAAGGACTCAAAATCAACTAACTTGAATATCTCCCATTGCAAATGTCTGGTTTAGACAACTGTGATCTTCCCCAATCTCATGGAAATCATATTTCTCTACCTCCACCTCCTCCATTTATTCTCCCTGACCCACAAGCTCGAAGACTTGAAAAAAATTCAAGGTCACTCAAGCCCTACTAGCAATAAAACATAAAGATGGAAGACCTGTGTGTTCTCGTGTCTTAGGAATAAAGTCACACTTTGACAGTTTGAGAATATTGGGTTTCATCGTCCCAAGGAAGTTGCCTATTGACTAGGTTCTTCAGTCACTTCCTGAGTCTTATAGTGAGTTCGTTAAGAACTACTATGTGACAGATCACGACATGACCCTAATAGATCTATCTTATTTGCTTGTTGCTGCTGAGTCAGAAATGATGTGGCGCAATGGTCAAGCAAATATGGGTGGAAGGTCTATTTCTCAAAATTCCATGGACATTGACAATGGTAACATTAGAAGTCTAGAAAAGCTTTCTCTTCCCAATGGAAAGGGATCGGCCTTGGTCAACCCGGTTGACCAAAAAGTAAAGGGAAAAGCTAATTCTGTGATACTCCTGTGTACCATTCCCAAAGAGTCTATATGTTTTCATTGTCAAGAAAAGGGGCTTTGGTTGCGAAACTGCCCTAACTACCTGAAATATTTAAAAGAGAAGAAAAAATCAAAAGGATTTGACTCTGCTTCAGGTAAGTCCACTATCTAACTTTGTTAAGTTCCTAATTGATGATTCTTAATACAAAATGTGACTCGATTACATTTTGGTGTTTGGCAGGATCAAGCAAAGGGAAGGAAACTTAAAGAAAGTGTATGCTGAATCTGATCGCGAAGATGGATCTCAATCACATGGTTCGAAGATCGGATTCTTGAGCTACTAATTAGAGAGTTATGATAGATTGCTAGGAAATATGTAACAGCATGGTTTTCATTTAAAGCTGCATTGTAAGGAAAAAAAATTTCCACATTTTTATAAATAAATAAAATTTTGATTTTATTTTAGTTTATATCTTCTTGCAATGGCTTTTATGGAAAATTGATATTTATATGTTTCTAGCAATAATGGAAATATGAATTTGATTCTTTCATTTGTGGTAGTGTCTAAATTTACCAAATAAGGAAAGATTCTCTTCAACCAAGTTTCAATTGGACCGAAACTTGGAATCATGCAAGTTGTATAATATGATGAATGAGAACTTTCAGCTTTGGAAAATTAAGACTAATTCCTTGTTCACATGTATATGTGAGTCAAGTGAGGGACTAAGGGATCGAGTACACATTCTTGTGCATTGTTCAAGTCCACCACAAGATATTCATCAGACTATTCGTCATGATTTACTAAGGTTTAGTAAATATGGTTATACTTACCAGTTTAAGTATAATTCTGAAACATTGAAAATTTTTCAATGTTTTGCAGGACGAATGAGAAGAATCAAATTAGGCAGAAGGATAAAAGTTTCTCAAAACTGAAAAGATGGGAGAGTACTTTAGTATCATGTTTTTTGATCATCTTAATGATTAAGAAACCATGTCACAATTGGTACTCTAAGGACATCTTAGTGCATTCATATGGATAAGAAGAGAAATCAAGAATTGCTAAAATGGTTAAATCAAGAAGATGAGCCATACTTCGTTGCAAAACAATTCTTAGAGTCATACTCCAAGATTGTAACTTGAGTGACACATCTTAAAGAAGGTTTATAACACTTGTCAAATGTAAGAGTAAAATGTTTTCTACTCTTGTATATTTGAAATTGGTAAGTTGTGATGTTTTGGATAAAACAAAGACCAACTTAGGCCAATTGTGTGAAGTGTTTGTCTTGATAAAGAATCTGCACTATCTCTTGAATATTTGGCAAGATAGTCTTATATGTCAAGAGGACAGTGGGAGTCTTAAAGATCCTGAAAGAATTTCAAGATCTAATCAAGAATAAAAACCTGTAGTTTGACACTAGCACACGACGTGAGGTTTATAACCTATCGTGTTGACATATATCTATTTCTGTGCCCATTCCAGTTAAATGTGGCTTTGTAGATGAGTTCTGAGAGTTCTCAATTGGTTGCATAACAACTTGGAAGCAATGGCATGCCCTTGTGCTGCCAGGCGGCAAGAAATTAAGATTGAGTTCAGTCCATATGAGTTTGGATTTGTCATTATCCTTGTCTTGTGATTATGGTTTTGACAAATTCACATGGATAAGAACACATACACCATAAAATCTAAGTGTCATAAGGTTTCTCTCCGATTCATGAAAATGATGGTGAGGAAACACTTTCACTAAGTAGATTTTAAGTAGATAACAATTGTGATATTTACATTCTCAAAGTCGTTAGTGGAGCGTGTGTGGTTAACCGGCACACTAACAAGGACTTGTGAGAAATGGCAAAGGTCTAAACAATTGACACTATGATTGCGACATCCCTTTTCATAGTTTTGAAATTGTTAAGACACACATGTGTGCTATCTAAGGAAATGTGTATGATTTTGATAAAGTTTTATCAAAGCATCTCGTATCAGAAATATGAACTTTGGTAAGAAGGTCAATAAATTATTGATTTCTAGAAGTCCAGCTGATTTCTGAGTACATGTCAAAGCTAGTGGGAGCATAAGTATTATGCTAGTATCATCATGCAAGTGGGAGCATGATAATTATGATAAGTGTTGCAAGTTAGCAATGTTAATTATAGAAAACAAAAAGGTTTCAATTGGGAAAAAGTTGTTTTGCTATAATTAAGGGAGAGGAAATTATACTTCACTTCAATTCTAAAAGCTTAGATTGAGGTTTTAATCATATTTAGTCAAGGATATATATATGAATTTCATGTTGGAATGGCTCAACATAAGGAAATTCTATATATGGGTCCATTATTTGCATTCTAAAATTCGATTATGATTACGACATCCCTCTTCATAAACTGAATTATGAGAACTTGGAAAATAGAAATAGAAATATTATAGCAAAAGACTGGTCTAGTATCATGTCTTTATGAATCGTGTCCCATATGCTTCGGAAATAGGATCGATTGCATGTGCTATAATATTCATCTGTTCTAAATTTTTCCAAAATGCCTAGAGCATTAAGAGGGGAAAGCAGTAGAACTGGATATGACTAATTTGATTAAGCAATTGTCAAGGACAATCTAAGGTTTACCAAAGATTGGTTGCTCAGGGATAGTTGGAAGTATAGTGTTAATTTTGGAAGGACCTTAGTGACATATTCTGAAAAAAGAGGCAACTCTTGTTCAGGAGTAATAGTCAAAAGCGGAATATGGAAATGTTCCCATAGGTGGAAGTTATTCATTAAATCTGTGAATGATTAGGAAACTTAATGCAAAGAAGAATGTTCAAAGGCAATGAACTTTGAATATGAGACTTCAGTTCCATGGAGTTGATCTCTATTGGAATACTCTGTAATGTCTGTTGACAAGTCTTTGCGACTTTGTGCATAATCATTACAAGAGGACCAATTCATATAAGTTTAGAATCTAACAGATTTAGGTAAATGGCAGGAATTTAGAATTCTTGCATTTGCGGTAAGGATTTGGGATTGTGAAATGAGTATCATTGAAGTTAATGTTCAGTCGATCTATTTCACAAAGTAACGATCATAGAAAAACTTAGTGTGCATACTTGGTGTATGGCATGACTAATGTCTAGACAAACATAGTGTGCATATTTGGTGTATGGCATGACTATTGTTTAGAAAACATAGTGTACATGCTCGGAGCATGGGACAACTATTGTTTTAATTCAAGTATAAAGTTGATAGTTTGAAACAGTATACAATGAATAATGTGTAATCAATATGGTGATGAATAAAAGGTGTTTTTATTTATATTCATAAGTTCTGAGACCATAGTTCATTCGATTATTCTTGTGTTTCACTTTGCATGTTTTGAATTCCAGAATAACTAAGTCGCTCTTCCTGAATGACTAAGTTATTCAAACCATCCACATCCGGTCATATGTTGGAAGTAGATATGAATCAAGACTGTCATGGGTTGGCTTGTAGAGGTCTAAGATGTTGGACAAAGTGGTGCTACAACACTCATGAGTGCTCATAAGTTCTGAGTATTGGATTCAACCCACGTTCACTGGTATCACTTCATGGAATTTATCTCGAGTGATCGTGAGACGGTAATATCATATAAGTCTTCAAACCTAGAGATATGACTTGTTGCCTATGAATTGGTTATACATTGATCGTACGAAAACGCATTGGTAACTCGATGTTATAAAACATGCCTTTGTGAATGATTCAACAAGTAGTAGAACAAGCAAATCGGAAATCGGGAGACAAACTGCTGGACAATAAGTAAGACATTGTTCCATGTATTTGTCCGACTGATATCTAGAACAGAGTATTATATGATTACTTATCTAAAATGGCGTATCATCATCATCTAACTTCCGTGAGACCTTGAAAGAGCTACGATTGTTGATTAGTTCCTGAAGTTATTCTTGGAGATATAGTTATTAGACTTATCCAAGTGGGATACTATTGGATTAGGTGTCTAAGTTCATAACTATTTCTAGAATGTACTTGACCCGATTAGCATGGTCCATTTGGGTTGCATGGCATCATGCATTTGGATAGACCACAATGAGGGAAATAACACTTAAGGTTTATTAATATATTATAAGTTCTAATATTATTAACAATATTATTTAATTAGTATTGATCAAGAATTAATTTGATATTAATTAAGTGATCAAAAGAAGACTAATTAAATATATGGGTTGATTCTGTAAATCACTCATACTTGTATAGTGGGCTAATGCTCCATGGATTATCAAGTTGGGCTAAAACCCATAGGATGCTCCATGGATGCTCCATGGTGTCTTTGAACCCATGAATCATGGAAATGAAGAGCCATGTCAAATTAGGTTTTACATGGTGTAACCCTAATTATGACACACTATATAAGCAACATGTTGTAGACCAAAATCGGCACTACTGTAAGAAACAAGAGGGCATAGCCGATTCTAAGTTTGTGACATTTCTCTCAAGTTTATTCCAAGTGAATTTGGTGT
Source organism: Lactuca virosa (assembly GCF_052849685.1). Lineage (NCBI taxonomy): Eukaryota > Viridiplantae > Streptophyta > Magnoliopsida > Asterales > Asteraceae > Lactuca > Lactuca virosa. Next base: position 221,755,297 of record NC_136429.1, on the reverse strand, counting down.
TGTGTGAGATATTTGAGGCATCATACTTGGGGTGCTAGGCTCTCAAGGTTTTCGAGGAATCCAAACTACTACAAGGTATGTTTTTCTAGCTAACTTTTATGTTCAAAAGTTCCCCATGTATGCTAGATAGGATTATGAACCTTGGAAAAATCATTTTGCATGTATCTTAGTCAAACATAGATCCAAGGTTTCTAGGGTTGCATGTACACCTTAGGAGTGTTAGAATGCTCAAAACCCAACAGTTTATACAAAATGTGAAAGGAAATAACATTTCTCGCCATATCGGCCGAGTAACAACAATTATTCAAATCTAAATTTAAACCATTGCTAAGCAATAAAGAATAAACTCCAATCTTGGTCATAGGCGACACTTTCCTATTTCCCATGATTAAGTTTATCTTCCCATGCTCCACATCCCTACTTCTTTCTAGTCCCTGCCAATCATAACAAATGTGAATACCACAACCTGTATCAAGGACCCAATAATTAGAATGTGATGAGTTATTAGATTGAATAGTGTAAATACCTGCAAAGGAGGGCTTGATCTTGTCATCCTTTATTTCCTGCAAGTACTTGGGGAAGCTTCGTATCCAGTGCCTTTTTTCATGACAGTGGAAGCACTCTGCTTCCTTCGGATTAGAAGAGGGATTAGAGGAACCGGATTTGGTCCCATGGAAGAAGATCCATCAAGAGACTTTCCATTGTGGCTCTTGTAAGGAGCCTCCCTATTATTTCCCTTCCCATGTCCGAACAGGGGCAGAAGTAGTAGTAGTAGTAGTAGTAGACACAACCGACTTGCCTTTCAAGTTGCTTTTTGCAGTTCTTAGAAGGCCTTGAAGCTTGCTAAGAGTAACCTCCTCCTTGTCCATATGATAAGTCATGCGAAACTGATCATAATAAGAAGGTAAAGAGTGTAGAATAATATCTATGGCCAACTCTTCATCAAAAATGGCATTCAATTTAAGAAAGCGATCCACAAAACTATGCATCTTTTGCAAGTGGGCCGTGATGGGTTCACCATCCTTCATTTTGGTTGTGATCATGGAGGCAATGATCTTATACCTCTCCTGCCGAGCACTTTGATGGTATCTTTCCATCAAATCTTGATACATTTCAAAAGGATAATAGTCCTCACAGGACTTCTGCAGCTCAGCAGTCATGGTAGCAATCATTAGACACGACACGTTTATCGCATCCCTCTAATCAGTAGTATGTTAAGTGATTTGCTCAGGAGTAGAAGTGGTGACATCAATCTCCTTAAGCTCTTTATCTAGGACATATTCGTTGTCCTCATAGCGAATAGCCATTCTGATGTTTTGAATCCAGTCATGAAAGTTCGAGCCATCGACAAGGACCCTCCCTCATAGGTTCATGAGGGAGAAAGAGCCTGAAGGGATTGGTTTGGAAGCATTGTTTGGGATAGACATCTGTAAAAGAAGAAGAACAAAGTTTAGATTAGATGATAATCCTTAATATTACATCCAAATGAAATATTAAGGCTACGACCCAACACAATATTCTACAATTGCGAAAAGGGATGCCGTAATCCAATTGTAAAATATTTGAAGGTAGGTAAATGACGATTTACCAATTTCCACCATGAAAAAACGAAATAGATTATTAAGTTTTAATTGGATTGAAATTCCTAGATCCTTTGAGATTCATTGAACTTTTTCAATGGCATGTTTAAATCTCGATTGTGCCCTTCAAGTTTGTGACTGGGATGTCGAGGATCACAAACAAGGTGTGAATAACCATGCGAATTAGTTTGGTACACCCAATGTTACAAATCATCTAATCAATGTGCCGGTTAACCACACACTCCATTGATATATGATTAACATCAAGCTACCCTTTTCCACACATTGTCAGTCCCAAATTGGTGTGCCGGTTAACCACACACGCTCCACCAGCGACTTAACAAGGTACAAAGTGTAATTTCATGGATTATCACCATTTTCACATTTTCCTAAAGTAACTAAGATTGGGAATTTAATAAAAGTTTAGTTACTTTATATTTATCATTATACTTTTAATGAGGGAGAATTAATGTCCTATCCTACCCGTTCGGCTAACCACCCTCCACCAGTCAAGGAAGCGGTGGGTGAGAGTGCACACCCATTAAACTACACTTTTATAAGCATTAACCTTATACCCCCCTTATAGACCGGCTTCGTGAATGAGGCCTACTAACGGTAAAACCGACTTGTCTTATATATATATATATATATATATATATATATATATATATATATATAGATATATATATATATATATTATTAAACTGATAATATTATAAAGTATAATGGTTGAATTTTAACTTTTAAAACTATAGGGTTTGGAATTAAAGTTCCATTAGTGAGACTTTACAAATTCCAAAACTTGAGGGCAAGTTTTGAAATTTGTCAAAACTCTTCATTTCTATAACTTATGAGTTTAATTGCATTTTAATGGATGAGACCTTTCATTTTCCATAACTTGAGGACAAGTTATGGAGGTCATTAAAATTCATTTAGATCAACTTTCTAACAACTAAAATAATCATATATTTCAAGATTGATCTAGATAAACTCATAAACAAGATAATATCAAGTCAACAATTTGCAAGCAACTTTGTTTATCAAATAAAAACAACAATTTTCTCAAAACTTTGACAATTATCTTGTGGTTGGATGAGTACAGGCACTACCAAATCAGAAAAAACACTTTTAATGATCCAAAACAGTTTGTGGTAGTGTTCCCAATCCAATCCTGGCCAAGAAACATGAAATTCTGCAAATAGAGCCTGCAACTCGTCGAGTGCATGAACTGAATCACCAAGTTGCTCTGTTAATGAGTGGACTCGTCGAGTCAACCAGTGGACTTGGATAGTTCATCAGTCAGATGCAAAAAATTCGATTTTTTCAACTTGGAAAACTAACAAGCATCAAATATAACAGAAAACAATCCTAGGCTCTAATACCATTGTTGGGTTTTGAGCACTATAACACTCATTTGGTGCACATGCAACCCTAAATGCTTTGGATCTATGTTTTCTCTATTATACATGCATATTTTCAATTTTCCAAAGCATTCTCCCTAACTAGCATACAAATTGTCAAATGAACAATAAAACTAGTTATATGACTTACCTTTTAGAAGGACATGTAGTTCTTGACCTTTGAAAGCTTGAGCACCCCAAGTGTGATGCCTCTAATGGTTCACAAACACCAATATGCAAGAGGAGGCTTGAGAGAATAGATTACTTTGAACAAAATCAACTTCACTCTCTTAGAATCCAATGGGTGGTCGATTTTGGCATTAGGGGTATGCTTTTATAGTGTTGCTAAGCTAGGGCTACATTCATGCAAACCCTAATGCTCCATGACCTTTCACATTCTTATGCTCCATGGGTTTATCCTCCATGGACTATCCATGGATTATCTCATTGGTTTAGCCCATCTAAATAATCATGGATCATTGGCCCACACTATAAGAATCATTGATTTACACAATCAATCCCCATATATTTAATTAGTCTCTTTTGACCACAAAATTAATTCCAAATTAATTCTTTATCAATACTAATTAAATAATATGCATTATTATATTATACTTGTAATATATTAATAAATCATAAATAACCTTATTCTCAAAAGTCTATCCTATCAAATTGCACTGGTGAAGGCAACCCAAAAGGACCATGCTACAATCGGGTCAAGTACATACCAGTTATAGTTATGGGCTTAGACACCAAATCCAACAATATATTGGTCCACAGTGTCGATTATAGGGGCTAATGATAATACTGTTTGGAAATCTTAACTTAAACTGTCTAAAGGAATGCCTTCAAATAGTTGTATAATCGATAAAAAAGAATTTATTAAAAATTATAAAAGTTTAGGATAGTCATTATATCATAAAAGGAAAGATTTTAAAGGAAGAAATTCCAAAATATTTGAATAGATAGTGTATCCTAAGGATAAGATTCAGGAAACAAAAATAGGAATATTTAGGAATTTTGAAGTTGAAAGTTTTAAAAGAGTTTTTATCGATATTTATAAAACCTGTGAGCTTACCAACATGAAGTTGTCGTTTTTGAAAATCACATGTCTTCCTAGGATGAGGGGAAGCTCAACGCAAGGAAGAGCAAACCACACAAAGATAGATAGGTTTTAGTTAATCGATGTGATTGATATTATTAATAAAAGATAAAGTTTATGTTCTGTGATTGGTACCGAAGGTTAGCCCTCGACATTTCAACCGTCGGCCGGGGGTATGATAGAGTGGTATTAGAGCCGAAGGTTATAGCGAATTAGTACTTCCTTAACAAATTACAACAATAGCCTAGGGCGTATACTCTGATAAGGTTTTCTTCAAACCTATTAATAAAAGTATTATTATTAATTACACTACTAGCAGACTTCTTACGGGAGAGGTGGATAGTTTGAACTGTATCTTGGGTTCTTGGATTTCAGAACGACTACATGCTAAAATGATCCTGCCCTCCAACACTTCTCATCTGGCTGATCCTTATCTGATAGTATATAAGTACAAAACAAACATACTAATCGCCAGCCCAAAACATTAAGCACATGAATAAAAAAACATCAAATATAAGTGATTAACTATCTTAACTAAATCAGTGTACGTATGTCAAACCACAACTAAACGTAGACTGATCACATATGTTTAATTCTGGTTGGACCAATGTACCAACTGAAGTTTAGATTTGATAGTTGATAAACTAAGATAATTGTGTGTGTGTGTGTATATATATATATATATATATATATATATATATATATATATATATATATATATATATATATATATATTTATATCATATAACCTAAAATAAAAATATAACATACGTTGTATAAAAAAGATATTGAATCAATAGAACAAGCATCAAAAACACAAGCAAGCTATCAAATCAGACCCTCGTCACTCCCACCATCACCATCGCCATTGTCGCTCGCGTACTCCTCCTCGATGTCATCGTCATCACCCCTCTGATGTGTGTGAGATGGACCTACATCCCAATGACCAGCACCCTGAGTATGGGAAGAATCAACAGTAGGACCTACTTATGGAAAAAGTGGATGATCCATCCCCTGGAGCTCGATAATTATATAGATCGAAGCCAAAATCCAGCAATGCTCCACCTGAAGGAAATACGTACGTTGCATCATGTGACATAAAGTTGGCTCTCAATCAGGATCTGCATGTCTACGTCTCTGTCTCCGCTCGTAGGTAAGCTCCAGCTCCACCTGGTTGATCGGCGCCACAATATCATCATCATGAATCTGCCACCACTGATCTACACCCCGTACCACCGCCCGTATCTTCCCCATAGCAGTCGTACCCAAATCCCTGGTAGAATACGAAACCATCCCGCTAGTATCAACCCGTAGGAGCGAGCCAAGCGAGTAACCACTGGCCTCCGCAGATCTAGCTCTTTTCCACATACCTACATCCAAAGTAAATAAGTATAAAGCCAGTATATAAGGAAGATTGCGGAGAACCTCAGTACGGATCAGGAACCACATCAGAAAAAAGATCACTTGAAGGAGCCTTGTCACACTCCTCACGATGACAGATGGTGGAAGAAATCAACCGATGGAGAAGCCTAAATATAGGAGATCTAAAAGAGATCTACTTGGCGCTCATAGAGACATAAATGCCACTAGCATGAGCCCAGGCCTGAAGATGGTCGTACTCCTGAGGTGGAGATGTAATGCAGCCAGCCAGACAGGAGAGGAAGTGAGGACTAGCAACCTCCTCCTCAGTGTAGATCCTGTTGGATTAGTGTCTAAGCCCATAACTACTATTGGTATGTATTCGACCCGACTTGGCATGGTCCATTTGGGTTGCACTTCACCAGAACAATTGGATAGAAAAAATGAGAAAAAGGATACTAGTGATTTATATTAATATATTATAAGTTCTAATATATTAATATGAAATCATATTATTTAATTAGTATTGATCAGGATTTAATTTAGAATTAATCTAGTGATCAAAAGGAACTAATTAAATATGGACTCTTATATATATGTGGTGGACCAAGTTGTGGTGGACCAAGTTCATTTAGGTTGGGCTAAGCTTTCATGGATAGTCCATGGAGTGTTTAACCCATGGATCCTATGGAAATGAAAGGTAATGGGTATTAGGGTTTACATGAATGTAACCCTAATCCTCTACACTATATAAAGAGGTCCATGGTTCATGAAATGGACATTAATGCATAGAAATGAGGGCAAGGCCGATTTCATAAGAGGTAACCTAAGTATCCTTATTCTTTAGTTATTCCAAGTTGGTTTTGGTGATTTGTGATTCCACTTGAGGCTTCCACACTATTGGGGCTAAGCTATAAAGTTCAAGACTTCAAGCTTCATCAAAAGGTATGTTATATAACTAGTTTCTTGTAGTATAGTTTCTTCATTGTATGCTAGTTAGGGTAATACCTTGGAAAGTTCAGGTTTGCATGTATAATAGAGAAAACATAGATCCAAGGTATTTAGGGTTGCATGTACACCATAGGAGTGTTAGAATGCTCAAAACCCATCAGTGGTATCAGATCCTAGGCTTGTTTTCAAATATACTTGATGCTATTTGCAAGAAAAATCGTTTTTTTGGAATCTGACAGTTCACCACGAGGTGGTGACTGTTCAGTGAAAAAAGTTTTCAGTTTTTTGGTCTGTTTTGGATTAGAATCGTTACCACAAAGTGTTTTTTTTTCATAAAACTTGATTTTGATGTTATGGTAATGTTTATTCTCATCCAAATAAATGATAATTGTCAAAGTTTCAAGACTTTTTTTAGTTTATGTGATTTAGATTAATAGAAAAGTTATGTGATAATATGTTTTCAATCCAAATTGATCTAAAAATTGATCATAATATGTGTTTTTGTAACTTGTCCTCAAGTTATATGAAAAGTCACATTTATGATTATTAAAACTCATAAGATTTCCATAAGTTATAAGAAAATGAAGAGTCTCATTTTTTAAATGTTTTAAAGTCATCCATAACTTGTCCTCAAGTTATGAAATAGAAAAGTTTTTGAATTATTCAAAACTTGCCCTCAAGTTTTGGAAGTTGTAAAGTTTCACACACACTTTAATTCCAAACCCTAGAATTTTAAAAGTTAAAATTCAACCCTTATACTTTATAGTATTATAAGTTAATAATTATATATGTATAAGAACAAGTCGTTTTACCGTTAGTAGGCCTCATTCATGAAGTCGGTCTATAAGGGGGGTATAAGGTTATTGCCTTTAAAATGGCAGTTTAATGGGTGTCCACTCTCACCACCGCTTCCTTGACTGGTGGAGGGTCGTTAGCCGAACGGGTAGGACAAGGACTATAATTCTCCCTTCATTAAAAGTATTAATGATAAATACTAAGTAACTTAACACTTATAAATTCCCAATCTTAGTTACTTAGGAAAATGTGAATTTGGTGCTAACCCATGAAATTACACTTTACACTTTGCTTAAGTCGTTAGTGGAGCGTGTGTGGTTAACCGGCACACTAACCTGAATTTAACAAGGTAGGCAAAGGGTAACTTAATGTTTATCATAGTATCAGTGGAGCGCGTGTGGTTAACCGGCACATCGATTAAGTGGTAAATATTAAGGGTACCAAGTATATTTGCATGGTTAGTCACACCTTTTTTTTGTGATCCTCGGCATCACAGTCACAAAACTTGAGAGGGCACAATTGAGATTGAAACATGCCATTGAAAAGTTCAATGAATCTCAAAAGATCTAGGAATTTCAAATCCGATTAAAACCTAATAAATTATTTCATTTTTCTTGGTGGAAATTGGTGAATCGTCACTCGTCTACCTTCGAATATTCTATAGCTTGGATTACGGCATCCTCTTCCAAGTTATAAAGTATTGTGTTGGGTCCTAGCCTTAATATTTCATATTCGGTGTTATATTAAGGACTTGAATATCTCCCATTGTAGATGTCTGGTTCAGACAACTATGATCTTCCTAAATCCCTGGGAACAAGCTTTCCTAATGAAGAACATGGCCCATGGTTAGTTCATGAAAATCATACTTCTCTACCTCCACCTCCTCCAATTATTCTCCTTAACCCACAAGTTCTTGAAAAGTTCAAAGTCACTCAAGCCCTATTGGCAAGCAAAGTCTATGTGTGCTCCCATATTAGAGATAAAGTCACATATTGACAAGTCGGGAGAATTGGGTGTCAAGGTCTAAAGGAAGTTGGTTGTTGATTAGGTTCTTCCATCACTTTCTAAGTCACATAGTGAGTTCCTTTAGGACTACTATAAGAAACAGACCATGACATGACCCTTAATGATCTTATCTATATGCTAGGTGCTGCTGAATCAACAATGATTTGGAGCACTGGTAAAGCAAATTTGATTAGAAGATCAACTTCCCAAACTTCCATGGACATTGACAATGGTAACATTGAAAATCCAGAAAAGCTTTCTCTTCCCAATGGAAAGGGATCGGCCATTGTCAACTCGGTTGACCAAATGGTAAAGAGAAAGGCTAAGTCTGAGAGAGTCCCATGTACCATTCCCAAAGGGTCCATATGTTTCTATTGCTAAAGGAAGGGGAATTGGTTGCGAAGCTTCCCTAACTACCTTAAAGATCTGAGAGAAGGTCTCTGCTTCAGGTAAGTCCACTATCTAACTCTCTTAAGTTCCTATTTGAAGATTCTTAATACATTTTGAAGTATGGCAGGATCAAGCAAAGGGAAGGAAACTTAAAGGAAGAGTATCCTGAATCTGATCGCGAGGATGGATTTCGATCGCATGGTTCGAAGATCGGATTCTTGAGCTACTACTTAGGAGTTATGATAGATTCCTAGAAGATATGTAATAACATAGTTTTCAATTTAAGTTGCATTGTAAGGAAAAAGTTTTTTCCATATTTATAAATAAATAAACTTTTGTTTTATTTTATATGTCCTTGCAATGGCATTTATGGAAAATTGATGTTTGTATGTTTCTAGCAATAATGGAAATATGAATTTGATTCTTTTATTTGTGGTAGTCTCTAAATTTACCAAATAAGGAAAGATTCTCATCACCCAAGGTGTCAATTGGACCGAAACTTGGGATCATGCAAGTTGTATAGTATGATGAATGAGAATTTTCATCTTTGGAAAATTAAGACTAATTCCTTATTCACATGTATATGTGAGTCAAGTGCACGACTAAGGGATCGAGTACACATTCGTGTGCACTGGTCAAGTCCACCACAAAAGATCGATAAGACTATTCGTCATGATTTACTAAAGTTTAGTAAATATGGTTATACTTAACAGTTTAAGTATAATTCTGAAATATTGGAAAAGTTTCGATGTATGGCAGAACGAATGGGAAGAATCAAATTAGGCAGAAAGATAAAAGTTTCTCAAATATGAAAAGATGGGAGAGTACTTTAGTATCATATTTTGTGATCATCTTAATTATTAAGAAACCATATTACAATTGGTCCTCTAAGGACATCTTAGTGTATTCCTATGGCTAAGGAGAGGAATCGTGAATTGTTGAAATGGTTAAATCAAGATGAGTCATACTTCATTCCAAAACAATTCTTAAAGTCATACTCCAAGATTGTAACTTGAGTGACATATCTTAAAGAAAGGTTTATTAACACTTGTCAAATGTAAGAGTAAAATGTGTTCTACTCTTGTACATTTGAAATTGGTGAGTTGTGATGTTTTGGATAAAACAAAGACCAACTAAGGCCAATTGTGTGAAGTGTTTGTCTTGATAAGAATCCGCACTATCTCTTGAACATTTGTTTGTCAAGGAATGGTTCTTGGCAAGAGAGTCTTATATGTCAAGAGGACAGTGGGAGTCTAAAGATCTTGAAAAAGCTTCAAGATCTAATCAAGAATAAAAACTTGTAGTTTATCACTAGCACACGACTTGAGGTTTATAACCTATCGTGTTGACATACTCCATTTCTGTGCCTATTCTAGTTAAAGTTGGCTTTGCATATGAGTTCTGAGAGTTCTTAATCGGTTGCATAACAACTTGGAAGCAATGGCAGGTCCTTGTGATCCAGGTGGCAAGAAGTTAAGACTGCACAAGTTCAATCCATATGAGTATGGATTTGTCACTAACCATGTCATTTGATTATGGTTTTGACAAATTCACATGGATAGGAACACATACACCATAAAATCTAAGTGTCATAAGGTTTCTCTCCGATTCATGAAAATGATGGTGTGGAAACACTTTCACTAAGTAGAATTTAAGTAGATATCAATTATGATATTTGCATCCTCAAAGTCGTTAGTGGAGTGTGTGTGGTTAACCGGCACACTAACATGGACTTGTGAGAAATGGCAAAGGTCTAAACAATTAAGACTCTGATTACGACATCCATTTTCATAGTTCTAAAATTGTTTAGACACACATATGAGCTATCTAAGGGAAGGTGTATGTTTTTGATAAAGTTTTTATCAAAGCATCTCGTATCAGAAGTCTGAACTTTGGTAAGAAAGTCAATAAAGTATTGATTTCTAGAAGTGCAACTGATTTCTGAGTACATGTCAAAGCTAGTGGGAGCATAAGTGTTATGCTAATAATCATCATGTTAGTGGGAGCATGATAATTATAATAAGTGTTGCAAGTTCGCAATGTTAATTATAGAAAAACAAAAGTTCAATTGGGAAAAGTTGTGTTTCTATAATTAAGGGAGAGGAACTTATACTTCATTTCAAATCTAAAAGCTTAGATCGTGAGATTTTAATCAAATTTAGTCAAGTATATATTTATGACTGTTATGTTGGAATGGTTCAACATAAGGAAATTTTATATATGGGAAAATTATTTGCGTTCTAAAATTCGATTATGATTACGACATCCCTTTTCATAATCTGAATTATGAGAACATGACAAATAGAAATAGAAATATTATAGGAAAATACTGGTGTAGTATCATGTCTGTATGTGAGACATCATGAATCGTGTCCCATATGATTCGGATATATGATGGATTGCATGTGCTATAATATTCAGCTGTTCTAAATTTTTTCCAAATGCCTAGAGCATTAAGAGGGAAAAAGTACTAGAATTATATATGACTAATTTTATTAAGCAATTGTCGAGGACAATCTAAGGTTTACCAAAGATTGGTTGCTCAGGGACAGTTGGAAGTATGGTGTAAATTTTTGGAGAGGACTATATTGACATATATTTAGAAAAGAGGCAACTCTTGGTCAGAAGTGATAGTCAGAATGAAAATATGGAAATATCTCCATAGGTGGAAGTTATTCAATCTGTGTAAGATTAGGAAACTTAATGCAAGAAGGATGTTCAAAGCAATGTACTTTGAATTTGAGACTTCGTTTCCATGGAATGATCTCCATTGGAATACTTTGTAATGACTATTGACAAGTCTTTGTGACCTTGTGTATAATCATTACTAGAGGATCAGTGCATATAAGTTTAAAATCTAACAGATTTCGGTAAATGGCAGGAATTTGGAATTCTTGCATATTTGGTAAGGATTTGGGATTGTGAAATGAGAATCATTGGAATTATGTTCAATCGATCTATTTCACAAAGTAAAGATCATAAACAAACTTAGTGTGCATACTTGGTGTATGGCATAACTAATGTTTGGAAAAACATAGTGTGCATATTTGGTGTATGGCATGACTAGTGTTTATAAAAACCATAGTGTACATGCTTGGAGCATGGGACAACATATGCTCAACGCGCACTATTCAAAATTTCCAAATTATCACTTTTTACCCCTAGATTATTTTACCCTAAAACCTTAGGAATATGACCTAGCTAGAAATCAAAGATAAAGGAAGAAAATTTTTCTTTGGATAGTAGAAAATTCTATCCATACACCGATAAGAAGACATGTTGCTACGATAGCAACATTAGCATACCATATTAAGGGAGATATTGTATTCCTAGTACATTAAGACGTATACGTATTAGAGTCGCGACCACATTAATCAATCCTAGGAATAACGAGTACCCTACCTGTTGTCATTTCAAGACGACAACTCTTTAATGTTAGCATTAATAGGACCAACCACCATTAGGACCATTTTTCAACAACGAGTCTTTGATGCGTTAGGAAACCTCAAAACAAGTAAGGAAGAAGGAAGTGATAAGGAAGTCATTCAGATAGTAGAAACCTATAAAGAATTCATTGATAGTAAACCAAGACCCTTTTATGGAGACAAAGGAGTAAATGGTTTGATCCACTGGATTAAGGATATGGAGAGCAAGTGTGCAAAAGAAGGTATGGTTACACATTCATGGGAAGTGCTCTCATCTGGTGGAATACTCGGGTCAATACTTTAGGCGTAGATGCAACCTATGCACTCTCATGGGAGGAATTAAATAAACAAATGATAAAGGAATTCTATTCTAAAGGGGACATGACCAGATTAGAACATGAATTGAATCATTGAAGCACAATGAAATCAAGTCTAGCTATCTATACCAAGGAATTCAAGTCTACCTATCTACTGTATGCTCTGATTTGACCCTCTCAAAAATCAAGTCTAGCCATCTATACCATGGAAATCATGTAGAACATGAATTCAGTCATTTAAGCACAAGGAAATCTACTCTAGCCATCTACTGTATGCTCTGAATTGTTCCTCTCAGAAAGCAAGAAGATTGAAGCATACCTTCAAGGGCTAGCTCCGGAAATTAAAAGAGAGATATGTGTAGCCCACCTCGATACCTACATAAAAGCTAGATGCTTAGCCTTTAACTTCAAGGAACCGGTGATCAAGAAGAAAGCATTCAACTCAAGCATGACTAAGAAGAAAGCCAAGGGATTCAGGAAGAAGTGGGAAGGAAATCCGAAGAGAGAGTCCAGTCAACCTTCATGGAAGGAAGGAAGAACAGGAAGTATCGAGAGAGAACCCCAACTCCACCAAGAGGATACTTGGGAAGGCTCCCCAAGTGCGATGATTGTGGATTTCATCATGAGGGCAATTGTGAGGAATTTAAGTGTAACAAATTGACATATATATATATATATATATATATATATATATATATATATATATATATATATATATATATATATATATATATTTTGAGTAAAAATTTACTTGTAAAATTTCATAGGAATAGGAAAATAAACATAGAAATCCCTCCAGACATTTCATAGCGAGACAAGAATGGAAACATATGGTTTCCTATTGTCGTAAAATAGAGATAAATAAGAAAATAACAAAAAGACAAGTATTAATTCTAATGATGAAGTTAAAGAATTAGAAGTACAACTAACACCCAAAGAATTATGATAAAGAAGAAATTAAGTTGTCCCATCAAAGAGGAAAGGGTTGATCACATAATAAGAAACTGGTCACCCCTAATAAGAAAATCCCATGGGCTGAGATTCATAACGAAATCCCTTAAACATGAGGAAAATGTGACAAATGAGAAATTTCTCGTCAAAAACCATCACTAAAGTTTAGCATAGACAAGTAGTAATACCACTATTAATAATGGTTAAAAGAGTAAAAACTGAGTAACCAAAAAAATCATACCACTATTAATAATGGTTAGTGTATTTGGAAAATACGCAGTAACGTGACCCTAAGGATATAAACTTTGAAAAAATATGACTCCGATTGGAGGAGTTATGATTTTATAAAAAGTAAAAATCAACCGCGTAACTAACATAATTAACCTCAAAATGGTATAAAGAAATCGGTTGAGTTTCAGCTAAAGTTATTAAAAGGAAAATCATAGTACTCCGCAAGATAAGAACCTTTTAGATGAAAAATTTAAAAAACGGAGTCCGTATAAAGAAGATACAATTTTTGGAAAAACATAAAATATGATTTAAAAACGAAGTTAAAATTTGACAACGCAACCTTAAGGAAAGTTGTAGCACTTAAAGATAGCTACATAAATATATAAAGACGGTAAGAAACAAGGTTCATATAAGTAAGACATGAAATTTTATAGAAAATTAAGAGATACGCGTGAAGTACACTCCATGCCCGTCACGCATATATGACACCAGGATTTGTCGAAGTTTTGAGAGACGTGGACCACCAGAAGTATGACACGTGGCAAGTTTTGGTTGGAACCACAAATCATGTGCACGACGCGCATAAGGTGTGCCGCGCGCATAAGGCATATAAATAGAGGCTTTCGCTTCTCAAATTCCACACCTCAAAAATTCATTCCCTTTCTCTCTTAAAAGTCAGTTTCGACATTCTATCACCCTTCTGATGGCGCGAAGATTCAGATATGATAGCCAGATTCTTCATGATTATGTTACTAGGGTGAGTTCACGACCCCACTTTTACAATTTCAAAGATTTTACAAGGGGAATACATGCTTATCAAACTGCTTTATCAAAATATATATTGTAAATATATTAGTAGTTTTATATATAAACATGAAACGATAGGATAAAACGTCTGTTGTGTGTGAATCCATTTATTGGGTTGGTCAAAAAGGTAGTGCCAGAAAATATGAAGCCAAATTTTAAGGGCCATATCTATTTTTGTGATTGATGGATAGCCCTATTTGATGACATGATTTATGGTTCCTTTTTTCTTTGACCAGTTATAATTTCAATCACTGTATAAGAGATTACTATGTATTTGTAAAAGACGAACAACACAGAAGAAATAAAACATTCCTAGTTACCCGTGTGTGGATGTGGGTCATCAGACCGAACCACCTTAAATTCTTGAGCTCTTGATTGTTACAGCTCGTGAGAACTGAGTGTGTGAGAATTACGTTCGTGTGATACATGTCTGATCCTAACAATTGGTATCAGAGCTTTGACTCTCAATTGACACATACGAACAGAGAAGGTGAAGGAGCTTACCTGTGGAAGAAATCGAGACTAGGTGTCACACCCCGGCCGTCGGCGGAAACACCGGGCAGTGTAACGTTATTTCTCGTATCATAGTTATCAACTTCCTGAAAACACATGCAATTTAAAATACGTCAACATAAAGTTGGTGAGTCCATAGGTTTTGACTCCATATAAAAATAATACATTTTCCAAGTTCAAAAGTATAGTTTTGAAAGTATCATTTTGACTCTCCAACGTTTAGTATATATATCCTAGGTATAAAAGTTTACTTACCAAATAAGTAGTTTACCTATAAGTCTCGTATACTATGAATATAAGTGTTTGTAATTCCATACAAACAAAAGTTGCTACGTATAAATCTTATTTCAATTCTATATGAGTAAAACCGCTACGTATAAATCTATTTCAATTCTATACGAGTAAAACTGCTACGTATAAATCTATTTCAATTCTATACGAGTAAAACCGCTACGTATAAATCTATTTCAATTCTATACGAGTATGTGTGTTAGGTGTAATTATCTACTTAATATACAAGTAGTATATCTACAAGTTTCTTGTACCTAGAGTATAAGTGATTGGGAAACTTATACCTAACATTAATACTTGTACAACAACAAAGTATAATGCTTCTAACAATTTGCTACCATGAGTCCGTAACCGTGGCTATAAGACTAGTTTCGAACCTCTGCTTGATGCTACAAGTTTTGCATCTTAAGATAAGTTCCACACGCTTCATCAACGTCGGAATAATAAACAAACAAAAGGACAGTTCTTCACTCGCACACCGTTGTGTTGTAGCTAGCAACCACGAGTGGGGTTGTCAACCCGTATCTTATTCATACACGACTTCCTCGCTCACACGGGATTAACGGTTACAGGTCAGAGGATTTTCCCTAAGATTTCCAATCTTAGTTGATGAATACAATAACTCATGTAGACTTGTCGAGTTCCGTTAGTTCTAGTAGTAAAATCATATTCGTGTCTAAAACCCTAAGTTATTAGACTATGCTTTAAACATTACTCCTAATATTTATAATACTTAGGCAGTACAACAACTATAATTTGAGTTAAAACCAGGTTTTATCTTGACATAAAACCAATAACAACAACATATAAGATATCTGGTTTTATCTTGACAAAAAACCAACAATAACAACGTACATATTAATTATCATATAGAACTTCCGAGTATAACTCTGGAACTATATCACACACGAAATATATATAGAATCCTAAGTATAACTCAACATGTACATTAATACAAGAACATACTAACAAGTTGATAATAGTTGTATATATTCAAATATTATAATTAGAACAACTATATCCCAGTTATTATAACTATCTACGTTGATACTAATATACTATCATATAGACATAATATTAACGTATATACAATATTTAGAATGTGTTTTCCCCCGAAAATATTAGAAAGTGGGGCCGTGAAACTCACTCTAGTAGCGTGATCTATAGAATCTAAATGGTCAGAGGCTCGTCGTAGTTAGGCTCGGGAAGGAAAACGGCCTTCGGAAACGAGAGAGAATGAAAGGAAAAGGTGTAATGAGAGAATGAGTTTTGATCGCTATTTATAGGCTAATTTTGTCCCATTCACGTCATGAACATGATAGGTTCACGTCGTGAGTTATGGCAAGAGTCATCCCGTAGCCTTAACGTGTGTTTTCTAGCTCCGATTCGTGTCCTACAGCGTCCTCACGTCGTGAGAAAACCTTGCTCACGTCGTGAGCTTTTGGGTTATCGTTCCATAGACTTCTAGCTTCAAAATGTGGCAGTTTGACTCCTCACGTCGTGAGTTTTTATGCTCACGTCGTGAGTCCAGTCAGATTAGGGTTTCTGACAGCTGTATCTTCGGAAGGTCGTAACTTTTGCATACGAACTCCGTTTTTGACATTCTTTATATCCACACATAGGTATTTACGAGTACTACAACTCTGTTTTATACTCCAATAACTAATTCTAAGTCTAGTTTAAATTCCTCTTATTATAGAGATTTATAGTGTTCTGTTTATCATAACTTCTTCATGCGAAGTCAGATTCAGACGTTCTCTATATTTTTGGAATCGTATGGACGTATACTTTGAGTTGTATCATAAAGAAAGTTCATATTTGTCTTAGAATTTATCATGAATTACATATTAAGTTTATCACATTACTAGTTTAACAAAATCACATTACATGATTGGCATAATCACATGTGATTGTTATTAACCTATTTTGACTGGTGTTACAC
This sequence comes from Lactuca virosa, assembly GCF_052849685.1. NCBI lineage: Eukaryota > Viridiplantae > Streptophyta > Magnoliopsida > Asterales > Asteraceae > Lactuca > Lactuca virosa. The sequence continues at coordinate 221,738,238 of NC_136429.1, read as the reverse complement.
TAGGGTTTGGTCGCCATCACCAGCAGCTCCATCTGAGCCACCCGTCGCTTACTAGGGTTTTTCATCCAGGCACCAGCACAACCTCCACAACAATTCTAGGGCTGTCACAACCTTGTTTTCACCTGAATAGCGTGACCAGAACCGCCGATTCACCAAAATCATGACCCGCCGGAGACGAAAGCCTGGACTGATCGGTTTTTTTTTGGGGAAGAAAAAGATCAGAACATGGCTTTTTTTTGTCCAAGGGAAAAAGAATCTACTTTTTTTGGTGACCACAAATTTTTCTTTACTTTGACAAAAGAAGTCTCTCACATTTTTATCAAGATCTTTTTACAAGTTTATAGTCATTCAACACGTGAAATAGAAAAGTCTCGTGTTTCTATTTTCATTTCTTCCGCTAGTATAATTGCCATTTAGCAGTACGAACCTATTTGGTTAGTAGCAATTTTGTAATTTGTTTGTTAAAATGGCAGAGGATAGTAAGATCAAGATTTACAAGTTTGATGGAAGTGATTATGGGTTTTGGAAAATGCAAATTGAAGATTTGTTATATAAGAAAAATTTTCATTTACCTATGTTTGGTGAACAACCAGATGACATGTACGATGAAGAATGGAAGTTGTTGGACATACCAGTTTTGGGTGTAGTTATGCTTTCTTTGGCAAAGAGTTTTGCATATAACATTGTCAATGAAACAACTATGTATGGTGTATTGAAAGATTTGTCCAACATGTATGAGAAACTATCCACTTCAAACAAAGTGTTTCTCATCCGACAATTGCTTAACACCAAGATAAAGGAAGGTATGTCGATTTCCGCTCACATAAATGAGTTCAACTCGATTATCTCTAGTTAAGGCTCTGTTGAAATAAAGTTTAAAGATGAAGTACAAGCTCTTCTCCTTTTATCATCTTTGCCCGACAGTTGGTCAGGCACAGTCACAGCCGTTAGTACTACATCTGGTACTACTAAGCTAACGTTTGATAACATTCATGACTTGATTTTAAATGAAGACATTAGAAGAAGAAGTAATGTAGAATCTTCTAGTTCTAGTTCTTTGTTACATAAAGAAAGTAGAGGAAGAAGGATTGATAGAGGACAAAATTGAGGCAGGTCAAAGTCTAGAAAAAGGGGGCAATACAAGAACTAAAAGGATATTGAATGTTAGAAATGCAAAGAAAAAGGTCACTTTAAAAGCCAATGCCCAAAACCACAAGCTGCAAAGAAAGAAGTAAACAATGTATCCTCTGAAGAATCGGGAAATTCTCTCATATGTTGTGTTGAGAATTCAGTGGAATCGTGGATTATGGATTCAAGTGCTTCTTTCCATGCTGTCTCATGCCCAGATATGGTCAAGAACCTACAAACAAGTAATTTTAGCAAATTTTGTTTGGTTGATGATCATGTGCTTGATATTATGGGTATTGGAGACGTAGATTTGAAGACCTCCATAACAACCACATGTACATTGAAAGAGGTCAGGGTTATCCCAAACGTGAGGAGAAAGTTGATTTCAGTTGGTAAGTTGGTTGATGAAGGGCTTAATGTTAATTTTGGGTGTGGACAAAGGAAAGTGATCAAAGGAAATTTGTTGATTGCCAAAGGAAAGAAGAAAGGCACTCTATACAAGGTAGACATACCTTGTGCTGGTGTTCATGTCGTAACCACCAATCCAAGTCCATCTAATTTATGGCACCAACGACTCAGACACATGAGCGATAAGGGATTGAAGATGTTGGCTCAAAAAGGGAAGTTTCCAGACTTGAAGAAAGTTGAAACTGAATTTTGTGAATCTTGTGTTCCCAGGAAACAAAATGGGGTTACTTTTGTAAATACGGGGAAGACACCAAAAGCTCAGAAGTTGGAGCTTGTTCACTCGGATGTATTTGGACCAACACCTGTTTCATCTCTAGGAGGAAAAAACTACTATGTAACCTTTATCGATGATTCAACATGTAAGGAATGGGTCTATTTTCTTAAAAATAAATCTAATGTATTTGATACTTTTAAGATATGGAAATATGCTGTTGAAAATGAAACTGATTTGAAGGTAAAGTGCCTGAAGTCGGATAATGGTGGTGATTACATAAGCAAGGAGTTTGTTGGCTATTATGCCAAGCAAGGGATAAAGTGTTGGACTTTGTGTCTAAGCTCATAACTATAACTGGTATGTACTTAACCCAATTGTAGCATGGTCCTTTTGGGTTGCCTTCACCAGTGCAATTTGATAGGATGGATTTTGAGAATAAGGTTATTTATGGTTTATTAATATATTACATGTATAATATATTAATATTAGATTATTTAATTAGTATTGATCAAGAATTAATTTGGAATTAATTTTGTGGTCAAAAGAGACTAATTAAATATATGGGGATTGATTATGTAAATCAATGATTCTTGTAGTGTGGACTAATGATCCATGATTATTTAGATGGACTAAGCCAATAAGTTAATCCATGGATAGTCCATGGAGGTTAAACCTATGGAGCATAAGAATGTGGAAAGTCATGGAGCATTAGGGTTTACAAAGTGTAACCCTAGCATGTGCAACACTATAAATAGAACCCTCCATGAGCCAAAATCGGTTACACTTTCTCCTTGAGATAAGTAGCTTATTCTCTTAAGTCATCCTTTTGCATATTGGTGTTTGTGAACCATTAGAGGCATCACACTTGAGGTGCTCAAACTTTCAAAGGTCAAGAACTTCAAGTCCTTCAAAAGGTATGTCATCTAACTAGATGTTTTATTTATTTGGTAATTTGTGTGCTAGTTAGGATAATGCTTTGGAAAAAATGAAAATATGCATGTATAATAGAGAAAACATAGATCCAAAGCATTTAGGGTTGCATGTGCACCATAGGAGCATTATAGTGGTTAAAACCCAACATAAAGACGATCAAGACGGTCCCAGGAACCCCTCTGCATAAGGGTGTAGCTAAGAGAATGAATATAAATCTGCATGAAAGGGCTAGAAGGATGAGGTTGAATGTCGGTATACCTAAGACATTCTCGGCCGATGCAGTTAACACTGCAACATACTTGATCAATTGTTCACCGTATGTTCCCTTGGATTTTAAATTACGAGAAGAAATGTGGCAAGGGAAGGAAGTAAGTCTCAAACACCTGAAATTTTTTGGTTTTAGTGCTTACATATTTGTTAAAAGATGGTCATAGGGATAAACTTGATTCAAAGACCAAGATGTGCACATTCATCTGTTATGGGTCAGACGAAATGGGTTACAGGCTTTGGCATACTGAAACTAGAAAGTTAATCCGAAGCAAGAATGTCACCTTTAACGAAACTGAGTTATAAAAAGAGAGAAACAACAAAAGTCCAGAAGTTTAGAAGGAATATGTTGATTTTGAAGGTGATAACAAAGAAGAAAGAAGATTCAGTCGAAATCCCTGAATTTGGGGATGATCCAACTGACAGTAGGAGCTCAGGGGATAATTCCAGTAATGATTTTGAAGATGAAGAAACCAGTCCTCCAACTCCAGAATCCCCATTCATACCTCAAGTTCAACCAAGAAGGTCTTCCGGAGTCACTAGACCACCAGAAAGATACTCACCATCTGTCAACTACATTCTCTTGACAGAAAATGGTCAAACCGAGTGTTACTCTGGAGCTATGGGGTTGAAAGACTGATTGCAGTCGGAGCTAGCAATGAAAGATGAAATGAAGTCGCTTGAGAAGAACAAGGCATAGCTTGTAACAAAGCATCCATCTGGAAAGAAGGATCTTTAGAGCAAATGGGTTTTCTAATGGGTTTTGAGCACTACAACAATCCTATGGTGTACATGCAAAACCCTAATGCTCTTGGATCTAGTTTGCCTAATGAACATGAAATAATCATCCAAAGCTTATAAACCCTAGATCTAGCATACAATAATCGAATTAACATATGAATTAGGGTTTAGATCTTACCTTTCAATGGTTACAAGAGTTCTTTGATCTTCAAGAAGCTTAGTGTCACAAGTGTCACGCCTCTAATGGCTCATAAACACCAAGAGCAAGAGAATGATGAAGAGGGGAGAGGATGAGAGGCACCAAAACGTCTAAGAACCCTTAGGGATTACTTCCACTCGTTTTTGGGGCCTTAGGGGTTCCTTATATAGTTAGGCTATTAGGGATTACTTCCACTCATCCACCCCAACTTCTAAGGAGTCCATTAGCCCAATTTATGCAATTATCTTATAATTACAGTATCAGTCCCCATTATTTAATTAATCTCTTTTAGCCACAAAATTAATTCTTATTAATTCCTGACTAATATTAATTAAACAATATGATTTCTCTTTTAATATAGTATTCTTATAATATATTAATAAATCATAATAACCTTTCTCTTCATAAATCATCCTATCAAGTTGCTTTGGTGAAGGCAACCCAAAAGGACCATGGACAACCGGGTCAAGTACATACCAAAATAGTTACGGGCTTAGACACTAATCCAACAGTCTCCCACTTGGATAAGTCCAGTAACTATAGTGCAAGTACAATCCGATTAGCAATCGTAGCTTCTCAAAGACGCTGTCAAACTCTGATCTTATCAGTAACTTGTCCTTTAGATAAGGGATCATATATTCCTCCATTCTAGATATCGTATGAACTGAGACATGGATTTAAATCATACTATCTGTTCATGTGTTGTTTCCTGACTTTCGATTTATGTCGACTGACAACAGACTACAATTAAACACATCAACTTAGTCCCGGCTTGGCCAAGCGCTTAGGGTGTCATCACTAAATCATCGAGGGACCCACAGATATCGCTTTTATCCTACTTTGGGTAAAAGGAATGGATAAACTTTGACTCAATGCTCGCTTGTACCTATTCATTGTCACAACCGAAAATTTTCAAGTCTAGAAACCAAACCAATGGAGTCCCGTATATGCAGTAGTTGTAGCTATGCTATTATTACGCTTTGGTAATATAATGTTTTTGAGAATTATACCACCCTAAAGCCTCCTATGTAAATGTGAAAAACAAGAAATGAAAGTTACGTCAAGATATTAGTCATATTACATAAAACAAATACATTATAGTAGTATATGCATCCTAGACCATAAACACTAACTTAGGAAGCACCATGGCCGTGAACACCTCAAGGAATTAAACTTTAGACCATAAAATCTTATTCTTGGACATGTTGGCCGTGAAACTCAAAAGGGAATCACTTTAAGGGCGTAAACACTTTAAGGAATTGATGTATTTGACCATGAACACCTCCCTAGGAGACATCTAGGCCGTGAACCCCATAAATACTCCAATACTTGACCATAAACACATCCCTAGAAGGTGTCTAGACCGTGAACACTTAAATATTTTAAGTGTTTACGGATTATGAGTTGTATTTGGCCGATTTTCCATGCAATCTCGAATATTTATGAATTAGCCAACAGTCCTCCAAGAAAATATCCCATCAATTTCCCTATTCCATATGAATGCGGCGTAAACCCCCTTTCTCAATTCACAATCTCATTTTCATTCACTGGGAACTCCGTAAACACTCTCAAGAATGCAAGTCAAGCTCCAGAAACCATTTTCTTTACATTCTCTGCTAAGATTTGGTAAGTGAATTATGCCTAGCTAAATGACTCATACAATTAGTTATTTTAATCTTGTACTCACACATATAATTATGTGTTAATAGCATTAGGCTATCAAAATCCTCAAGAGGTTCATTCGAACTCTTCAAGTGTTAGGACTTGAACACTTCTCATCACCACCCCAAAATCACCCATCAAATCAAACCAAGGTGAGCTTCATACCCCTTCTTGATGTTTTTTCATAGTTTTGGGGGAGGATACAAGTCAAGGGTCTTGTGAAATCTTAGTATATTTACTTGTTTATGCATATATGTTATGATTTATATGCTTAAAAGTTATGAACACCATCTAATGGTTCAAGAACTTGAGATTTTTATCAAGTCTCGAGTATTTGAATTATATATCACCAAATATATGTTAGAACACAAAAACTAGTATGTTTATGGATTATTGATCATAAATTGTTATGTCAAGAACCTTAAGGATTTGTTTCAAAAATGTGCTTAAACAACTTGTTGAAAACAATATTTTGAAAGTGGGTAAAATATGGAAATAATAATATTTTGGGGACCATTTTCGACCATATATACATATAAGGACCATTTTGGAAAATGGAATAAAATTGAAGAATTATTGAACATCTCAATTTTTGAAGGACCACATATAGATATAAACAATGGCCTTTTTTAGTATTTTCATAAATGTAAGTCTAAAATGAACATTTTAGAAGAAAAGGGTCATTTTCGACAATTCACGTAGTTTTAAACCATTTATGACACCTTTTGACAAATATAGGTCTTAGTTGATAATTTATAAAAAGAAGGGCCATTTTTGCCAATGCCGATAATTTTGGATCATTTTTTATAAATATGATTCCAAGTGGATTATCCTCAATAAAATAAAACGATAAACCTAGTCAAGTAGCACAAGTAATGTTATCTATTAAATAACGGATCTTATCGGTTGCTCAAAAACCAGTTGGTATTCTAGTGAATACGAGTCTCAAAAAGTACCTAAATATAAATATATTAGTGTACGTCTAAAGTCCTGTAAGGAGTTATAACCAGAGTCTCCTGGAGGGTGAGCGGGAATTTGTGTATAGATCTATACGGGGTTGACACCCCGCACCTTCGCTGTTCGCTGCAGCTAGACCGGCGAGTATAGGGTGACAAATGTATTTATTCGATTTGGGCGCCTGAGAAACGCCAAGACAAGTCTCCGTCATATTAGTATGGTTATAACGGCTCACTAGAATATGTTTAGAAATTTATGTAAGGAAAAACTTCATAAATAAATTTTTCCACATTGTGTTGACTGCCCTATGCATGGTAGTGATGATCCGCATTTGTTGTGTTGACCGTCCTTTTTCATTGCGCGAAATGTCCATGATCGCCATGTTGATTTCTTTCACCTAACAAGTATTAGAGTCTTAATACTACTATTTTACAAATCAGAAAATATAGGATTTTCTAGGGAAAACGATTGTATACAATTTTGAAAACTATAAACTAACACACACATATGCAAGGATACTCAATTGGAAATAGAACCTACGATTAATTTATACAAGAAAATATAGGATTTTATGGAGTAAACGATTTTATACGATTTCGAAAACGATAAACTAAAACGCATGCTCAATTATACTTGATAAGGAAACAAGACTTTCAACTATCTTTCTATTGGAAAACAGGGAATTTTCTAGAAACTATTTGTTATTACTACTACAAAGAACTACTCTCAAATACAGCTCGCCTTTATAAATTATATTACTTTTCAAAAATAACTCCTTATAAGAATGAATAAAAAGTAATAATGTGCATGCATATATCCATGATTTCAGATCAAGGCTTCAAACGATTTTATAGAAAATATCGGATTTTCTGAAAGTACAACGAGAACAATTCTAAACAAGTGCAAACCTATTTTTATACAAATTCTTATGAACTCACCAACTTTTTAGTTGACACTTTTCAAAACGACTTGTATTCTCAAGATCTAGTAAGCAGGTTAAAGGGACTCGAATTTAGGATTACTTTGCTGTAGTTGGAATTTATTTACTTATGTCTCTTTTGTGTAATTTGAAGAACAAATACAATATGTAAACAATGTAAGATTGTTATCTCAATGTATGATGTTTGGGTTTGCGAAGTTTCATTTATATTCAATTGTTATGATACTGCACAATGAAATCACCCGCCTCCGGACGTTTCCGCCGTCTGGTCCGGGGGTGTGACAGATTGGTATCAGAGCATTATTTATAGTGAACTAGTATATCTTGACATACAAGATATACAACTATAAATACAATGGGACTAAAACACTCTGAGCAAAGTATACTTTAAAGATATAAGTATTTTATAAAAGTATACATACTTATTAGCACAATATCGTAACGAGAAGAAAACAAAAGTAACTAAAGGTTGAACACTACAGTCAAACCTAGGCAGTTATGTAATCATAACTGGCATAAATATAGCCTGATCAACTATATTAATTTGAGATATGACCAACATGTGCTTGGGAGTGATGGTAGAGTTGCAACAAACCTAAAACCTACCAACTATACATGCAAGAGAACATCAGAATCGAACACCAAGTTTAAAATACTATAGGAGTATTTTAGGATATCATAAACCCCCCACCCCCCACACCTGAATCTTCCCCGTATATCTCATACCCCTCTTCTCGCACAAGCAACATAGTTGAAATTCCTCACCAAGACCTCTACTACCCTGTCGCAGTGACTTACGAATGGGTCAAAGAGGGGCCAAAAGGGGTCCATGAGGAAAACCCAGACGTGAATCCTAAGGAATACCAAGAGATGTACTATGAAAGGGAGGATTCCGACTAAGAGCCAAGCAAGGATGAAAGCGCCAAGGAAACCCTTAGCGATCTTTACAATATTGGGAGTAGGCAAGAGGCCCTTTCACTTCTCTTTTCCCAGATACGTAAACACCCCAATATAAGTACTCCTGGTATAGACGTACCTAGTAAGAAACAACACCCACGCAAGGACAAGCTTGGTGATTGACACCTAACTGGTTCAGGGCGCATTTCCGCCTAATGACCAACAATCCACAATCGATGTACACCATGCTCCGATCCCCAACACCCTCACAATCCCATTCCCACCCCATATGGGCCAAAAGTTATCTGTCTAGACTCTCGGTTTCTGACTCTCCATTATGGACTAATGGGTACCGAAGGTGAAGTTCGATATACGACAATGTAAATTCGACTTCCACACGAATAACAAGAACACCATCCCAAAGCCTTACGGAACCAACAAGTAGAACTAGAAAACCGCCTGAACCGACTACACTCCATAAAGGAGAAATTGACCACCCTGAAACGATATCCGAGTACAACTGATACTAAGACAACCTTAGCCAAAACAAAGAGCGAAAAAGGACCGCTCAGGAAATGAGTAAAATTTTGACAACCGTCAATTTCCGGTCAAGTCAAAGTCGAATAAAGTCAACAAGTCAAACTGGTCAACTCATTTAACCATTGTATAATAGGGTTTACATCGTGCTTACTATTGTAAAACACACTATCTTTATGCAAAGTATCACTTTAAGTCTCCTTGTGTTCAAAAAATCTAAAACCCTAATCAGAGTAAATGATGGAACAACTAAATAAAACATTGATACACACCCTTCGGGGGCGTATAAGGCTCATAACAAGGCAAAACGGGGTTTACAAACCTTGCATTTCGAAGTTGAACACTCGCAAAGATCACAAACAAAGTCTCTCTCAATCTCTCTCGCTCTATCTCTCTCTATCTCAAATCTCTCTCAATTCTCTCCCAAATCTCTCCATGTATGTGAAATCTCTCCTAAACCTCTCCAAGTATGTGAAATCTTTCCCAAATCTCTCTAAGTATGTGAAATCTCTCCAAGTAGGTGAAATCTCTCCCAAATCTCTCTAAGTATGTGAAATCTCTCCCAAATCTCTTTAATATGTGAAATATCTCCAAGTAGGTGAAATCTCTCCCAAATCTCTCTAAGTATGTGAAATCTCTCCAAGTAGGTGAAATCTCTCCCAAATCTCTCTAAGTATGGGAAATCTCTCCAAGTAGGTGAAATCTCTCCCAAATCTCTCTAAGTATGGGACATCTCTCCAAGTAGGAGAAATCTCTCCCAAATCTCTCTTCGAAAATCTCTCTCAACTTTTTATAATCACCCGGGGCATCCCGACCCTTGATTTAGTCAAAAACAACTCGAAAACGGAAGTTTATGCGAAAAACCCTCTTACGGAGCCGAACCCTCTTAAGGAACCGAACCCTCTTAAGGAGCCGAACCCTCTTATAAAGTAGAACCCTCTTAAGGAGCCGAACCCTCTTAGGAGCCGAACATAGCCTTAAGAACCGAACCATGAGGACCGAACCTGCATAAGACCGAAACTACATATGGGACCGAACTCACCCTTCGGTTCGGATTAAGTCCTCTCGGTCTGAAACAAGCATTTCGGTTCAGTACACCTTCGGTCCCTCTTCTGATGTGTTCGCCTGCGAGACTGCTCGGACCGAGCCCTCCTCTCGGTTCTAATCCATCAGCCGAGCCCTCCCTTCGGTTCTAAGCTCCTAAGACCGAACCTCGCCTCCTGACTTCGGCTGTTCGCAACTTCTTCCCGGTTTTTGACCCAACTCCGTTTTAAACCCGTTTTTCATGATTTTGACGCGGGATTTTTACCCAAACTCGTATTTTGGGATATGAGACCCTATATATTCATATTTTAATCATTTTTGGAGGAAAATCATTGTCTAGGAATAATATCTAGTAGATAAGATATTAAGGTAGAGTGTTGACTTTGCCTCAAAGTTATGACACAAGCAACCTCCCATACCCACTCCATATCACTATTCATGCTTGAAGTCACCAATCCCATCATCCCTAGTCTATTCCTTGTCCCCTCACACCCTTCCCCAGCAAGTTATCTTCCACAAGGGGTGGGAATTCCTTATCTCACCTCCAAGAAGTACTTCCTTTCACATTAAGCTAAACACTTTTCTCTCTCCACTTCTCTCCAAGATTTCGAGATTCTCCAGAGATATTGAGCTTTTCATCCTCCTTTGGTAAGTAAATTTCATCCCTCACTTGATTATCTTACACTTCGTCACTCAAATCAAGAGTTCCTTACACAAATATCATCATATTTGTTGTTAGATCTTCGAATCTTCAAGCATCTTCTAAGTGTTCTTGAGTTGAACACTTCTTTTCTTCATTATCTAGCTACTGAAATCACTCAAGGTGAGTTTATACCCCTATATTTTCATGTTTTTCTTAGGTTTTAAGGGGGGGATACAAGTTAAAACACCAAGAACACAACTAAACTCATCCATCTGCTTTCATCAGAAAAGTTTAACTCCATTCACGGACTGTTTTGGGCAACTTAAACATTTTAGTTTTCAAACCTATTTCGTTGCATATAGTTCAGGTTCATACCTTTAAAATGACTACTTGCACATTTCCATACAATTTTTATACAATTTATGGTGATTTTTACAAAACTGCCTATCATTTCAAAAACAAATCCGGACCAGTCTGTGAATATGAACATTTTCACACAATTTAGGGACTTCTAAAAATCATAATAAAAATTTTGCATTAACTAGACACATTTTCTAAACTCTCACAGTTTACGGATTCAGTTTTCGTCTTCGTATGATTTTTCTATGATTTTTCTAATACAGTGCAGAAAGGTTAAAAAACTAGTTAACAGCTTACAACTTTCATAACACTTTGTAACATGTTGAGCAAAGTGGATAACAATAAGTTTCTAAATGTTGAATGTATTTCTCGTTAGCTTATCATCATAAACAGAAATTAGTCATTCATGATAAGGTTTTTCTATTCATTTCGAACACATATAATAAACAAATGGGTTTTTCATATACTGCATGACAAACTATAATAGTAGTAGTTTATGGATTTCATATCACTAATTTATTTCATAAAAGGTGATTTCACTTCCACCATGGAAGAGGTTTTATACTCAAACTATATGTAAACTAGTTAACGTAAGTTGTGAGACAATTCTTCCATCGTACTCATAGAGTGCGGGTTAAAATTCCTGTAAGTTATAACCAGAGTCTCTTGTAGGGAGAGCGTGATAATTGTGTATAGATCTATATTGGGATTGACACCCCACACCTCGCTGCTAGCTACAGCCGGACCTGCAGGTCTGCGGGTGACAAGAGTCATAGGATCTTAACGTCTGGAAAACATTGTTGCAGGTTATTTCTCGTTGTAGTAAGATTATAACGACTCACATAGGGAGTTAACAATCTTTCAAGTTTACAGGGAAAATTCTACTTTGAAAAGGGGTTTTATCTATTTAAAACTACAAACATTATAAGTACAAAACACACACATATTCTCGGTCTTGGGATTTAAGGCTACATAACTTTTTGTAAGGAAAATATTGGATTTTCTTTGGAAACACATTACTATTTTGAACATTATAGGTACAAAACACACACATATTCTCGGTCTTGGGATTTAGGACTACATGACTTTTATTAGGAAAATATTGGATTTTCTTTGGAAACACATTACTATTATGAACATTATAAGTACAAAACACACACATATTCTCGGTCCTGGGATTTAGGACTACATGACTTTTATAAGGAAAGTATTGGATTTTCTTTGGAAACACATTACTATTATGAGCATTATAAGTACAAAACACACACATATTCTCGGTCCTGGGATTTAGGACTACATGACTTTTGTAAGGAAAATATTGGATTTTCTTTGGAAACACATTCCTATTAAAACTACGTTTCATCTACAATTGTTAGACTTCAGCTATAATTGCTAAGTGTACATGTTAGGGTTATATATGAATTTAGTCGCAATCGACTTAGAATTGGTGGGCTCGCCTTACTTCCTGTTCATTGTTTGGTTGTGGACTTAGGGCAGACCCATTATATTCGACGGTTTATTTAACTTAAATTTTATATAACTTATATACACTGGGTGATTATAGAAGGAATCTACGGGTCTTTCTAGGGTACATTATTGCATAACATAGGAGCGTTCATTTCACACTTAATAAAGAAAATATTGAATTTTCTTGAATCATACTCTATCGCTTTTACAAGGAAAACGACTTCTTTCTCAAATAAAACTCTTATAAACTCACCAACTTAATTGTTGACACTCTTTCAAAACTACTTGTATTCTCAGGAAATCAGTGAAACTGGAAATCAACAACTTTTGAGGATGGGGCGTTAAATCGCCAAACATTTCATTTTGTCATCATAGTGTAATTGATTTGAAACATGTAAACACATGCTATGGTGTAACGATTTCAATTATATTTATGATGGTTGTATTTACTTTGACCACTATTATACTCGTTGTTGTGATACTATACATGAAGTCCTCCACCCCCAGACGTTTCCGCCATCCTTGGTTTGTGGACGTGACAGATTGGTATCAGAGCATTGTTTATAGTGAACTAAGTATATCGAACCACATAAAATATACAAACTATAAATGCATTGGGACTAAAGTCTCTGATTAAACATTTTCAAATAACTATACTTTTAGAAATAAATAGTTTCTTGATAAAAGTATGAGTACATACATGCATACCGGTATAGTGTCACGTCTAAGGAAACCACAAAAGTAAAATGAGGAGTTGGACACTACGAGTAGACCCGGGGATGTGTAATCAGACCTGGGATTAATATAGCCCGATCAACTATATTTGTCCAAGGTGTGACTAATGTATGCCGGGGAATGGTCTTAGTGAGCAACAAGCCTAAAAACTTCCCATACAAGAAAGTCGTTAAGAACCAAACATAACATTTAAAATACTATAGGAGTGTTTTGTTGTGCTATAACTTATGTGAAAACTAAACAGATTCTTGCTAGTATATCTACAATCACTAAGTGGATATGCTAAAGTTATATATAACTTAGGTATCATAGACTTAGAATCTGTGATCATTGCTTCACTTCCTGTTCCTTGTTTGGTTGTGGTTGTGGAGTATGAGCACTTATTCGAAGGTCTATCATATCTTTTGTTATATGTAAATGGTATGCACCATGTCATTATAGAAGTAACTAAGGAGGATCAAACCCCTATAAGTATTTCTAGGAATATGATTATTATATGCCTCTTACACCACCCCTATTCTCGCACGGACATCATGACAAGATTTTACTTACCAGGAAACCCTTACTTTCTGAACCCGGAGAGTTAGTGGGTGATTAGGAAAAGATTCGGAAGTGGAGCCAGAGGTCGCCAACTCTCCTTACGTAGCCAGGACTCTCGCGAACCATTTCGACTACATCAAACATGTGCCCCGTTAGACAGCATTGATCGAGGGGTGGAGTTGCCATCAGCAACAACAATCGCCATTTGGAGACCAACGAAGTTGCAATGACCTCAACCATGGGGGACCGGTTGACAGAGCCCTCCCAGTGATGACCCAGCAGATCACGAACCTCGAGTTAGGGAACTGCGCGCTGCTACAGACGCTATCATCTCACAAACTCGAGACTCGGAAAGAGACTGCTATTTTAGAGATCAACAGAGAGAGTGGTCGCAGCCGAGCATAGGTTAGCAGAACTACATGACGCATCGGTTTCGTTTCAAGCACCACTACGGACGTATTGTCGTGAGCAGAGTTCATTTTACTCACAAGACCTTGTAGATTAGGTCTATGAGTATGTGTTGGTGCTACTCCCCTCCATGTGTAGGCCCGACCCTGCGAGTTAGTGATTACACTAGTCGAGAGATTTATTTGCGGTCCAAACTTTTCCTTGCAATGATGTGGTGTGGACCTGCATCAGGCTCAAAACCTTTCTCTAAAAACTAAATATACTAGAAACATACAAATGAAATGGGCATGCATATTATTTCATTGGGAGCAATACTACCAAGAATTCATAAGTTTATTATATATAGACTCTCGTTATGAATTGTTTTCAGAACACCATAAAAATTGGAACACGATACACTCAGAACTAAGATAAACTTAGTTAGATAACTCCCGACGTATAAACCCTTATTCAAGACTCATTATCATCTCGCCTTTTTAAACCTCATAATTGAGAGGTGCCTTTTTCGCAGGCCTATAGAGTGCGATCATACCAGCGCTAATGCACCGGATTCCATCAGAACTTCTCGGCTAAGTGTGTTTAGACAAACATAATCCTAGGATGGGAAAGACTTAACGCCCGTACAAAACCTACTTCTACCCACTACCATAACTCCATCTCAGGAGCGTTAGAAGAAACAGCGAGAATAATTCAGTAAAGTGCAGAATTTATATATGTGTATATAAATGGTAAGGATATAACTAGCGATAATCATCCCCACTCACGACATCGTTTCTCCCCATGAAACAGAGTTATGTCTTCACAAGAAGGTAACCAGCCAACAAGCAAAGCAGCAATCCTTACTTAATAAAAAACTTTTAATAGAAACGTATTAATTCTAATGATGAATTTAAAGAATTAGAAGTACAACTAACACCCAAAGAATTATGATAAAGAAGAAATTAAGTTGTCCCATCAAAGAGGAAAGGGTTGATCACATAATAAGAAACTGGTCACCCTAATAAGAAAATCCCATGGGCTGAGATTCATAACGAAATTCCTTAAACATGAGGAAAATGTGACAAATGAGAAATTTCTCGTCAAAAACCATCACTAAAGTTTAGCATAGACAATTAGTCATACCACTATTAATAATGGTTAAAAGAGTAAAAACTGACTAACCAAAAAAATCATACCACTATTAATAATGGTTAGTGTATTTGGAAAATACGCAGTAACGTGACCCTAAGGATATAAACTTTGAAAAAATATGACTCCGATTGGAGCAGTTATGATTTTATAAAAAGTAAAAATCAAGCGCGTAACTAACATAATTAACCTCAAAATGGTATAAAGAAATCGATTGAGTTTCAGCTAAAGTTATTAAAAGGAAAATCGTAGTACTCCGCAAGATAAGAACCTTTTAGATGAAAATTTTAAAAAACGGAGTCCGTATAAAGAAGATACAATTTTTGGAAAAACATAAAATATGATTTAAAAACGAAGTTAAAATTTGACAATGCAACCTTAAGGAAAGTTGTAGCACTTAAAGATAGCTACAAAAATATATAAAGACGGTAAGAAACAAGGTTCATATAAGTAAGACATGAAATTTTATAGAAAATTAAGAGATACGTGTGAAGTACACTCCATGCCCGTCACGCATATATGACACCAGGATTTGTCGAAGTTTTGAGAGACGTGGACCACCAGAAGTATGACACGTGGCAAGTTTTGTTTGGAACCACAAATCATGTGCACGACGCGCATAAGGTGTGCCGCGCGCATAAGGCATATAAATAGAGGCTTTCACTTCTCAAATTCCACACCTCAAAAATTCATTCCCTTTCTCTCTTAAAAGTCAGTTTCGACATTCTATCACCCTTCTGATGGCGCGAAGATTCAGATATGATAGCCAGAGTCTTCATGATTATACTACTAGGGTGAGTTCACGACCCCACTTTTACAATTTTAAAGATTTTACAAGGGGAATACATGCTTATCAAACTGCTTTATCAAAATATATATTGTAAATATATTAGTAGTTTTATATATAAACATGAAACGATAGGATAAAACGTCTGTTGTGTGTGAATCCATTTATTGGGTTGGTCAAAAAGGTAGTGCCAGAAAATAGGAAGCCAAATTTTAAGGGCCATATCTATTTTTGTGATTGATGGACAGCCGTATTTGATGACATGCTTTATGGTTCCTTTTTTCTTTGACTAGTTATAATTTCAATCACTGTATAAGAGATTATTATGTATTTGTAAAAGACGAACAACACAGAAGAAATAAAACATTCCTAGTTACCCGTGTGTGGATGTGGGTCATCAGACCGAACCACCTTAAATTCTTGAGCTCTTGATTGTTACAGCTCGTGAGAACTGAGTGTGTGAGAATTACGTTCGTGTGATACATGTCTGATCCTAACAATTGGTATCAGAGCTTTGGCTCTCAATTGACACATACGAACAGAGAAGGTGAAGGAGCTTACCTGTGGAAGAAATCGAGACTAGGTGTCACACCCCGGCCGTCGGCGGAAACACCGGGCAGTGTAACGTTATTTCTCGTATCATAGTTATCAAGTTCCTGAAAACACATGCAATTTAAAATACGTCAACATAAAGTTGGTGAGTCCATAGGTTTTGACTCCATATAAAAATAATACATTTTCCAAGTTCAAAAGTATAGTTTTGAAAGTATCATTTTGACTCTCCAACGTTTAGTATATATATCCTAGGTATAAAAGTTTACTTACCAAATAAGTAGTTTACCTATAAGTATCATATACTATGAATATAAGTGTTTGTAATTCCATACAAACAAAAGTTGCTACGTATAAATCTTATTTCAATTCTATATGAGTAAAACCGCTACGCATAAATCTATTTCAATTCTATACGAGTAAAACCGCTACGTATAAATCTATTTCAATTCTATACGAGTAAAACCGCTACGTATAAATCTATTTCAATTCTATACGAGTATGTGTGTTAGGTGTAATTATCTACTTAATATACAAGTAGTATACCTACAAGTTTCTTGTACCTAGAGTATAAGTGTTTGGGAAACTTATACCTAACATTAATACTTGTATAACAACAAAGTATAATGCTTCTAACAATTTGCTACCATGAGTCCGTAACCGTGGCTATATGACTAGTTTCAAACCTCTGCTTGATGCTAGAAGTTTTGCATCTTAAGATAAGTTCCACACGCTTCATCAACGTCGGAATAATAAACAAACAAAAGGACAGTTCGTCACTCGCACACCGTTGTGTTGTAGCTAGCAACCACGAGTGGGGTTGTCAACCCGTATCTTATTCATACACGACTTCCTCGCTCACACGGGATTAACGGTTACAGGTCAGACGATTTTCCCTAAGATTTCCAATCTTAGTTGATGAATACAATAACTCATGTAGACTTGTCGAGTTCCGTTAGTTCAAGTAGTAAAATCATATTCGTGTCTGAAACCATAAGTTATTAGACTATGCTTTAAACATTACTCCTAATATTTATAATACTTAGGCAGTACAACAACTATAATTTGAGTTAAAACCAGGTTTTATCTTGACATAAAACCAATAACAACAACATATAAGATACCTGGTTTTATCTTGACATAAAACCAACAATAACAACGTACATATCAATTAACATATAGAACTTCCGAGTATAACTCTGGAACTATATCACACACGAAATATATATAGAATCCTAAGTATAACTCAACATCTACATTAATACAAGAACATACTAACAAGTTGATAATAGTTGTATATATTCAAATATTATAATTAGAACAACTATATCCCAGTTATTATAACTATCTACGTTGATACTAATATACTATCATATAGACATAATAGTAACGTATATACAATATTTAGCATGTGTTTTCCCCCGAAAATATTAGAAAGTGGGGCCGTGAAACTCACCCTAGTAGCGTGATCTATAGAATCTAAATGGTCAGAGGCTCGTCGTAGTTAGGCTCGGGAAGGGAAACGGCCTTCGGAAACGAGAGAGAATGAAAGGAAAAGGTGTAATGAGAGAATGAGCTTTGATCGCTATTTATATGCTAATTTTGGCCCATTCACGTCATGAACATGATAGGTTCACGTCGTGAGTTATGGCAAGAGTCATCCCGTAGCCTTAACGTGTGTTTTCTAGCTCCGATTCGTGTCCTACAGCGTCCTCACGTCGTGAGAAAACCTTGCTCACGTCGTGAGCTTTTTGGGTTATCGTTCCATAGACTTCTAGCTTCAAAATGTGGCGGTTTGACTCCTCACGTCGTGAGTTTTTATGCTCACGTCGTGAGTCCAATCAGATTAGGGTTTCTGACAGCTGTATCTTCGGAAGGTCGTAACTTTTGCATACGAACTCCGTTTTTGACGTTCTTTATATCCACGCATAGGTATTTACGAGTACTACAACTCTGTTTTAGACTCCAATAGCTAATTCTAAGTCTATTTTAAATTCCTCTTATTATAGAGATTTATAGTGTTATGTTTATCATAAATTCTTCATGCGAAGTCAGATTCAGACGTTCTCTATATTTTTGGAATCGTATGGACGTATACTTTGAGTTGTATCATATAGAAAGTTCATATTTGTATTAGAATTTATCATGAATTACATAGTAAGTTTATCACATTACTAGTTTAACAAAATCACATTACATGATTGGCATAATCACATGTGATTGTTATTGACATATTTTGACTGGTGTTACACTAGGGTTTGGTCGCCATCACCAACAGCTCCATCTGAGCCACCCGTCGCTTACTAGGGTTTTTCATCCAGGCATCAGCGCAACCTCCACAACAATTCTAGGGCTGTCACAAGTTACACTAGGGTTTGGTCGCCATCACCAGCAGCTCCATCTGAGCCACCCGTCGCTTACTAGGGTTTTTCATCCAGGGACGAGCGCAACCTCCACAACAATTCTAGGGCTGTCACAACCTTGTTTTCACCTGAATAGCGTGACCAGAACCGCCGATTCACCAGAATCATGACCCGCCAGAGACGGAATCCTGGACTGATCGTTTTTTTTTTGGGAAGAAAAAGATCAGAACATGGCTTTTTTTGTCAAAGGGAAAAAGAATCTACTTTTTTTGGTAACCACAAATTTTTCTTTACTTTGACAAAAGAAGTTCTCTCACATTTTTATCAAGATCTTTTTTCAAGTTTATAGTCATTCAACACGTGAAACAGAAAAGTCTCGTGTTTCTATTTTCATTTCTTCCGCTAGTATAATTGCCATTTAGCAGTACGAACCTATTTGGTTAGTAGCAATTTTGTAATTTGTTTGTTAAAATGGCAGAGGATAGTAAGATCAAGATTTACAAGTTTGATGGAAGTGATTATGGGTTTTGGAAAATGCAAATTGAAGATTTGTTATATAAGAAAAATTTTCATTTACCTATGTTGGGTGAACAACCAGATGACATGTACGATGAAGAATGGAAGTTGTTAGACATACAAGTTTTGGGTGTAGTTATGCTTTCTTTGGCAAAGAGTTTTGCATATAACATTGTCAATGAAACAACTATGTATGGTGTATTGAAAGATTTGTCCAACATGTATAAGAAACTATCCACTTCAAACAAAGTGTTTCTCATCCGACAATTGCTTAACACCAAGATGAAGGAAGGTATGTCGATTTCCGCTCACATAAATGAGTTCAACTCGATTATCTCTAGTTAAGGCTCTGTTGAAATAAAGTTTAAAGATGAAGTACAAGCTCTTCTCCTTTTATCATCTTTGCCCGACAGTTGGTCAGGCACAGTCACAGCCGTTAGTACTACATCCGGTACTACTAAGCTAACATTTGATAACATTCATGACTTGATTTTAAATGAAGACATTAGAAGAAGAAGTAATGTAGAATCTTCTAGTTCTAGTTCTCTGTTACATAAAGAAAGTAGAGGAAGAAGGATTGATAGAGGACAAAATTGAGGCAGGTCAAAGTCTAGAAAAAGGGGGCAATACAAGAACTAAAAGGATATTGAATGTTAGAAATGCAAAGAAAAAGGTCACTTTAAAAGCCAATGCCCAAAACCACAAGCTGCAAAGAAAGAAGTAAACAATGTATCCTCTGAAGAATCGGGAAATTCTCTCATATGTTGTGTTGAGAATTCAGTGGAATCGTGGATTATGGATTCAAGTGCTTCTTTCCATGCTGTCTCATGCCCAGATATGGTCAAGAACCTACAAACAAGTAATTTTAGCAAATTTTGTTTGGTTGATGATCATGTGCTTGATATTATGGGTATTGGAGACGTAGATTTGAAGACCTCCATAACAACCACATGTACATTGAAAGAGGTCAGGGTTATGCCAAACGTGAGCAGAAAGTTGATTTCAGTTGGTAAGTTGGTTGATGAAGGGCTTAATGTTAATTTTGGGGGTGGACAATGGAAAGTGATCAAAGGAAATTTGTTGACTGACAAAGGAAAGAAGAAAGGCACTCTATACATGGTAGACATACCTTGTGCTGGTGTTCATGCCGTAACCACCAATCCAAGTCCATCTAATTTATGGCACCAACGACTCAGACACATAAGCGATAAGGGATTGAAGATGTTGGCTCAGAAAGGGAAGTTTCTAGACTTGAAGAAAGTTGAAACTGAATTTTGTGAATCTTGTGTTCCCAGGAAACAAAATGGGGTTACTTTTGTAAATACGGGGAAGACACCAAAAGCTCAGAAGTTGGAGCTTGTTCACTCGGATGTATTTGGACCAACACCTGTTTCATCTCTAGGAGGAAAAAACTACTATGTAACCTTTATCGATGATTCAACATGTAAGGAATGGGTCTATTTTCTTAAAAATAAATCTAATGTATTTGATACTTTTAAGATATGGAAATATGTTGTTGAAAATGAAACTGATTTGAAGGTAAAGTGCCTGAAGTCGGATAATGGTGGTGATTACATAAGCAAGGAGTTTGTTGGCTATTATGCCAAGCAAGGGATAAAGTGTTGGACTTTGTGTCTAAGCTCATAACTATAACTGGTATGTACTTAACCCAATTGTAACATGGTCCTTTTGGGTTGCCTTCACCAGTGCAATTTGATAGGATAGATTTTGAGAATAAGGTTATTTATGGTTTATTAATATATTACATGTATAATATATTAATATGAGATTATTTAATTAGTATTGATCAAGAATTAATTTGGAATTAATTTTGTGGTCAAAAGAGACTAATTAAATATATGGGGATTGATTATGTAAATCAATGATTCTTGTAGTGTGGACTAATGATCCATGATTATTTAGATGGACTAAGCCAATAAGTTAATCCATGGATAGTCCATGGAGGTAAAACCCATGGAGCATAAGAATGTGGAAAGTCATGGAGCATTAGGGTTTACAAAGTGTAACCCTAGCATGTGCAACACTATAAATAGAACTCTCCATGAGCCAAAATCGGTTACACTTTCTCCTTGAGATAAGTAGCTTATTCTCTTAAGTCATCCTTTTGCATATTGGTGTTTGTGAACCATTAGAGGCATCACACTTGAGGTGCTCAAACTTTCAAAGGTTAAGAACTTCAAGTCCTTCAAAAGGTATGTCATCTAACTAGATGTTTTATGTATTTGACAATTTGTATGGTAGTTAGGACAATGCTTTGGAAAAAATGAAAATATGCATGTATAATAGAGAAAACATAGATCCAAAGCATTTAGGGTTGCATGTGCGCCATAGGAGCATTATAGTGGTTAAAACCCAACATAAAGACGATCAAGACGGTCCCAGGAACCCCTCTGCATAAGGGTGTAGCTAAGAGAATGAATAGGAATCTGCATGAAAGGGCTAGAAGCATGAGGTTGAATGCCGGTATACCTAAGACATTCTCGGCCGATGCAGTTAACACTGCAACATACTTAATCAATTGTTCACCGTATGTTCCCTTGGATTTTAAATTACGAGAAGAAATGTGGCAAGGGAAGGAAGTAAGTCTCAAACACCTGAAATTTTTTGGTTTTAGTGCTTACATATTTGTTAAAAGATGGTCATAGGGATAAACTTGATTCAAAGACCAAGATATGCATATTCATCTATTATGGGTCAGACGAAATGGGTTACAGGCTTTGGCATACTGAAACTAGAAAGTTAATCTGAAGCAAGTATGTCACCTTTAACGAAACTGAGTTATAAAAAGACAAAAAAAACCAAAGTCCAGAAGTTTAGAAGGAATATGTTGATTTTGAAGGTGATAACAAAGAAGAAAGAAGATTCAGTCGAAATCCCTGAATTTGGGGATGATCCAACTGACAGTAGGAGCTCAGGGGATATTCCAGTAATGATTTTGAAGATGAAGAAACCAGTCCTCCAACTCAAGAATCCCCAGTCATACCTCCAGTTCAACCAAGAAGGTCTTCCAGAGTCACTAGACCACCAGAAAGATACTCACCATCTGTCAACTACATTCTCTTGACAGAAAATGGTCAAACCGAGTGTTACTCTGGAGCTATGGGGTTGAAAGACTGATTGCAGTCGGAGCTAGCAATGAAAGATGAAATGAAGTCGCTTGAGAAGAACAAGGCATAGCTTGTAACAAAGCATCCATCTGGAAAGAAGGATCTTTAGAGCAAATGGGTTTTCTAATGGGTTTTGAGCACTACAACAATCCTATGTGTACATGCAAAACCCTCATGCTCTTGGATCTAGTTTGCCTAATAAACATGAAATAATCATCCAAAGCTTATAAACCCTAGATCTAGCATACAATAATCGAATTAACATATGAATTAGGGTTTAGATCTTACCTTTCAATGGTGACAAGAGTTATTTGATCTTCAAGAAGCTTAGTGTCACAAGTGTCACACCTCTAATGGCTCATAAACACCAAGAGCAAGAGAATGATGAAGAGGGGAGAGGATGAGAGGCACCAAAACGTCTAAGAACCCTTAGGGATTACTTCCACTCGTTTTTGGGGCCTTAGGGGTTCCTTATATAGTTAGGCTATTAGGGTTTTCAACCAGGAAACACTAATCTGACTGCTTAGGCCCTAAGCAGCCCATGGACTCGCTCCTTAGAGGCCTTGGATGAATTCTAATGGGTTTCCCCATAGATTTCATCCACCCCAACTTCTAAGGAGTCCATTAGCCCAATTTATGCAATTATCTTATAATTACAGTATCAATCCCCATTATTTAATTAATCTCTTTTAGCCACAAAATTAATTCTTATTAATTCCTGACTAATATTAATTAAACAATATAATTTCTCTTTTAATATATTATTCTGATAATATATTAATAAATCATAATAACTTTTTCTCTTCATAAATCATCCTATCAAGTTGCTTTGGTGAAGGCAACCCAAAAGGACCATGGACAACCGGTTCAAGTACATACCAAAATAGTTACGGGCTTAGACACTAATCCAACAGTCTCCCACTTGGATAAGTCCAGTAACTATAGTGCAAGTACAATCCGATTAGCAATCGTAGCTTCTCAAAGACGCTGTCAAACTCTGATCTTATCAGTAACTTGTCCTTTAGTTAAGGGATCATATATTCCTCCATTCTAGATATCGTATGAACTGAGACATGGATTTAAATCATACTATATGTTCATGTGTTGTTTCCCGACTTCCGATTTATGACGACTGACAACAGACTACAATTAAACACATCAACTTAGTCCCGGCTTGGCCAAGCGCTTAGGGTGTCATCACTAAATCATCGAGGGACCCACAGATATCGCTTTTATCCTACTTTGGGTAAAAGGAATGGATAAACTTTGACTCAATGCTCGCTTGTACCTATTCATTTTCACAACCGAAAATTTTCAAGTCTAGAAACCAAACCAAAGGTGTCCCGTATATGCAGTAGTTGTAGCTATGCTATTATTATGCTTTGGTAATATAATGTTTTTGAGAATTATACCACCCTAAAGCCTCCTATGTAAATGTGAAAAACAAGAAATGAAAGTTACGTCAAGATATTAGTTATATTACATAAAACAAATACATTATAGTAGTATATGCATCCTAGACCATAAACACTACCTTAGGAAGCACCATGGCCGTGAACACCTCAAGGAATTAAACTTTAGACCATAAAATCTTATTCTTGGACATGTTGGCCGTGAACACACCCCAAGAAGCCACTATGGCCGTAAACTACCTCAAAACACCAAGCTTTCACCATAAACACCACCCTAGGAAAGATTTTGGCCGTAAACTCAAAAGGGAATCACTTTAAGGGCGTAAACACTTTAAGGAATTGATGTATTTGACCATGAACACCTCCCTAGGAGGCATCTAGGCCGTGAACCCCATAAATACTCCAATACTTGACCATAAACACATCCCTAGAAGGTTTCTAGATCGTGAAAACTTAGATATTTTAAGTGTTTACGGATTATGAGTTATATTTGGCCTATTTTCCATGCAATCTCGAATATTTATGAATTAGCCAACAGTCCTCAAAGAAAATATCCCATCAATTTCCCTATTCCATATGAAAGCGGCGTAAACCCCCTTTCTCAATTCACAATCTTATTTTCATTCACTGGGAACTCCGTAACCACTCTCAAGAATGCAAGTCAAGCTCCAGAAACCATTTTCTTCACATTCTCTGCTAAGATTTGGTAAGTAAATTATGCCTAGCTAAATGACTCATACAATTAGTTATTTTAATCTTGTACTCACACATATAATTATGTGTTAATAGCATTAGGCTAGCAAAATCCTCAAGAGGTTCATTCGAACTCGTCAAGTGTTAGGACTTGAACACTTCTCATCACCACCCCAAAATCACCCATCAAATCAAACCAAGGTGAGCTTCATACCCCTTCTTGATGTTTTTTCATAGTTTTGGGGGAGGATACAAGTCAAGGGTCTTGTGAAATCTTAGTATATTTACTTGTTTATGCATATATGTTATGATTTATATGCTTAAAGGTTATGAACACCATCTAATGGTTCAAGAACTTGAGATTTTTATCAAGTCTCGAGGTTTTGAATTATATATCACCAAATATATGTTAGAACACAAAAACTAGTATGTTTATGGATTATTGATCATAAATTGTTATGTCAAGAACCTTAAGGATTTGTTTCAAAAATGTTCTTAAACAACTTGTTGAAAACAATATTTTGAAAGTGGGTAAAATATGGAAATAATAATATTTTGGGGACCATTTTCGACCACATATACATATAAGGACCATTTTGGAAAATGGAATAAAATTGAAGAATTATTGAACATCTCAATTTTTGCAGGACCACATATAGATATAAACAATGGCCTTTTTTAGTATTTTCATAAATGTAAGTCTAAAATGAACATTTTAGAAGAAAAGGGTCATTTTCGACAATTCACGTAGTTTTAAACCATTTATGACACCTTTTGACAAATATGGGTCTTAGTTGATAATTTATAAAAAAGAAGGGCCATTTTTGCCAATGCCGATAATTTTGGATCATTTTTTATAAATATGATTCCAAGTGGATTATCCTCAATAAAATAAAATGATAAACCTAGTCAACTAGCACAAGTAATGTTATCTATTAAATAACGGATCTTATCGGTTTCTCAAAAACTAGTTGGTATTCTAGTGAATATGAGTCTCAAAAACTACCTAAATATAAATATATTAGTGTATGTCTAAAGTCCTGTAAGGAGTTATAACTAGAGTCTCCTGGAGGGAGAGCGGGAATTTGTGTATAGATCTATACGGGGTTGACACCACGCACCTTCGCTGTTCGCTGCAGCTAGACCGGCGAGTCTAGGGTGACAAATGTATTTATTCGATTTGGGCGCCTGAGAAACGCCAAGACAAGTCTTCGTCATATTAGTATGGTTATAGCGGCTCACTAGAATATGTTTAGAAATTTATGTAAGGAAAAACCTCATAAATAAATTTTTCCACATTGTGTTGACTGCCCTATGCATGGTAGTGATGGTCCGCATTTGTTGTGTTGACCGTCCTTTTTCATTGCGCGGAATGTCCACGATCGCCATGTTGATTTCTTTCACCTAACAAGTATTAGAGTCTTAATACTACTATTTTACAAATCAGAAAATATAGGATTTTCTAGGGAAAACGATTGTATACAATTTTGAAAACTATAAACTAACACACACATATGCAAGGATACTCAATTGGAAATAGAACCTACGATTAATTTATACAAGAAAATATAGGATTTTATGGAGTAAACGATTTTATACGATTTCGAAAACGATAAACTAAAACGCACGCTCAATTATACTTGATAAGGAAACAAGACTTTCAACTATCTTTCTATTGGAAAACAGGGAATTTTCTAGAAACTATTTGTTATTACTACTATAAAGAACTACTCTCAAATACAGCTCGCCTTTATAAATTATATTACTTTTCAAAAATAACTCCTGATAAGAATGAATAAAAAGTAATAATGTGCATGCATATATCCATCATTTCAGAGCAAAGCTTCAAACGATTTTATAGAAAATATCGGATTTTCTGAAAGTACAACGAGAACAATTCTAAACAAGTGCAAACCTATTTTTATACAAATGCTTATGAACTCACCAACTTTTTAGTTGACTCTTTTCAAAACGACTTGTATTCTCAGGATCTAGTAAGCAGGTTAAAGGGACGCGAATTTAGGATTACTTTGCTGTAGTTGGAATTTATTTACTTATGTCTCTTTTGTGTAATTTGAAGAACAAATACAATATGTAAACAATGTAAGATTGTTATCTCAATGTATGATGTTTGGGTTTGCGAAGTTTCATTTATATTCAATTGTTATGATACTGCACAATGAAATCACCCGCCTCCGGACGTTTCCGCCGTCTGGTCCGGGGGTGTGACAGATTGGTATCAGAGCATTGTTTATAGTGAACTAGTATATCTTGCCATACAAGATATACAACTATAAATACAATGGGACTAAAACACTCTGAGCAAAGTATACTTTAAAGATATAAGTATTTTATAAAAGTATACATACTTATTAGCACAATATCGTAACGAGAAGAAAACAAAAGTAACTAAAGGTTGAACACTACAGTCAAACCTACGCAGTTATGTAATCGTATCTGGGATAAAATTAGCCTGATCAACTATATTAATTTGAGATATGACCAACATGTTCTTGGGAGTGATGGTAGAGTTGCAACAAACCTAAAACCTACCAACTATACATGCAAGAGAACATCAGAATCGAACACCAAGTTTAAAATACTATAGGAGTATTTTAGGATATCATAAACCCCCCACCCCCCACACCTGAATCTTCCTCGTATATCTCATACCCCTATTCTCGCACAAGCAACATAGTTAAAATTCCTCACCAAGACCACTACTACCCTGTCGCAGTGACTTACGAATGGGTCAAAGAGGGGCCAAAAGGGGTCCATGAGGAAAACCCAGACGTGAATCCTAAGGAATACCAAGAGATGTACTATGAAAGGGAGGATTCCGACTAAGAGCCAAGCAAGGATGAAAGCGCCAAGGAAACCCTTAGCGAGCTTTACAATATTGGGAGTAGGCAAGAGGCCCTTTCACTTCTCTTTTCCTAGATACATAAACACCCCAATATAAGTACTCCTGGTATAGACGTACCTAGTAACAAACAACACCCACGCAAGGACAAGCTTGGTGATTGACACCTAACTAGTTCAGGGCGCATTTCCGCCTAATGACCAACAATCCACAATCGATGTACACCGTGCTCCGAACCCCAACACCCTCACAATCCCATTCCCACCCCATATGGGCCACAAGTTATCTGTCTAGACTCTCGGTTTCTGACTCTCTATTATGGACTAATGGGTACCGAAGGTGAAGTTCGATATACGACAATGTAAATCCGACTTCCACACGAATAACAAGAACACCATCCCAAAGCCTTACGGAACCAACAAGTAGAACTAGAAAACCGCCCGAACCGACTACACTCCATAAAGGAGGAATTGACCACCGTGAAACGATATCCGAGTACAACTGATACTAAGACAACCTTAGCCAAAACAAAGAGCGAAAAAGGACCGCTCAGGAAATGAGTAAAATTTTGACAACCGTCAATTTCCGGTCAAGTCAAAGTCGAATAAAGTCAACTCATTTAACCATTGTATAATAGGGTTTACATCGTGCTTACTATTATAAAACACACTATCATTATGCAAAGTATCACTTTAAGTCTCCTTGTGTTCAAAAAATCTAAAACCCTAATCAGAGTAACTGCTGGAACAATTAAATAAAACATTGATACACACCCTTCGGGGGCGTATAAGGCTCATAACAAGGCAAAACGGGGTTTACAAACCTTGCATTTCGAAGTTGAACACTTGCAAAGATCACAAACAAAGTCTCTCTCAATCTCTCTCGCTCTATCTCTCTCTATCTCAAATCTCTCTCAGATCTCTCCCAAATCTCTCCAAGTATGTGAAATCTCTCCTAAATCTCTCCAAGTATGTGAAATCTTTCCCAAATCTCTCTAAGTATGTGAAATCTCTCCAAGTAGGTGAAATCTCTCCCAAATCTCTCTAAGTATGTGAAATCTCTCCCAAATCTCTTTAAGTATGTGAAATATCTCCAAGTAGGTGAAATGTCTCCCAAATCTCTCTAAGTATGTGAAATCTCTCCAAGTAGGTGAAATCTCTCCCAAATCTCTCTAAGTATCGGAAATCTCTCCAAGTAGGTGAAATCTCTCCCAAATCTCTCTAAGTATGGGAAATCTCTCCAAGTAGGAGAAATCTCTCTTCGAAAATCTGTCTCAACTTTTTATAATCACCCGGGGCATCCCGACCGTTGATTTAGTCAAAAATAACTCGAAAACGGAAGTTTATGCGAAAAAACCCTCTTACGGAGCCGAACCCTCTCAAGGAACCGAACCCTCTTAAGAAGCCGAACCCTCTTATAAAGTAGAACCCTCTTAAGGAGCCGAACCCTCTTAGGAGCCGAACATAGCCTTAAGAACCGAACCATGAGGACCGAACCTGCATAAGACCGAAACTACATATGGGACCGAACTCACCCTTCGGTTCGGATTAAGTCCTCTCGGTCTGAAACAAGCATTTCGGTTCAGTACACCTTCGGTCCCTCTTCTGATGTGTTCACCTGCGAGACTGCTCGGACCGAGCCCTCCTCTCGGTTCTAATCCATCAGCCGAGCCCTCCCTTCGGTTCTAAGCTCCTAAGACCGAACCTCGCCTCCTAACTTCGGCTCTTCGCAACTTCTTCCCGGTTTTTGACCCCAACTCCATTTTAAACCCGTTTTTCATGATTTTGACGCGGGATTTTCACCCAAACTCGTATTTTGGCATATGAGACCCTATATAATCATATTTTAATCATTTTTGGAGGAAAATCATTGTCTAGGAATAATATCTAGTGGATAAGATATTAAGGTAGAGTGTTCACTTTGCCTCAAAGTTATGACACAAGCAACCTCCCATACCCACTCCATATCACTATTCATGCTTGAAGTCACCAATCCCATCATCCCTAGTCTATTCCTTGTCCCCTCACACCCTCCCCAGCAAGTTATCTTCCACAAGGGATGGGAATTTCTTATCTCACCTCCAAGAAGTCCTTCCTTTCACATTAAGCTAAACACTTTTCTCTCTCCACTTCTCTAAGATTTCGAGATTCTCCAGAGATATTGAGCTTTTCATCCTCCTTTGGTAAGTAAATTTCATCCCTCACTTGATTATCTTACACTTCTTCACTCAAATCAAGAGTTCCTTACACAAATATCATCATATTTGTTGTTAGATCTTCGAATCTTCAAGCATCTTCTAAGTGTTCTTGAGTTGAACACTTCTTTTCTTCATCATCCAGCTACTGAAATAACTCAAGGTGAGTTCATACCCCTATCTTTTCATGTTTTTCTTAAGTTTTAAGGGGGGAATACAAGTTAAAACACCAAGAACACAACTAAACTCATCCATCTGCTTTCATCAGAAAAGTTTAACTCCATTCACGGACTGTTTTGGGCAACTTAAACATTTTAGTTTTCAAACCTATTTCGTTGCAAATAGTTCAGGTTCATACCTTTAAAATGACTACTTGCACATTTCCATACAATTTTTATACAATTTATGGTGATTTTTACAAAACTGCCTATCATTTCAAAAACAAATCTGGACCAGTCTGTGAATATGAACATTTTCACACAATTTAGGGACTTCTAAAAATCATAATAAAAATTTTGCATTAACTAGACACATTTTCTAAACTCTCAGAGTTTATGGATTCAGTTTTCGTCTTCGTATGATTTTTCTATGATTTTTCTAATACAGTGCAGAAAGGTTAAAAAACTAGTTAACAGCTTACAACTTTCATAACACTTTGTAACATGTTGAGCAAAGTGCATAACAATAAGTTTCTAAATGTTGAATGTATTTCTTGTTAGCTTATCATCATAAACAGAAATTAGTCATTCATGATAAGGTTTTTCTATTCATTTCGAACACATATAATAAACTACAATAAGTATAGTTTATGGATTTTACGATAAAAGCACACCACAGAAAAGGTTTTACTCTCAAAACAAATGGGTTTTTCATATACTGCATGACAAACTATAATAGTAGTAGTTTATGGATTTCATATCACTAATTTATTTCATAAAAGGTGATTTCACTTCCACCACGGAAGAGGTTTTATACTCAAACTATATGTAAACTAGTTAACGTAAGTTGTGAGACAATTCTTCCATCGTACTCATAGAGTGCGGGTTAAAATTCCTGTAAGTTATAACCAGAGTCTCTTGTAGGGAGAGTGTGATAATTGTGTATAGATCTATATTGGGATTGACACCCCACACCTCGCTGCTAGCTACAGCCGGACCTGCAGGTCTGCGGGTGACAAGAGTCATAGGATCTTAACGTCTGGAAAACATTGTTGCAGGTTATTTCTCGTTGTAGTAAGATTATAACGACTCACATAGGGAGTTAACAATCTTTCAAGTTTACAGGGAAAATTCTACTTTGAAAAGGGGTTTTATCTATTTAAAACTACAAACATTATAAGTACAAAACACACACATATTCTCGGTCTTGGGATTTAAGGCAACATAACTTTTTGTAAGGAAAATATTGGATTTTCTTTGGAAACACATTACTATTATGAACATTATAAGTACAAAACACACACATATTCTTGGTCCTGGGATTTAGGACTACATGACTTTTATAAGGAAAATATTGGATTTTCTTTGGAAACACATTACTATTATGAACATTATAAGTACAAAACACACACATATTCTCAGTCCTGGGATTTAGGACTACATGACTTTTATAAGGAAAGTATTGGATTTTCTTTGGAAACACATTACTATTATGAGCATTATAAGTACAAAACACACACATATTCTCGGTCCTGGGATTTAGGACTACATGACTTTTGTAAGGAAAATATTGGATTTTCTTTGGAAACACATTTCTATTAAAACTACGTTTCATCTAGAATTGTTAGACTTCAGCTATAATTGCTAAGTGTACATGTTAGGTTTATATATGAATTTAGTCACAATGGACTTAGAATTGGTGGGCCCGCCTTACTTCCTGTTCATTGTTTGGTTGTGGACTTAGGGCAGACCCATTATATTGGACGGTTTATTTAACTTAAATTTTATATAACTTATATACACTAGGTGATTATAGAAGGAATCTACTGGTCTTTCTAGGGTACATTATTGCATAACATAGGAGCGTTCATTTCACACTTAATAAAGAAAATATTGAATTTTCTTGAATCATACTCTATCGCTTTTACAAGGAAAACGACTTCTTTCTCAAATAAAACTCTTATGAACTCACCAACTTAATTGTTGACACTCTTTCAAAACTACTTGTATTCTCAGGAAATCAGTGAAACAGGAAATCAACAACTTTTGAGGATGGGGCGTTAAATCGTCAAACATTTCATTTTGTCATCATAGTGTAATTGATTTGAAACATGTAAACACATGCTATGGTGTAACGTTTTCAATTATATTGATGATGGTTGTATTTACTTTGACCACTATTATACTCGTTGTTGTGATACTATACATGAAGTCCTCCACCCCCGGACATTTCCGCCATCCTTGGTTTGGGGACGTGACAGATTGGTATCAGAGCATTGTTTATAGTGAACTAAGTATATCAAACCACATAAGATATACAAACTATAAATGCATTGGGACTTAGGTATCATAGACTTAGAATCTGTGATCATTGCTTCACTTCCTGTTCCTTGTTTGGTTGTGGTTGTGGAGTATGATCACTTATTCGAAGGTCTATCATATCTTTTGTTATATGTAAATGGTATGCACCATGTCATTATAGAAGTAACTAAGGAGGATCAAACCCCTATAAGTATTTCTAGGAATATGATTATTATATGCCTCTTACACCACCCCTATTCTCGCACGGACATCATGATAAGATTTTACTTACCAGGAAACCCCTACTTTCCGAACCCGGAGAGTTAGTGGGTGATTAGGAAAAGATTCGGAAGTGGAGCCAGAGGTCGCCAACTCTCCTTACGTAGCCAAGACTCTCGCGAACCGTTTCGACTACATCGAACATGTGCCCCGTTAGGCAGCATTGATCAAGGGGTGGAGTTGCCATCAGCAACAACAATCACCATTTGGAGACCAACAAATTTGCAATGACCTCAACCATAGGGGACCGGTTGACAGAGCCCTCCCGGTGATGACCTAGCAGATCACGAACCTCGAGTTAGGGAACTGGGCGCTGCTACAGACGCTATCATCTCACAAACTCGAGACTCGGAAAGAGACTGCTATTTTAGAGATCAACAGAGAGAGTGGTCGCAGCCGAGCATAGGTTAGCAGAACTACATGACGCATCGGTTTCGTTTCAAGCACCACTAGGGACGTATTGTCGTGAGCAGAGTTCATTTTACTCACAAGACCTTGTAGATTAGGTCTATGAGTATGTGTTGGTGCTACTCCCCTCCATGTGTAGGCCCGACCCTGCGAGTTAGTGATTACACTAGTCGAGAGATTTATTTGCGGTCCAAACTTTTCCTTGCAATGATGTGGTGTAGACCTGCATCAGGCTCAAAACCTTTCTCTAAAAACTAAATATACTAGAAACATACAAATGAAATGGGCATGCATATTATTTCATTGGGAGCAATACTACCACGAATTCATAAGTTTATTATATATAGACTCTCGTTATGAATTGTTTTCAGAACACCATAAAAATTGGAACACGATACACTCAGAACTAAGATAAACTTAGTTAGATAACTCCCGACGTATAAACCCTTATTCAAGACTCATTATCATCTCACCTTTTAAACCTCATAATTGAGAGGTGCCTTTTTCGCACGCAAATACAGTGCGATCATACCAGCACTAATGCACAGGATTGCATCAGAACTTCTCGGCTAAGTGTGTTTAGACAAACATAATCCTAGGATGGGAAAGACTTAACGCCCGTACAAAACCTACTTCTACCCACTACCATAACTCCATCTCAGGAACGTTAGAAGAAACATCGAGAATAGTTCAGTAAAGTGCAGAATTTATATATGTGTATATAAATGGTAAGGATATAACTAGAGATAATCATCCCCACTCACGACATCGTTTCTCCCCATGAAACAGAGTTATGTCTTCACAAGAAGGTAACCAGCCAACAAGCAAGGCAGCAATCTTGCATATGGACTCTGCTACTTTTCAAGTTGCGGTCACGGCAGCCGTGACAGCTGTCATGGCGCAACTCAATGCTAACAACGCCAGCAGAGGTGAAGGCGGTGTTGGAAATTCTAACCGCAGTAACAATCAAGAACGCCATCGGGTGTCTACCAACGTAAACGCCTCAGACCACAAGCGAGCAAGAAATGAAAGTTTTGGGAATAAAAGAAGCGCAATCTATCTCAAAAACTCGCTAAAAGACAACAATTCGTGGCTTCCCCTGCAATTACAACTGCAGCTACTACACATGCCTCGACATTATCCACAACGTCTGTTACTCAAGCACCGATCAGACAATGTATGGGAACACTTCCAAAGTGTAGCAAGTGTATCTACCACCACAATGGGGTTTGCCGGGTGTTGTGCTGTAAAAACTGCAACAAGAAAGGGCATACTGCCCGCTTCTGCAGGACCGAGACCCAGCACGTCGCTTCAATCACCAATACCAGTATAAGTCCAGCATGCCACCTATGCTGTGAAATGGGACACTTCAAGAGAGACTGCCCAACTGAGAGGAATAACGGGGGAGCAAGAGGAGTGTGACAAACAAACCAGCAGGAGCAACAATGAACCTCATTAGGACTTTTGTAATGTTTCAAACAAAAATAACGTTTAAGTACCATATGTTGGTAATGAATTTGGTGTGTTTGCTAAAATTACCGTCTTTCAAAAAGTAGTTAAAATACTCTCTCGTTCAATCAAATCAAAGGTACTTATATATGATCTTAGGATCATTACCGGTGAGCTGCGAGGACTTGGTATATACATCAAGGTTAATTATAATCAAAATACTACAGACTTAAAGCGAATAATTCCGTCCTGACTCCTGTTCCATGTCTAGTACTGGCGTTAGGGTAGAGCCACTCACTCGACGGTTTCATCAATACCAAATTACATACGAATTGCCTATACCGATCGATCATAGAGTGACCTGTCGGGGATCATAATATAAAGTATCAATACTAGCTATTAGAACACACTTACTACCAGTACTAGCTACTGTGGTATAAATCATTTGCAATAATAATAACATTGATCAAAACGGAACACACTAAAAAGAAACGCAGGATGCACTATCACTCTAACGAATATCTCTTACGAATACAACTTAACACATGTATCACTAAAAAGATCTGTTGTCGTCATTCGATTTCGATTGGCATAGTCCTCACCCTCCTGATTAAGCGGCTACGAAAAGACCCTTCAACTAACCCACTGAATATCGAAACCCTCGTCTCTCATAAGCGCAAATCCGACACGGACCTCCGGGTCATCTCTCGCTGCGAAACCCCAAAACACTCACCAGAGGAGTATTATACCTTCTGAAACCTTTCCACAAGTATTTCCAGAAGACCCTTTGAGAATACCACTCGTATAGGAGGTTAGGATCAAGCACAGAAGCTTGGGACGAATACAGTTAGTCTATCACTACTAAGTGTATATATGAGGATAAAATATATAATTAAGATTCTACGGACATTGGATGTGTGCTTCCGCCCTATTTCTTGTTCCTTGTCTGGTTGTGGACTTGGGGCAGAGTCACCCATCCAATTGTCTTACCAACCTTAAATGCATACGACCTATATGCGCAAGTTAAAGATAGATGGACCAGGTACGAGTCCTACCATGAAATTCGGGACAAGGCTACGCAGGAGTGCGAGTGAACGTTCTACCATCCGAATAAGTCTAGTCGCGTAAACCGAATTTATATGCCCCCTACCGATCTAATCAAATGAGAAACACTAAAGTAGGCCCTATACAGCGCTCCGAGGAGAAGTTATTACTTATGACTTAGTACAAATTCGAGGAAGGCTGAAATCATCTCGAAACCGGCAAAAGAGCTACACAGATAAGCGACGCAAACCCTCGGAATTGCGGGTTGGTGACCGAGTTTTTGCTAAAAGCCTCACCATTGAAAAGAATGATATGTTTCGGTAAATATGGGAAGCTGAATCTAAGGTAGAGCAGGCCATTCGAAATCCTAGCTAGGATTGGCCTTGTAGCATACAAACTCCGACTGCCACAAGAACCTAATAATGTACATCCAACCATCCCCGCGTCAAATTTAAAGAAATGTATGTATGACGAGACTCTTGTGATACCTCCCAACGAAATCAAAATCAACGAGAGTCTCCACTTCGTGGAAGAACCGGTAGAAATCATGGATCGAGAGATCAAGAGAACGAAATCAAAGTCGCATCCCTGTTGTGAAGGTCCGTTGGATCATAAAACGAGGACCCGAGTTCACCTAGGAACACGAAGACTAGATGAAACAAAAATACCTGCATCTTTCCACAACTCTTGAAGTCCCGGTCAAAGTGCTAATTTCGGGACGAAATTCCTTCTAACGGGGGGATGATGTGACAACCGTCACTTTCTGGTCAAGTCAAAGTCAAATAAAGTCAACAAGTCAAACCGGTCAACTGATTTAACCCTTGTATAATAGGGCTTAAATTGTGCTTTCTATTGTACAACACACTATCTTTATACAAAGCATCACTTTAAGTCTCCTTGTGTTTAGAAAATCTAAAACCCTAATCAGAGTAACTGATGGAACAACTAAATAAAACATTGATACATACCCTTCGGGGCGTATAACGCTCATAACAAGGCAAAACGAGGTTTACAAACCTTGCATTTCGAAGTTAAACACTCGTAAAGATCACAAACAAATTCTCTCTCAATATCTCTCGCTCTATCTCTCTCTATCTCAAATCTCTCTCAGATCTCTCCCAAATCTCTCCAAGTATGTGAAATCTCTCCTAAATCTCTCCAAGTATGTGAAATCTCTCCCAAATCTCTCTAAGTATGTGAAATCTCTCCAAGTATGTGAAATCTCTCTCAAATCTCTCTAAGTATGCGAAATCTGTCCAAGTAGGTGAAATTTCTCCCAAATCTCTCTAAGTATGTGAAATCTCTCCAAGTAGGTCAAATCTCTCCCAAATCTCTCTAAGTATGGGAAATCTCTCCAAGTAGGTGAAATCTCTCCCAAATCACTCTAAATATGGGAAATCTCTCCAAGTAGGAGAAATCTCTCCCAAATCTCTCTTCGAAAATCTCTCTCAACTTTTTATAATCACCCGGGGCATCTCGACCCTTGATTTAGTCAAAAACAACTCGAAAACGGAAGTTTATGCGAAAAACCCTCTTAAGGAGCCGAACCCTCTTAAGGAACCGAACCCTCTTAGGGAGTCGAACCCTCTTAGGAGCCGAACATAGCCTTAAGAACCGAACCATGAGGACCGAACCTGCATAAGACCGAAACTACATATGTGACCGAACTCACCCTTCGGTTCGGATTAAGTCCTCTCGGTCCGAAACAAGCATTTCGGTTCAGTACACCTTCGGTCCCTCTTCTGATGTGTTCGCCTACGACTGCTCGGACCGAGCCCTCCTCTCGGTTCTAATCCATCAGCCGAGCCCTCCCTTCGGTTCTAAACTCCTAAGACCGAACCTCGCCTCCTGACTTCGGCTGTTCGCAACTTCTTCCCGGTTTTTGACCCCAACTCCGTTTTAAATCCGTTTCTCATGATTTTGAACTGGAATTTTCACCCAAACTCGTATTTTGGTATATAAGACCCTATATAATCATATTTTAATCATTTTTGGAGGAAAATCATTGTCTAGGAATAATATCTAGTGGATAAGATAGTAAGGTTGAGTGTTGACTTTGCCTTAAAGTTATGACACAAGCAACCTCCCATACCCACTCCATATCACTATTCATGTTTTAAGTCACCAATCCCCTCACACCCTTCCCCAGCAAGTTATCTTGCATAAGGGCTGGGAATTCCTTATCTCACCTCCAAGAAGTCCTTCCTTTCACATTAAGCTAAACACTTTTCTCTCTCCACTTCTCTCCAAAATTTCGAGATTCTCCAGAGATATTGACCTTTTCATCCTCCTTTGGTAAGTAAATTTCATCCCTCATAATTTTTCTACAATTTATGGTGATTTTTACGAAAATGCCTAGCATTTCTAAAACAAATCTGAACCAGTCTGTGAATATGAACCTTTTCACACAAGCTAGGGACGTCTAAAAATCATAATAAATATTTTGAATATACTAGACACATTTTCTAAACTCTCAGAGTTTACGGATTCAGTTTTCGTCTTCGTATGATTTTTCTATGATTTTTCTAATACAGTGCAGAAAGGTTAAAAAACTAGTTAACAGCTTACAACTTTCATAACACTTTGTAACATGTTGAGCAAAGTGCATAACAATAAGTTTCTAAATGTTGAATATATTTCTTGTTAGTTTATCATCATAAACAGAAATTAGTCATTCATGATAAGGTTTTTCTATTCATTTCGAACACATATAATAAACTACAATAAGTATAGTTTATGGATTTTACGATAAAAGCACACCACAGAAAAGGTTTTACTCTCAAAACAAATGGGTTTTTCATATACTGCATGACAAACTATAATAGTAGTAGTTTATGGATTTCATATCACTTATTTATTTCATAAAAGGTGATTTCACTTCCACCACGGAAGAGGTTTTATACTCAAACTATATGTAAACTAGTTAACGTAAGTTGTGAGACAATTCTTCCATCGTACTCATAGAGTGCGGGTTAAAATTTCTGTAAGTTATAACCAGAATCTCTTGTAGGGAAAGCGTGATAATTGTGTATAGATCTATATTGGGATTGACACCCCCACACCTCGCTGCTAGCTACAGTCGGACCTGCAGGTCTGCGGGTGACAAGAGTCACACAGGGAGTTAACAATCTTTCAAGTTTACAGGGAAAATTCTACTTTGAAAAGGGGTTTTATCTATTTAAAACTACAAACATTATAAGTACAAAACACACACATATTCTCGGTCTTCGGATTTAAGGCTACATAACTTTTTGTAAGGAAAATATTGGATTTTCTTTGGAAACACATTACTATTTTGAACATTATAGGTACAAAACACACACATATTCTCGGTCCTGGGATTTAGGACTACATGACTTTTATAAGGAAAATATTGGATTTTCTTTGGAAACACATTACTATTATGAACATTATAAGTACAAAACACACACATATTTTCGGTCCTAGGATTTAGGACTACATGACTTTTATAGGGAAAATATTGGATTTTCTTTGGAACACAATACTATTATGAACATTATAAGTACAAAACACACACATATATTCTCGGTCCTGGGATTTAGGACTACATGACTTTTATAAGGAAAATATTGGATTTTCTTTGGAAACACATTTCTATTAAAACTAAGTTTCATCTAGAATTGTTAGACTTAAGCTATAATTGCTAAGTGTACATGTTAGGGTTATATATGAATTAAGTCGCAATCGACTTAGAATTGGTGGGCCCGCCTTACTTTCTGTTCCTTATTTGGTTGTGGACTTAGGGCAGACCCATTATATTCGACGGTTTATTTAACTTAAATTTTATATAACTTATATACACTGGGTGATTATAGAAGGAATCTACGGGTCTTACTAGGGTACATTATTGCATAACATATGAGCGTTCATTTCACACTTAATAAAGAAAATATTGAATTTTCTGGAATCATACTCTATCGCTTTTATAAGGAAAACGACTTCCTTCTCAAATAAAACTCTTATGAACTCACCAACTTAATTGTTGACACTCTTTCAAAACTACTTGTATTCTCGGGAAATCAGTGAAACAGGAAATCAACAGCTTTTGAGGATGGGGCGTTAAATCGTCAAACATTTCATTTTGTCATCATAGTGTAATTGATTTGAAACATGTAAACACATGCTATGGTGTAACGTTTTCAATTATATTTATGATGGTTGTATTTACTTTGAGCACTATTATACTCGTTGTTGTGATACTATACATGAAGTCCTCCACCGCCGGACGTTTCCGCCATCCTTGGTTTGGGGATGTGACAAAAATGACCGAGCACTTTGTGCACCATTTCGGCATAAGAAAATCCCCACACTACTTGCCCTAGGTTTATAATGTCTTAAACTGCAACCAGTAGTAGGAATCCGAGAGAAGTACACCCTCCAAGAACCCATGTGATATGAATCCAACCATTGTATAGATGGGTATACCATATCCCGATCAAACATAACCTCCGTGTGATGCTTAATTCTACTCTCAACCGCAAATACATCATAAGGATGTAGGTCGAAACAACGAGAAACGTATAACGAAACCTGTGATTCATATGCGTACATGCATAAGCTCCTATCTAAAAGCATAGATAATATATAACTAGAAATAACCATAGTTACTCACAAACCTGTTTCCCATCGTGCCACAAAATCATGTCCACTCATGAGGATAACCAGCACCCCGACGATGCACCAGTTCTACGAACAAATTCCGCCACTTTCCAAGCCACTATAACAGCTGTCATGGCACACTTCAATGCCATCAACACAAACGAAAATGGAAGCAGTGTCGATAATTTCAACCGCAATCACAACCAAGGAAACCAAAGAATGACAACTCACTAATGCACTCTAAAACCTAAACCTAAGAACAAGAAACGAAAGTTCTGGAACGAAGAAGGAGTCAGTTCAACTCAGAGGCTTACCAAAAGGCAACAAACGGGAGCAGTCCCTACCCCTACTAACCCTACTCCTCTCACATCGAGAAAATCATATCTTGGGAACATTCCACCCTGCAACAAGTGCAAATACCATCATCGGGGAGCCTACCAGAAATTTCGTTGCAGAAGGAGCAACAAGATGGGGCACACCTCCCGCTACTGTAAGGCCCCGGCCCCATGCGTCACTCCGACCCTCAACCCCGAAGTAAGTCCAGTATGTCACAAATGCAGTGTAGTAGGACATTTCAAGAGAGATTTTCCAACAGAGATGAATGACAGAGGAGCTGGCAACTAGACATGAAGAGGCAACCAGGAACCCTACCGATATTTTTGGTATGTTTCAAACAATAAACTTTATGCATCGAATTTTCACAAAAAGGTTTTGCCAATTGAAAACATAATCAAAAACTATTTCCCCATTCGAGCAAATCCTGTAAGTCACGGAGAAACTAGAGGTCCTTGCGAATGGACCATGATGGCTCCATATGAACGTTTGTATCATATATTGTTAGGATTCCACAAAGTAAGAGTGTGTGGTCCCGCCTTATTTTCCTGTCCATGGTCTGAATGTTGAGTAGGACAGAACCACGCCGTCGATTATCCTTTAAATCCTAAGTATGTATGGTTAGGTCACACCCATCTATAATAGAAAAACCTAGCAGAATTTAGATTACAAATCCCATTGCTTTATATCAGCGCTCTCGTATTTCTAAAACACCCAACAAACAGGAAAAAAAATAGACGTAATGGTAACAACAAAAACGAAACTAGTAGTGATAAGAACATGAACATAGAACACCCTGTCATTCCTAACAACCATTACTTCCCAATCGACGTAACACCAGTTATAATAAGGAGTCCAATGTCATCAATTGGCACGGACTGACATGATTCTCACCTTACAAACTTCGAGCACTGCAAAGAGACTTCCGTCTTATACAACCGAGTAACAAAACTCTTCCCACCTGTAACGACAAACCCCTAGCAACCAGACACATAAGTCCTTATGTAAGAAACGCCACGCTCTTTCCTAGCCCTAGTAAAGATTAAGAGCAAGAAACAAAAGACATCAAGGGAATCCGAAAGGCTTCCAACCGTCCCCCAGATATTTCCAGAATCCCTTTGGAAACCTCAACCATGTGTTAAGCGGAATTAGAATCACCACGACTCCTGGAACCACCCCAATAACCAAACCCTCAATACCACTTAGCACGGTCACTAAAACAGATAGTGTTTGATCACAAGAATGATATAATAGATAAAGGAAACACCAGACCAAGTCCCTAACCGCATGAAGCACCTATCGGACTCATAAGGAGGAAAGACGAATTTCCCATAGCACCCCTGATTACTAATAAGTCAAACAAACCCATCCTCAAGGATAAATATTCCCTACCCCGAATCAGAGACTTGTTCAATCAACAACAAAGAACTGGCAGAGGCCGACCTACCTTAAGCTCGGAACACCATAAGAAGAAAACCCCCAAGGTAAGCTAAGACTCATAAGGCATAAGGTCAGCTACACCACACGCAACCTCAACCATGGTGGCTATAGAGCCAACTCTTAAGGCCAAGAAACTATACTTCTAGGACACCAGGTGCACGATCCCTAGTAGGCCACTCGAAAATCCTCGCCAGGATAGATCCGGTAAGCTACGGCCTTTGGTTACCATAAGAACTGAGTTTCGTACAGTTCACACTCCACGTATTCAACACTCATAAGTGACTGACCACCGAATCTCTAGAAATTCCCCTTGACAAGATCATGGTAAACTAGATCCCCGATACATCGGACCATTTGAGATCCTTACCCGAATCGGTCCGGTAGCCTACAAACACCAACTACCCGTAGAACTCAGTAATGTACACCCTGTAGTCCATATGTCAAACCTCAAGAAGTGTATATCGAACTAAACCCCCCCCCACAGTTCCACTAGACGGGATTGAAGTGAACGAGAACCTTCTATTTGTTGAGCAGCCTATCGAAATTATGGATCGAAAAGTGAAGGGCACGAAACAAAGCTGCATCCCTACTTTGAAGGTTAGACGGAATGCCAAGCGCGGACCTGAATTCACAAGGGAATGCGATAATCGAATGATGCAAAAGTACCCTCACCTTATCGCTAGTTCGCAAAGATAACTC
The DNA here is from genome assembly GCF_052849685.1 of Lactuca virosa. Classification (NCBI taxonomy): domain Eukaryota; kingdom Viridiplantae; phylum Streptophyta; class Magnoliopsida; order Asterales; family Asteraceae; genus Lactuca; species Lactuca virosa. The sequence continues at coordinate 221,695,731 of NC_136429.1, read as the reverse complement.
CTAAAAGAATTTCGGGACGAAATTCCCTCTAACGGGGGGATGATGTCACAACCGAAATTTTCAAGTCTAGAAACCAAACCAAAGGAGTCCCGTATATGCAATAGTTGTAGCTATGCTATTATTATGCTTTGGTAATATAATGTTTTTGAAAATTATACTACCCTAAAGCCTCCTAAGTAAATGTGAACAATAAGAAATGAAAGTTACGTCAAGATATTAGTCATATTACATAAAACAAATACATTAGAGTATTATATGCATCCTAGACCATAAACACTTCCCTAGGACGCACCATGGCCGAGAACACCTCAACGAATTAAACTTTAGACCATAAACTCTTATTCTTGGGCATGTTTGCCATGACCACACCCTAAGAAGCCACTATTGCTGTAAACCACCTCAAAACACCAAGCTTTCACCATAAACACCACCCTAGGAAAGCTTTTGGCCGTAAACTCAAAAGGGAATCACTTTAAGGGCGTAAACACTTTAAGGAATTGATGTATTTGACCATGAATACCTCCCTAGGAGCCATCTAGGCCGTGAACCCCATAAAGACTCCAATACTTGACCATAAACACATCCCTAGAAGATAGCTAGACCGTGAACACTTTGATTTTTTAAGTGTTTACGGATTATGAGTTGTATTTGGCCAATTTTCCATGCAATCTCGAATATTTATGAATTAGCCAACAGTCCTCCAAGAAAACATCCCATCAATTTCCCTATTCTATATGAAAGGGGCTTAAACCCCTTTTCTCAATTCACAATCTCATTTTCATTCACTGGGAACTCCGTAAACACTCTCAAGAATGCAAGTCAAGCTCAAGAAACCATTTTCTTCACATTCTCTAATAAGATTTGGTAAGTGAATTATGCGCAGCTAAATGACTCATACAATTAGTTATTTTAATCTTAGACTGACACATATAATTATGTGTTAATATCACTGAGCTAGCAACATCCTCAAGAGGTTCATTCAAACTCTTCAAGTGTTAGGACTTGAACACTTCTCATCACCACCCCAAAATGACCCACCAAATCAAACCAAGGTGAGCTTCATACCCGTTTTTGATGTTTTTTCATAGTTTTAGGGGAGGATACAAGTCAAGGGTCTTGTGAAATCTTAGTATATTTACTTGTTTATGCATGTATGCTATGATTTATATGCTTAAAAGTTTTGAACACCATCTAATGGTTCAAGAACTTGAGATTTTTATCAAGTCTCAAGGTTTTGAATTATATATCACCAAATATATGTTAGAACACAAAAACTAGTATTTTTATGGATTATTGATCATAAATTGTTACGTCAAGAACCTTAAGGATTTGTTTCAAAAATGTGCTTAAACAACTTGTTGAAAAAAATATTTTGAAAGTGGGTAAAATATGGAAATAATAATATTTTGGGGACCATTTTCGACCACATATACATATAAGGACCATTTTGGGAAATGGAATAAAAATGAAGAATTATTGAACATCTCAATTTTTGAAGGACCACATATACATATAAACAATGGCCTTTTTGAGTATTTTCATAAATGTAAGTCTAAAATGAACATTTTAGAATAAAAGGGCCATTTTCGACAACTCACCTAGTTTTGAACCATTTATGACACCTTTTGACAAATATGGATCTTAGTTGATAATTTATAATAAGAAGGGCCATTTTTGCCAATGCCGATAATTTTGCGTCATTTTTGATAAATATGATTCCAAGTGGATTATCCTCAATAAACAAAAACGATAAACCTAGTTAACTATCACAAGTAATGTTATCTATTAAATAACGGATCTTATCTATTGCTCAAAAACCAGTTGGTATTCTAGTGAAGACGAGTCTTAAAAAGTACCTAAATATAAATATATTAGTGTACGTCTAAAGTCCTGTAACGAGTTATAACCAGAGTCTCCTGGAGGGAGAGCGGGAATTTGTGTATAGATCTATACAGGGTTGACACCCCGCACCTTCGTTGTTCGCTACAGCTAGACCGGCTAGTGTAGGGTGACAAATGTCTTTATTCGATTTGGGCGCCTGAGAAACGCCAAGACAGGTCTCCGTCATATTAGTATGGTTATAGCGGCTCACTAGAATATGTTTAGAAATTTATATAAACAAAAACTTCATAAATAAATTTTGGCACATTGTGTTGACTGCCCTATGCATGGTAGTGATGGTCCACATTTGTTGTGTTGACCGTCCTTTTTCATTGTGCGGAATGTCCACGATCGCCATGTTGATTTCTTTCACCTAACAAGTATTAGAGTCTTAATACTACTATTTTACAAATCAGAAAATATAGGATTTTCTAGGGAAAACGATTGTATAGAATTTTGAAAGTTATAAACTAACACACATATATGCAAGGATACTCAATTGGAAACATAACCTACAATTATTTTATACAAGAAAATATAGGATTTTCTGGAGTACACGATTTTATACGATTTCGAAAACGATAAACTAAAACGCACGCTCAATTATACTTGATCAGGAAACAAGACTTTCAACTATCTTTCTTTTAGAAAACAGGGAATTTTCTGGAAACTATTTGTTATTACTACTCCAAAGAACAACTCTCAAATACAGCTCGCCTTTATAAATTATATTACTTTTCAAAAATCACTCCTTATAAGAATGAATAAAAAGTAATAATGTGCATGCATATATCCATGATTTCAGAGCAAGGCTTCACACGATTTTATAGAAAATATCAGATTTTCTGAAAGTACAACAAGAACAATTCTAAACAAGTGCAAAACTATTTTTATACAAATGCTTATGAACTCACCAACTTTTTAGTTGACGCTTTTCAAAACGACTTGTATTCTCAGGGATCTAGTAAGCAGATTAAAGGGACGCGGATTCAGGATTACTTTGCTGTAGTTGGAATTTATTTACTTGTGTCTCTTTTGTGTAATTTGAAGAACAAATACAATATGTAAACAATGTAAGATTGTTATCTCAATGTATGATGTTTGGGTTTGCTAAGTTTCATTTATATTCAATTGTTATGATACTGCACAATGAAGTCACCCGCCTCCGGACGTTTCCGCCGTCTGGTCTGGGGGTGTGACACTCTTCAAATCACACACAACAATATGTTTTATAACACCAAGTTACTGGTGTGTTTACATATTATCAATGTGAAACCAACTTGCAGACTACAACTCACACGTGTCGGTTTCAAGAATATAAGATATTATCGTCTCACCAATCACTCATGATAAAATCCATGAAGCGATCCAAGTGAGCGTGGGTTTAATCCAATGCTCAAATCTTAATTCATAAGCACTCATGAACGTTGTAGCAAATTTTTGCTATGTTTAATACACTTTAGACAATCTACAAGCCAATTCATGACAATCTTCTTTCATACCTACTCCTAAAGTATGAGCGAATGTGGAACGTTCGAATAATCTTATTATTTGGGAAGTCAAAACATGCAAAGTGAAACACAAGAATAATGGAATCCAAAATGTCCCCAAACTTTTGAGTATAAATAGAACTCCTTTTATTTAGTCACCATATTGATTACACATTATTCATTGTATAATATTTCGGGTAATCAACTTATTACTTGAATTATAACAACAGTTGTCCCATGCTCCAAGAATGCACACTATGTTTACCTATGGTCCATACTTTGTGAAATAGATCATTTGAACACATTTCCAATGATACTCATTTCACAACTCCTAATCCTTATCATTAGTGTAAGAATACAAGATTCTTGTCACTATTAGAATATGTTAGATTCTAACATTTTATGCAATGATCCTTTTGTAATCTTATAGCACCAAAGTCACCAAGTCTTTGCCAATGAAATTACAAAGTTCTCGATTGGCGATTGTTACAAGACAATTCCATAGATGTGAAGTCTCACATTCAAATTACATTTCTTTGAACATCCTTCTTGCATAAAAGTTTCTAATCTAGACATGGATTCTCAATATCCAACTCCCAATATGGAAACATTTCCATATTTTCCATATGACAACTCATTATTAATAGAATCATATCTAATCATAATAATGTCATTATGGTCCATTAATTACTATACTTCTAACTGCTCACAAACGACCAATCTTTAGCGAACCTTGGATTGTCCTTGACAGTTGTTTAATTATTTTAGTCAAATCTGGTTCTAGTCCTTTTTCCCTCTTAATGACCTAGGCCTTTGCAAAATTTAGAACGGTCTAATATTACAGCATATGCAATCGATCCTATAGCAGAAGCTTATGGGACACGATTCATAATGAAAAAATGTGATACTTTACCAGTTCCTAGCTATAATCTTGCCATATATAGAATCCTTTTAAGCTGAATCTTTTCAACATAACATCCATATATGTCCTTTGACTAAATTTGATTAAAATTTCTCGATCCAAGCTTTTATATTTTGAAACGAAGTATAATATTCTCTCCCTTAATTATAGCAAAACAACTTTTCAACCCCTGTAACTTTGCAAAGTGAAACTGTTGTTTTCTATAATTAATATTGCTAACTTGCAATACTTCAAATAATAATCATGCTCCCACTAACATGATGATTATATCCTTATCAGCATAACACTTATGCTCCCACTAGCTTTGACATGTATTCATAAATCTGCTAAACTTCTAGAAAACAATACTTATTGATTTCCAAAGATCATATTTCTAATATGATACGCTTCGACAATCTTTTATCTAAGCTTCTAGAAAACAACTCATACACCTTTCCTTAGATAGCTCACATGTGTGTCTAAACAATTCTAGAACTTATAGCAATAAGTCTCGAATGTTCAAACTAATTTCCAAATCTCACAATTCGAACTATGAAGAGGGATTTCGTAGTCATAATCGAATTTGAGAATGCAATTTACACAATTGCTATCTCCTTAAAATCTCTCTTAGTGAAAGCGTTTCATCATAATCATTTTCATGAAGGAGGGAAACCTTATGACACTTAGATTTTATGGTGTATGTGTTCCTATCCATGTGAATTTGTCCTAACCATAATCATAAGATAATGTTTGTGACAAATCCAAACTCTTATGGGCAGAACTTGTTCATTCTTAATTTCTTGTCATCGAGGGTCCCACCATTGCTTCCAAGTCTTCGACCAACTCACCCCTACCTATCAAAGTACTTTCCATTGATCAGGATGGCTTACCTCCATGCAATCAATTGAGAACTCATAGAACTCATATGCATAGTTGACTCAAACTGGAATGGCATAGAAACAAAAAAGTGTCAACACGATAGGTTACAAACCTAGAGCTGTGTGCTAGTGTTTAACAATAGGTTTACCCTTGATTAGTTCTTGAAACTTTTCAAGATCATTTAGACTCCCACTGACCTCTTGACATATAAGATTCTCTTGTCAAGAAACATTTATTGACAAAACAAATATTCAAGAGTTAGTGTAGGTCCTTATCAAGGCAAATACTACACACAATTGGTCTTGGTTGGTCTTTGTCTTAGCCAAGAATCATACAAATTGCCAATTTCAAATGTGCAAGAGCAAGAAAACATTTTCCTACTTCACATTTGATGAGTGTGTTAAAGTTTCTTAATATGATGTCACTCAAATCACAATTTTGGAGTACGACTCTAAGACTTGATTTTGGAACAAAGTATGATTCACCTATTGATTTAACCATTTCAACAATTTCCGATTCCTCTTCTTAGCCATACTAGTGTACTAAGGTGTCCTCAGAGGATCAATTGTTATACGGTTTCAAAATCACTAAGTTAATCATAAAATAGATACTTAAGTACTCTCCCATCTTTTCAGATTGGATAAACTTTTATATTTCTGCCTAATTTATTCTTCTTATTCATTCTGCTATTCAATGAAACTTTTTCCAATGATTCAGAATCATACTTAATCTTTTAAGTATAATCACATTTACTAATCTTTTAGAAAATCATGACGAACATTTTATCGTTCTTTGTGGTGGACTTAACCAGTGCACAACATTATGTACCAGATCTCATAGTCCTTCACTTGACTCATATACTTATGTGAACAAGGAATTAGTCCTAATTTCCCAAATACGAAGTTTCTCATTCATCATATAATACCAGTTGCATGATTCCATGTTTTTTCCAATTGAAACTTGGGCGATGAGAACCTTTCCTTATTTGGTAAATTTCTGACATTACCACAAATAACATAACTAAGAATCAAATCCATTCACAATATTGCTAACAATAGAAACATTCAAACACCAATTTTCATAAAATCCATCGCAAGGAAACATTAATAAGACAAAATCAAAATTTATTTTATTGCGGAAAAATCTTTTCCTTACAATGCGATTACAAATGAAAACTATGCATATATTATTTACCAATCTATCCTAACTCTAAAGTAGCAGCTCAAAAAATCCAATCTTTGAATCATGCGATCGAAATCCATTTCTTCATCACCAGATTCAGCTCACTTCTTTCGTTTTAAGCTTCCTTTTTTTTCTTTGATCCTGCAAAACACCAAATGTAATCTTATCACATCATGTATTAAGAATCCAAAAAGGAACTCAATAGATTCAGATAATGGATTTACCTGAAGTAGAGTCATACATCTTGACTCTCCCATCTCTTAGATCTCTCAAATAGTTAGGGCAGCTTCATGACCAATTCCCCTTCTCTTGGCAGTAGAAACACACAGATTCTTTTGGAATGGCACAAGGTACTATCTCAGACTTAGCCTTTCTCTTGCGTAGAGAAAACTTTCCTATACTTCCAATGTTGCCATTGTCCATAGAAGGTTGAGACATTTATTTACAAGACAATTTTTCTTGACCAGTCCGCCAGGTCATTTCTGATTCAGCAGCAACAAGCAAATAAGTCAAATCAATGAGGGTCACGTCTCGGTCCATCATATAGTACTCTCTAATGAACTCACTATATGATTCAGGAAGTGACTGAAGAAGCATGTCAATAGCCAACTTCCTATAGGCATCGACACCCAACATTTCCAATCTATCAATATGCAAATTCATATCCAAGACATTAGCGCATACCAACTTTCCATCTTCGTTTCTTTTCGCCAATAGGGTTTGAGTGACCTTGAAATTTTCAAGTCTTCGAACATGTGGGTCAGGGAGAATTATTGGAGGGGGAGGAGGAAGTGAAACATGATTTCCATTTCCACAATCCAATCGTGGAACATCATCTTCATGTTGAAAACTTTTTCCAACAGATTCAGGAAGACCATAGTTGTCAGACTTTGACATCTACAAAACGGGAGAAATTCAAGTTAGTTGATTGAGTCCTTAATGAAACACCCAAATGAGATATTAAGGCTAGGACCCAACACAATGTTCTACAACTTGGAAGAGGGATGCCATAATCTAAATTGCAGAACATTTGAAGGTATAAATGACGATTTACCAATTTCCACCATGAAAAACGAAAATTGAAGGTTTAAGTTTTAAATGAATTGAAACTCCCAGATCCTTTTGAGATGCATTGAACTTTTCAATGACATGTTTAATCTCGATTATGCCCTTCATTTGTGACTCGGGTGCCGATGATCACAAATAATGTGTGAATAACCATGTGAATATACGAGGTGCCCTCAATGTTACAGTCACCTAATCGACGTGACGGTTAACCACACACGCTCCATCAATCAATGAAAAACATCGAGTCACCCTTTGCCACCAATGCCAATCCCAACTTATTGTGCCGGTTAACCACACATGCTCCACTAATTGTCTCGGCAAGGGTACAAAGTGTAATTCCATGGAATTGCATCAAATTCACTTTTTCCTAAAGTAACTAAGATTTGGAAATTTATAAAAGCGTTTAGTTACTTCGTATTTCATTATACCTATAATGGAAGGTTGTGTCTTATCCTACCTGTTCGGCTAACGACCCTCCACTAGTCAAGAGTGCGGTGGGTAAGAGTGGATACCCAATGGCGGTCATTTTACATGCCGCTTCCTTAAACACCCCTTGTAGACCAGCTTCGTGAATGAGGCCTACTAACGGTAAGACTAGTATTTTACTTATACATATATAATATTAGACTTTTAATTTTATATATTATAAGGGTGTATTTTACACTTTTAAAATACTATGTGGTCTAATTTAATAAATTATACCTTTTAATTCAATTAAATATAAACCATATCTTTATGGATTTATTAACTCTCTTTTAATTATACACTAACTTAACTTAATAAAACCATAAGGGTGTAATTTGAACTTTTCAAAAACTAGGGTTTTAGAATTTAATATTTTTTCAAAATTAAACTTTTAATCAAAATTTTAAATTCCAAAACTTGAGGGCAAGTTTTGAACTTTTCAAAACATTAGGGTTTAGAATTTAATTATTTCGAAATTAAACTTTTTAATAAAAAATTTAAATTCCAAAACTCGAGGGCAAGTTTTGAAACTTTTCAAAACATTATCAAGAACATTCTAGATCAAATTGAAAATAATAACAATTAAACTATTAATTGGTGGTTATCTAAATTTGACCTAATCCAATTTCTTGCAAGACAATTCATCAAATAATTCAAATAATCAAATTTTATCATATAAGGAAATAATAATTCAATTAAATGACAATTATCTTCTATTTTGGCAAGGGTAATCACATAATATCAATAAAAGTCGGATTTTATCAATAAAAAACATTTATGGTAATTCTCTATCATCAAAATCAACCAAAATCCGAAAAATTCCCGAAATATCCTCTGTCTGTCCCTTGGACTCACTGAGTCAAGGACAGGACTCGCCTAGTCAGGCTGACTCGCCGAGTTCATCCACAGACTCGCCGAGTCAGTCATGCAGAGGACAAAAAATTCCATTTTCATGCCAAGAACGATCATACAAGCATCAAATACATCAAACAAACAACCTAGTCTCTGATACCACTGATGGGTTTTGAGCACTACAACAATCCTATGGTGTACATGCAAAACCCTAAAGCTTTTGGATCTAGTTTATCTAATGAACATGCAATAATCATCCAAAGCTTATAAACCCTAGATCTAGCATACAATAATCGAATTAACATATGAATTAGGGTTTAGATCTTACCTTTCAATGGTTACAAGAGTTCTTTGATCTTCAAGAAGCTTAGTGTCACAAGTGTCGCACCTCTAATGACTCACAAACACCAAGAGCAATAGAATGATGAAGAGGAGAGAGGATGAGAGGCACCAAAACATCTAAGAACCCTTAGGAATTACTTCCACTCGTTTTTGGGGCCTTAGGGGTTCCTTATATAGTTAGGCTATTAGGGTTTTCAACCAGGAAACGCTATTCTGACTGCTTAGGCCCTATGCAGCCCATGGACTCCCTCCTTAGAGGCCTTGGACGAATTCTAATGGGTTTCCCCATAGATTTCGTCCACTCCAACTTCTATGGAGTCCATTAGCCCAATTTATGCAATTATCTTATAATTACAGTATCAGTCCCCTTTATTTAGTTAATCTCTTTTAGCCACAAAATTAATTCTTATTAATTCCTGACTAATATTAATTAAACAATATGATTTCTCTTTTAATATATTATTCTTATAATATATTAATAAATCATAATAACCGTTCTCTTCATAAATCATCCTATCAAGTTGCTTTGATGTAGGCAACCCAAAAGGACTATGTACAACCGGGTCAAGTACATACCAAAATAGTTATGTGCTTAGACACTAATCCAACATTTTCAGGGTCAAGGATGAACATGATGGTACCAAACGATACAAATCTAGATTAATAGTCAAGGGGTTTCAAAAGAAAGAGCAAATTGATTTCAATGGAATTTTGTCTCTAGTGGTAAAGATGACTACCATCTGGCTTGTTCTCAGTATTGTAGCAGCAGAAGGCGTGCATCTAGAGTAGCTAGATGTCAAGATAGCTTTTCTCCACAATGACATAGATGAAGACATTTACATGACACAAACAGAGTGTTTTCAGATTAAAGGCAAAGAAAACTTGGTGTGTAAACTAAATAAGAGTTTGTATGGTATGAAACACGCACCCAGACAATGGTACTTAAAGTTTTATAACTTTATAAGTAGTATTGGTTACAAGACATGTGAGAATGACCATTGTTGTTACATCAAGAAGTTTAAGGGTCCTTATATCATTCTACTACTCTATGTAGATGATATGTTGATTGTTGGTTCAGACATGTCAGAGATCAAGAAGTTAAGGAGGCAAATGTTTGAAGAGTTCGAAATGATAGACTCAGAAGTTGCAAACAAAATACTCGGGATAAGTATTTTCAGAAAAAAATATGTTTATTTGACTCTATCGCAAGAGAAATACACTGGGAAAGTGTTAGAGAAAGTCAGCCTTAAAGATGCCAAGATCAGAAGCACGCCTTTGGGAAGTCACTTTAAGCTTTCTAAAGTTCAGTCACCCAAATCTGATGAAGACAAAAAGGAAATGGCTAAAGTTCCTTATGCATATGTAGTTGGTAGCCTCATGTATGCAATGGTATGCACGAGACCAAATATAGCTAATGCTACGAGGGTTGTTAGTCATTTTATGTCCAATCCAGGGAGAGAACATTGGGAAGCAGTTAAATGGATGTTAAGATACTTGAAGGGAACTTTAAAGATGGCTTTGCATTTTAAGAGGAAAAATGTCACTCTAAGGGATTATGTAGATGCAGACCTTGGTGGTTGTAAAGATTCATACAAAAGCACCACATGGTATGTCTTTACAGTGGAATGCAGTGCAGTGAGTTGAATGTCTAAACTCCAGAAAAGTGTTGCCCTTTCAACCACAAAAGCAAAGTATATGGCAGTTGCAGAAGCAAGCAAAGAGCTTATATGTTTGAAGAACTTTCTTGAAGACTTGTTAAGGAACAAGTTGATTGTGCACTGTTTTGTGATAATCAAAGTGAAATACACCTTGCAAAGAACCTTGTCTTCTATTCGAAGATAAAGCACATATAGATTAGATATTACTTCATCAGAGAAAAAATTAATGCTGACACTCTAAAATTAAAGAAAATTAAAGGAACTGAAAATCCAGCTGATGTGCTGACTAAGGTTGTTACCTTAGAGAAGTTGAAGCTTTGCATAGCTTTAACTAGCCTTCAGGTTAATGGAAGAGAAGGCTAGGGTAACTAGGAAGGATCTATGATCAAAAGTGTTTATAGAAATACAGATACACAGTTGAAGCACTGATGAAGATTGTTTTGTGGCTTCAAGTTGGAGATTGGTGTGTGTGAAGCCATTTATTGGGTTGGTCAAAAAGGTAGTGCCAGAAAATAGGAAGCCAAATTTTAAGGGTCATAACTATTTTTGTGATTGATGGACAACTGTATTTTATGACATGCTTTATGGTTCCTTTTTTCTTTGACCAATTATAATTTCAATCTCCATATAAGAGATTACTATGTATTTCTAAAAGATAAAAAACACAGAAGAAATAAAACACTCTTAGTTACTTGTGTGTGGATGTAGGTCATCAGACCAAACCACCTTAAATTCTTGAGTTCTTGATTGTTAAAGCTCGTGAGAACTGAGTGTGTGAGAATTATATATATATATATATATATATATATATATATATATATATATATATATATATATATATATAGTGGTAATTATGGAACAAAACAAAAAGATAGGCAATGTACGTGACTGTACCATAACCTATCAAAGAAAATCTATAAGAAGATAATCATATATAAATATATATATATATATATATATATATATATATATATATATATATATATATATATATATATATAAGGTTAATAATATATAGTAATAATTGGGGACAAGAAATTCATCGAACAAGGATTAAGAGAAAGAAAAGATAAAATTATAATCCTAGTTAAGATTAATAAACACATGTTAGTGTGTTTTTATCATCCTAAAGCCTGATTTAATGCGGCTAACCACAAACCTGTAATCTTTAATCATGCAAGAGCCAGAAATATATGTATAGATCTATACGACGTGACACCCCCACCTGCGATTGCTAGCTACGATCCTCTCAGGATAACTTTCTTAATTATAAAAGTAATATTATTCGACATCTGATGAAGCCTCGTGTGGGGTATATATCAGTCCACAACATCAACTATAGGGGCTCATGGTAATAGTGCTTGGAAAATCATAACCTAAACTACCTAAAGGGACACCTTGAAGAAGTTGTATAATGGATAAAAAAAGAATTTAATAAAAATTACAAAAGTTTAAGATAGTCATTATATCCTAAAAGGAATGATTTTAAAGGAAGAAACTTCCAAAATATTAGGATATATAGTATATCCTAAAGATAAGATTCAAGAAACATAAATAGGAATCTTTAGGAATTTCGAAGTTGAAAACCAAGGAAATAAGGAACTTATGAAAGAATAACATATTCATAAACAACTATCCTGAAAGTTTTCAAAGAGTTATTATTGATATTTACAAAACTTGTGAACTCACCAACATCAAGTTGACATTTTCAAAAATCACATGTGTTCCTAGGATGAAGGAAAGCTCAACGCAATGAAGAGCAAGCTACACGAAGATATATATGCTTTAGTTTAGTCGATATAATTGATATTTCTTATAAAAGATAAAGTTTATGTTCTAGGATTGGTACCGAAGGTTATCCCTCGGCGTTTTCGCCGTTAGCCGGGGGTGTGATATCTATAAATACAAACATATCATGTGTTATATCGTATATATTTTCACAATTCTAAAAATATATGGTCTTATCTTCCATGACATCCAAGTTGAAAAATGAATAATTTCATGCATTCACCATTCTAAAATACATCCAAGTGCCTTTGTATGTGCTCTATAGAGTCGTATATTCTAATATATTTTGTGCTATTATTGCAGAAATTCACATTAAAGTGGATGTTGTAGGTTCCTATAATAAACGTATTGACCAATGTTCAATTTGTTTATTCATCACTTCTAGAAAAACCTATGATTAAATGTAAACGAAATAAAAGTTTGTGGTGTTGCTATTCCAGAGATCTTTTTAGGGTTATGGTGGGTATTTATGGGGGACTGGCTTGTGTTGGTCACCAGACATTGGAGTTACCACAAGAAATAAAACCAATGTCGATTTTGAAGGAACAAAGAGATGGACGGTGAGACATATCTGGTGAAAAGTGGTAGTGGTAATTAAAGTTGCCGACAGAGGAGCTGTGATGGGGATGTGTGTAGGAATTGTGGCGGCGAAGGTTATACCTGGATGTTGTAGCTGACTATAATGGCCATGGGTGAAGTTGGAGCTTTCGACAAGTTGGAGACTAGAGGAGGAATTACCCGTCCAAAGTTTATGGGTATAGGATGTCACACCCCCAAACCAGACGGCGGAAACGTCCGGGGTTGGAGGACTTCATTTGTAGTATCACAACACATGCATCATAGTAATCAAAGTACAAACAACCATTGTATTTAGAAAATATAAGTATTTACATATGTTCAATCATTGTATACTGAAACAAAAATAGTTATACAAAAGAAGAAGATATGACTCAAATTAGCTCCATCTTCTCAAAAAGCTCCGGGAGTACCTGTTTATTGTTTCCATGAGAATACAAGTAATTTGAAAAGAGAGTATCAACAAAAAGTTGAGTGAGTGCATATGTATTTATGTTTGAAAGGGTGTCTCTGTATCTTGCATATGTAAACTCTTCCAGAAAATCCTATATTTTTTGTTGTATATGAAAAGTAGTTTTATTCCCATAAAACCGTTCCATTTGTAAACCAATGTTCTGTATTTGTAAAACTTGTAACTGAGAGTGTGCCTGGTTTCACCAGCTGTTATTGAAAACTGTATTGTACTATTGTAGTTGTATTATGTAAACTGGTACTTTGAAGGTGTACTTACGTTTAGTTGATTATACATTAACGTATTGTGAATATCTTTTTAATGAGTTATTATAACCATACTAAGACATGATGGCCTGAAACAAACGCTTTATGGGTGTTTAAACTGTTGATAACAATTGCCACTCATTGGCGTGTATGCCTGACTGCAGCTAGCAGCCTGAGTGCGGGGTTGTCAATCCCGATATAGATCTACACACAACTTGTTTTGATCCCCTGGCTGGAGATTTTGGTTATAATGTCAGGACTTTACCTTGGTTGTCTAAATGAATTAAACAACCTGAATGACTCACAAAAATCATATAAACGTTACATGTATATTAGTCATGAAAACCCAATCATTCTGAAATAAATGATTGACAGTATGTTCTTGAATTAGTATTCCGAACATGTATTTGACAATTGTAAACCATTGATTTGTTTTGAATCAAAACCCTTGTTTCTTGTAAAACAGTGTATTCTAGTATACTTGAATCATGAATTATTGTTCTATGTATCATAAATTATACCTATTATAATTTATATGTACTTTATGAATCGCTATTTAACTATTTTTGCATGTAACCCCTTGCTCAACATGTTACAAAGGTATTTGAACTGATGAAATAACTTTTATATTTATATACATACACAATTCTATATATAAGTAAAATTTAAACGACACTCGGACAAATAACCGGTACTATAAGCCCACATCCAAACAAGGAAAAAGGACTCAGAATGAGTTATCAGTCCTAAGCCTTTTAAATCTTATTTATATACATATATATACAAATATGAATTTTGGGCAAAAATATAAGTTTATAAAAGAGTTTAATGTTTTGAGTATTTTTGATGATTTAATGTCGTTTTATCATGATTTGAAATCATGATTTTATAACACAATGTTCTTGTGTTATACTTGTATTCCCCCCTTAAAATAGTAGAAATTATGAAAATACGGGGGTATGAACTCACTTGATAGGTGGTGATTTGGACAGCGTTTCGTTTCCTGGAAAGGAGTTTAGTTGACGAAAAACCGGCTTAAATCGAGCAGAGTTTCGACTGGAGAAAGTTGTTTGTCTCAGGAATCTTGGGGCTTCGAGGCTTGCTTAGGGTTTTAGACTTGATATCGGGCTTTAGGGGTTGTATATAAGTTTGTGGAAGTGAAAGAAGTGAAAAGAAATGGAAAATGGGGTGAAAATGTGTAAAAATCCGGAGAGTCTCGCCATGCTTTTATAGGCCAACGTCTCGGATCTGAAGCTGTGGGAGGCTGCCGCGTGTTCAGACAGGTGGCGAAGGGAAGAGGCTCACTTCGGACAGCTGGCGAGGCATGTTGGCTCCGGAGTGGATCGAACTTCGGTTGAATGGGATGAGGGTGCGTGTCCGAGGGGCGTGGTCCTGCGAGGGTGTCAGCTGCCTACTGGACCTCGGTCTTGATCCAATCAGAAGGTGACACGGCGAACTTCGGTCCAATCAGATGGTAACACGTGGAAGCCTCCCATGCGAGGGTGACGTGGCCGAAGGTCAGCCATGCGAAAATTCACGGTTTTCAACATTTCTCGATTTTTGTGCCAAAAACTTGCGAAAATCATAACTTTCGCATACGAGCTCCGTTTTCGACGTTCTTTATATGCACGTGTAGGTAAATTTATACTCTACGAAAGGAGTTTCGTGTCGTTTCCTGGAAAGGAGTTTAGTTGACGAAAAACCGGCTTAAATCGAGCAGAGTTTCGACTGGAGAAAGTTGTTTGTCTCAGGAATCTTGGGGCTTCGAGGCTTGCTTAGGGTTTTGGACTTGATACCGGGCTTTAGGGGTTGTATATAAGTTTGTGGAAGTGAAAGAAGTGAAAAGAAATGGAAAATGGGGTGAAAATGTGTAAAAATCCGGAGAGTCTCGCCATGCTTTTATAGGCCAAAGTCTCGGATCCGAAGCTGTGGGAGGCTGCCGCGTGTTCAGACAGGTGGCGAAGGGAAGAGGCTCGCTTCGGACAGCTGGAGAGGCGTGTTGGCTCCGGAGTGGATCGAACTTCGGTTGAATGGGATGAGGGTGCGTGTCCGAGGGGCGTGGTCCTACGAGGGTGTCAGCTGCCTATTGGATCTCGGTCTTGATCCAATCAGAAGGTGACACGCGCGAACTTCGGTCCAATCAGATGGTAACACGTGGAAGCCTCGCATGCGAGGGTGACGTGGCCGAAGGTCAGCCATGCGAAAATTCACGGTTTTCAACATTTCTCGATTTTTGTGCCAAAAACTTGCGAAAATCATAACTTTCGCATACGAGCTCTGTTTTCGACGTTCTTTATATGCACGCGTAGGTAAATTTATACTCTACGAATTTTGTTTAGACTTCGTCGGCAAATTTTGATTTTATTTTTAATATTATTATTTTTAACAGACCGGGACAGGAAATCCGTTAAAAATTCATAACTTCTTCATTCGACGTCCGTTTTTATCTGTCTTTTTACCGTTGTACTACTATTGACGAGACCTTCAATTCTCGTTTAGGTTGTGTCGGCTAAAAATCACTCGATCTTTATTTCGAGTTTTTAGTTGTTTACGGCTATATTGAAACTTAGAAAAATCATAACTTCTTCATACGAAGTCAGATTTTGACGTTCTTTTTATGAAAGTTCTCGGTTTAACATAAACTACAACTTTCATTTAGATTGTTAAGGCTAAAAAGCCTTTTATTGAAAATTCACTTTTTACACTGAATAGTGTTTTGCCGGTTTTGTCGCGGATTTTCGATTGGTCATAACTTCTTCGTTATAACTCGTATTTTAGTGTTCTTTATGTTTTTGGAAACCTTGTTACAATCTCTACCACTTTGTTCATCCGAATCGAGATTGTTTAACAATTTATTTTTGATGGCCAATTTTGTAAATATACATAGTATGCTAAAATTTCTCTTTATTATTTTAAAAAGAACTACAAATTGACCTACATTATTAGATAGGTTTGAAATAACGGTTTGTTATATTATCCCCCCGTTAGAGATAATTTCGTCCCGAAATTACAGATAGACTAGGGAAAAAGATGTGGATATTTATGTTACATTTGATCCTCCCGTTCCCAAGTGAATTCAGCTCCTCGTTTTGCATTCCAGCGAACCTTCACTATCGGGATACGACGTTGTTTGGTTTTCTTAACTTCCCTGTCTAGAATCTCTATGGGTTCTTCCATAAAGTTGAGACTCTCGTTTAACTCGATTTCCTCGAGTGGGATCACAAGAGTCTCTTCGGATAGACACTTTTTCAAGTTCGAAACGTGGAAGGTAGGATGAATGTTTCTTAGTTCTTGGGGTAGTCGAAGTTTGTAAGCTACAGAACCGATTCTGGAAAGAATCTCGAATGGTCCTATGTACCTTGGATTCAGTTTGTCGCGCTTTCCAAAGCGTATCATGCCCTTCCAGGGTGAGACCTTTAACAAGACGCGGTCACCAACCTGGAATTCCAAGGGTTTTCTACTTTTGTCAGCGTAGCTTTTCTGTCTATCTCTGGAAGCTTTAAGTCACTCCCGAATTTGTACGATCCTCTCGGTAGTTTCTCGAATAATTTTCGGACCAGTGAGAGCACTGTCAGGAGTTTGATCTCTAGCTAGCTGCGTGTCACCCACTTCAGCCCAACACAGAGGGGATCTGCACTTGCGGCCATAGAGGGCTTTGAATGGAGCAGCCTTTATGCTAATGTGAAAACTGTTGTTATAGGAGCATTCAACAAGGGGTAAATGAATATCCCATGCCTTTCCAAAGTCTATCACGCAAGCTCGCAACATGTCTTCTAATGTTTGAATCACCCTCTCACTTTGTCCGTCGGTTTGTGGATGGTAGGCTGTACTTATGTCCAGCCTAGTTGCCAGAGAGTTTTGTAAAGACTGCCAGAAATGAGAGGTGAATCTACTATCTCGGTCTGAAATAATAGATATTGGCACACCATGCAGTCTAACAATATCCTTGAGGTAAGTTCTTGTTAGCTTCTCCATCTTGTCGGTTTCTTTGATTGGTAAGAAGTGTGTGGATTTGGTTAATCTATCAACGATTACCTAAATAGTATCATAACCACCAGATGTCTTGGGTAACTTGGTTATGAAATCCATTGTAATCCGCTCCCACTTCCATTCAGGGATTTCAGGTTATTGTAATCCGCTCCCACTTCTATTCAGGGATTGGAGTGTTACTTTGGCACAAGCAAGACACTTGCCCACAAAGGTAGCGATTTAGGCCTTCATGTTAGGCCACCAGTATAGTCTTTTGAGGTCTAGATACATCTTGTCTGAACCTGGATGAATGGAGTATCGGGTTTTGTGTGTTTCATTAATAACCACGTCTCTGTAACCACCGAACTTTGGTGTCCAGATCCGGTTCATGAAATAATATACTCCATTATCCATTCCTCTCAGAATTTCACCTGCCAAGTTTTCGGGTTTCAAGGCTTCAAGTTGAGCTTCTTTGATCTGTGTGGACAGATGTGAATGGATTGTCATGGTCAACGACTTTACTCGGCGTCCCGAGTTTTCTTTTCTGCTAAGGGCTTCAGCTACTACGTTAGCTTTACCAAGGTGATAAAGGATCTCACAATTGTACTCGTTCAGTAGCTCCACCCACCGTCGTTGTCTCATGTTCAGCTCTTTCTGATTGAAGATATGTTGGAGACTTTTATGGTCCGTGAATACTATGCATTTCGTGCCATATAAGTAATGTCTCCAGATCTTCAGAGCAAACACAACTGCTCCTAGCTCAAGGTCATGTGTTGTATAGTTGACTTCATGTGTCTTTAGCTGTCTTGAGGCATAGGATATAACCTTTCCTCGTTGCATAAGAACACATCCAAGGCCTTGATTAGAAGCATCACAGTACACTACGAAATCCTCTGTCCCTTCAGGAAGAGATAGGATCGGTGCACTGCACAAAGCTCATTTTAGCGTTTGGAATGTTGTTTCTTGCTTTTCTCCCCAGCTAAAAGTTACACCCTTTTGCGTCAGGGTGGTAAGCGGTTTAGCGATTCGGGAGAAATTTTGGATGAATCTGCGATAGTAGCCAGCAAGACCTAAGAATTGACAGATTTCTGTAGGTGTTTTGGGTGCTGACCAGTTTTCAATTGCCTTTATTTTGGAAGGGTCCACATGTATTCCTTCTGAACTAACCACGTGACCTAGGAATTCAACCTTCCTAATCCAAAACGCGCACTTTGAAAAATTCGCATAGAGTTTTTCTGTTCGAAGGGTTTCTAATATTTGGCGAATGTGTTGGCCATGTTCCTCTTTTCTTTTTGAGTAGATAAGGATGTCGTCAATGAAGACTATGACGAATTTGTCCAGGAATGGATGAAACACTCTGTTCATTAGATCCATGAACACAACAGGTGCATTCGTCAATCCGAATGGCATCACTATAAACTCGTAATGACCATAGAGAGTTCTAAATGCGGTCTTGGGAATGTCTTCCTCCAAAATCCGTAACTGGTGATACCCGGATCTTAAGTCTATTTTTGAGAAGTAGTTCGCACCTTGAAGTTAGTCAAACAGATCGTCAATGCGAGGCAGAGGATATCGATTCTTGATGGTAAGTTTATTCAGCTCGCGGTAGTCTATGCACATGCGGAATGATCCATCCTTCTTCTTTACGAACAAAACCGGTGCTCCCCAAGGTGAGAAGCTTGGTCTTATGAAACCTTTGCTAAGGAGTTCGTTAAGCTGGCTGGATAATTCCTGCATTTCAGAAGGTGCATGACGATAGGGGGATTTGGCTACAGGGGTAGCTCCTGGGATTAAGTCGATTCGGAATTCGACTTGACGTTTGGGAGGCACTCCTGGAAGATCATCGGGAAAAATGTCGAGAAAGTTACAGACCTCAGGAATGCTCGCGATATCTTTCACTTTTTTCTTTTTGTCTACCACGTGAGCTAAGAAAGCACGATACTCTTTGCGAAGGTACTTCTGTGCCTTAATGCAAGAAATGATCTGGTGGTTCGTTCCGAGTTTGTCGCCGTAAATAATAAGAGTTTCATTAGTTGGTAAGTTCAAACGAATGGCTCTTTCATAGCATAGGATGTCGTCATGGTTGGGGCACAACCAATCCATACCTATTATGATGTCAAAACTTTTGATAGAGACCGGCATAAGGTCTATTGGGAAAGACAAGTCATTTAAGGTAAGGGTACATCCTATGTATATATCGTTGGTGGATTCGGATTTCCCGTTAGCCATTTCTACTATGAAAGTTTCATTTAGTGGTTGGGAGTTTTGATTTAGTAGATGTTTAAAATTATAGCTCACGAAGCTCCTCTCAACACCACAATCAAATAGAATGCATGCATAAGTATTGTTGAGAAGGAACGTACCCGTGACCACTGCAGGGTCTGCCACCACTTCTTCGCGACCCAGTGCTAGAATCCTCCCAACTCCACCGGCATTTCCAGCTTTTGGACAATCTCTCTTGAAATGCCCCACATCACCGCATTGGTAGCATGCTTGACCTACTCCAGCGGCAGGTACTTGATTAAGTGGTTGAGGTGGTATTCTACAGAATCGGGCAGTATGCCCTTTCCTGTTGCAGTTACGGCACTGCATTTCTTGGCAATTTTCGTTGTGGTGAAAATTGTACTTGTTGCATTTAGGGAGGTTACCAACATAGGGCTTAGTTGGTGCAAGGTTATTAGGGACAACAGCAGGTACAGTAGCAGGTATGGTAGCAGTTACAGTAGTAGGTACAGTAGTAGCATGGACTACCACTACTTGTTGCTTCTTTGAAGGTTCCAGAGGAGATTTTCCCTTCCTCTTGTTCCAACCCTTCTTCTTGATGTTGTTGTTGTTGTTTTTGTTGTTGTTTCCCTTCGGTTGTTCTGGTGGAGCAACGACTGAGTTTTGACGGGCTCTGTGGTCGATAAGAGATCGTGCCAGCTCTTTGGCACTGTCAAAAGTGACAAGCCTCGAAGCTAAAACACTTGACAATATTTGGGGCGACAGTCCCCAAATATATCTCTCAATCTTTTTGCTCTCCAGAGCAACCATATCCGGGCACAGAATTGCCAGATCACAAAACCTACTGGTATAGGTTGATATATCAGAACCAACCATTGTAAGACCCCAGAGTTCTTGCTCCAGTTTTTGTATTTCCCTCGCGGACAGTATTCCCACATTAACATGGCTTTTAAGTTCTCCCAGCTGATCGAGTTAGCCACTACCAGCGTAAGTGACATAATGTGGCCATTCCACCACGTTAAAGCTCTATCTGAAAAGGTACATGCAGCAAATTTAACTTTGCTACCTTCCGGACAGGAGCAAATTTCAAAGATTGCTTCTGTCTTCTCAATCCATTGCCTTAAAACCATTACTCCCCCAGTTCCATTAAAGGTCATGGGTTTGGCATTCGAGAAGTCTTTATAAGTGCACTCTCGTGAGTGCTTATGACTCTCGCCATGGTTAGAAGGATGTGCACCACCTGCCGACCCATTAGCACCAGGAGTATTGATATGAGACATGGCAGCAGTTACAGTTGCCGTGACCGCCGCTTGGAACATAGCGGGGTCGAATTGAGGAGGTGGTGGTGGCGTCGGTGCTTCATTGACATGGTTATGTCTTGGATTTCTACGAGGATGAATCTTTTTCTATAAGTCAATAGATAAAAAAATAGTGAGATATCAAGAATGAATATGAATTTTATATCTCTGAACTAAACACTTAATTGAACATGAATTTTGTAAAGAATTGGAAATAGAAATCCACTAAGCATAACTTGCAACAGGATAATATGAATTGAGTGGTTATTTTTCATAAAGTATGAAAGTATATGTCGATTGTATTGGTATATTAAGTACATAAGGTCCAGAAATCTTGACCTTAAAGCAGGACTATAATATACCACAATACTGAGAAAGTGTCGACATTAAACCGACCTACCGAAAATAAAATTTTCGCGGTCGTATTGAAAAGCATGAAAAATAACACTGGAACATATCTGTAATCCAAAACTTTGGAATAGGATGCTTATGAAAATTGCAATAACTCTTGTTGAAGTAAAGTGCTTATTATTTTATTGATACTCGGTTTTGTACATATCGTGAAAAGTAGTATATACATTCGATAAGTAGAAAGTAGAAGTAGTGCGAACACTACTTGCGACGGTTGCTACGACGGTTGCTGGGTTCCACTTCGTCTTTTGCTTTCTAACGCCTTTCTTGGGCAGCTTGATGCTCTCTCAATTCTCTTATCTCCGATTGAGCATCATTGAGTTGCCTTTGAAGGGCTTCAGTATGGTGCTGGGTGTCGTCCTGCATTACGTCAAGACGAAGGATATCTGCAGTGTTAGCCTGCGCAACCGTATTCACTTGTAGGATTCGATTGATCGAAATCCTTGAATGATCAGCTTGCCGGTCTATTCGGTTTACTATAAGTGGAAGAGCTCTATCAGATGTTCCTCCTCTAGAGACGTTATAGAAATCTCGTGCCATTCCGTAAGGAGGGCGTTTGCCGTCTTTCCGACTCCAATGGTTTATATATTGGCCCCACTCGGGTATGGGTTCTGCCTCATCTTGTCTCAGGGGACGTTCCCCAGGGTTGCAGACTTATGGTTCTGTATCTGTACCGCTTGATTCACTGTCTTCAAAGGGTTCTTCATCCGAGTCTACATCTTGTGGGTTGTATTCATCCATTTTTATCTAAGCGAGAACAGGGGTAAGAGATATAGAATATAGTTAGTATTGATAGATTAAAGATACAAGTTTCTACGAGATAGACTTACAGTTAATAGGTAACGTATTCTTTATGACTTGTTATAGGTATTACTATAACTATAAAGTATATACTAATTATATATAACTTGGGTATAATCGACCTTCGATTAAATGACCCGTATCTAAATCCACAACCAAACAAGGAATGGGAAATGAAGCTAGATCACCTATTCTAAGTCTATATAACTTATAATTATAATATATCTTTAATATTTATAATTCTACCCTCAATGGTTCTTTTGTTTTCACATGTTTGTTATTAGTATATAATGCCTAAAATACCCCTATAGTATTTTAATCTTTATGTTCTGTTCTAGAGTTCTTCTGAATATGTATGGTTGGTAAGTTTTAGACATGTCGCAACACTACTATCACTCCCAAACACATGTTGGTCATATCTCAAATCAATATAGTTGATCAGGCTATATTAATCCCAGATATGATTACATAACTGCTCATGTTTGACTATAATGTTCAACATTCAAATACTTTTAAGTTCTTATGACTGTGATATTGTACTTGTAGGTATGAGTGTTAGTATACTTCTTGTAAAAATACTTAAATCTTTAAACAGTATACTTGTAGTCAGAGCTCTTAGCCCGATGTATTTATAGTTTGTATATCTTTTATAGATTGATATACTGAGTTCACTATAAACAATGCTCTGATACCAATCTATCACACCCCCATACATCATAGTAATCACACGTCTGGGGGTAGAGGACTTCATTTGTAGTATCACAACACATGCATCATAGTAATCAAAGTACAAACAACCATTGTATTTAGAAAGTATAAGTATTTACATATGTTCAATCATTGTATATTGAAACCAAAATAGTTATATAAAAGAAGAAGATATGACTCAAATTAGCTCCATCTTCTCAAAAAGCTCGGGGTGTACCTGTTTATTGTTTCCCTGAGAATACAAGTAATTTGAAAAGAGAGTATCAACATAAAGTTGAGTGAGTGCATATGTATTTATGTTTGAAAGAGTGTCTCTGTATCTTGCATATGTAAACTTTTCCACAAAATCCTATATTTTCTGTTGTATATGAAATGTAGTTTTACCCATAAAACCGTTCCATTTGTAAACCAATGTTCTGTATTTGTAAAACTTGTAACTGAGAGTGTGCCTGGTTTCACCAACTATTATTGAAAACTGTATTGTACTATTGTAGTTGTATTCTGTAAACTGGTACTTTGAAGGTGTACTTACGTTTAGTTGATTATACATTAACGTATTGTGAATATCTTTTTAATGAGTTATTATAACCATACTAAGACATGATGGCCTTAAACAAACACTTTATGGGTGTTTAAACTGTTGATAACAATTGCCACTCATTGGCGTGTATGCCTGACTATAGCTAGCAGCCTGAGTGCGGGGTTGTCAATCCCGATATAGATCTACACACAACTTGTTTCGATCCCCTGGCTGGAGATTTTGGTTATAATGTCAGGACTTTACCTTGGTTGTCTAAATGAATTAAACAAACTGAATGACTCATAAAAAGCATATAAACGTTACATGTATATTAGTCATGAAAACCCAATCATTCTGAAATAAATGATTGACAGTATGTTCTTGATTTAGTATTCCGAACAAGTATTTGACAATTGTAAACCCTTGATTTGTTTTGAATCAAAACCGTTGTTTCTTGTAAAACAGTGTATTCTAGTATACTTGAATCGTGAATTATTGTTGTATGTATCATAAATTATACCTATTATAATTTATATGTACTTTCTGAATCGGTATTTAACTATTTTTGAATGTAACCCCTTACTCAACATGTTACAAAGGTATTTGAACTGATGAAATAACTTTTATATTTATATACATACACAATTCTATATATAAGTAAAATTTAAACGACGGTCGGACAAATAACCGGTACTATAAGCCCACATCCAAACAAGGAAAAGGACCCATAATGAGTTATTAGTCCTAAGCCTTTTAATTCTTATTTATATATATATATATATATATATATATATATATATATATATATATATATATATATATATATATATATATATATATATATATATATATATATATAAATATGAATTTTGGGGAAAAATATAAGTTTATAAAAGAGTTTAATGTTTTGAGTATTTTTGATGATTTAATGTCGTTTTATCATGATTTGAAATCATGATTTTATAACACAAAGTTCTTGTGTTATAGTTGTATTCCCCCCCTTAAAATAGTAGAAATTATGAAAATACGAGGGTATGAAGTCACTTGATAGGTGGTGACTTGGACAGCGTTTCGTTTCCTGGAAAGGAGTTTATTTGACGAAAAATCGGCTTAAATCGAGTAGAGTTTCGACTGGAGAAAGTTGTTTTTCTTGGGAATCTCGGGGCTTCGAGGCTTGATTAGGGTTTTAGACTTGATACCGGGGCTTTAGGGGTTGTATATAAGTTTGTGGAAGTGAAAGAAGTGAAAATAAATGGAAAATGCGGTGAAAATGTGTAAAAATATTGGAGAGTCTCGCACGGCTTTTATAGGCCGAAGCCTCGGATCCGAAGTTGTCGGAGGGTGTCGGCTGCCTACTGGACCTCGGTCTTGGTCCAATCAGAAGGTGACACGGCGAACTTCGGTCCAATCAGATGGTGACTCGTGGAAGCCTCGCAAGCGAGGGTGACGTGGCCGAAGGTCATCCATGCGAAAATTCCCGGTTGTCAACATTTCTCGATTTTTATGCCAAAAACTTGCAAAAATCATAACTTTCGCATACGAGCTCCGTTTTCGACGTTCTTTATATGCACGCGTAGGTAAAATTATACTCTACGACTTTAAATTAGACTTTGTCGGCAAATTTTGACTTTATTTCTAATATTATTATTTTTAACAGACCGGGACAAGAAATTTGTTAAAAATTCATAACTTCTTCATCCGACGTCCGTTTTTGTCTGTCTTTTTACCGTTGTACTACTATTGACGAGACCTTAAATTCTCATTTAGGTTGTGTCGGCTAAAAATCACTCGATCTTTATTTCGAATTTTTAGCTGTACACTGCTATACTGAAACATAGAAAAATCATAACTTCTTCATACGAAGTCAGATTTTGACGTTCTTTTTATGAAAGTTCTCGGTTTAACATAAACTACATCTTTCATTTAGATTGTTAAGGCTAAAAAGCCTTTTATTGAAAATTCAGTTTTTACATTGAACAATGTTTTGCCTGTTTTGTCGCGGATCTTCGAATGGTCATAACTTCTTCGTTATAATTCGGATTTTAGTGTTCTTTATGTTTTTGGAAACCTTGTTACAATCTCTACCACTTTATTCATCCCAATCGAGATTGTTTAACAATTTATTTTTGAGGGTCAATTATGTAAATATACACAGTATGCCAAAATTTCTCTTTATTATTTTAAAAAGAACTACAAATTGACCTACATTATTACATAGGTTTGAAATAACGGTTTGTTACATAGGATCTCAAGATCTGGAATTTTTAGGTATTATTGCTTTTAGTCTAACCGAAAAAAAAGCCTTTTTATCTTAGACTTTAACGGATTGAATTTTTGTGTTTTTAAGATTCTTTATTTATGGAAAGAAATATTTTTTTCATTCGATATATGATATATGTTAGAAGTTTGTTATAAATATATTATCGGTCCTTGAAAACTAAACCAAAAATGATGTCCAGAACGCGTTAAAAGAAAAACCGTAATCGAATGGTACGATTCAATATGTATGTTGACAACATGTTAATTGTGGGAATCGTAATTTTTTTTTTCTGAAAACATATTTTTCCTACGGTATTGGAACTTTGTCTTCCAGGAAAATGATCAAAATGGTTTTTTGAAACTATCAAACTTAATGAAACATTTGAAACTTACGTTGAAAAATATCATGCATCATAAATTTGTGATGTCTCTTTTGTTTTTGAAGAACTTTGAACTCATGATCATAGTGTATTCCTATCTTTATGGACATCACAATTATCCCATGTAAATAGCTTTTGAGTTAATTTTTTAAGTACGTCATAGCCTGTGTAAACATAGGCCCGAGGATATTGATCTTGAAAATAGTTTTATAACATAGCACAAGTACTTCATTATCATAAACCAACATATTTTATTTATTTATATATAAGGAAAAAAATTCAATACATATTAAACATTAATTTATTTTAATAAAAATGCATCAGGATTTTTCTTTTCTACTTCAAAACATCCTAAAACCTCTTCTATACATCCAAAAAAACATTATCAGTACAACTTTGTTCAACACATAATGCTCTTGCCAATTTCATGAACTCAAATGTTTTTTTATCCTTCTGTGCCTCAACTTGTTCCCTTTTGTTGTGTTGACCGGATTGAAATAAACTTTTGTTGTCTATCATCAACCTAGTATGCTGCATCAGTTTTGTTGTTACCAATTTTTGAAATAACATCATTTTATTTGTAGTCTTTGATGGGAATTGTGTTAGTGACATGTTGATGGAGGGACAAAAATACAAGGAGATATAGGGAGAGGATTGCAAAAGAAAGATGAAGATGGATAGTAGCGGGTAGAACAATTGGATTTGAAGGGGGTAAAAAATATTAATTTAAAGAGAAGATAGTTGTTAATGTTATCAAAGGTCACGTATTAAGTAAATGCTTAACATAAATAGTAGTTAATTTTTCTAATAAATGCATTTACTCTCTTGAAGCGTGTGGTTACCCAAATGTCTCATACAAGCCTTAAAATTGTGGATGTGGATAACATGTATCCTTTCTTATATATAGTTACGATCAACGTACACTATATCTTACCCCTAAAATTATAGAGCATGAATCTAGTTATGAATAACATATCCATGAACGACAACTACTGATGAAGAATTGTGTCCATCGTTAAAACACAATTACAATAATTGTTAGGAAGTAAAGGAGATAACTAGAAAAACTATAAGCACACAACACACAGTATTTCCGTGGTTCGGTCAAGGTGACCTACGTTCACGGGAAAGAGGGGAGTATTCTTTTATTTCAGAGCTCTCAAATAGAGGTTACAAGTATAATGACATAAAGATTCACCTTTCACTCTAGAATTCAAGATACAAAATGACCTAGCATACATCCCTATTTATACTTGAGGGATCAGACCTAAAACCCTAATGGGCCAAGCCCATTGGCTCATAGGCCCATGAATGGTGAAAACCAATCATATTCCGCCATGCAGCATCTTCTGAAGCATTCTTCCATGTCAGACAACCCATGAGCATCAACAACACACATGATAGAGCACCATGTGCCATAATGGAGCATAATGATGTACAAGTGGCGCATCATGAACACTAATGGACCAACATCCATCATCGTGGCACAACATGGTGTATTTCTTGAGCAATACCTACTTCTGAGCATCCTTGAACGATCTTGAGCATCATAGAGGACTTCATAGAAAACTTGGCTTATCCGGGACCAAGATGGTCCATATTGTGCCATGATGGCAAAAAAAGTATATGGATGGAACAACAAGCATCAAGTGTGGCAGAAGAACTTCTAGGTTGGAGCAACATCACAATCCTGGCGCACCAGGAACATGTATGGCACAACTAGGCCATTCTTGGCAGAACAACATACTTCATGGCTCAACAGGGATACCCCATGGTGCAATAGGGATATGCTTGGCGCAAGAAGGAATGCCCTTGGCGCAACAACATCCTTCTTGGCCCAACCTTTTATCAGATGGCGCAACAAGGTCCCATTGTTGATCTATATCACTCCCAAGTGCTCCAAACCTCTTCCAGGTGCTCTAAACCCCCTTTTATATGATATGTTCCTTTGGCACTTGATCTGTTCTATTATCAGACGATCCATACCCTTCTGAGATGATCTGTTCCTTTGTCACATGCTCTATGAACCCCAAGTGTTCCATTGAGTTCCAAGTGCTCCAAATGCTCTAGGAGCATGATCCAAATGCTCCATGAGAATGCTCCAAATCCATACCCTCCTTTATTCCTTCCATCTAGGGCATGCACTCAGATTCAGTTATAGACAAAGCAACGATATCTTGTAATTTTAACTTCCAACTAATGGCACATCTGAATAAAATGAATATGTAGCACATCCATGACCTGCGCCTCAATAAATCACCGCCATAATCAGAGCCAAAATATCTCACCAAGTCACTCTTCGTGTTAGCTCCATACAACAAGCAAATATCCATCGTTCCCTTCAAGTATCGCAAGATCCACTTTACAACTTCCCAATGATTCTTTCCTGGATTGCTCATAAACCTACTAACGACACAAACTTCATGATCGAAATCCGGTGTTGTACAGACCATAGCATAATGAGACTTCCAACAACACTTGAGTATGGAACCATGCTCATGTACTTCCTTTCTTCATTAGTAGTGGGTATAGTCTTTGGACCAAGTTTAATGTGAGCCTCCAAAGGAGTTCCAACTGGCTTAGACTGATCAAAATTGAAGGATGGCAGAACTTTCTCAATGTACTTCTGTTGAGAAATACACAACCACCTTGCTTTTCTATCCCTTTGTATCTTCATTCCAAGTATCTTCTTTGCTGCTCCCAAATCCTTCATCTCAAACTTATTCTTTAGGGTCACCTTCAAGTCATTTATTCTAACCATGTCCTTGGCTGCGATGAGCATATCATCAACATATAGCAACAAATATATGTACGAATCTGGTGACAATTCCTTAGAGTAGACACAATTGTTGAACTGGTTCCGAGTGTAGCCATGCGAGATCATGAATGAATCAAATATCTTGTACCATTGTCTTGGAAACTGCATCAAACCATACAATGATTTCTTCAGCAAACATACATGATCCTTATTAGAATCAAGGAACCCTTCTGGCTGGGACATATAAATTTTCACTTCTAAGTTCCCATGAAGAAATGCAGTTTTCACATCAAGCTGTTCAAGCTCCAGATCAAATGCACTCACCATGGCCAAAAGAACTGGGATTGTCTTGTGCTTCACGACTTGTGAGAACACCTCGTGATAATCAATTACTTTTTTCTGAGAAAACCTTTTCGCCACCAACCTTGCCTTGAACCTAGTTGGTTCATCTCCTCGTATCCCTTCCTTCTTCTTAAATATTCGTTTGCATCCCATTGGATTTTGTTCCTTTGGTAATGGAACAAGATCCCATGTTTCATTCTTCTCAAAGTATTGCATTTCTTCATTGATGGCCATCAACCAGTCATTTTCTTCTTTACTCGCCATAACCTCTTTATACGATTGAGGCTCCTTAGTGTCAATGTCTTCTCCAGTTGCTAAAGAAAAAGCAATGGATTCAAGGTCACTGAATTTATACATCCCACATATCTATCAGGTTGTCTAATTACCCTCCTTGATCTTCTCTTTGCTATACATTCAGACCCATCATCCTTCTCGGCATCGGCACCACTAGATGAGAATGGGTTGCTATTGGGTATCATATTGTCTAGACTGTTCATTGTCGCCTTGCTCTTTGTCACTTATCACAACTCTGTCTGGAGTTTGAGTTGTAAACTCCACCTTCTGGCTATCATCGTGATCTTTGTTCCCTACTTGACTTGTATCACCTCCTCCCTAGTTACCCATGACAAATTCATTAAAGGTTACATATCTGCTCATGATAAATTTAGTAGTTTTTCTTTCTTCTGTACACCACAGTCGATAACCTTTTAATCATGTTGCATATCCTAGAAATATGCACTTCATTGCCCTTGGCTCATGTTTACCGTCATTCACATGAGCATATCCGGGGCATCCAAATATACGTAAAACATAATAGTTAGAGGGTTTCCCGAACCGTACCTCTTGAATAGTTTTCAAGTCGATTGCAGTTGATGGTGATCTGTTCACCATATAGCAAGCAGTGTTCAATACTTCTGCCTAGAATTTCTTGGATAAGTTAGCGAATATTCGAATGCACCTTGCACACTGCATGAGTGTTTGATTGATCTATTTTGGCACACCATTTTGTTGTGGTATGTATCGTACAGTGTGGTGCCTCACTATGCCTTCTGCCTTGCAAAAATTATCAAATTTAGCATTGCAGAACTCCAACCCGATGTCAATTCTCAAATTCTTGATTTTTTTTCCAGTACTTTTATCAACCATGGTCTTCCAATCCTGGAACCTCCCAAACACCTCATCTTTGGTTTTCAAAAAGTACAACGAAACCTTCCTTGAATAATCATCAATGAATGTCACAAAGTATGAGCATCCTCCTTGAGACTTCACTGGTGCATTACCCTACAAATATGAGTGAACATACTCTAAAATTTCCTTGCTTGTGTGTTGACCGGTACTGAACTTTACTTTGCGATGCTTCACCTTGACGCACGTTTCACAAAACTTTATCTTTCTAATAGCCTCTCCACCAAGCAGTCCTTGTTTACATAGAACTGACATGCCTTTCTCACTCATGTGCCCCAACCTACGATGGCACAACTACGTCTTGTCATCACCTTCATTCAAGGATTGGGAGATAACCACCGTTCCCATAACTATACTACTTTTTAGGATATATATATCCCTCCACGATTCATCTTCCCTTTCATTATAAGCAGAGACCATTTAGTCACCTTGAACCAGTCACCTCCACTAATGTACCTCATCCCATTCATAGCCAATGTGACAAGAGAAATTCAATTCTTTCGAAGTTCTGGAACGTACCAGCAATCTAACTTCCTGACCATGCCATCGTGCGTCTTGATCAGCATCGTGCCACTACTTGTGATAATGCTCACCCGATCATCACCCATCTTGACAGTGTCATCCCACTCTTTGAAGGAGTTAAACCAGTCAAGATTATACGTCATCTGATAGGATGCTGCAAAATACAAGACCCAAGCCGCAACAGAACTTGATGTAATAACAGTCAGTAGATCACCATCATCCCTTCATCAGAACTTTCCTAAACCACAGCAGCAGTACAAGCATATCTTCACTGAAAGTCATTAGGGCTGCTTTTGCCCATACCATGAATGAGAGTGAGTCCAGTCCATCTCATTCTTCTGTCATGGATAATTTTGCTTGAAGTGTCCCTTCTCCTTACAGTTATAACATGTTGCATTTGACGAACCTTTAGACTTTGATTTTGAACGTGCTCTCCCTCTATTTCCCCTTTTCCTCTCTTCTGTCATTCATCTCCCTGCAAAAAACTGGAACTTGACATCTCCTCTCCAACTAAAACTTTTATTTTCAGTTCTGTGGACATCAGAGAGCCCTTTACATCATTCATAGTGATCGTTGTCCTACCATAGACCATGGTATCAAGAAATATATCATATGAGTTCGGAAGAGAACATAAGAGAATAAGCGCCTGATATTCATCTTTAATCTTCACATCAACCCCTTGTAGATCCAAGATGATTCGACTAAAGTTATCCAGATGATCTTTCACTTGGGTACTTTCATACATTCTGAGAGTGTACAACCTCTGCTTCTGATACAACCTATTCGTCAGTGAGTTGTTATGGTACTTATGTCAAAGTTTATCCCAGAGCCCAAAAGTAGTTGTTTGATCCACAAACTCCCTCGGTACTTTATCTATTAAGCTCAACAGAATGGCACTACGTGCCTTCGTCCGAATGTCCACCTTCTTTTTAGCCGCCATGTCTTTAGGTAGTGTTGCCTCTCCTTCCAGTGTCGTTGCACATCCTTGTTGAACCATAAGAGCCTTCATCTCCACCTTCCATAATGTAAATTCATTTAAACCATTTAATTTCTCCAAATCAAACTTGTGAGTAGACATCTTCAGACACAGGAATACAAACCGCAACTCTAACACCACTTCTTAGGAAGTAAAGCGGATAACTAGGAAAACTATAAGTACACAAGAGATAATATTTACGTGGTTCGGTCAAGATGACCTATGTCCACGGGCAGGAGGCGAGTATTATTTTATTTCATATTTCTCAAACAAAGGTTACAAGTACAATTACACATAGATTCGCCTATCACTCTAGAATTCAAGATACAAAATGACCTAGCATGCATCCCTATTTATACTTGAGGGATCCGACCTAAAACCCTAATGGGCCAAGCCTATTGGCCCATAGGCCCATGAATGGTGACAACCAATCATATTCCACCAATGAGCACCTTCTAGAACATTCTTCCATGTCACATAACCCATGAGCATCATCAACACACATGATGGAGCACCTTGTGCCATAGTGGAGCATCATGATGTACAAGTGGCATCATGAACACTAATAGCCCAACATCCTTCATCGTGGCACAACATGGTGTATTTATTGAGCAATACCAAATTTTGAGCATCCTTGAACGATCTTGAGCATCATAGAGGACTTCATAGCATACTTGGTGCAAGATGCTTCATGTGTGGAATAAGAACTTCTAGGTTGGAACAACATCACCATCTTGGCGCAACAGGAACATGTGTGGCGCAAGAAGGCCATGCTTGGCGCAAAAGCTTACTCGATGGCGCAACAGGGATACCCTATGGCGCAAGAGGGATACCTCATGGCGCAAGAAGGAATGCCCTTGGCAAAACAACATCCTTCTTGGTCCAACCCTTTATCAGATGGCGCAACAAGGTCCCCTTGTTGCTCCATATCATTCCCAAGTGTTCCAAAGCTCTTTCAGGTGCTCCAAACCCCCTTTATATGATAAGTTCTTTGGTTGTTGATCCATTGCTTTTTCAAAAGATCCATACCCTTCTCAGATGATCCGTTCCTTTCTCACATGCTCCATGAACCCCAAGTGCTCCATTGAGTTCCAAGTGGTCCAAATGCTCCATTAGCATGATCCAAATGCTCCATGAAAATGCTCTAAATGCTGGTGTCACATTTAAAAATAATTAATAATATTACTATTAATAGTATGGTCCTTTTGGGTTACACGTAAGGATAGAAGCGAGCAACAAATGACATGGGGGAAAGTATAGGGACTTGATTGTCAATTGATATAAGATAAATGAATCAAGATGTTTCTTTTCTACTTCAAAACATCCTAAAACCTCTTCTATACATCCAATAAAAACATTTTCAGTACAACTTTGTTCAGCATAGAATGCTTTTGCCAATTTCATGAACTCAAAAGGTTTTCTTATCATTCTTTGCCTCAACTTGTTCCGTTTTGTTGTGTTAACCGGATTGAAATAAAGTTTTGTTGTCCATCATCAACCATGTATCCTGCATCAGTTTGGTTGTTACCAAATTTTGAAATAACATCATTTTGTTTGTAGTCTTTATTGGGAATTGTGTTAGTGACATGTTGATGGAGGGACAAAAAGACAAGGGGATATAGGGAGATGATCGCAAAAGAAAGATGAAGATGGATAGTACCGGGTAGAACAATTGGATTTAAATGTGGTAAGAAATTTTAATTTAAAGAGAATATAGTTTTTAAAGTAATCAAAGGTTACTTGTTAAGTAAATGCTTAACATAAATAGTAGTTAATGTTTTTAGTTAATGCTTTTACACTCCAGAAGCCTGTGGTTGCCCAAATGTCTCATACAAACCTAAAAATTATGGATGTGGAAAGCATGTATCCTTTATTATATACAGTTACGATCAACATACACTATCACTTACCCCTAAAATTATAGAGCATAAATCTAGTTAAGAATAACATATCCATCAATGACAACTTTTGATGGAGAATGGTGTCCATCGTTACCACAAATTACAATAATTAATAATATTACTATTAATAGTATGGTCCTTTTGGGTTACACGCAAGGACAAAAATGAGAAACAAATGACATGGGGAAATTATAGGGACTTCATTGTTAATTGATTAATAGTATTTAATTAATTACATGAAATCTAGAAGTTATGGATTATTCTGGAGGAAAAAATAAGATAATTTAAGTAGTCAGATAATTACCATTTATATGGATAATTATTAGTTGACTAGATAATTATTTTCTAGGGTTTTCTATCCTTCCCTATAAATAGAAAGGCCTATGGGTGAGTTTATTGGATGACAAATCTCAAAACCCTAGAGAAAATTTGTGTCACACCCCCAAACCAGAACGGAGGAAACGTTCGGGGGCGGAGGACGTCATGTAAGTATCACAACACATGCAATATAGTAATCAAAGTACAAACAACCATTGCATTAATAAGTATAAGTTTTACATAAGTGTTTAAACATTACATATTCAAACATCAAAGTAGATACAGTAGAAGACAAGAGTCGCAGTATGGTACTAGGTAGTCTTCTCAAAAGCTTCGGGAGTGTACCTGTCTACTGGATTCCTGAGAATACAAGTTATTTTGAAAGAGTAGATCAACATTTAAGCTGGTGAGTTCATAAGTATTTTAATTATATAAAGTATACTCTAAGTTCTTGGAAAAGTTTGCTGGTTCCTCCAGAAAATACTATATTTCCTGATGTGATAAAATGATAACCTCAATAGTTCCCTCTGCAATTACTTAGTTTATACTAGTCATATATAACCTAATATCGAATGGACAGTTAAATGGGTGAATCTGCCCTAAGCCCACAACCAAACAAGGAACAGGAAGTAAGGCGGAAGTCACACATTTCACTGTCAATCGGATATTACTTATATATAACTCTGATATATAAACTAAGGAATTATAGAATTAGCCACTAAAGGTCCTTTATGTTATACTAGTTTAAAGAGAGTAAATGATTAAGTACATCAAATAAGTAGTTTTAAATCCCCATAAAACCGTTCTGATAAGTAGTTTTGAATCCCCATAAAACTGTTTCTGAATAGTAGTTTTAAATCCCCATAAAATCGTTTCTGATTAGTAGTTTTAAATCCCCATAAAACCGTTTCTGATTAGTTATTTTAAGTCCCCATAAAACCGTTTCTGAATAACTACCCTAATATTAACTTGGTTAATTAGGGTTTTAAAATGTGATAAAGTTGTAACCATGCTGGACTAGAATGAACACAACGACCTACTGGCGTCGAAACTGAATATGTGACATTAGTCACCCCATGGCTAGTCTGTCGGACTGTAGCTAGCAGTCGGGATGTGGGATTGTCGATCCCGTATAGATCTATACACACAATGCCCGCTCTCCCTCTAGGAGATTCTGGTTACAAGGATATAACATAGCAAGTATTGCTATGTCCTGAAAACGTACCATCACATTTTAGTTTGAGTAAAGATTGAATTATAACCTTTTCTCGACAAAGTAATTTAGATCTCGTATACTTATCTAGAAAATAGATTTCTCGTTTGTTTCTAATTTAGTTTGTATTATTACCCCGTGATTGCTAACCCTGGTACGTTGTATTTGTACCCATGTTAATGCAAACCCGGTATGATGTATTATTACCCCGTGATTGCTAACCCTGGTACGTTGTATTTGTACCCCTGTTAATGCAAACCCGGTATGATGTATTATTACTTCTTTAATATATTATCTGATGGGTTTTAGGTGAAACAAATAAACTAGAAAACAATTCCTAAGTTCACATGTAACCTACTTTGGATCTATGTTTTAACTATTGAACATATAACTTTGAATTGTAAAACAAGAACTCTAGAGGAGGAGGCTATTTTCGAAAATAACTAATTAGGGTTTAAGAGTTACATACCTTTCAATTGTTATAGTAAACAATTTATAATCCTCTTGAACTTGATCTTCTTGGAAGCCTAGCACCACAAATGTAATGCCTCTAATGGAATCACACCCAAGAACTAGCAAGAAGGAAACTAGAAGGAGAGAGAGAGAGAGAGAGAGAGAGTAGGGTATGCAGTTTCAGCCCGAGGGTTTCACCAAAGTCAGAGTGGCCAATTTTGGGAGTCAGGAGGCTCCTTATATAGCTGAGGGATCTAGGGTTTAGGGAAAACCCTAATACTCCTTTGCTTGGGGCCTAAGTTAATCCAACGCCTTATCCAATCCCCCTTGGACGAAATCCTTAGGGTTTCCCCTATAGATTTCGTCCACCCCCTTCCAAGGAGGTTCTGGAGCCTTCCACTCAACTATTAGATAATTGCAAACTAGTCCCTGCACTTTATAATTAATACAATTAACCCCAAAATTAATTCTAATTAATTTATGGCTAACTATTAATTAAACCTTATGATTTCTAATTAATATATTAATATTTTAACATATTAATAAATCATTTATATTAATTTATTAACCTTATAATAAATCAATATCTCTCCTTTCATAATTTCCTTGTCCAGTTGCTAGGTTTGAGGGCAAGCCAAAAGGATTGTGTTGCTATCAATTCAAGTACATACCAATTATAGTTATAGGCTTAGACACCTAATCCTACAGTTTCCCACTTGGATAAGTCTGTAACTATAATTTCTAGTATGACTTCCAAATTTGACCAGCAAATTGTAGCTTCCAAAAGCTGCTGCTGAACTCTGACCCAGTCAGTTACGTGTCCTTAGATAAGCGATCATATAATCCTTCGTTCTGTAAGATATCCCCAGACATAAGACATGGAATGTAATCAATCACTTTGTCCAGAATCTATGTTTCCCGATTTCTGATTTGTGATGATGTAGGACTTCTAATTGAACACATCAATTTAGTCCTGGCTGGGCCCAGCACATAAGTCAACACCAAATCATCGAGGGGCCCACATATATCTCTTTTCCGGTTAGGGCAAAAGGAACGAATAAACGTTGACTCATATGCTTGTATCTTTTACTCATCAAATTATACATGACAATACGTTTTATAACACCAAGTTACTGATGCGTTTTCGTATCACCAATGTATAACCGACTTTATAAATTACAACTCATATATCTTCGTTTCAAGATTATAAGATATTATCGTATCAATATTACTCGTGATGAATTCCATGAAGTGATACTCTGAGCGAGGGTTTATCCAATACTCAAATCTCAATTTCTGAGTACTCATGAACATTGCAACAGTTCTATTGCCATGTCTATCCTTAGACAATCAGCAATCCAATTCATGACAGTCTTAATTCACTACTTACTTCCAAAAGTACGATCGACCGTGGAGTTCGAATAACCATATTATTCAGGAAGCAAAACATGCAAAATATGAAACACAAGATGGCCTTCTTTTACTACAAGATGGCCTTCTTTTACTACAAGATGACACCCTCTTTACTACAAGATGGCCTTCTTTTACTCTATGCCTGATGAAATGGTACTTTCTGTCGATATGCCTCGTTTTACCATGATCTCTGGGTTCCTTAGTTAAGGCAACCGCTCCCTCATTATCGCAGAACAGTTCCATCGGCTCCTGGATGGTTGGAACAAGTCCGAGATCTCCGATGAAGTTCCTCAACCAAGCTGCTTCTTCTGACGCTTCACTCGCTGCTATGTACTCTGATTCACAAGTAGAATCAGCCACCGTATCTTGCTTGGAACTTTTCCAAGTAACTGCTCCTCCATTCAGTAAAAATACCCAGCCTCATTGAGAACGGAATTTATCTCTATCCGTTTGAAAGCTGGCATCACTGTAACCATCTACTCTCAAAGTATCATTGCCACCAAGCACAAGGACCCAGTCCTTTGTCCTTTGCAAATACTTGAGTATATTCTTCACCGCTAGCTAATGAGATCTACCCGGGTTTCCCTGATAGCGACTGACCATGCTCAAAGCAAATGTCACATTAGGGCGAGTACATGTCATAGCGTACATGATCGATCCGACAGCGGAAGCATAAGGTACACAACTCATGTCAGCTATTTCCTTATCTGTACTCGGGCATTGAGTCTTACTCAATTTGGTATTGCTTTGGATAGGTAGCTCTCCCGTCTTGGAATTTTCCATACTAAACCTCTTTAGTACCTTATCCAAGTATGTGGTCTGAATAAGTCCAATTAGTCTCTTCTTTCTCTCTCTCAATATTCTAATCCCAAGAATATAGGCAGCTTCTCCAAGGTCTTTCATGGCAAAACACTTTCCAAGCCAAGACTTAACATATTTCAAGGTTGGAACGTCGTTACCAATGAGTAATATGTCATCGACATATAACACCAGAAAAGTTACTATACTCCCACTAGCCTTGATATACATACAAAACTCATCTTCACTTCTAGAGAAACCAAACTCTTTGACTTTCTCATGGAAGCAAAGATTCCAGCTGCGAGATGCTTGTTTCAATCCATAAATGGATTTCTCAAGCTTGCACACTCTTTTGGGAAACTTTGCATCAACAAAACCCTCTGGCTGATTCATGTAAACATCCTCAGCCAACTTCCCCTTAAGGAAAGCAGTCTTGACATCCATCTGCCAGATTTCATATTCATGAAAGGCAACTATGGCGAGCAATATCCTAATAGACTTAATTTTAGCTACTGGCGAAAAAGTCTCATGATAGTCAAGCCCTGGGGTTTGAGTGAAACCTTTTGCAACCAGTCAAGCCTTGAACGTGTGCACATTTCCATCCATGTCTGTCTTCTTCTTGAAGATCCATTTGCACCCAACCGTCTTACGACCTGGTGCACTATCAACCAAATTCCAAACTTGGTTGTCATACATGGACTTAATCTCACTGTCCATTGCCTCTTTCCAGTTGGAAGCCTATGAGCCTGCCATTGCTTCCTTGTAAGTAAGTGGTTCATCTAAATTTACCAGTGTCCTATCACTTATGAATGTGTCACCATTTGAAGTAATATGAAAACCATACAACTCAGGTGGCACACTCACCCCAGCGGATCTTCGAGGAGGTAATGAGTTATCAACTGGTTCAACAGGAACTGTTTCCTCTGGTTGAGTGCTAGTGTCATCTAAGGTTCCTTCATTGACCAACTCTTGAATTTCTTCAAGGTCTATGGTGCTCCCACTGTCCTCTTTGAATTTGAGCTCTCTTTCTAGAAAGACTCCTCTTCGTGCTACAAAGACCACGTTTTCACTAGGTCTGTAGAACAAATATCCAAAAGACTGCTTTGGGTAACCAATGAAAACACATTTCTCACTTCTAGCTGCTAGCTTGTCGTGAGTCTCTCGTCTTACGAAAGCTTCACAACCCCATAATTTAATATGTGCTAACGAGGGAACTTTCCCCGTCCACATTTCGTGAGGTGTTTTGGCAACCTTCTTTGTAGGGACAAGATTGAGGATGTGGTCGGCTGTCTCTAAGGCATACCCCCAGAAGTGAATAGGAAGCGAAGCACGACTCATCATAGAATGAACCATGTCTAACAAGGTTCGATTACGCCTCTCAGCTACATCATTTAACTGTGGTGTCCTAGGAGGAGTTAAATGTGAGACTATCCCACATTCTTTTAGATAGTCGTTGAACTCGATACTAAGATACTCCCCGCCTCTATCGGATCTAAGTACCTTTATCTTCCTGCCCAATTGATTCTCAACCTCATGCTTAAACTCTTTGAACTTTTCAAAGGTTTCTGACTTATGTTTGGTTAAGTAGATATAGCCATATCTGCTATAATCATTAGTGAAAGTCACATAGAATCGATTAGCATCCCTTGTAGTTGATCTGAAGGGCCCACACACATCTGTATGTATGAGATCCAACAGAACTTCACCTCTTTCACAAGACCCTGTGAATGGTGATTTCGTCATCTTTCCCAAAAGACAAGATTCACACATATCATCTGATTTTAGGTCAAATGATTCCAACACTCCACCCTTTTGGATTTGGGCTATGCGTTTCTTGTTAATGTGTCCAAGACGACAATGCCACAAGCATGCCTTGTCTACACTATTAGACAAGTCAATATTAAACACACTATTTCCTAAGCTATCAACACAAGTCACTGTTTCATACACACCATCACAAGGTAAAGCTTCAAACATGAAAACACCATTCTTATAAACAGAAATTGAACCATTCAAATCATTGAAAGAATATTTAAAACCTTGTCTGAACAATGCATGAAATGAAATAATGTTTCTCGTCATCTCAGACGAATAGCAACAATTCAATAAATCTAATCTAACATCATTACTAAGCAACAATTGATAAACTCCGATCTTGGTAACTAGTGAAGACTTCTTGTTTCCCATGATCAAGTTTATCCTCCCTCGCTCTATCTCCTCACTTTCTTTTAGCCCCTGCAAATCAGAACAGATGTGAAAACCACATCTTGTATCAAGGACCCATGAACGAGAA
This sequence comes from Lactuca virosa, assembly GCF_052849685.1. Taxonomy (NCBI): domain Eukaryota; kingdom Viridiplantae; phylum Streptophyta; class Magnoliopsida; order Asterales; family Asteraceae; genus Lactuca; species Lactuca virosa. The sequence goes on along the minus strand of NC_136429.1, from coordinate 221,655,191 downwards.
GATAATGAGTTATTAGAAATAGTATAAATACCTGCTGAAGATGGCTTCACTTTGCCATCTTTGATATCCTGCATATATTTTGGGCAGCTTCTCTTCCAGTTCCCTTTGTCATTGCAATAAAAGCAATCAGCATCCTTTGGATCAAAAACATGGCGAATGGTAGCATTGGGCTTAGCCTTTGGGCCATTTGTAGATGACCCAGCTTGAGCCTTGCTCTTCCAATTTTTCTTAGGAGGACCTTTCCTCTTTTTCCCCTTTCCCTGTCCAATAGCCAAGACAGGGGCACTTACAGGAGTGGAGGCTAAACTTTTACCCTTCATCCCTGCTTCAGCTGTCTGCAACAAGTTGTGCAATTGGGCCAATGTCTGCTCAGCGTTGTTCAAATGGTAAGTTAGGATAAACTGACCATAACAATCAGGTAATGGGTTCAAGACCATGTCAATGGCCAATTCCTCATCAAAGTGAATGTTGAGCTTGACCAAACGCTCTATGTAGCGTTGCATTCTTTGCACATGAGATACAACCGACTCCCCTTCTTTCATCTTGCAAGCCATGAGTGACTTGACTACTTCAAACTTTTCTTGACGAGCTCGCTTATGGTACTTTTCCATAAGGTCCTTGTTCATCTCAAAGGGCCAGTAGTCCTCATAGTACCTCTGCAGTTTTAGGGACATGGTTGCGACCATGATGCATGCCACTTTGGTAGCATCATCATAGTGTTTCTTGTAGGCATCATATTCTTTAGGAGTAGCTTTAGACTCATCAAGCTCTTTGAGCTCCTTTTCAAGGACATACTCTTTGTCCACAAATCGAAGCTCCATCTTGATGTTACACATCCAATCGTTATAGTTAGAGCCATCCATAACGACTTTGGAGCAGATGTTGAGCAAAGAGAAGTTGTGGTTGGAGGATGATGAAGCAGAATTGTTTCCAGGAGTAGACATCTAAAAAGAAAGAAAGTTTTAGTTTGATTTCAATATACCTCAATATAATAACCCAAAGATATAATATCAAGGTTAGGATCCAACTTTGAAGATTCACAACTTAGAAATGGGATGCCGAGATCCAAGTGTAAATTTCATAAAGGTAGGTGAATGACGACTCACCAATTCCACCATTAGACGAAATAAACGAAGTGAACTTCCTAATTCCTTTTGAGATACATTGAAACTATTCAATGGCATGTTTTAATCTCAGATTATGATCTTCTATTTGTGACTGGGATACCGAGGATCACAATCAAGATGTGAATAACCATGCAAATGTGCATGGTAACCTCATTGTCTTTATCATTAACTATTGATGTGCCGGTAAACCACACACGCTTCACCAAAATGATAATTATGAGATACCCATTACTACTCTTTATTAGTTCCTATTAGTGTACTGGTAATCCACACACGCTCCACTAACGACCAACAAAGCATAATGTGCAATTTCATGGATTAGCATACTTTTCACATTTTTCCTAAAGTAACTAGAGTTGGGATTTTGTAAAAATAATGTTCTAGTACTTTCTTTAATAACATTATACTTTTAACGAGATGTAGTTGTCCTATCAAATCCGTTCTGCTAACGACCCTCCACTAATCAAGGAAGCGGTGGGTGAGAGTGGACACCCATTCAACTACCATTTTATAGGCAATTTCCTTATACCCCCTTTATAGACTAGCTTCGTGAATGAGACATACTAGCGATCTGACTGACCATATTCTTATACATATATAATATTTAACTTTTAATTATAATACATATATAAGGTGTGTTTTAAACTTTTTAAAAGTTTAAGGTTTATATATAAATTTCGAAAATTAAGCTATTAATTTTAAATTTAAAATAAACCAAATAACTAGATTTAATATTTATCTATTAATTAACTTTTAATTAATTTATTAAATCTTGTAAGGATTATCTAATCAAATTAAACAATTAATTTAATCCTAATCCTTATCCCTCTAAGTTTCGAAAATTAGGGTAAAGGATAATTATCCAATTAATCCAATCAAGTAACAATTATCCAAAACAAGAAACCCTAAAAATACTAAGCATATTTCGAAATTCAAGGGAGGAGGCTAGGGTTTTCAAAACCCTAACCCTAATTTCGATTAGGGTTCATGGAGGCTATGTTTTTTCGAAAACCCTTTGAACCAAGACCCTAAAAATCAAAAAATTTGGCCTTTAGGGTTTAATAGCTATAAACCCTAATTTGCAATTCAACTATTATAACAATTCAATTTAAAACAAACAATGGCTCTGATACCACTGATGGGTTTTAGGTGAAACAAATAAACTAGAAAACAATTCCTAAGTTCACATGCAACCTACTTTGGATCTATGTTTTAACTATTGAACATATAACTTTGAATTGCAAAACAAGAACCCTAGAGGAGGAGGCTATTTTCGAAAATAACTAATTAGGGTTTAAGAGTTACATACCTTTCAATTGTTATAGTAAACAATTGATAATCATCTTGAACTTGATCTTCTTGGAAGCCTAGCACCACAAATGTAATGCCTCTAATCGAATCACACCCAAGAACTAGCAAGAATAAAACTAGAAGGAGAGAGAGAGAGAGAGAGAGAGAGAGAGAGAGAGAGTAGAGTATGCAATTTCGGCCCTAGGGTTTCACCAAAGTCGGAGTGGCCAATTTTGAGAGTCAGGAGGCTCCTTATATAGCTGAGGGATCTAGGGTTTAGGGAAAACCCTAATACTCCTTTGCTTGGGGCCTAAGTTAATCCAAGGCCTTATCCAAACCCCTTGGACGAAATCCTTAGGGTTTCCCCTATAGATTTCGTCCACCCCCTTCCAAGGAGGTTCTGGAGCCTTCCACTCAACTATTAGATAATTGCAAACTAGTCCCCGCACTTTATAATTAATACAATTAACCCCCAAATTAATTCTAATTAATTTCTGGCTAACGATTAATTAAACCTTATGATTTCTAATTAATATACTAATCTTTTAACATATTAATAAATCATTTATATTAATTTATTAATCTTATAATAAATCAATATCTCTCATTTCATAATTTCCTTGTCCAGTTGCTAGGTTTGAGGGCAACCCAAAAGGACTGTGCTGCTATCAATTCAAGTACATACCAATTATAGTTATGGACTTAGACACCTAATCCAACATTATCCATATACTAAAAGTATTATACGTATCCTGGTACAGATAAATGAATTGTTAGTACTTTCCTTGCCTAATATACTTGGAACAAAAAGTATACAATCGTGAATCATACTTGTATATTTAGTTTTGAATCATAAATTATACATATTATAATTTATACGTTCTATGTGACTAGCATGATCTCTCCTGAACGTACCCCTTTGCTCAGCATGATACAAAGGTAATGATACCAACTGAAGTAACCTTTTATATTCTCATATGTATAATGTATATAATTAAGAAGGAAATGACCTTCGGACAATTAACCTCACCTCAAATCCACATCCAAATAAGGAAAAGGAGATAAGGCAATTCTTTAGTCCTAAGCCCTTTAAGTTTTATTTATATACTTATACATATATGAATATGATATTGATAATTATAATTTGAAATAGTTTATAAAACCTTTTTCAAAGAATTTAACAGTATTAAAAGGGTTTACATGACTTTAAGTCATTTTGGAAGTATTTGGTAATCCTTAAAAGCATAAGGAAACCCTTTGTGTGATTATTATCACATACAATTATTAACACAATTTAGATTGTGTTCAACTTGTATTCCCCCCTAAAAAGCATTTAAAACCATTAAAAAGGTAAATTATAGGGGTATGAACTCACTTGATAAGTGGTGATTTGGGCATCGTTTCGTTTCTATAAATGATCTTTCTCGAAGAAACCGCGACTTTTTGATTAAAACCGGGCTTTACGCGGGCAGCACTTCGACTGGAAAGAGGTTAGCTTCTCGAGAATTTCGGGGCTTTGGGGCTTGCTTCGGGTTTTAGATATGATATTGGGGCTTCGGGGGGTTGTAAGGAAGTTTAAAGGGGTGAAAAATGTGAAAAAGGGTGAAATTTGGGGTGAAAATGAGTTAAGAACCGAAGAGTCTTGCACCCTATAGCGCAGCCTCGGATCCGAAGCAAGGAGGGTGCGACGCGTGTCCGAACAGGTGGCGAGGGAGAAGGCAGGTGGCAGCTTCGCATGCGAGGGGGAGGCTTCGCCTCGTACAACTGTCGAGACGTGGCTCGCTTCTGATGCTCCACGGATGCGAGGCGCGTCGGTTCCTCATTGGACCGTGCCTTCGGTCGAATCAGCAGTGAACACGTGGCGACACGGGGAGGTCTCGCATGCGAGGTGACGTGACCGAATGGTGACCATGCGAAATTTCCCGGTTTTCAATACTTTTTCGATTTTTGTGCCCAAAACATGCGAAATTCATAACTTTCTCATACGAGTTTCGTTTTCGATGTTCTTTATATGCACGCGTAGGTAAAATTATACCCTACGACTTTCGTTTAGACTTCGTTGGCTAATTTTGAATTTATTTTTAATATTATTATTTTTAACAAACTGGGACAGGAAAATCCGTTAAAAATTCTTAACTTCTTCATCCGACGTCCATTTTCGTCTGTCTTTTTACCGTTGTACTAATTTTGAAGAGACCCTCAATTCTCGTTTAAGTTGTGTCGGCTAAATACCGTTTGATTTTTATTTCGATTTATTAGTTGTCTACTGCTAAACCGAAACTTAGAAAATCATAACTTCCTCATATGAAGTCAGATTTTGACATTCTTTTTCTGAAAGTTCTCGGTTTAACATATTCTACAAGTTTCATTTAGATTGTTATGGCTAAAAAGCCTTTTATTGAAAATTCACTTTTTACACTGAACAGTGTTTTGTCGGTTTTGTCGCGGATCTTCGATTGATCACAACTTCTTCGTTATAACTCGGATTTCAGTGTTCTTTATATTTTTGGAAACCTTGTTATAATCTCTACCACTTTGTTCATCCTAATTAAGATTATTGAACAATTTATTTTTGACGTAAATTTGACTGGTGTAACATTATCCCCCCGTTAGAGGGAATTTTGTCCCGAAATTAAGTCTAAAGTGATACTCATGGACTAGGGAAAAGATGTGGATATTTTTGTTTCATCTAATCTCCCATTTCCCAAGTGAATTCAGGTCCCCGGTTTGCAATCAGCGAACCTTCACTATTGGGATAAGACTTATCTTGGTTCTTTTGATTTCCATATCCATGATTTCTATTGGTTCTTCTACAAAGTGTATACTTTTATTTAGCTTGATTTTATCGAGTGAAATAACAAGTGTTTCATCGGATAGACACCTCATTAGATTAGATATGTGAAAGGTGGGATGAATGTTATTAAGTTTTTGTGGTAGTTTAAGTTTATAAGTTATAAGACCGATTCTGGTAAGAATCTCGAATGGTCCTATATACCTTGGACTTAGTATTCCACGCTTTCTGAAGCGTGTCTTTGCCTTCCGGAGTGAGACCTTCATATGATAAGGTCACCAACCTAAAATTCCAAGGGATTTCTCTTATCGAAGGCGTAGCTTTTCTTATTAACTATGGAAGCTTCATGTCGCTTCCTGATTCGTATTCTCTTTTTGGTAGTTTCTTGGAATAATTCCGGTCCGACGAAGGTGTTGTCTGGAAATTAGACCTCTAGCTAGTTGCGTGTCACCTAATTTAGTCCAGTGTAGATAGGATCTGCACTTGCGACCACAGAAGGTTTCGAATGGAGCAACTTAAATGCTAGCATGATAAAGGACTTGACTAATTGATCACATATGCTAGCATGATAAAGGACTTGACTAACTGGGTATCCCAAACTTTACCAAAGTCGATCACATATGCTCATGACTACTTTAGTTCCCAGAGATTTCTGAAGTGACTGCCTGAACTGGTAGATGATTCTATTATCTCAACGAAGATAAAAGATATTGGAACACCGTGCACTCTGACTAATCTCTCTAACACACGTTCTAGTTATCTTCTCTATTTGCCTGTTTCCTCAAAATCGTAGGCAGTGTGAGGACTTGGCTAATCTGTCGACGATCACCCAAAATGGCATCAAGTCCACCTGTTGCCTTGGTAACTTGATTATAAAGCCCATTGTAATCCGCTACCACTTCCACTCAGGTATCTCCAGTTGTGGTAGTAAGCCTGTGGCTTTTGCTTCGATAAGACTCATACTTGGCTCATCTATCATCACCTCGTGTATACGAGTCATATATAACTTAGATTAACAAAACGTTCGGTTGGGTGGCTCTTCCCCAAGTCCACAACCAGACAAGGAATAGGAAATAGGGCGGAATCAACGATAGATTAGTCTAATGATTTCTTAGTCTCTATTCTTGAACTTGACCTGCGGTACAATGATTCTCCTATGAGATCTATTGGGGTACTTCGGTGGTTACTGACTTCTGAGACTACATCGGTGCTTTTCGTTTCAAGTTTCCTATCTACTGAGTAGACTAGAAGGGTGTGGTACCCTTCGCATGGGTACTTCTGATGTTTTGAAATGAGAGATGACATAAGGGTTTGCGTTATGGATTGGAAGAATTTCATCTTACGGCTGATTAAGGAAAACGTTCTTTTACACAGTATAACAATTTTTACATGGTAAGGACCAGGCCAAACCATGTCGAATGAGGATGTCAGAATTTTCTCGACGAAATAGATATTAAGTCATTCTGGGGGAAATGATTAATAGGATAATGAACTATCCTATGTACCTAAGTTTTCAGCGCTTTCGGTTTTATTTTGTTATTACTGTTACGAATCCTCTTTTTGATTCGAAATTGGCGGGTACTATACAAGGGTTCTGATAATTTGAAATTATGAACTTTAACGAAATGATCCTTACTAGGCCTCTCTATAATCGCTTGGTGTATACAAGTCATGTATAATTAATATTGGTAAGACCTTTGAATGAGCAACCCTGCCCTAAATCCACAACCAAACAAGGAACGGGAAATGAGGCGGGGTTACTCACTCTAAGTCTACAAATCTTAATTATAAATGACCCTTATGTATACACTAAGTCATCATAGCTTACCTGTTAGGGTTTCGTATATGAATGTTGTGATTTAATTTGAACGGGAGAGTAATCATAATTATAGATAATTATTGGGGTTTGGAAGCGTACCAAAAATATAGCAGGGTTCTTTGATGCCTTCCCATGCATTGGGGTCAAACTCCTCCTGCTACCCCGTCGTTCTTCTCTGTTGGATAGTCCCTCTTGTAATGTCCTATTTCACCACAAAGGTGACATATTGGAATGGTTCCAACATTGGTAGTTGAAGTGATGAACTCAACCGGAGTTCTACAGATGTGGGCGGTGTGCCCCTTTATGTTGCATCTATTGCAATACAGTTCTCGACAAACTCCATGACGATGGTAGTTGCATTTGCTGCAGTGTGGGAGGTTTCCTAAGTACGGCGTGGTCGGTGCTGGAATAACAGGGCCGATGGGGGTATTGACTGCCCCAGTTCGTTGCCCTCTGTTAGGTTCTTGAGTTGAGCAACTCCCTTTCTCGTTCTCGAACTTTCGTTTCAGGATATTAGGTTTGAGGTTCGAAGTGTCCTTACAAATAGGTACTCGTTGCTGTTCTTGGTTATCACCACGATCGGGATTGTCGATAGCATTACCACTAACATTTGCGTTGTTGGCATTAAGGTGTGCCATGACAGCTGCTACAACTGCTGTAACTGCAGCTTGAAACGTAGCCGAATCTATCTGAAGAATTGATGTTTTGCGGGTGGGTTGGTTTTGTTTCTTCGGAGGCATGATTCTGTTACACTATAAGAAAATGAGCTCGTGAGCGACTATCGTTGGCTCTAGATGTATTCTAATCATTTGTATCTATATATAAATTTTTCTTTTTGTTATAATGTTCTCAATGATTCGACCAACATCCCTATGATGCAGTTCTGGTAAAGAGCAGGAATAAGTTTCTAGAATGGTTATGAACCGAGTGTCATCCGAACTAAGTTACCTTCGATTCGTGGATATCTTTTTTCCCACTTTCGAAATAATTTGAAAACAATTCATAATAAAGTCTACATAAAATAGACTTATGAATTTGAGAAGTAATCACTATAAATTGAGATTTCGTGATCCGATTTATTGTTATTAGCCGTGACAGGAAAAGAAGATAAGCTCAAAACCTAATGTGAGTAATGTAAATACTAACTCACTGGGTTGAATCGATTTACTAGTTATTACTTAGATGAAAAGGCGCTCAAACACTTCACATGAATCACGCGTGGGTTTCCTTTGTTCTCTGTTCTATTATGGGTGGTAATGATTTGTTCTCTCCTGGTATCTATAGGGTGTCCTTCTCCTCCGTAGGTATATTGAATTCCTGAGCTGTCTTACTTCCGGTTCTGACACTGATCCCCATTACTTCGTGATGAAGATTTTGAATCTTGGAAGTTCGTGCGGATCTCTCATTGGTGTCCTTAATAGGTTAATGGCACTAAATGATTTCTATAGTTTCTTTAACTCTTATCTGTTTCTTTCTCATAATTCTACTAATGAAATTCTATTGGATCCTCCTTGAATCTTCTATTGATTGCTGGAGTGACTACATCTATCTAAGGGGTTTATACGAGAATGGGAATGTATAAAGAATCTATGAGAAAATTTCAATTTTTACGAAGGTGATCCTTTCTGGTCCTTCTATTACCACATAGTGTGTACCAATTATATAAAATCCAGCTCAAATAGACATTCGAATAAATAATCCTACTCTAAAACCACATCCAAACAAGGAAAAGGAAGTAGAGTGAAAATCACATATTCTAAGTCTATAAAATCTCAAGTATATATAACCTTAATGTATCCACTTAGTAATTATAGACTTACCAGAAAAGATCTTTTAAAATTTCCCAAAAGTTTATTTATGGTATTATAAGTTTGATTCTTAGACTTCTAGTTATAAGAAGTTGATAAGTTTTCAGTTTTCTTGTTATAGCATCCTAAAATACTCCTATAGTATTTTAACCTTTATGTTTGGTTCTAGAATTCTTCAGGTACCTAGGTAAGTTTTAGACTTGTTGCAACACTACAATCACTCCCAAACACATGTTGGTCATATCTCAAATGAATATAGTTGATCAGGCTATATTGATCCCAGATATGATTACATAACTGTCTACGTTTAACTGTAATGTCCAACATCCAAATACTTTTGTTTTGTTCTTCTTGTGATACTCATTCTAGTATATATATTCTGCATGTACTTATACTTTTATAAAATATTGTTATATTTTTAAAGTATAACTCTTGGTCAGAGTGTTTTTATCCCAATGGGTTTATAGTTGTATATCTTTTATGACTAATATACTGAGTTCACTATAAACAATGCTCTGATACCAATCTGTCACACCCCCAAACCAGAACGGCGGAAACGTTCGGGGGCGGAGGACGTCATGTAAGTATCACAACACATGCAATATAGTAATCAAAGTACAAACAACCATTGCATTAATAAGTATAAGTTTTACATAAGTGTTTAAACATTACATATTCAAACATCAAAGTAGATACAGTAGCAGACAAGAGTCGCAGTATGGTACTAGGTAGTCTTCTCAAAAGCATCGGGAGTGTACCTGTCTACTGGATTCCTGAGAATACAAGTTATTTTGAATGAGTAGATCAGCATTTAAGCTGGCGAGTTCATAAGTATTTTAGTTATATAAAGTATACTCTAAGTTCTTGGAAAAGTTCGCTGGTTCCTCCAGAAAATCCTATATTTCCTGATGTGATAAAATGATAACCTCAATAGTTCCCTCTACAATTACTTAGTTTATACTAGTCATATATAACCTAATATCGAATGGACAGTTAAATGGGTGAATCTGCCCTAAGCCCACAACCAAACAAGGAACAGGAAGTAAGGTGGAAGTCACACATTTCACTGTCAATCAGATATTACTTATATATAACTCTGATATATAAACTAAGGAATTATAGAATTAGCCACTAAAGGTCCTTTATGTTATACTAGTTTAAAGAGAGTGAATGATTAAGTCCATCTAATAAGTAGTTTTAAATCCCCATAAAACCGTTCTGATAAGTAGTTTTAAATCCCCATAAAACTGTTTATGAATAGTAGTTTTAAATCCCCATAAAACCGTTTCTGATTAGTAGTTTTAAATCCCCATAAAACCGTTTCTGATTAGTAGTTTTAAATCCCCATAAAACCGTTTCTGAATAACTACCCTAATATTAACTTAGTTAATTAGGGTTTTAAAATGTGATAAAGTTGTAACCATGCTAGACTAGAATGAACACGATGACCTACTGGTGTCGAAACTGAATATGTGACATTAGTCACCCCCATGGCTGGTCTGCCAGACTGTAGCTAGCAGTCGGGATGTGGGATTGTCGATCCCGTATAGATCTATACACACAATGCCCGCTTTCCCTCTAGGAGATTCTGGTTACAAGGATATAACATAGCAAGTATTGTTATGTCCTGAAAACGTACCATCACATTTTAGTTTGAGTAAAGATTGAATTATAACCTATTCTTGACAAAGTAATTTAGATCTCGTATACTTATCTAGAAAATAGATTTCTCGTTTGTTTCTAATTTAGTTGTATTATTACCCCGTGATTGCTAACCCTGGTACGTTGTATTTGTACCCCTGTTAATGCAAACCCGGTATGATGTATTATTACCCCGTGATTGCTAACCCTGGTACGTTGTATTTGTACCCCTGTTAATGCAAACCCGGTATGATGTATTATTACCCCGTGATTGCTAAACCTGGTACGTTGTATTTGTACCCCTATTAATGCAAACCCGGTATGATGTATTATTACTTCTTTAATATATTATCATATACTAAAAGTATTATACGTATCCTGGTATAGATAAATGAATTGGTAGTACTTTACTTTCCTAATATACTTGGAATAAAAGGTATAAAATCGAGAATCATACTTGTATATTTAGTTTTGAATCATAAATTATACCTATTATAATTTATACGTTCTATGTGACTAGCATGATCTCTCCTGAACGTACCCCTTTGCTCAGCATGATACAAAGGTAATGATACCGACTGAAGTAACCTTTTATATTCCCATATGTATAACGTATATAATTAAGAAGGAAACGACCTTCGGACAATTAACCTCACCTCAAATCCACATCCAAATAAGGAAAAGGAGATAAGGAAACTCTTTAGTCCTAAGCCCTTTAAGTTTTATTTAGATGCTTATACATATATGAATATGATATTGATAATTATAATTTGAAATAGTTTATAAAACCTTTTTCAAAGAATTTAACCGTATTAAAAGGGTTTACATGACTTTAAAGATTTAACATGGGTTTAAGTCATTTTGGAAGTATTTGGTAATCCTTAAAAGCATAAGGAAACCCTTTGTGTGATTATTATCACATACAATTATTAACACAATTTAGATTGTGTTCAACTTGTATCCCCCCTAAAAAGCATTTAAAACCATTAAAAAGGTAATTATAGGGGTATGAACTCACTTGATAAGTGGTGATTTGGGCAGCGTTTCGTTTCAATAAATGATCTTTCTCAAAGAAACCGCGAGTTTTTTTATTAAAATCGGGCTTTACGCGGACAGCACTTCAACTGGAAAGAGGTTAGCTTCTCGAGAATTCTGGGGCTTGCTTCGGGTTTTAGATATGATATCTGGGCTTCGCGCGGGGGGGGGGGGGGGGGGGGGGTTGTAATGAAGTTTAAAGGGGTGAAAAATGTGAAAAAGGGTGAAATTTGGGGTGAAAATGAGTTAAGAATCGGAGAGCCTCGCATCCTATATATAGTCCCAGTCTTGGATCCGAAGCAAGGAGGGTGCGACGCGTGTTCGGACAGGTGGCGAGGGAGAAGGCAGGTGGCAGCTTCGCATGCGAGGGGGAGGCTTCGCCTCGGACAGCTGGCGAGACGTGGCTCGCTTCTAATGCTCCACGGATGCGAGGCGCGTCGGTTCCTCATTGGACAGTGCCTTCGTTCGAATCAGCATCAAACACGTGGCGACACGGGGAGGTCTCGCATGCGAGGTGACGTGGCCGAATGGTGACCAGGCGAAATTTCCTGGTTTTCAATATTTTTTCAAATTTTGTGCCCAAAACTTGCGAAATTCATAACTTTCTTATACGAGTTCCGTTTTCAACATTCTTTATATGCACGCATAGGTAAAATTATACTCTATGACTTTTGTTTAGACTTCGTTGGCTAATTTTGAATTTATTTTTAATATTATTATTTTTAAAAGACCGGGACAGGAAAATCCGTTAAAAATTCATAACTTCTTCATCCGACGTCCGTTTTTGTCTGTCTTTTTACCGCTGTACTACTTTTGACGAGACCCTCAATTCTCGTTTAAGTTGTGTCGGCTAAATATTGTTTGATTTTTATTTTGAATTTTTAGCTGTCTACTGCTAAACCGAAACTTTAAAAAATCATAACTTTCTCATATGAAGTCAGATGTGTATGTACTTTTTATGAAAGTTCACGGTTTAACATATTCTACAACTTTCATTTAGATTGTTATGGATAAAAAGCCTTTTATTAAAAATTCACTTTTTACACTAAACAGTGTTTTGCCGGTTTTGTCCCGGATCTTCGATTAGTCATAAATTCTTCATTATAACTCGGATTTCAGTGTTATTTATATTTTTGGAAACCTTGTTACAATCTCTACCACTTTGTTTATCCCAATTAATATTATTGAACAATTTATTTTTGACCTAAATTTGACTGTGGTTACAATTTGGTTACCTCTTCTTTCCCGAAACCCTCAAAATTGTGATGCCACGTCGTAATGCCTTCACTGCCATGACGTGGAACCTGTAGTTCCAACAGATTTGGATTTTTGAAGCCTTGTTCATTGTATTTTTTGCATGAGTTGTTGTCGGATGTTCTTGATATGAGTTCCTTGGGTGCAACTATGAAATAGGAGTTCTATATTGGACTCTTAGGTCTCATCAATCAATTGAAGATCTACAATGGTTTCTACAAACCCTAAAGGGTATGTTTTCTTGTATATTAAAGTTGCATTAGATAGGTTGTTCATAGATCCGGTTTTGGGCCTATTGCGGATTAAAATTGTTGCTTTCGTTGTTCCTGTAATGCTGTTTAAGGATCCTCAAAACCCATCAGTGGTATCAGAGCGGTCTGTAAACATCTATTGAACTTTAGGTTTTCCGTTCTTGTAGGTTTAATTACGTTTGAATGCTTAGATCTTATCTGGTTTCTGAATGTGACATAGTTTTAATTGTTTTTAAAACTAAACTTTTAAAAAATCGATTTTTCATGAATCTGTTATATCGCCACAATGTGGGAGGTCCTCCTCCACGACATGGAGAGTTTGAACGAGAAACGCATTTTCTGTGTCTCACCATGACGTGGTGGCTTTCTTGCCATAACGTGGTGACACTGTTCACATATTTCCTTTTTAATATTTGTTACCTCATTTGCTTGCCCCTAAGTTATATGCCTCGATTTAGTTCAACATGCAAATTTATCAATTTTACTAAAGTTGGAAAACATTACGCTTGTTGGCTTAATTAGTCAATTAATTGTTTAATTAATTAATTAGAAGTCACAGAATCGGATCTTCATTGAATATATTTGTTATTGGTATTGCGTTCTCACGTGTCCAGTTATAATTAATAGACATAAAGTATTTGTTGCTCTAAGTTTGTCTTTGGAAAAAGAGAGCTAATATCCAAAAGAACTAGTCGGAGCCAAATTGCTCTTAAATAAGACTTAAGAATCAATTAACAAAGAGCCTAAAGAAAAACACTAGAACTTAATTAGAGGTTAAAACCTATTAAGAGAAATGACATATCTCTACCTCTTCCACATAGATCTAATAGAAGACGTCATGGACTTTTTTGACTCCATGTCGCATGGGAAATGAGTCACTGACAGATTACGATCAGAGTCTATCAACTATCGGAAACTATGTGAGGCCCAATAAGACAAATTGGAGGAAGCTATGAGGAATGAGATTCAGTACATGTTCTTTCAAATTTGAATTGATCCAACACTTGGTGTTAAAACACTTAGTGGTTGTGGATATTCAAAAGATGACAAGTGTCACACCCCCGACCGGCGACAGAAACGTCGGGTTGTACGGCGTTAGAACGTTGGATCACATATATATATATATATATATATATATATATATATATATATATATATATATATATATATGCACACACACACATTGAAATGTCACACAAACATTATTTCTTATTCATTAAACACTAAATATTACACAGGTATTCAAGGTACACATACATTACAAAGGAAAAATAGAGCAGGATAACACATAGGTTCCCAGTCGTGCTTCCATAATCTTTCGTACTCAATCTCCTAAGAATACATGTGGTTTTGAAAGGTCAACAAAATATTGGTGAATTAATAATTCTATATGCTTGAAAACGTTTTATAGTGTTTTTGTTGTGTTAATAATTTTAAGGTCTTTAACTCGCTTACTTGAGTGGTGTAGGCTATCTATACTATCTTAGGTTTGTGCCTAATTTTAGTTTTAGATAGTCAAGGTTTAACAATGTTAGAATGAGTTCCTATAATCGAGCTCATGACTATTGTACTCCCCGAGACGACGCGTCATCGGAGTTTGCCAAAGTTTAGAAAGTTATTCCTGCTTCGAATTGACCATCAAGTTGTAGCTAGCAACTGCATGTGAGAGTTTCAACCTCGTATATATCTATACATATCTTTCCCTCTCACTTAAGATTTAACGATTATAGTTCGGGGCTCGCAAAAGGTTATTTAACTAAGGATGAATAGTATCTAATCTAACCACTATATTGTCATCATGCATTCTTGTCATATCGTGGGTTATTGATTCACTTTTGTTATGTTATAAGTTATACTTATTATACATATACATATATATATATATATATATATATATATATATATATTGTCACAACTAGCATTTTCAGTTAGGAAATTCTTTACTCATGTAAAAACCATCTATTGTAAGGCAAGTACTCTAAGTAAAAAATCATACTCTATGCTTAATCAAAATCATCCGTTTGAATCAAAACTCTTGATTTAAGTTCAAAACCTAATACAATACATCTCACATGGATTGAAAACCCTAGAAATCTCGGTTCAAGTATTTATGGACTAAGATGCTCTTATTGGGCCTAATGGACCAATAAACTTTCAATTTGACTATTTTGGGCCAAGACACCCTATTTGGGCTCTAAGTGGACCCACATCCATGAGATTAGGGTATTTTGGGTCATTTGGGCCAAGAATAATCCATCCTACTTCTAATGGGCCATGTTGGACCATAAATGATTTCATTAGCCCTAATGGGTCGTAAACTACTCCCTTGGGTTTCATGGGGCCGTGAACTTCCATACAGGCCCAATGGGCCGAAACCTATTCATTTTGGGCCTCATGATTTCTAGCTAAGTCAATGAATGGCACAAACGGTCTCACTTCTCTTCCTCCTAGTCCATTCTCGGCCCAACTAACAAACACAAAAAAGGAAAAGGAGATTAATCTAGCAAGTGACACATCACCTTTGCATGGTGGATTTCCATACAACATCACTCACTATCTCTCTCTCTCTCTCTCTCTTTCTATCTCTCTCTTTTCTCTTATTATCGGCTGAGACCCCCCCCCCCTCTCTCTCCACATCTCACTTCAAAATTTTTCAAACTCCCTCTCAAATCCTCTTAAGCTCAAGGACAAACTCTCTCATTTCCTTTGCCATTTTCGTGATCTTGGGTGAGAATCCAAGAGTTTTTCAATAAGATAATCTACTTGGTAAGTTGTCATCATACATAAGTCATTGATTTCCATTTTTAAGCCAAGAACACTCCCTTACATGGTTCATTTCTTGTTCTAGCTTCCTCGGACCATCTAAATCCGAAATTCCTTCTCAAGAAGCTTCCTAGGGCCGAGATCTACTCATTTTAACACCAAGAACCGAAAACATCAAAGCAATGTGAGTTCATACCCCTTAATTTTCGGTTTTACTATGTTTTGGGGGAGGATACAAGTTGATATGTGCTAGATCTATGTATTTGTGCATGTTTATGTGTGTTGTTTAAGTTATATGTGTGATTTTGTGAAAAACTTCATAGATCTCGACAATATATGTAAACTAAAACACTTTATACAACCTACCACAAAGATAAAAGTGTTAAACATGTTAAGGACGTTGGAAAAACTAAACAAAAGCTTGTAAAGGGACCATTTTTGACAAATAAAGAAAAAGAATGTGGTTTTATGAAACTTGCGATCTTATATGGACTAAAAGAGTCAAATATACATAAAAATGGTTCTTTATGATCATCATAGTTTTAAAAGGGCTAAAAGTGTTAAATTTCGTATTATAGGCCTTAATGTGGGCCTTCACGGTTTTGTTGGGCCAAATTTGTAAATTTATGATTTTTATGGATAAAATTGTCATTTAACACAAAATTGGGCTAAAAGTGAAAACTTACGGTTTTATGGGCTGAAAACATCACTTTATTTGAATTTGGGCCTAAAATGTTATTTTTACAAAACTTGGGCCGATTGACAAAGGGGCTGAAAATGTAAATTATATATATAAATAAGTCGAAAATGTAAATTTTATATTAATGGGCCGAAAACATCAATTTATATTTACTTGGGCAAAAAATGTCAACTTACATACAATTGGACTAAAGATGTAAATTTCCATATTTATTGGGCCTAACATGTATAATCCATGTTAGTGGGCTCTAGTGGCCCATTTACATGCTTATTGGGCCTTGATTATACATTACATGTTTATTGGGCCTTAGTGGCCCATATACATGTTTATTGGACCTAAACTATACATTACATGTTTACTGGGCCTTAGTGGTCCTTCTATATGTCTGTTGGGCCTCGTACATTCATATACATACTCGTTGGGCTTTTCAAACATAAAACATAAAAGTAAACATTATATAACATAATACAATATTCGCGTAAACTCAGTCAAGGATGCTAGTGATACATGTCGGTTGACACCTCTAGAGTGTACAATCGTAGCCTGTAGTTATAACCAGAGTCTCCTGGAGGGAGAGCGAGAGTTTGTGTATAGATCTATACGGGGTGACACCCAACACCTGAGCCAGTCTAGGGTGACAAACCACTCCAACAAAATTTTATGAAACATTTATAAAATCTTGTTGATACGAAAACATACATACACGGGTATCCGTTCTTAGGGTTGAGATCACAACACTTTTATAAACAGAAAATATAGGATTTTCTGGGGAAATACACAACTAAACAATACCTTTTCTTACAACAGAAAATACAGGATTTTTATCCGGATTACATTTTTATATACATTCCTAAAACAGCAAACATACATGCATTAATACTTGATTTAGACACATTACTTTCAAACTACTTTATAGAAAATATCTCATTGCAGCTAGTATCCGTTCACTTACTATCGTCATGATTTTACTTATGCACTACCTTATGTATATCGACCACATGATTAAGTGACTACACTACTCATGGAGTCGTTACTCTGTCAAATTTTATTTCATAACATGTACTGTATGCCTTATGTAGGCAAATTTTCATGTACTCGAAAGGTTTATCAATAATTAAATCGGCTATATATTTTATCATGATGTTGTTATCTGCTATGTGTTCTATTGGTTTACTACATGTTGATTGTATGCATTCACTCACTTATACACAACAAAATCTCTGACACTGTACTATAACCAAGAAATCGTGAAACTAAATACATTGGATACTCAACATCTTTCCGCTCCATGATAGAAAGATGCCTCAAAGACCAAACCGTGGAAACAACACGACACCGACGCCACTAGAAATAAACTCAGTCGCATTCCAAGCGGCAGTGTCTATTGCGGTCATTGCATCACTGGCACAAATTTGCAACGGAAACAACGGTGGAGGTGACGGGCAAGGGACCGGAAGCAGAAATCAGGAAATAAACCACAGAACCACAAGAACCTGCACCTACAAGCACTTCACCAACGCCAAGCCTCGAACCTTCAACAGGACGGGAGGCGTAATAACCCTGAAAAGATGGATAGAGAAGGTGGAATCAGTGTTTGAAATCTGCGGATGTCCGGATGGGTGCAAGGTCAAGTTTGCGGCCTGCACATTCGTTGATCAAGCTCTCTCTTGGTGGAATGGTCACGTACAGGCCATGGCACTCCCGGTGTCGAACGCTATGCCATGGGAGGAGCTTAAGGAAATGTTGTTGGCTGAGTATTGTCCAATGGGAGAAATACAGAAAATGGAACAAGAGTTGTGGAATCTCACGGTTCACAACTCTAACATCGATGCCTACATATCAAGGTTTAGTGAGTTGTCTCTTTTGTGTCCCGGAATGATCACATCTTAAGGGAAGAAGATCAAAAGATTTATTTGGGGATTGACCGCGCCAATCCAAGGGAATGTGATAGCAGCAAACCCGACCACGTATGATAGTGCAAAGAGACTAGCCAAGAAACTGTACGACCATGGCAACAAAAAGGGTGCCAAAGCAGGTGAAGCGGAAGTTAAGAAAGAAGGTGATAACAAGAAGGGGAACAGCAACAAGCGGAAGGGAAGACAAAATTCAGAATCATCAAAGAAACAACAAACTGTGACTGTCCATGCTGCTACTCAAGCTACCACAACACCACATGCTCCAGCCTCATCCACACCAAATACTGCCAAGCAATACTCAGGGACCCTACCCAAGTCCAGCAAATGCAATTTCCACCATCATGGAGAATGTAGAGAGATGCACTGCACAAGCTGCCACCGAAAGGGTCACACGGAAAGATACCGTAGAACTCACCCTCAACAGAACCAACAGTCGAACCATAACAACAACAACAACAATTGCAACAACAACAAAAACAACAATGTTGGGGCCAGCTATACCTGCTATGGGTGTGGAGGAAATGGTCACTTCAAGCGCGACTGCCCCAAAGCAAACAATCAGGGGGCAGGAACATCAGGAAGAGTGTTGACAATGGGTCAAGGTGAAACGGATCAGGACCCAACAGTTGTTACTGGTACGTTCCTACTTAACAACACATACGCATACATTTTATTTGATAGTGGGGCGGAGCGAAGTTTCGTTAGTAATAAATTCAAACACTTACTAAATCAATAACCCTAGAAGCTCAACGAAGCCTTCACAGTGTAAATAGCTAATGGGAAAACTGAAACAACCAAAGATGTCTATGTAGGGTGCACGTTAACACTAAACAATAACTCTTTTCAAGTATATTTGATGCCAGTAAATATTAGAAGTTTTGATATGATAATCGGCATGGACTGGTTAAGCCCCCACAATGCTGATATTATGTCTTGCGAGAAGGTCGTTCGCCTTCATCTTCCCAATCATGAAACCCTAATAATCTATGGTGATAAACCTGGCGCCAATCGTCGCCTTATCTCCTGCATCAAGGCACAAAAGTGTGTGCACAAGAAGAACTACGCCTTCGTCGCTGATGTTGTGGATAAAACCAAAGAAGAAGTAAACATTCAAGATATTCCAGTGGCATGCGACTACTCGGATGTTCTTCTAGAAGATCTTCCGAGAATACCCCCAGAAAGATAGATCGAATTCCGAATCGACCTAATACCAGGAGCCACATCAATTTCCAAATCACCCTACAGGTTAGATCCCGCCGAAATGCAGGAGTTATCCAGCCAACTAAACGAGCTATTGAGCAAGGGGTTCATCCAACCAAGCTTCTCACCCTGGGGAGCTCCGGTCTTGTTTGTCAAGAAAAAGGATGGATCCATCAGAATGTGCATCGATTATAGGGAATTAAACAAACTCACTGTCAAAAACCGATACCCACTCCCTCGGATCGATGATTTATTTGACCAGCTTCAAGGAGCTAGTTATTTCTCAAAAATAGATCTGAGATCCGGTTATCATCAACTCCGAGTTCGGGAAGAGGATATTGTTGGATTAGGTGTCTAAGTTCATAACTATTTCTGGAATGAACTTGACCCGGTTGGCATGGTCCATTTGGGTTGCATGGCATTGCAACACTTGGATAGACTAAATGAGAGAAATGACACTTATGGTTTATTAATATATTATAAGTTCTAATATATTATTAATATTATTTAATTAGTTTTAATCAAAAATTAATTTAGAATTAATTTGGTGATCAAAAAGGAGACTAATTAAATATATGGGGTTGATTGTGTAAATCATCCATTCTTTTATAGTGGGCTAATGATCCATGGTTTATTGGATTGGGCTAAATTCATAAGTGCTCCATGGAGGTTATAAACCCATGGATCATGGAATATGAAAAGCCATGTCAATTAGGGTTTACATGTTGTAACCCTACTTGTGACACAACTATAAAAGGACCCCATGGGCTACCAAAATCGGAACTATGTATAGAACAAGAGGGCTAGCCGATTTTGAGTGAGTGTGGACTTCTCTCAAAGTTATTCCAAGAGTTGTGGTGTTGTGTGAAACATTTGAGGCATCACACTTGAGGTGCTAAGCTCACAAAGTTCTCAAGTAATCTAAGCAACAAAATGTATGTTCTTTTACTAGCTTTTATGTTTCAAAGTTCCCCATGCCCTGCTAGATAGGTTAAGAACCTTGGAAAAATCAAATTTGCATGTATCTTAGTAAAACATAGATCCAAGGTTTTTAGGGTTTCATGTACACTTTAGGAGTGTTAGAATGCTCAAAACCCTTCTGTGGTATTAGAGCCTAGGCTTGTTTTCATGATACTTGATGCAAATTGTTGAAAAAACTCAAGTTTTCTGCATTCTGCGGCATGAACTCGCCGAGTACATGGGGGGGAATCGACGAGTCCATGTGATAATTCATCCTACTCGTCGAGTAGGTTCTTGCACTCGACAAGTACGAGGCCCTGAATGCAGATTTTCGAGTTTTGCTGCTGGAAATGGACAAAAAACATTACCCTAAACTGTTTTGGTCTTATAAAACTTGTTTTAGATGGTGTAATGGTTACGCTAATCCATTTACAATGGCTATTATCAAAATTTGAAGTTTTATATGTGTTATTTATGATTCTTGAAATTGTTGATATGAATGTTCATACACTTATGAGTTTAGAAGATCATTAGAATTATTTGCAAATAGTTTGTTAGTTTAATTCTTGATCTTGATGTGTTTTAATGGAATCCATAATTTGTCCTCAAGTTATGGATTACCAAAAGTGTTCCTTTTAAAGTCCATGAATGAACACATAGGTTACATAAAATGAAGAGTCTTTCATTTTAATAAACCATTAACTCATAAGTTATTAAAGTTGAAAAGTTTTGAAAGTTACAAAACTTGCCCTCAAGTTTTGGAACATGTAAAGTCACCTTAAAAACTTGAGTTCCAACCCCTATTATTTTAAAAGTTAAATTCAACCCTTATACTTTATAATATTATAAGTTAATAATATATATATATATATATATATATATATATATATATATATATATATATATATGTATGTATGTATGTATAAGAACAAGTCGTTTTACCGTTAGTAGGCCTCATTCACGAAACCGGTCTATAAGGGGGGGGGGGGGTATAAGGTTGTTGCCTATAAAATGGCAGCTTAATGGGTGTCCACTCTCACCCACCGCTTCCTTGACTTGTGGAGGGTCGTTAGCCGAACGGGTAAGACAATGACTTTAATCCTCATTAAAAGTATGATGATTATAAAGTAACTAAATGTTTAATAAATTCCCAATCTTAGTTAATTTAGGAAAATGTGAATAAGGTGCTAACCCATGAAATTACACTTTGTACTTTGCTTAAGTCGTTAGTGGAGCGTGTGTGGTTAACCGGCATACTAACCTGGACTTAACAAGGTAGGCAAAAGGTGGCTTAAGGTTTATCATAGATCGGTGGATCACTAGTGGTTAACCGACATATCGGTTAGGTGATAAACATTAAGAGTACCAAGTAATTTGCATGGTTAATTCACACCTTGTTTTGTGATCCTCGGCATCCCAGTCACAAAACCTGAAGGGCACACTAGAGATTGAAACATGCCATTGGAAAGTTCAATGAATCTCAAAAGAATCTAGGAGTTTCAAAACCAATTAAAACCTAACAATTTATTTCGTTTTTCATGGTGGAAATTGGTGAATCGTCATTCACCTACCTTCAAATATT
The DNA here is from genome assembly GCF_052849685.1 of Lactuca virosa. Lineage (NCBI taxonomy): Eukaryota > Viridiplantae > Streptophyta > Magnoliopsida > Asterales > Asteraceae > Lactuca > Lactuca virosa. The sequence goes on along the minus strand of NC_136429.1, from coordinate 221,633,054 downwards.
TTATAGCTTGGATTACGGCATCCCTCTTCTAAGTTATAAAATATTGTGTTGGGTCCTAGCCTTAATATTACATTTGGGTGTCTTATTAAGGACTATCTTTATATCTAATCTAAACTTATCCTTCTTTTTCAGATGTCTTCCAACAATGTTGCTTCTGGCTCAAACCCTACCGGCTCCTTCTCTCTCATGAACCTTTATGGGAGAGTCATCTTCGATGGATCCAACTTTATGGATTGGATCAGGAACATCAGGATGGTCATTCGGTATGAGGAAAAGGAATATGTCCTCGACAAGGAGCTTAAGGAACTTGATGAGTCGTCTGCTACTCCAGAAGAGGTTGCTGAATTCCGAGCACATGAGAGAGATGCCACTAAGGTGGCATGTATCATGTTGGCCACGATGACAGTCGAGCTCCAAAAGTCCTATGAGGACTTTTATCCTTTTGAGATGCACCAGGATTTGATGGATAGATACGATCAGAGTGCTCGTCAAAAGCGATATGAAATCATCTCCTCAATGATAACAACCCGAATGAAGGATGGGGAACCCATCACGGGCCACAAGCAGAAAATGCAAAGATTCGTGGACCGTTTGCTAAAATTTAATGTGAACTTCCCTGAGGAGTTGGCAATTGACATCATTTTGCACTCCTTACCTTCGTGTTATGATCAATTCCGAATGACATATCACATGAACAAGGAGGAAGTTACACTCAGCAAACTTCAAGGACTTCTGAAGACCGCAGCAAGTGGTCTTAAAAGTAAATCGGTTGTTACTACTTATTCTCCTACCAACGCCCATGTTCTGGCTATCGGGAAAGGTAAAGGGAAGAAGAGGAAGAGCCCTTCGAAGGGTACCAAGGGAAAGTCCCTTGATGGCTCCTCTTCAAGTGGAACCAAAAAGGGTTTTGTCACTCCTTCTGCCAACCCTAATGAGGCTGAATGCTTCTATTGCCATGAAAAGTCGCACTGGAAGCGAAACTGCCCAAAGTACTTGCAAGATGTTAAGGATGGGAAAGTGAAACCCAACCATGCAGGTATTTACACTATATTGTCTAATAACTCACCATATTATAATTCTTGGGTCCTTGATACAGGTTGTGGTATTCACATATGTTCTAATTTGCATGGACAAAGAAGAAATGAGAACGTGGAGCATGGGAAGATAAACTTGATTATGGGGAATAGGAAAGTTACATCTGTCACCAAGATTGGAGTTTATTCTTTGTTGCTAAGTAGTGGGTTAACATTTAGATTTGAATAAATGTTGTTACTCGTCTGAAATAGCGAGAAATATTATTTCCTTTCATGGTTTGTACAAACAAGGTTTTACCTTTTCGTTTGAAAATAAATGTGGTGGTATTAATGCTTATTTTAGTAATGTTCTTTATTTTAAAGCATTACCTTTTATATGGTGTATATGAAACTGTGCCGGTTGTAGATAACCTAGGAGATAATGTGTTGTGTATTGATTCTTCCACTAGCTTGGATAAAGCATCTTTATGGAATTGTCGTCGTGGACATGTAAGCAAGAAACGCATAGGCCAACTCCAAAAGGATGGAGTCTTGGAGTCATTTGACCTAAATTCGGATGATAGTTGTGAATCTTGTTTGCTTGGGAAAATGACAAAGTCACCCTTCACTGGTACGTGTGCTAGGGGTCAGGGTTTGTTGGATCTCATACATACTGATGTATGTGGGCCTTTCAGAACCGCCACAAGGGATGCTAACCGCTTATATGTGACTTTTAATGATGATTATAATAGATATGGATATGTCTACTTAATCAAGCATAAGTCAGAAACCTTTGAAAAGTTCAAAGAGTTTAAACAGGAAGTAGAGAATCAGTTGGGAAGGAACATTAAGATGCTTCGATCCGATCGAGGTGGTGAGTATCTTAGTACAAAGTTCCTTGACTATCTTAAGGAATGTGGGACTGTCTCACAATTGACACCTCCCAGGACACCACAACTTAATGGTGTGACTGAGAGGCGTAATCGAACCTTCTTGGATATGGTTCGTTCCATGATGAGTCGAGATTCGCTACCTATCTCATTTTGGGGGTATGCCTTAGTGACTGCCGCCCATATCCTTAATCTAGTCCCTACCAAAAAGGTTGCCAAAACACCTTACGAGATGTGGACTGGAAAAGTTCCCAATCTAGATCACATCAAGATTTGGGGTTGCGAGGCTTTTGTGAGGCGCGAGACTCATGATAAGCTAGAACCTCGAAGTGAGAGGTGATTTTTCATCGGCTACCCACAGACATCCTTCGGTTACCTCTTCTACAGACCCAGTGATAATGTAGTCTTTGTAGCAAGGAGAGGATTCTTTCGCGAGAGAGAGTTCATAAGCCAAGGAAACAGTGGGAGGCAAATTGACCTTGAAGAAATTCAAGAGTCAAGTGGTGAAGGAACCTCCAACCCTAGCAATCGACCTGAGGAGGAAACTCCTGTTGATCCGACTGACGAGTCCGTACCTCTGAGGCATTCCACGAGAGTTAGGAATGAACTTGAGCATTACTATGGTTTCCATATTACTGCGGAAGGTGATACACTTATCAGTGATAACACATTGGTAAGTCTGGATGAACCTAACAGCTACACGGAAGCCATGGCAGGCCCTGAGGCTGCTAAATGGAAAAAGGCTATGGACGGCGAGATAAAGTCTATGTATGACAATCAAGTTTGGAACTTGGTTGACAATGTACCAGGTCGTAAGACAGTCGCGTGAAAATGGATCTTCAAGAAGAAGACCGACATGGATGGTAGTGTACACACATATAAGGCACGACTGGTTGCAAAGGGCTTTTCTCAAACTTTGGGAGTTTATTATGATGAGACCTTTTCACAAGTAGAAAAGATTAAGTCTGTTAGGGTTATGTTAGCCATTGCTGCATTTCATGATTATGAAATATGGCAAATGGATGTCAAAACCGCCTTCCTTAATGGAAGGACGGTTGAGGATGTTTACATGAGTCAGCCAAAGGGTTTTGTCAGTACATAGTTCCCTAATAGAGTGTGTAAGCTTGAGAAATCCATCTATGGATTGAAACAAGCACCTCGCAGATGGAATCTTTGTTTCGATGAGAAAGTCAAAGAGTTTAGCTTTTCGAGGAACGAAGATGAATCTTGTGTATATGTCAAGGCTAGTGGGTGTATAGTTAACTTTTTGGTATTGTATGTGGATGACATACTACTCATAGGAAATGACATCCCAACTCTGCAGGAAGTGAAGTCCTGGCTTGGGAAGTGTTTCGCTATGAAGGACCTTAGAGAAGCTGCCTATATCCTAGGGATAAGGATTTTGAGAGACAAGAGTAAGAGACTAATTGGACTTAGTCAGAGTACCTACTTGGATAAGGTGATGAATAGGTTCAGCATGCAGAATTCCAAGAAAGGAGAGTTACCGATCTAGAGTAACGCCAGATTGAGTAAGACTCAGAGCCCGAGTACAGATGCTGAGATAGCTGAGATGAGTCGAGTACCGTATGCTTCCACTGTAGGCTCGATCATGTATGCTATGACTTGTAATTGTCCTGATGTGGCCTTTGCGTTGAGCATGGTCAGCAGATATCAGGGGAATCCTGGCAAGGCTTACTGGACTGCGGTAAAGAACATTCTCAAATACCTATGGAGGACTAAGGACTGGGTCCTTACACTCGGTGGGAGTGATGACTTGAGAGTAGTGGGGTATAGTGATGCCAGCTTCCAGACTGATAGGGATAATTTCCGCTCTCAGTCAGGCTGGGTCATTACCTTAAATGGATGAGCAATTACATGGAAAAGTTCCAAGCAGGAGACAGTGGCTTATTCAACTTGCGAATCAGAGAATATAGCGGCAAGCGAGGCAGCAAAGGAGGCTATATGGCTAAAGAACTTCATTGGAGACCTTGGAGTTGTACTAGATATAAAGGAGCCTATGGAGATTTTCTGTGATAGTGAAAGTGCAGTTGCCTTAGCCAAGGAACCAAGGGATCCCGGAAGATCCAGACACATCGACAGAAAATACCATTTCATCAGACATCGAATAGAAGAAGGACTCCTCGTGGCAAAGAGGATATCATCGGATGAGAATCCAGCAGATCCCCTCACGAAGGGACTGGGTAGGGTTAAGCATCTTCAGCATGCGAGGCGCATAGGGCTAAAGGACGATATTAGTTTTAAAAATTAGATAGCTTTGAAATTTGTAAAGTGTAATCGACATTTGATGATAAATAAAAGTTGTTTATTTATAAGTAAAAGTGTTGCTATCTTCTGTCAATCGTTTACTATCATTTCATTTTGCATGTTTTGACTTCCAGAATAATTATGTTATGGTATATCATATTATTCAAATTCTCCACTGTCGGTCATATGTTGGAAGTAGATATGAATTAAGACTGTCATGAAGCTGACTTGTAGATGTCTAAAGTGTTGGACATAGCAAGAGTTGCTACAACATTCATGAGTGCTCATAAGTTCTGAGTATTGGATTCAACCCACGCTCACTTGTATCACTTCATGGAATTTATCTCGAGTGATCGTGAGACGGTAATATGATATGTGTCTTTAAACCTAGAGATATGAGTTGTTGACTATGAGTTGGTTATACATTGATTGTACGAAAACGCATTGGTAACTCGATGTTATAAAATGTGGCTTTGTGTATAATACAACAAGTAGTAGAACAAGCATATGAGTCGAAGTTTATCTGTTCCTTGTTGGCTTAGAAGCGATATCTAGGCTCATCGATGATTTTGTTATAACCTATGTACCAGGCCCGGTCAGAACTAAATTGATGTGTTCGATTAAGTTCTATGTCAAACAAATCGGTAATCGGGAAACAAACTGCTGGACAATAAGTAAAGACATTGTTCCATGTATTTGTCCTGCTGATATCTAGAACAGAGGATTATATGATCACTTATCTTAAACGGCGTATCATCATCATCTCAGTTCCGTGAGACTTTGAAAGAGCTACGATTGCTGATCGGTTCCTGAAGTCATTCTTGCAGTTATAGTTATTAGACTTATCCAAGTCGGAGACTGTTGGATTAGGTGTCTAAGTTCATAACTATTCCTGGAATGGACTTGACCCGGTTGGCATGGTCCATTTGGGTTGCATGGCATTGCAACACTTGGATAGACTAAATGAGAGAAAGGACACTTATGGTTTATTAATATATTATAAGAGCTAATATATTAATAATATTATTTAATTAGTTTTGATCAAGAATTAATTTAGAATTAATTTGGTGATAAAAAAGGAGACTAATTAAATATATGGGGTTGATTGTGTAAATCATCCATTCTTTTATAGTGGGCTAATGATCCATGGTTTATTGGATTGGGCTAAATCCATAAGGTGCTCCATGGATGCTCCATGGAGGTTATAAACCCATGGATCATGGAATATGAAAAGCCATGTCAATTAGGGTTTACATGTTGTAACCCTACTTGTGACACAACTATAAAAGGACCCCATGGGCTACCAAAATCGGCACTATGTGTAGAACAAGAGGGCTAGCCGATTTTGAGTGAGTGTGGACTTCTCTCAAAGTTATTCTAAGAGTTGTGGTGTTGTATGAAACATTTGAGGCATCACACTTGAGGTGCTAGGCTCACAAAGCTCTCAAGGAATCCAAGCAACAAAAGATATGTTCTTCTACTAGCTTTTATGTTTCAATGTTCCCCATGCCATGCTAGATAGGTTAAGAACCTTGGAAAAATCAAATTTTCATGTATCTTAGTAAAACAGAGATCCAAGGTTTCTAGGGTTGCATGTACACTTTAGGAGTGTTAGAATGCTCAAAACCCTTCAGATATCCCCAAGACTGCCTTTCAAACTCGGTACGGTCATTACGAATTCGTCGTGATGCCCTTCGGTCTAACAAATACCCCCGCTACATTTATGGACCTCATGAATCGAGTCTGCCGCCCATTCCTCGATAAATTCATGATTGTCTTCATCGACGATATTCTCATTTACTCTCGAAGCAAAGAAGAGCATGGTCAACATCTCCGCTAAGTCTTAGAAACCCTAAGAGCTAAAAGACGTTATGCGAAGCTTTCCAAATGCGAATTCTGGATCCGTAGTGTAAACTTTTTGGGTCATGTATTCAGAAAGGAAGGGATTCACGTAGATCCTTCCAAGATAAAGGCCATTGAAGGTTGGTCGATCCCGAGAACCCCAACAGAAATCCATCAATTTTTGGGCCTCGCGGGCTACTACCGAAGGTTTATCCAGAATTTTTCCAAGATAGCCAAACCCCTCACCGCCTTGACACAAAAGGGTGTATCTTTCAACTGGACGGAAAAGCAAGAATCCGCCTTCAAAACCCTGAAGAGAGCCCTTTATAGTGCACCAGTTCTATCCTTACCAGACGGAATCGATGATTTCGTAGTCTACTACGATGCTTCAAATCAAGGGTTAGGTTGTGTCCTCATGCAGCGTGGAAAGGTGATAGCTTACGCATCCAGGCAACTAAAGACACATGAAGTAAATTACACCACTCATGATCTCGAGTTGGGAGCTGTGGTCTTCGGCCTATGGATTTGGAGGCACTACCTCTACGGTACAAAGTGAACCATCTTCACCGATCACAAAATCCTTCAGCACATTCTAAACCAAAAGGAGTTAAACATGAGGCAGCGAAGATGGGTTGAGCTGATAAATGATTATGATTGCGAGATCAAGTACCACCCGGGAAAGGCTAACGTGGTAGCCGATGCCCTGAGCCGAAAAGAATACTCAGGTCGCCGGGTGAAAACCTTATCAATAACCATCCAATCCCACCTAAGCTCGTAGATCAAGGAAGCTCAAACAGATGCATTAAAGCCGGAGAACGTCGCACATGAAACGCTGCGTGGGATGGATAAAGTGTTTGAAGCCAAAGAGGACGGAGCGTATTATTTTATGAACATAATAAGGGTCCCTAAACTTGGGGGACTCAGAGACATGATTATGAACGAATCCCACAAGACACGATATTCCATCCATCCGGGTTCGGATATGATGTACCTGGACATAACGCAGCATTATTGGTGGCCAAATATGAAGGCAGAGATCGCCACTTACGTGGGCAAGTGTCTCACTTGCGCCAAGGTGAAAGTGGAATACCAAAAGCCCTCGGGACTATTACAACAGCCAATAATACCCGAGTGGAAATGGGAAAGGACTACTATGGACTTCGTGACCAAATTACCTAAGACGACAGACAGATTGGATGCTATCTGGGTAATCGTCAATAGGTTAACTAAATCCGCTCATTTCCTGCCAATAAAAGAATCATACAAGATGGAAAGGTTGACGCGAATCAACATCAGAGAGATTGTAAGACTTCATGGGGTGCCAATGTCTATTATCTCGGATCGAGATAGTAGGTTTACCTCGCAGTTTTGGCAGTCACTTCAGAAGGCAATGGGAACATAACTAGACATGCGCACTGCTTACCACCCTCAGACTGATGGCCAAAGCGAACGAACCATCCAAACACCCGAAGACATGCTCTGAGCCTGTGTGATTGACTTCGGCAAGTCATGGGATACCCACTTGCCCTTGGTTGAATTCTCATACAACAATAGTTATCACACGAGCATCAAGGTTGCTCCTTTCGAGGCTCTTTATGGTCGTAAATGCAGATCGCCTCTATGCTGGGATGAGGTGGGTGACACCCAACTAGCGAAAGGATAATCACCATACAACACTCTCACAGGGCCAGAAATCATTCGAGAAAGGACCGAGAAGATAATCCAAATCAAAGCCCGACTTCAAGCATCACAAAACCAACAAAAGAGTTATGCTGACAAACGGCGAAAGCCTCTAGAATTCCAAGTCGGGGATCGGGTGCTATTGAAAGTCTCTCCTTAGAAAGGAACGATCCGTTTTGGGAAACGGGGAAAACTGAACTCGCGATACATCGGACCGTTCGATATTCTTGCCGGAATTGGTCCGGTAGCCTATAAGCTGCAGCTAACTTAAGAGCTCAGCAATGTACACCCCGTGTTCCACGTCTCGAATTTGAAAAAGTGCTTATCAGATGAAACTCTTGTCATTCCTCTAGAAGAAATCGATAAACGAGAATCTCCTGTTCATCGAAGAACCACTCGAGGATATGGACCGAGAAGTGAAGCATATGAAGCAGATCCGCATTCCGATTGTGAAGGTTCGATGGAACGCAAAGCGTGGACCGGAATTCATTTTGGGAACGCGAAGACTAGATGAAGCAGAAGTACCCTCACTTATTCTCTCATTCATGATCCTACCTTTCGAAAGAATTTTGGGATGAAATTCCCTCTAACGGGGGGATGATGTCACAACTAGCATTTTCAGCTAGGAAATTCTATTCTCATGTAAACACCATCTATTGTAAGGCAAGTACTCTAAGTGAAAAATCATACTCTATGCTTAATCAAAACCATCCGTTTGAATCAAAACTATTGATTTAAGTTCAAAACCTAATACAATACATCTCACATGGATTGAAAACCCTAGAAATTCCGGTTCAAGTATTTGTGGACTAGGATGCTCTTATTGGGCCTAATGGATCAATAAACTTTCAATTTGACTATTTTGGGCCAAGAAACCTTATTTGGGCTCTAAGTGGACCCACATCCATGAGATTAGGGTATTTTGGGTCATTTGGGCCTAGATTAATCCATCCTACTTCTAATGGGCTATGTTGGGCCATAAATGATTTCATTAGCCCTAATGGGTCGTAAACTACTCCCTTCGGTTTCATGGGGCCGTGAACTTCCATAAAGGCCCAATGGGTCGAAAACTATTCATTTTGGGCCTCATGATTTCGAGCTAAGTCAAGGAATGGCCCAAACGATCTCACTTCTCTTCCTCCTAGTCCATTCTCGGCCCAACTAACAAAAACAAAAAAAAAGGGAAAAGGAGATTAATCTCGCAAGCGACACATAACCTTTGCATGGTGGATTTCCATGCAACATCACCTCACCATCTCTTTCTCTCTTATCTTATTATCGTCCGAGACCCACCCCTCCCCCTCTCTCTCCACATCTCACTTCAAAAAATTTCAAACTCCCTCTCAAATCCTCTTAATCTCAAGGAGAAACTCTCTCATTTCCTTTGCCATTTTCATTATCTTAGGTGAGAATCCAAGATTTTTTCAACAAGATAATCTACTTGTTAAGTTTTCATCATACATAAGTCATTGGTTTCCATTTTTATACCAAGAACACTCCATTACATGGTTCATTTCGTGTTCTAGCTTCCTAGGACCATCTACATCCGAAAATCCTTCTCAAGAAGTTTCCTAGGGCCGAGATCTACTCATTTTACCACCACGAACCGAAAACATCAAAGCAATGTGAGTTGATACCCCTTGATTTTCGGTTTTACTATGTTTTGGGGGAGGATACAAGTTGATATGTGCTAGATCTATGTATTTGTGCATGTTTATGTGTGTTCTTTAAGTTATATGTGTGATTTTGTGAAAAACTTCATAGATCTCGACAATATATGTAAACTAAAACACTTTGTACAACTTACCACAAAGATAAAAGTGTTAAACATGTTAAGGATGTTGGAAAAACTACACAAAAGCTTGTAAATGGACCATTTTTGACAAATAAACAAAAAAAATGTCATTTTATGAAACTTACGGTTTTACATGGACTAAAAGAGTCAAATATACATAAAAATGGTTCTTTATGATAATCATAGTTTTAAAAGGGCTAAAAGTGTTAAATTTCGTATTATGGGCCTTAATGTGGGCCTTCACGGTTTTGTTGGGCCAAATTTGTAAATTTATGATTTTTATGGATTAAATTGTCATTTAACACAAAATTGTGCTAAAAGTGTAAACTTACGGTTTTATGGGGTGAAAACATCACTTTATTTCAATTTGGGCCTAAAATGTTATTTTTACAAAAATTGGGCCGAAAATGTCATTTTATCGAAAAAGGAGCTGAAAATGTAAATTATATATAAATAGGCTGAAAATGTAAATTCTATATTAATGGGCCGAAAACATCAATTTATATTTACTTGGGCCAAAAATGTCAACGTACATACAATTGGACTAAAGATGTAAATTTCCATGTTTATTGGGCCTAACATGTATAATCCATGTTAGTGGGCTCTAGTGGCCCATTTACATGCTTATTGGGCCTTGATTATACATTACATGTTTATTGGGCCTTAGTGGCCCATATACATGTTTATTGGACCTAAACTATACATTACATGTTTACTGGGCCTTAGTGGTCCTTCTATATGTCTGTTGGGCCTCGTACATTCATATACATACTCGTTGGGCTTTTCAAACATAAAACATAAAAGTAAACATTATATAACATAATACAATATTCGCGTAAACTCAGTCAAGGATGCTAGTGATACATGTCGGTTGACACCTCTAGAGTGTACAATCGTAGCCTGTAGTTATAACCAGAGTCTCCTGGAGGGAGAGCGAGAGTTTGTGTATAGATCTATACGGGGTGACACCCAACACCTGAGCCAGTCTAGGGTGACAAACCACTCCAACAAAATTTTATGAAAAATTTATAAAATCTTGTTGATACGAAAACATACATACACGGGTATCCGTTCTTAGGGTTGAGATCACAACACTTTTATAAACAGAAAATATAGGATTTTCTGGGGAAATACACAACTAAACAATACCTTTTCTTACAACAGAAAATACAGGATTTTTATCCGGATTACATTTTTATATACATTCCTAAAACAGCAAACATACATGCATTAATACTTGATTTAGACACATTACTTTCAAACTACTTTATAGAAAATATCGGATTTTCTGGCGTTTTACGAACAATAAAAAAAATTTCATTCAAACATGCTTATGAACTCACCAACATTATATATGTTGACGTTTTCAAAATAACTTGTATTCTCAGGGAATCGTTAAGCGGAAAGGCCAGCAAGAAATGTGGAATTTGTTATATTTTGTTATCATCATACATTGAATATTTTGACATGTAGTTTATGATACTATAGTTGATGTAAACAATGTTGGTTGTATTTTGATATGTATGATGATGGTGTTGTCTTGTTTCAATTATGTACATTGTGATGATATTACAAGATGAAGTCACGCACAAGCCCCCGGACGTTTTCCGCCGTCTGGTTCGGGGGTGTGACATATATATATATATATATATATATATATATATATATATATATATATATATATATATATATATATATATAACTAAGTTATTGTAATTTGTTTTAGTTGGATAATTTGGGTAGAGTAACAACTAGATATTGAGTTATCCAAAAGTTTGGCCAGTGAAACAACTAGGTATGATGTTCCCTAAAAGTTTAGCTAAAGTAACGACTAGGAGTTATGTTTTTCATGTAGGTAAGTCAGCGTGATAGCTAGGCATACTATTATCCAAAAAAGTTGGGCAGTATATCTACCATGCATAATATTACCCTAATACACTAGTTATAATTATATAACCAATACTATACTGTTAGTAATAAGTATGAAATCATTAGTAGTATAATATGTATCCCCCCTGTAAAAGGTTTGAAAACTTGAAAAGTGGGGCTGTGAACTCACCCGTGAAGGTGAACCGTTGACGTAGAGTAGAATTGGGAAGTCGAAACTCGAGTGTCGCTCGGGAGCTATGGGGCATAGAAATCGATATATATATATATATATATATATATATATATATATATATATATATATATATATATATATATATATATATAGAGAGAGAGAGAGAGAGAGGGAGAGAGAGGTGTGGATGTGTGAAAATTGGACTACCGGAGCTTGCTATAGATAGCAAGTTTTTGAGGGGCACGTCGTGCGTCAAGCCGCGCATGATGCACGCATGGCTCCATCAGGGAGCTGACACATGTCCTCCATACATTGTTCCCCGTCACTCGTATCCTGACGGATCTAGACGTCAGAAAGGCACAATGTGCGCGACGAGAATTCAGTTTTCTAAATTCCCTAACTCCCGCGTATGAGTTCGGTTTGTAATGATTCTTATATCCATTTGTAGGTCTTGACGTACACTACAACTTTCCTTTTGGTTGTTTTGGGCTAATTTTCACTTTTATTTATAGCCTGTATTTTATAACCGTTATGATTTTATAAAAATCATAACTCTCTTGTTTGGGTTCCGTTTTAAGGTTTCTTTGTCTCAAAATTCCTATTTTGAGAAGTACTATGATTCTCCTTTTGGTGACTTTTGCTAATAGTCAACCGTTCTCTTTGTAGTTTTCGATGTTCTAACTTTTCATGTGCGGCAGATTTTTTATTTACTATAAAAGTCAGGTTGTTACAACGTTTATATTTTTGGAACCCCATTGATGTGTACATTGTAAAAATGTTAACCTACTCATAAGACGACATGATTTTTCTTGCACTTATTTCTGAGCCTAATATTTTACGTAGTCGTTTAAATTAAGGGAAAAGTCGAATATATTTGTTCATATATCGTATTACTACAGTGTGGTCCTATTACATGATTCCGAACTGTTAAGTTCTAATGGTGGTTGGTGACATGTTTTATGGGTTGTTACATCCTCCCCCCACCCCCACCCCCCACTGTTAAAGGAAATATTGTCCCGAAATTTAGTTTGTGGTTGGAACGTTATCAAACAAATGAGGGTACTTGATATTCATCTGACTATGGGAATGTGGCTCTACTTCAGTCTCTTAACCACTCGGTACATGATCTTGATTGGTTACTCGACAAAATTTAGTTTCCTGGCGACTTGAATTTCTTCGAGAGGAATAACAAGCGTATCCTCAAAGAGACATTTCTAGAGATTTTATACGGGGAAGACATCATATACGATGCTAAGTTCCTGGAGAAATGCGAGCTGGTAGGACATCGGGCCTACTCTAGCTAGGATTTCGAATGTCCTATATACCTTCGATTGATCTTGCCCCATTTTCTGAATCTGATTACTCTTTTCCAAGGATATACTCTTAACATGACCTTGTCTCCAACTTGGAATTCAAGAGGTTTTCGTCGGAAGTCAACGTATTTCTTTTGGAAATTGTGAGTGGTTTTTAGTCGCTCTCTGATCTGCACGACCTTCTCAGTAAACTGGTGAATGATCTTCAGTCATGTTAGCAAGGAGTCTCCTGTGAGTTTCTTTGCTAACTGGGTGTCACCAACTTCTACCCAACATATCGGTGAATGGTACTTCCTACCATATAGTGCTACGAACGGTTTGTCCTTGATGTTTGTGTGGTAGCTGTTATTGTAGGAGAACTCAACCAAGGGTAGGTGAGTATCCCATGCATCTCCACAGTCTATCACACATGCTTGGAGCATATCCTCGAGCGTTTGGATAGTCCTTTCACTTTGACCATCTGTATGCAGATGTTAGGTTGTACTCATGTTAAGTTGTGTGCCTAATGCTCGTTGCATCGTTTCCCAGAATCGGGATGTAAATCTACTATCTCTTTCTGAGATAATAGATGTCAACATGCCATGTAGCCTGACTATCTCTGTGATGTATGTTTTGGCAAGCATTTCCGCCTTGTCTATTTCCTTGATTGGCAAAAAATGGGCGAATTTAGTCATACGATCGATTACTACCCAAATAGTGTCGTACCCACCAGGTGTCTTAGGTAGTTTTGTGATGAAGTCCATAGCAATTTTCTCCCATTTCCACTCAAGTATTTATGGTTGCTGTAGCAGACCTGAAGGTTTTTGGTACTATGCCTCGACCTTAGCACATGTCAAGCATTTGCTGACATGGGTGCCGATTTCTACCTGTAGGTACGGCCACCAATACCTTTTCTTTAAGTCAAGGTACATCTTGTCAGATCCTGGGTGAACTTAACACCTTGTCTTGTGAGCTTCATCCAAGACCAAACTCCTGATATCTCCGAACTTTGGTACCCAAATTCGATCCATGAAACATAGTGTTCCATCATCCTTGGACTCGAATTGTTTTTCCATTCCTTGCAGGCATTCCTCTGCCTTGTTTTCTTCCTTAAGAGCTTACATTCGAGCTTATCTGATTTAGGCATGAAGATTTAACTGTATAATCAGGTTGAGTGCTTTCACTCTGTGAGGATTAGCTTATTCTTTTCTGCTTAAGGCATCGGCTACTATGCTCGTTTTGCCTTGGTGATATCAGATTTCACACTCATAGTCATTCAGTAGTTCTATCCATCTTTGTTGTCTCATGTTAAGTTCCTTTTGATTGAAGACGTGTTGAAGACTCTTGTGGCCAGTGTATATGGTGCACTTGGTTCCATACAGTTAATGTCGCCAGATATTTAAGGAGACATTACAGCTCCCGACTCTAAATCATGGGTGGTGTAATTTTTCTCGTGCACCTTAATGTGAGGCGTCACAGTAGACGACAAAATCTTCAGCTCCTTCTGGGAGTGCCAGAAATGGTGCACTACACAACATATACTTTAACTTTTGGAACGAGGACTCTTGTTTTTTTCATATTTGAACTTCATGTCCTTCTACGTCAATGTCATGAACGGTTTAGTTAGCTTGGATAAGTTCACGATGAATCTCCGATAATAGGCTACCAATCCTATGAATTTGTGCACCTCAATCGGTGTTATATGTGCTTCCCAATTCTTGATTGCTTTGACTTTGGAGGGATCAACGTGTATCCCCTTGTTGTTGACCACGTACCCTAGGAAATGTCCTTCACTAATGCAAAATTCACATTTCGAGGATTCGGCGTACAATTTCTCTTTTCTTAGCAGCTCTAGGATAATTTGTAGGTTTTGGCTGTGTTCATCCTCTGTTCGTGAGTATATCAATATGTCGTCAATAAATAAATCACAATTTTGTCTAGGTAGGGTTTGCAGGCACGGTTCATAAAGTCCATAAACACAGTTGGGGCATTAGTTAATCCAAATGTTATAACCAAGAACTCGCAGTGTCCATAATGAGTCTTGAATGTTTTCAGAACATCTTCCTCTTGTACCCGAAGTTTATGGTATCCTGAACTTAAATCGATCTTTGAGTTGTAGCTTGATCTTTGCAACTGTTCAAATATATCATCGATTCTTAGGAGCGGGTAGCTATTCTTAACTGTTAGCTTATTCAGCTCCCTGTAGTCTGTGCACATTTTGTACGATCCATCTTTCTTCTTGACGAATAAAACCGAGGATCCCTAAGGTGAGAAACTTTGTCTCATGAAACTCTTTTCATGAAGCTCTTGAAGTTGTCTTCGTAATTCTTGCATTTCCAAGGGGGCCAGTCTGTAAGTAGACTTTGCTACTAGACTGCTCCTGGGACCATGTCAATTCGAAATTCGACTTCGCGAATCGGGGGTAATCCTGGTAAATCCTTCAGAAATACATCATGGAAATTGCATACTCAAGGTATGACCTTCATTTCCTTCTTCTCGCTCCTCTGATCTATGATGTGGGCTAAGAAAGTGTAGTTCTTCTTATGTAGGTACTTATATGCTTTTATACAGGAAATGATTTTAACGCCTTTGCTAGGCTTATCCCCGTAGATAATCAGGGATTCTCCGTTGGGTAAGGATAATACTATACATTACTGGTGGTATCCAGGGTTTTCATACAATACATTACTATACTTAACCACTGGTGGTATCCAGGCATTTCATACAAGAGTTTTCATACAAAACAATACAATACAAAACAGCTGGTGGTATCCAGGGATACATACAAAGAGATTCATATACAATTACAGAATACAGTAACAAACACACATTTTCGTCTTAAGATCTAAGACTAATTTTCACTACTAAAGAAAATATTGGATTTTCTTGAGAAACATACAAACATTTTCACAAATTCAAAGACAAGATTTCAATACAAAAACATACTTATGAACTCACCAAATTAAATGTTGATACACTTTCAAAACTACTTGTATTCTCAGGGAACCGGTAGACAGGTACATCCGCAGGTTTTGAGAAGACGGAGCTTTTAGAGTCAAATCTTTTATACTTTTGTTATACATTTTTGATATCATACAAATTATGTACTGAACAGATGTAAATACTATATTCAATCAATGTAATGGTTGTGTTCACTTTGATTACTATTATGCAACTGTTGTGATACTGAACACGACGTCCTCCGTCCCCGAACGTTTCCGCCGTTCCGGTTTGGGGGTGTGACAGATTGGTATTAGAGCATTGTTTATAGTGAACTAAGTATATCAAACCTTACAAGATATACAACTATAAACACTATGGGGCCGAAGCGCTCTGAACTAAAAGTATACTTTTAAAATATAAATATTTTATAAGAAGTATACAAGTATACATACATACCAGAAATAGTATCACAAGAAGAACGAAACAAAAGTATTTAGATGTTGTACACTACGGTTAAATCTGCGTAGTTATGTAATCATATGTGGGATAAATATAGCCTGATCAACTATATTTATTTGAGATATGACCAACATGTGTTTAGGAGTGATAGTGGTGTTGCAACAAGTCTAAAACTTACCAAACTCTATTCAAAGGCAACACTAGAAACTAGCATACAGTTAAAATACTATAGGAGTATTTTATAGCACTACAATACTAGGGCCAAACACGTGAAAACAAAGAACTCTTACTAATAGATCTATAATTACTAAGTATATACATCTAAATTATATATAAGTAAGATTTCATAGACTCAGAATAGGTGGTTTAACTATACTTCCTGTTCCTTGTTTGGTTGTGGACTTAGAGTAGGATCACTTAGTCGAAGGTCTATTTGATTTTAGTATATATAGTTTGTGTACACTATGCGATTATAGGGGGATAAAACACGAACCACACTATATAAATTCATTCTAAGTGTTGCTATTAATTTCATGGCAATTGTTTACTTGTATTAGTAAACTTCCTTTGTAAATCGCTTAATAGAACACTATAACTATTAGGATTAGATATATCTCGTTCATTATCACCTGACTCATGACCCCTATGGAGGACTTATTGTTACTTTCTCTTTAATCGTTATAGAGAAAGATGCCTCCAAAGAAGTCCAACAGGAAGAAAAGCAACACCTCGACAAACCCACCACTCCAATTTGACCCTGCTGTCTTCCAAGCAGCAGTGACCGCCGCTGTGGCTGCCGCAATATCGCAGATCCATAACAGCGGCACTAGCGGATCGGGTAGTGGTACCAATCCTCTTAACCTCGGGGGTAGCCAAGGACACCCGAAAGAGTGCTCCTACAAGGATTTCACAACTGCTAAACCCAAATTCTTCGATAGCACTGGAGGTTCCATTGCCTTAACTCGTTGGTTCGAAAAGACCGAATCAATCTTTGAGATCCGTGCATGCCCCGAGTCAAGCAAAGTAAAATTTGCAACATGCACTTTCACCGATAGAGCTCTAACTAGGTAGAACAGCCAAGTTAAATCCCTAACTCTTCTGGTAGCTAACTCTATGAGTTGGGACGATTTGAAAGAACTGGTGCTCGCTGTGTATTGCCCACGGGGCGAAATGAAATAACTGGAGCAGGAGCTCTGGAACCTGAAGATGAAGGGTTCCGATATCGCTGCTTACACTGCACGGTTCAGTGACCAGGCTCTACTTTGCCCCGAGATGGTCACTCCGGAGAGCAAGAAAGTAGAGAGGTGCATTTGGGGACTAACTCCCCCAACTCAAGGGAATGTTCTGTCCGCTAAGCCACTTACCTTCGATAGTGCCAAGCATTTGGCACAGACACTGATAGATCATGGAGATAGCCAAGACTCCATGAAAGTCATCCCTGAACAACCCAAAGAGGGTCACAGCAAGAAGAAGTTCTGGAACAAGCTGAAAGGTCAATCTCCGTAGGAACCCTCCAGGAAACAACAAATAGTGGCAGTCCATGCTGCTACCGTTCCTGCTGCCGCTCCCACTACTCAAACAACTCACCGTCGATATGCTGGGAATCTGCCAAGGTGTGACAAATGCAATTTCCATCATCACAGGCCTTGCCGTGAGTTGCAATGAAATAATTGCAACAGAAAGGGGCACACAACCTGTTTTTGCAAGACACCAGCACAACCAACCAACCAAACCCCCAGAGCTGGAGTAGGCCAAGCCTGCTATGGATGTGGTGAAGTCGGGCACTACAAGAGGGATTTGCCGAAGGCAAGAAATGCTGGAAACACAGAGAGAGTGCTTTCAATGGGGCAGGAGGAAGCACTAGCTGATCCTACAGTAGTCATGTGTACGTTCCCACTCGATAACTCTTATGCATGCATTCTCTTCGATAGTGGTGCGGAAAGTAGTTTCGTTAGCCATAAATTCAAACACCTCCTCAAACATAAACCACAATCACTATATGAATCATTCACCGTCGAGATGGCTAACGGGAAGAAAGAGAGCACTAACGACTGTTGAATCATAAAAGTGACCCTCTTGAACTTGGTCTACCGCAATCATCAAGGATCCGCAACCAACTCTTATCAGTAATCTCATCCGAAGTCATCATCAACCGCAGTTCCTCTTTGTAGTTTACTTAGCTTAAACTTTATCTACTTTTGTTAGAATACTATCTATTGTCCAGTATGCCTTGCATGGCTACTCTTAGATAGCTGATCCAGTGTAATATTTGAGTCTCTATATATAGAGCTCAATCTTTCTCTTTCAATACAACTCTTACACATCTCTCTCTTACATCTATCTGATTACGCATCTTGTTCTATTACTTTCTCCTTCTTACTCTCAAATATCACTTGAATACAACTAAATATTATCTCTCTTCGGAGCAAGTCATTCGTGACTTAATCACTAAGTTTGATCTCACTTACTAACTTGGTCTGAATGCATTCCTTGTTAAGAATCAAGTTATGTGTATACTTGATATAACACCTGCTGCCATTTATATTTCCTTACATTTCCGCAACTAATTTTCTAATTATCTAACTCATTAACTTATTATTATTGTTGAGCTTTTAGATCCTTTGAGATAAACTATTCCACAACTATACTTGTTCTAACGTTTGTTCAAGTTTGTCTCAAGTTTTTCTCTCAACAATTGGTATCAGATCCATTGTGGTTGCTTTTTGAAGCTAAAATCTGATTTTCAAAAGGCCTTCTATACCAATGAAGCTCATTTCTTAAAAAAAACTTTTCAAAAAAAAAACAAGGATAAATGGCACAAGCGTTATCTTTGAACGTTTCCAACAGTGTTGGTGGTTCAAATCGAGCCCCAATATTGGTAGCAAATGAATATCATCACTGGTCTCAGAGAATGGAAAGATACTTAAGGAGACTTGGTAGAGATGTATGGCGATCCTTTGAAGAAGGACCAAATGTCCCTGTTCTTACACCAGTTCAAACTGACGACGCCACAGCCAGACTAGGAGGAGGTCAACCATTCATGAACCGTCCCACTAAAGATGACTTTGATAAAATGGAAAATGATGTTGTTGCTTTTTATGAAATCTCTTGTGGATTTGCTCCTGACAACTTCGACATTATCATAAACTGCAAATCAGCAAAAGAAATCTGGGAAGTTCTAAAAAATTTGTATGAAGGCTCAGAACAAGCTCAAGATAAGAAGCTCACGACTGCACTCAATGAGTTCAACAATTTCAAAGCTCATACTGGCGAAAGTTTGGAAGACTCCTTCAAAAGGTTCAACCTAATAGTCACTAAGTTATCTAACGCTGGCACCATCCGCAGTAACCATGAAACAAACCTTCAGTTTCTCAATGGTTTGGGAAGACATTGGACTACTGCTAAGATGATAGTTCAAGGGGATAGGAAGATTCATTCTTTGTCTCTCTACAAGCTTTACGGAGAACTGCAAGCACAGGAATCCACCGTACTCAAAGATTGTGCTGACTTCGGAGGACCACTTGCTCTCATAGCACAAGCTCCACATAATCAATCCTACTCTCCCTCGTACGACACTTCTCCGCAGTCATACGAAGCTGACTTAGTGTATGATGATGAAGAAGAATTTCATAAGGCTATTACTCTTGTTAGTCAACAATTCAACCGACTACCACCTTCTTCCTTTCGCAAGAATCAGCAGTTCAACAAACCTCCATTCAACCGTAACTTCAATCCGCAGAATAACCATTCTCGATATCCCAAAAGTTCTCATCCGCCACCGCAATCACAAAATACTCAAACAAAGGAGGCACCGCAGTCCATCCAAACCACTGACTCCGGTACTCCCTCAGAATACAAAAGTAATGTTGTGATTTGTCACAAGTGCAACAAAGAGAATCATTTTGCAAAAGATTGCAAGGCAAATGTAGTGAAAGACAGAGCATTCTACCTGAGAATGGCTCAAGAATTGGAAGAAAAGGAAAAGGCTAGGGCATACGTAGCCCATGTCAAAAGAGACCATCAAGTTTGGTCATCCGGAGATAAAGAAGAAGCCATCAGCAATATCAAAGGAAAAGGCAAGATCTACATGTTGGCAACTACGGATGATGATGGTTCTACTAAGCTGGAAAAGAACTACTGCTACATGGCGAAATGGATGGAACTCTAAGCATCGTCGAACAGGTAAAACTCATGATTCAAACTCTAAACTATAGCATGCATGACTGTCAACCCTTCAAAGACAATCTCAATGACACATGTGTTGCCGTCCTTACAGACTATAACAAAGCATTAGATGAGAAGAACATTGCGTCCCAAGAGATGTTTCACGTAAGAGGAAGACTGGACAACAAAAGACTCAAAATGGCTATGTTAGAAAAGGACTTAGAGTTAGAAAAAGATGCAAGAATGTTGAGTGAAACACAACTAGAGATAGCTTTGAACCAAAGAGATTTAGCTCAGAGTGAGATTGTACGCTTAAATCTATTAATAGAAAAACTGTTCAATGAAGTGAAGCTATTGAAAATTTGGTGAATAATGGAACTGTGGACAATACATATAATTGGGGTTGGTCCAATGGATATCCTACCGCAAAGAATTCCTCACCCCGGTTTGACAAAGATCGACTGTATGTCCCTCCGGACCGAGAATTTCATTTCCCAGTCAATGACAAAATATTTCTTGAAGATATCAAAGCCCACTTTGGTGGACTTGACGATCAGAGTAACAATTGTGTTATCGAGGAAATTCTCCCTGAATTTTCTAATCCTATTAATAACACAACCTTTCCCAGTTCTCACACTTCATCAGTTGCTGATGAGGAAATGGTTTTGGAAGGTCTTGAAGTCTCAATGGACTTCCCTTCTCTGCCGTCAGACCGTAGTATCCTTTATTGCAGTCAGGGACCGCAGTCTCTCCATCTACCTTCCATCAACTGTCCCACCAATGGATCTACTCGGACTTATTCTGCGATTGTTCAAAACTCTAAACCGCAGACCTTAGTCAAAAGTATCGTGACCATCCAACCAATTCATCATGAACTGCCAATCGAAAATTTTGAAGTTGGTCAATATTCCTTGAATCCAGAACTCTGCAGTTCGGATGAATCAAGTCCTCATTTTTGAAAATTACCAAATGTGTCAAGGAAACCACAACTAAATGTCACTGACTGCGGTTCTCCTAAAACCGAGGCAAAAAGGGCTTTCAAAGAAGAAATTCGATCCCGTGGCAAAAAGCAGGAAAATCTTTCAAAACAAAAACGATTTGTCAAAATTCCTAAGTCTAGGAGCCCAGAAAAACTTGTTTTCTCAAACTATTTGCCCAAAAACTCTGCAGTCAAGAAAACAACGAAAAAGGAATATACAGTTTCTAAATCCATTCCAATTTCATCTGACACAACCCAAAAGAAAGTAAAGTCTTTTCGAAGCAGAGGTTTTCAAATTTATTCCTCAGATGATCCAAAATGGAAGGGTATTTTGCCAACTCCAACACTTTTAAAGTCACCTCAAAGTTTTAAGAAATCACTTCACAAAAAGTCTACACGTGTTTTTGCAACTGCAAAATCTGCTTTTTCAAATCCCACTGTCAGATCTCACAACCCTCGTACTGGTCACAAGAATACTCCCTCACCCAGAACTGCACACAAGCGTACTCCCTCTCAAAAACCGTTGACTAAACAAAATGTCAGGACGAATAATCAATGTTCTGTTTGCAAGTGTCAGTGTCAAAAGATTTCTTCTCATGTCAAATCTCGTGTCTCTCAAAAACCTCGTAACTTTTCTCAATCTCACAAACATTTTTCTCAATCTCAGATAACTCCAAAAAATCGCAAACACCCAGGACTAGGTCTAGAAGTTGACATAAAACCTGTCCCTGCAACCTCGTATCATGCATCATTTAAGAACTCATATATTGCCCCGGGCTTCAAACTAGTTTGGATGCCTAAACTAACCGTGTAATTCTCAGGCCTTGTGCAAGGAAGAACAACAAGAAGAGTGGTTAATCGACAGTGCCTGCTCCTTGCACATGACCGGAAGGTTAGAATACCTTTGGGATTTCAGGCCAATTTGCAACGGTGGAAATGTCACATTCGGCAACAATGCGTATGGGATAATCTGAGGTTATAGTGTTCTTACTATGGGAAACTTCTCTATTCAAAAGGTTGCTTATATAGAAAGCCTTAAACACAATCTCATCAGTGTTGGCCAACTATTTAAGGCAGACCATTGAGTTGAATTTGATGACCAATTTTGGTATGTAATGACAAGTGATAAAAGCACATGTCTGATCAAATCCCGATCCGAAAGTACTATGTATCCTCTGGACTTCTCTCTAATCATAGGAAAACCGCAGTTATGCTTCCTATCTAAAGCAGTATCTGAAGTCAGTTGGCTATGGCACCACAAGCTAGCTCATCTCAACCTTAGATACATCAACAATTTCGTCACCGGGGAACTAGTCCGAGGTATTCCAATCCTCAAGTTCAGTAATGATACTCTCTGTCCTGCATGTGAATGTTGAAATCAATCCAAAGCAAGTCATCCTATGGTGATTGATTCCTCAATTTCTGAACCACTGGAACTCCTGCACATTGATCTCTGTAGTCCATCTACCATAGCCAGTCTTCATCACAAGAAATACATACTGGTTATAGTTGATGACTTCACACGGTTCACTTGGGTCTTTTTATTAAGACTCAAATCAGAAACTCCGCAGATACTGATCAATTTTATCAAGGAAATTGAACTCCAGATCAAGTTACCAGTACGACGCATCCGAAGTGATAAATGAACCGAGTTTACCAACCATCTCTTAAATGGTTTCTTTGTTTCAAAGGGCATCACTCATAACTTCTCAGCTCCCTACACACCGCAACAAAATGGGGTAGTAGAGCGTAGGAACCGCACTCTAGTAGAAGCAGCCAAATCTATGCTCAATTTCGCACACCATCCTCTCTACTTCTGGGCCGAAGCAGTGGCCACAGCTTGCTTTGTGCAGAACCGAAGCATTGTGTGCAAATGTCTCAGTAAAACACCATATGAGGACCTTAACAACCACAAGCCAAATGTGCGATTCTTCCATATCTTTGGGTGTAGATGTTTCGTAATCAACAACAGAGAACACCTTAATAAATTCGCACTGAAGTCTGATGAAGGCATCTTCCTTGGCTACTCAACAAACAAAGTTGCTTATAGGGTTCTCATTAGGCGCACAAGGCTAATAATTGAAAGCTTCGATGTCAAATTCGATGATTATCACATCCGCAACATCGCTCCATCAACCGAACCCACAACAATTCTAGAAAGTTATATTCCTGCTTCTTCGGGTCCACTAAACCTAGTTGAAGTAAACTATGATGATCTCTTCGACTCTGTAGAAACAGCCAAGTTATCCGAAGTTCTTGTGTCCCCAGAAGCTCTACAGTAGCATGCTGACGTATCTGGTCCTACTCCATCCGATGATGTATCACTAAATACTTCCACCTCTCCGGTTGAGGGGGAAAACTCAACTCTGGACCATACAACAACCATCGAGGTTCCAGTACTAGAAGATGCAGCTCCAATCCCTCTTCGCAGAGGATTTCAACCATCAAACGTGTCTTCGGACTCGAATGATGAAAACATAGAGAACATTGATACAAGAACAAACTCGAGAATTATCACGCTCCCATCTGCAATCCAGGGGGAACCTTCTCAGGTTCAAGGCGAACTCCCGTCTACAATCCAGGGGGAACCTTCACCATCTGCCTAAGAAAACTCTGATCCCACCTTTCCAATTCAAGACAATTTAGCAGGTTGTTCTCAAGTCCAGGGGGAACTGCCATCTCCAACCGTAGAGTCTTCTGATATTGAATACATTCCCTCTACCTTAGCTTTTGATCATCTGCAACCCCGTCTACATGTATGGACGAAGGACCACCCACCAGGTCAAATCATCGGCAACCCATCCGCAGGTATCCATACTCGATCTTCCAAGGATTTATCTGATCACTGTCACTACGTAGCATTTATGTCTTCGGTTGAGCCCCGAACGATCAGAGAAGCATTACTAGAACCAGACTGGATATCCGCAATGCAAGAAGAGCTAGAAGAATTCAAAAGAAACAAGGTATGGCAGCTCATTCCGAAGCCGCAAGGTCACACTATTGTTGGTACTAGATGGGTGTACAAGAATAAGTTGGATGAATCCGGTGCGGTCGTCAGAAACAAGGCAAAGCTAGTTTCCAAGGGATATAGTCAACTTGAAGGTATTGACTATGATGAAACGTATGCTCCGGTGGCACGAATGGAAGCCATCCGAATCTTCTTAGCATACGCAGCTCACAAGAACATCAAGGTACATCAAATGGATGTGAAAAGTGCTTTTCTCAACGGTGAACTAAAAGAGGAGGTTTATCTTCAGCAACCTCCGGGCTTCGAAAGTCTTGAATTCCCAGACTACTGCTACAAGCTTGAAAAAGCAGTCTACGGTCTAAAGCAAGCCCCAAGAGCGTGGTGCGAGACTCTCTCTGAATTTCTTGTCTCTTCCGGATACAAAAGAGGAGTGATTGATCCCACTTTATTTAGAAAGGCAAATGGTAATCACCTTATCCTTGTACAAATATATGTGGATGACATCATCTTCAGATCAACTGATCAAGGATTGGTGGATGAATTTGCTAAGCTCATGACCAACAAGTTCCAAATGAGCATGAATAGAGAGATTAACTTCTTTTTTGGACTTCAAGTGAAACAAGTCCCTCAAGGGATATTCATCCATCAGGAGAAGTACACCACTGAACTATTAAAGAAATACTCAATGGACAATTTTTCTTCGGCTAAGGTCCCCATGGCCTTCGGATATAAGATATCTGTTGATCCTTCCGGCAAATGAGTGGATCACAAGATTATAGAGGTATAATTGGCTCATTGATGTACCTCACCGCAAGCCGTCCAGACATTGTCTTTGCAACAGGTGTATGCACAAGGTACTAGGCTGATCCTAAAATGTCACACATGACCGCAGCCAAGCAGATTCTAAGATACTTAAAGGGTAGCAAGACTCTTGGTTTATGGTACCCCGTAGGGAATGACTTCAGCCTACAAGCATTCACTGATGCGGATCATGCCGGATGCAGACTAGATCGAAAAAGCACCTCCAGTGGATGTCAATTTTTGGGTGGAAGACTCGCCAGCTGGTCATCAAGAAAACAAAATTGTGTGTCACTGTCTACCACAGAAGATGAATATGTGGCTGCAGCCAGCTGTTGTTCACAAGTTTTGTGGATGAAAACACAACTCATAGACTACGGATACAGAATGCTGCGGATACCAATTTATTGTGACTCTGAGAGTGCTATAGCAATTTCCCAGAACCCAATTCAGCACTCTAAGACAAAGCATATTGAACTACGGTATCACTTCATCAAAGACCACATCCTGAAAGGTAACATTGAACTAATTTTTGTCCATACTCATGAAGAGATTGTTGATGTATTCACAAAGGCACTTGACTCTACAAAACTCAACAGTTTCTTACAAATGTTAGGAATGATGAATCCGGACCCATAATTCTTTTTGAATTGATAGGTACCGCAGACCATCCTTGGTCTCTGTTGCGGTCCTAAGTGAAGTTATTTATGATAGATAGTTTTGGTATATCCTGTATACCGCAGTATATTCTATGTACCGCAACTATATTTCATATCTATCTTTCAAAGGTCCTTATTGTTTGTTGTTACTAATCTTTTGTTCAAGTGTTCTCCTCAGTTCTTCTACTGCAGTCATCTAACCATCCATCCGCAATGATAAAAGATCCATCCGCAATGAAGTCTCAATCCGCAATCACATTGATGGATCTCTCA
Organism: Lactuca virosa; assembly: GCF_052849685.1. Classification (NCBI taxonomy): domain Eukaryota; kingdom Viridiplantae; phylum Streptophyta; class Magnoliopsida; order Asterales; family Asteraceae; genus Lactuca; species Lactuca virosa. The sequence continues at coordinate 221,606,972 of NC_136429.1, read as the reverse complement.
ATTGCTTCATAAATTCTTGGAACATGGTGTGCTATTTAATGATCCTTCATTAAAAAGAAAAACATTCAAAATAAAAACATTCTTTGTGTACCATACCACTGTCTCAGTTCCACTTTTCAAATAAACCTTGTGTCAGACCTATTTTGGGCATGATGACAAAAAGAACAATTTTCCATAAAAGATCCTTTTTTTTAAACTCTCTCTTCCTATTACCCCAAAACGTCAAATCCGTTACATCTTCCCCTTTTATACAACGGATTAACCCCTCACCACACGTTCTTCAGACGTGATGTTTTAGGGATTGACATTTCATTAAATGCTAACCCTTTTTGGAAAATCTCAAAATTTTTAAATAAACCCTTTTCTCTCATCTGTGGCTGAGATTTCCTCTCCTAATCAAAGAAAACTACCCAAACGTTTTTACCTTATCCAATTTCACCTAGGGTAAAACCAATAACTGCTTCAAATCCTCCACTATAAAACCCCCTTCTTCTTCCCCAAGAAAGCTTTTACGCTTTCTGAACATCAAACTTCTTTTCCTTCATCTTCTTGCACTCTATTTTCCTGCAAGCTTTTCAAACTCTTCTAAACATGGTGAAATCGGGCATCTCGAAGAAACTCTCCAAGGCATCTGCCTCAGCAAACCCAACTGGTTCAGAATCTGCTTCAAGGAACCAAATGCCAACGATTGCTTCAAGCAATTTTAGGGCTGTGTTCGAAGAGCATTCCTCTTATAATGCTCCGATCAAGTTGATGATCAAATTCATTTCCAATCACCTACTGTTTGGTCCCTTCGACTCCTTCACAAATGTGGTTCCTCTATCAACCCTCTTCAAATGTGCCTTTTCTGCATATCGACCCCTCGAAAATCTTCAAGAAGTGCATCTGAATCTGGTGAACGATTCCTTGGTTATTCTGACCAAAGAAAAATTCCTCAATGCCATCAAGCTGTTAGTTCATCCTTCAACCAAGATCTTCACTCCAAGCATGGCGGACATTCTTACTGCACTTTACCAAATGGGATACCAAAAGAAGATTAAAGGCATAGGCGAGTTCAAGAAAAATCAGTTGTCTGTGGTGTGGCAATTCGTTTGCCACTTCGTGATCTACAGTCTGTCCGGCAGAACCAGAGGCACTGATAACATGGGCCTGAAGCTGTTAGAGTTAGTCTGGAGCATCTTCACTGGCCATGATGTCAACTACGGTCAGATCTTGTGGGATGACTTCTTGCAGTACATTCCCAAAGAGAGTCCAAGACAAAAACCTACCGAGCTCACCTTTGCATCTTTTTGGTCACTGTGCATCTCGGATCTTCATGCGGATGGAGGTCTAAGCATGGGCAACGATGTGAACCTCTTCATCACCAGAGATCTGAAAAGGTACAACCCTTCTAAAGATCAATCTATCTTCGGACCCATTAGACGACTACCATTCCATATCTTGTCCTCACTTGGACTTGAAAACATTGATGTCTCGGACCACATTGAGGCTACGGAAGGTATTGACCCATACCTTCCTACCCCGCCTCCACCTAGACAAGACTTATCTGCACCCATCAATCCTGATAGTACCGCAATCCCCTCTTCCACTACTCTATCCAACCTATCTCTCTCAAAGAGGCGCAAGCAGTTAGCCTCAGCCCGCCAAGGTCCCCGCAACACCAAGAAACATGGCACTCCAAAGAAAACGGATGCTTCCAAACCCACTGAACCATCCAAGAAAAGGAAACTCAAACAAACTGACTCCTCAGATGGCGAATCAACTGATAATCAATCACACTCTCACTCCAATGATTCTGATGATGACGCACAACCTATCTCCATCCTCAAGAAAAGAAAAACCAATCCCACTGGCCAAATGTGTGACTGGACTGATACCTTAGCCTCTCAAAAGGCTCCGGTAGTCCTTGGGGCGGCCGCATACCCATTCAATACCACCATCGAATTCCACTCAGATATAGAAAGTGTGTCTGTTTCACCTGAACGTGGAGAGTCACCCCCAGCTCACTCCCAAGGGGATGGAACTGGCCCTCGCCCTAAGGTCTCCAAGGCTTCCTGTCTACATTTCTTTTCTCCAGAGGAGTTGAACTCCATCCTTTTGTCTGTCACCCAAACATTGTAAACACCTTCCCAACCGCAGGGCAATTCTTCTGCCCTTGCCAGAACTGAGCCGAGGCCAGACTTGACCACGGGTCAAGGAGACCGAGGAAGCTCAGGAAATCCTACTCCGCTTCCATCTTTTGCAGGTGGTTTAGGCACGGTGAGCACAATTGTGCCAAGATCCATGGACCCGAGGGACACCTCGGTGCGATTCCAAGGATTTGACGGTGATGAATCAAATGACTCATGGTTACAATACCATCCGGTCTCAGAATCCGACATCAAGAAATATGCCGCTTTCCGCAGGGCATTTCAAGCAAGGAAGGACCAGCAAATCAAGCAACTTCAACAGAAACAACAAGAGATTCAATCCGTAGCCAAGTATTGGGCGGACGCCATCAATAACGCCAATAACGTAGCCACCATTCTGAAAGTACAAGAGTGGATGTACACAATGGCTAAAACAATCTGCAATGCTCAGTCCACTCGTGGTGGTGAAGGTACATCTAAACTCCCTCCAGCTCCAACTCCAACGGTTAGAGACTCTCATGACGATGGCACCGCAATAGAAGTTAGCTCCACTCCTACCTTCGGATTCGATGACTTTGATCTCAAGGAGGTAAATCAGCCTAACCCTTCTGATGACGATTTAATGATTTTTGATGAGGAAGAAGCATCGAGTGGTTCTCAACACTCAACCTTCAAGCCGAAAGAGAAAAAGAAGAAAAAGAAGAATGTTGTGTCTAGAAAAGAATTTCTGAGTCTACAAGCCAAAGTATATCAGATTCTTGCTGCGGTTAAGCCCACTCATCCACAACCTGAAGACCTACCAGGACCGCAGTTACTCATTGAAATAATTGAACGACTGAAAACTCGTGAACGCCTAGCTGCTGAGCGCATTTCTTTAAAAGTTGAAATGGGAATTCGATCCCTAGATACAAGTCGCCAGGCTGACCATAAGCAGTTTATGGCTGCTGCAGAGCGCCTCATCTCTGAGGTATTTGCAATCAAGGCAGATTTACAAACAGCCATTGTGGACCAGTCAACTCGCTCCCAAAAGCTGATAGCTGAAACTCATACTGCATATGAGTCCACCATATCGGTTCTTCAATCTACCATCAACAGGCTTCAACGTTCTCTGTCTTCAAACTTTCATGGTCCTAAGATTCTTCAACTCACCAAGGAGATACATCGACTGCTCTTCAACACCGCCATCCCAGACAATCAGCAACTGGCTGATGCTCTCAAAGCTCAATTCCAGGAGGTGTGTACTAAAGTCGATGGTCTTAAGGAATAGCTTGAGGAAGCTCCGGGTTTGCATTCCTCAAGAGGGAGAAGTGATGAAGACCATAATTCAAACAAAATCTCTCATAGGAGCCCCCCCATCATAACTGAAAAAGTTCCCTCACCGCAACTATCTCCTCACAAGAATCCAAGCCATCAAACTCCACCGCAACATCAGTCTCCTCCGCCAAAGAAAATCATTCAAGAAACTCCTTCCCTTGAGCGACCGGAGACTCCTCCCCACTTCAAGAATCTTGAATCCAACATGTCATCCGAACACTTCAATGACTCTCCCGCAATGAAACAAAAGAAAGCAGATTGGAAAGCAGCCAAATTTGCTGAACTTATCTGGAGAGAAAACGGATTCGACATCACCATGGATGAATCCTTAGTCAATTCCTGGATCAACCCCCACCGAAGACTGTTGGATGATGACTACAAACCCTATCTTACGTATGCTAAAACCCCTTCTGACGGTTACTGGGATGTTCCAATCTCTCCCAATGCTAAATACTTCACTGTATTTGAGCAGTTTGACCGCAGCGTACCTGATCACAAGAGACTGCCCATGGAATTTGAAAGAGTCAATCGATTCTTTGCCAAACATGCTTCTTCCATAGAAAAAATCTGGTCTAATGATAGACCACCCGCAATCAAGAACTTTAAGCCCCGGAAATTCATGAAAGCTGACTTCATCCAGTATACTCTTACAAGAAGGAATCAGGACTACGTCCGCACCCAAGCTGACTTCCCATGTATGAATCCAGAAGAAGTCTTCCTGATAGCAAAGGTGCTCCAACACAAAAGCGAGAAGTATCCGAAGATGAAGATAGCATGTGAAAGGGCAAGCACATTTCTAAGGGAAACTGTCTGTGACTTCGAAAAGATTGATGCAGACATTTACCCTACTATTGCCAAAAAGTTCGATCTACCACCACTTGATCCTGCACCGATGCCTACTGAAGGTTATCAAGAGAGATCCCTAGGTGCAATAAACATCCCAGAACTTGGAGTCATTTTCAAAAGAAAGGTCGATAAAACCAAATACTTCATTCCCATGACTGCCATGAATCGTCTCACAAGGAAGCAACTTGAAATTTGTCGAACCGCAGTTGAAAGATCAGAACACACTACTGCCAAAGTCAAGTTCCAAATTTTAAGAAGGATCACCTGGTTGGAGAATATTAGAAAGTTTTGGTGGATTCTCATCAAGTTCCTAAAACTTAATAACTGAAGAGAAGAGAAGTTAAAGAGGTCACTTAGGGGGAAATTGTTGAATCATAAAAGTGACCCTCTTGAACTTGGTCTACCGCAATCATCAAGGATCCGCAGCCAACTCTTATCAGCAACCTCATCCGAAGTCATCATCAACCGCAGTTCCTCTTTGTACTTTACTTAGCTTAAACTTTATCTACTTTTGTTAGAATACTATCTATTGTCCAGTATGCCTTGCATGGGTACTCTTAGATAGCTGATCCAGTGTAATATTTGAGTCTCTATATATAGAGCTCAATCTTTCTCTTTCAATACAACTCTTACACATCTCTCTCTTACATCTATCGGATTATGCATCTTGTTCTATTACTTTCTCCTTCTTACTCTCAAAGAACACTTGAATACAACTGAATAATATCTCTCTTCGGAGCAAGTCATTCGTGACTTAATAACTAAGTTTGATCTCACTTACTAACATGGTCTGAATGCATTCCTTGTTAAGAATCAACTTATGTGTATACTTGATATAACACCTGCTGTCATTTATATTTCCTTACATTTCCGCAACTAACTTTCTAATTATCTAACTCATTAACTTATTATTATTGTTGAGCTTTTAGATCCTTTGAGATAAACTATTCCTCAACTATACTTGTTCTAACGTTTGTTCAAGTGTGTCTCAAGTTTTTTTTCTCAACAACGACATATTCATAGGTTGTACCCTCACTCTAAACTACCACTCTTTTTCCATTGACCTTATGCCGGTCTCCATAAAACGCTTTGATGTCATCATCGGCATGGATTGGTTTAGCCCCAATCGTGCTGCTATTCTTTTTTTACGAAAAATCCATTCGCCTTAATCTGTCAAATGACGAAGCCCTCGATATTTATGGCGACAAACGCAGTTCAAACCTTCGCATCATATCTTGCATTAAAGCCCAAAAATACCTGCAAAAAGAGTGCCACGCATTCTTTTCCCATGTTATCAATGAAAAACAAGAATTTAAAGACCTCGAGAGCATCCCCGAAGTTTATAACTTTCTTGATATCTTCCCCGAAGATCTTCCAGGAGTTCCTCCCGAACGCCAAGTCGAGTTCCGAATCGACTTAATCCCTGGAGCTACCCCCGTACCCAAATCCCGTAATGTCTAGCTCCAACGGAAATGCAAGAATTATCTAGCCAACTAAACGAAATGCTCAGTAAGGGATTCATTTGACCAAGCTTCTCACCCTGGGGAGCACCGGTCCTGTTCGTTAAGAAGAAGGATGGATCTTTCCGAATGTGCATAGTTTATCGCGAATTGAACAAGCTCATTATTAAAAACCGATACCTTCTCCCGCATATTGATGACATCTTCGATCAACTCCAATGAGCCAACTACTTTTCAAAGATAGACCTGAGATCGGGGTATCACCAATTACGAGTCCATGAGAATGATGTTCCTAAAAAAGCATTTCGAACTCGTTATGGTCACTACGAGTTTGTAGTAATGGCCTTTGTTTTAACCAACGCACCCATGGTATTCATGGATATAATTAACCGGGTGTGCCGACCCTTCCTAGACAAATTCGTGATAGTATTCATAGATGATATATGTTGGGTTTTGGTATACTACAACATCTAATGGTGCACATACAACCCTAAATGCCTTGGATCTATGTTTTCTCTAAATATACATGCAATTTTTTTTCCAAAGCATTAAGCCTACAACTAGCATACAATTTGACACATAAATCATAAAAGCAAGCTAGAAGATTACCTCTTTGTTGTAGGTTGTACACATTGGCCTTTTAAGAGCTTAGTGCCTCAAGTGTTGCACCTCAAACAAGTCACAAATATCATGAACAATTGGAGAATATTGAGATTGAAGTTATGAAGCACAAAATCGGCTCAATGAACTCTTAGAACACTAGGGTGCCGATTTGGTGATTTACGGACTCCTTTTATAGTGTGGCATAACTAGGGTTACAACCATGCAAACCCTAATACTCCATGACCTTTCACATTACTTAGGGTCCATGGGTTAATGTCAAACCCCCAAACCGGAACGGTGGAAACGTTCGGGGGCGGAGGGCGTCATGTCCAGTATCACAACACATGCATTATAGTAATCAAAGTACAACAACCATTGCATTAATAGTGTATAAAATTTTACATAAGTGTTCAAACATTAGATATTTGACATCAAAAGTAGGTACAGTAATAGATAAAAGACACAACACGGTACTAAGCTGTCTTCTCAAAAGCTCTAGGAGTGTACCTGTCTACTGGATTCCCTGAGAATACAATTTATTTTGAAAGAGAGGATCAGCATTTAAGCTGGTGAGTTCATAAGCATGATTAATACTCAAATCAGTTTTCTCGTTATTTGATAAAGTAAACACGTTTTTCCCCTGGAAAATCCTATATTTTCTGATGTATTATACGGTAAGTGAAAGAGTGAAAGTTTCTATGTTCTTAAGTGGTATACCGTGTTATAGTTTACATAAAACCATAAAGAAAAGGCATTTTCCAATACGAAAATAGTATTTCATATTTATACTTTTATAATACTGTGTTATAGTTTTATAAAGACAAAACTATGTTAAGTTTTACTTATTCATACACTAATCATTTTATTCAATATCAAAATGTGAGTTATCATAACCATACTTGGTGACCAAGGATCGCCTGAACACGAAGTTCTTTAGGCGTCGCAATCGGTACGACATTTGTCACCACAGGTCTGCCGACCTAGCTGTTGCAAGCAGCTCTGGTGCGGGATTGTCAGTCCCTTATAGATCTATACACAAGTGTCGTGCTCTCCCTCGAGGAGACTCTGGTTATAATTTAAGGACTTGCGGGATACTTATAAAAGTATATGAAGGTTGCCTCACAAATGCTATATTGATGATTATGTATAGAATATTGACAAGTTACTAGGTAATAAATACTCAGTAGGTCAGTTTCATAAACTATATAAGATATACTTTATATGGTTGTTTTCTGATTGATGTTATCTAAAGAATGTTTTCTACTCATTTTCCGTTAAGTACTCTATTTGTTTTCTGTTATGAGCTTTAAAATGAATGAGTTCTCTAAACTATACCTATTATAGTTTAACTGTTGGTAAGAATCGGTAATTCTGTTATTCCATGAAGTTCACTGTTTGTACCAAATAGTACAAAACAGTTTGAAAACCCATTTATATTTATATAAATGTAATATTTATATAATTTTGATTAATTAGACCTTCGATTAGATAACTTTACCCCAAGCCCACAACCAAACAAGGAACAGGAAATGGGGTCAAATTATATATTCTAAATCTTTTGAATCCAAATTATATAACTTACACATATATAAATAGGTAATTTTTTATAATTATAACAATTTAAAAACTTAAAAGACATTTAAAAACATTTTTGATATTAACACAATTTTCATTGTGTTTCACCTGTATTCCCCCCCCCCCCCCAAACAGTTTAAAATCATAAAAATGTAGGGGTATGAACTTACCATATGTGGGTGATTCAACTGAAGATTTGATATAGGATGATAAGTTTCACGACTGAAGTCCCGAGGCACAAACGAGTCCTATTTAGCATACTAATATATATATATATATATATATATATATATATATATATATATATATATATATATATATATATATATATATACATTTAGCGAATCTAACCTCAAAAGTGTAAAGGAAATAATCTATGGTGTACGAAATACATACACAAGAAGTGTTAGAATCGAAAGTGGAAGGCTGAAAGGAGTCCACGGCCCAAAGATCTTGAAGATCTTGAGTTCACGGCCCATCTGGGTGTTCACGACCCAAGAACAGCTTGTGTTCTTAAGTTTACGGCCCAACTAGCTTGAAGAATGATGAACACTTGAAGTTCTAAGTCGATTCTAAGTTGAATCGAAGAGGATTTCACAAAAAAAGCAAGGAAATAAGGCGTTTCTCTTGGTCTAAAGGAGAGATGAGGGTTTTTGGATGATGATACTTGAGAGAGAATGGATGAGTTCACCGCTAGAAGTGAAGAAATGAAGATAAAATCGATCAAACACATATATATATATAGGGAGGAGTTCACGGCCGAAGAGTTCACTGCCGAGGGTTCACGGCCGAAGGTTCATGGCTCCGAAGACTGTTCACGACCGAAGCCTCGTCACAGCCGCAAACCGAAGCGAGTTCACGGCTCGGATGAAGAATGATGTGAGGTGTTCTCGGTTCCTGGTGTTTCACTTTTTAAACAAACAACACTTTCGGTACAAGGTTTATATACTTAAAAGCCATTAATCTAGTCATATAAGATAATAAAAGAAATGAGCTTGACCTTTACACGATACGTTTGACTTTTACAATAATAAAATTTTCGGGTTGTCACATCATCCCCCCGTTAAAGGGAATTTCGTCCCGAAATTAAGTCTAAGATATACACATGGACTAAAGGAAAAGAGGTGGATACTTATGTTTCTGTTGATCCTCAAGCTCCCAAGTGAATTTGGGTCCTCGCTATGCCCTTAAGTGGGCCCTCACTAACAGGATAGGGATTTGATTAGTCCTATCGACTTCGCTGACTAGGATTTCTACGGATTCTTCCACAAAGTTGAGGCTCTTGTTTACCTCGATCTAATCGAGTGGGATTAAAAAAGTCTCGTCGGAACAAACACTTTTCAAGTTAAAGACGTGGAAAGTAGGGTGTATGTTATTGAATTCTCGAGGTAGTCGGGGTCTATAAGCTACTAGATCAAATCTAGTAAAAATATCGCATGGTCCTATGTACCTTGGATTTAGTATTCCACGCTTTCTGAAGCGTATCATTCCCTTTCAGGGTGAGACTATCACATGACGTGGTCGCCAACCTGGATTTCCAAGGGTTCCTCCTATTGAAGGCGTAGCTTTTCTGTCTGACTCTGGAAGCTTTATGTCGCTCTCGGATTCGTACTATCTTCTCGGACACACGTTCTAGTAAGCTTCTCTATTTTGCCTGTTTCATTCAATTTTCAGGAAGTGTGCGGACTTGGTTAATCAGTCGACGATCACCCAAAATGGTATCAAGTCCACCTGTTGCCTTGGGTAACTTGATTATGAAGCCCATTGCAATCCACTACCACTTCCACTCAGGTATTTCTAGTTGTTGTAGTAAGCCTGCGGGCTTTTGCTCTGAAGTTCATGATAAGACTCATACTTGGCTCATCCACCATTACCTCGTGTATACAAGTCGTATATAATTTAGATTGACAAAATGTTTGGATGGGTGGCTCTGCCCCAAGTCCAAAACCAGACAAGGAACAGGAGATAGGGCGGAATCACACATCCTAAATCATGTTGAGTGTAAATTATATACCACTCTCGCCTATACACTTAGCAGCAATAGATTAACCTTATAAGTTCTTAGACTCTATTCTCGAACTTGAGTTGCGGCACAAGTGATCTCCCTATGAGATCTATTAGGGATACTTCGGGTGGTTACTGACTTCTGAGACTTCTTTGGTGCTTTTCGCTTTAATTTTCCTATCTACTGAGTAGACTAGAAGGGCGTGGTACCCCTCGCATGGGTACTTCTGAAGTTTCAAAGCGAGAGATGATATAAGGGTTCGTATTAGGTTTGCCGTTATCGATTGAAAGAATTTCGTTTGACAGTTGATTAAGGGAAAAGTTCTTTTACACAGCATATGAATTTTTCATGGTGAGGACCAATCCTAACCAATTCGGATGATGATGTCGGAACTTCTCGACTTAATAGATATTAAGTCGATTTGGAAGAAAAGATTATCACGACGATGTGCTAAATATTGCACATATGTTTTCAGTGCTTTCGGTTTTGTCCTTGATATTATTACCACAAACTTTTTCATCTGAAATTAACGAGCACTAACAATACGCGGTTTCTGATAATTAGAAATAATGACTTTCATGAAATGATCCCTACTAGGTCTCTCTATAACCGCTAGGTGTATACAAGTCATGTATAATTAAGATTGGAAAGACAGTTGACTGAGTGACCTTGCCCTAAATCAACAACCAAACAAGGAACAAGAAATGAGGCGAAATCACTCACTCTGGGTCTACAAATCTTAATTATAAATGACTCTAATGTGTACACTAAGCCATCATAGCTTACCTGTTAGAGTTATGAGTTTTATATGAGTGTTGTGATTTGGTTCGAACGAGAGAGTAAGTATAATTATGATTAGTTATTAGGATTTGGAAGCGTACCAAAAATCTAGCAGGGTTCTTTGATGTCTCCCCACGCTCGGGGGTCAAACTCCTCCTGTTCCCCCGTTATTCTTCTATGTTGGACAGTCCCTCTTGAAATGTCCTATTTCACCACAAAGGTGGCATATGGGACTGATTCACACATTGGTGGTTGAAGTAAGGTACTCATTCGGAATCCTACAGGAACGGGCAGTGTGCCCCTTCATGTTGCATCTAATGCAATGCGGCACTCGGCAGACTACATAATGATGGTAGTTGCACTTGCTGCAGTGTGGGAGGTTTCCTAAGTACGGTGTGATCGGTATTGGGATAGCAGGGGTTGATGGGGTTATTGACTGCCCCAGTTTGTTGCCCTTCGGTAGGTCCTTGAGTGGAACAACTCCCTTTCTCGTTCTCGAACTTTCGTTTCAGGATGTTAGGTTTGAGGTTTGGAGTGCCTTTACAAGTAGGCACTCGTTGCTAAAATTGGTTATCACTACGATCGGGATTGCAGATAACATTTCCACTAACATTTGCGTTGTTAGCATTAAGGTGAGCCATGACAGCTGCTACGGCTGTTGTGACTAAGGCTTGAAACGTAGCCGAATCTATCTGAAGGATTGGTGTTTTGCTTGTGGTTTGGTTACGTTTCTTCGGAGGCATGATTCTATTACACGATGAGAAAACGAGTTCGTGAGCCAGGACGGTTATCTCTAGATGTATTCTAATTATTTATATCTACATATAAATTTTTTGTTTTGTTATACGGTTCTCAATGTTTCGAACTACATCAATATGATGTATTCCTGGTAAAGGGAAGAAGTAAGTTTTTAGAATGGTTAAAAACCGAATGTCGTCCGAAATAAATTATCTTTGGTTGCTGGATATCATGTTCCAACTTTCGAAAAGATTTGAAAACAATTCGTAACAGAGTCTCATGCAATAGACTTATGAATTGTAGAAATAATGACTCTCAATTGAGACGGGAAAATGTGATAAGCTTAATACCTAACGTGAGTAGTATAATCACTAACTCACTAGGTTGTATCAATGTATTATTTATTAGAGTGACGCAAAAGGTACTCAAACACTTCGCATGTATCACGCGTGGTTTTCCTCTGTTCTCCGTTCTACTCTGGGCGGTAATGATTTGTTCTCTCCTGATATCTATATGGTGTCCTTCTCCTCCGTAGGTATATTGAATTCCTGTGTCGTCTTACTTCCGATTCTGACACTGATCCCCATTACTTCATAATGGAGAGTTTGACTCCCGGAAGTTCATGTGAACCTCTCATCGGTGTCCTTAATAAGGTAAAGGCACTTGGTGGTTTCTATAGTTTCTTTACTCCTCATCTGTTTCTTTCTCGGAATCCTCCTAATGAAACTCTGTTGGATCCTTGTTGATTCCTCCGTTGCTTGTTGTGGTGGGGTGGTTATATCTATCTAAGTGGTTTATAAGAGAATGGGAATGTCTAAAGAATCTATGAGATTAATAAAACATTTTCGTTACAAATACAATTTTACGAGGATGATCCATTCCGGTCTTTCTATAATCACATAGTGTGTACCGATTATATATAATCCAGATCAAATAAACCTTCGAATAAGTGATCCTACTCTAAAACCACATCCAAACAAGGAAAAGGGAGTAGAGTGAAAATCACCTATTCTAAGTCTATTGAATCTCAACTATATATAACTTTAACGTATACACTTACTAATTATAGACCTATCAGAAAGGGTCTTTTGATTCTCACCAAACTTATTTATGGTACTTAAAATACTCCTATTGTATTTTAATTATATGTTTGATTCTAGAACTTCTTGATATAAGAAGAGATAAGTTTTCAGTTTCGTGGCTATAGCATCATAAAATACTCCTATAGTATTTTAAACTTTATGTTTGGTTCTAGTATTCCTTTATGTAAATGGTTGGTAAGTTTTAGACTCATTGCAACACCTCTATCACTCCCAAACACATGTGGGTCGTATCTCAAATAAATATAGTTGATCAGGCTATATTGATCCCAGATATGACTACATAACTGTCCAGGTTTGACTGTAATGTCCAACCTCCAAATACTTTTGTTTTGTTCTTCTTGTGATACTTGTTCTAGTATATATATATTCTGGATGTACTTATACTTTTATAAAGTATAACTCTTGGTCAGAGTGCTTTTATCCCAAATTTATTTATAGTTGTATATCTTTTATGACTGATATACTAAGTTCACTATAAACAATGCTCTGATACCAATCAGTCACACCCGCAAACCGGAACGGCAGAAACGTTCGGGGGCGGAGGACGTCATGTTAAGTATCACAACATACGCATTATAGTAATCAAAGTACAAAAACCATTGCATAAATAATGTATAAGATTTTACATAAGTGTTCAAACATTAGATATTTGACATCAAAAGTAGGTACAGTAAAAGACAAAAGACACAACACGGTACTATGCTGTCTTCTCAAAAGCTCTAGGAGTGTACCTGTCTACTGGATTCCCGGAGAATACAAGTTATTTTGAAAGAGAGGATCAGCATTTAAGCTCGTAAGTTCATAAGAATGATTAATATTCAAATTCGTTTTCTCGTTATTTGATAAAGTAAACACGTTTTTCCCCTGGAAAATCCTATATTTTCATATGTATTATATGGTAAGCGAAAGAGTGAAAGTTTCTATGTTCTTAAGTGGTATATTGTGTCATAGTTTACATAAAACCATAAAGAAAAGGTGTTTTCCAATAAGAAAATAATATTCTGTATTTATACTTTTATAATACTGTGTTATAGTTTTATAAAGATAAAACTACGTTAAGTTTTACTTATTCATACACTAATCATTTTGTTCAATATGAAAATGTGAGTTATCATGACCATACTTGGTGACCAAGGATCGCCTGAACACGACGTTCTTCAGGCGTCGCAATCGGTAGGACATTTGTCACCACAGGTCTTCCGACCTAGCTATTGCAAGCAGCTCTGGTGTGGGATTGTCAGTCCCGTATAGATCTATACACAAGTGTCGCGCTCTCCCTCGAGGAGTCACTTGTTATAATTTCAGGACTTGCAGGATACTTATAAAAGTATACGAAGGTTTCCTCACAAATGCTATATTGATGATTATGTATCGAACATTGACAAGTTACTAGGTAATAAATACTCAGTAGGTCAGTTTCATAAACTATATAATATATAGCTTATAAGGTTGTTTTTTGATTGATGTTATCTAAAGAATGTTTTCTACTCGTTTTCCGTTAAGTACTCTATTTGTTTTCTGTTATGAGCTTTAAAATGAATGAGTTCTCTAAACTATACCTATTATACTTTAACAGTTGGTAAGAATCGGTAATTATGTTATTCCATGAAGTTCATTGTTTGTACCAAATAGTACAAAACAGTTTGAAAACCCATTTATATTTATATAAATGCAATATTTATATAATTGTGATTAATTAGACCCTCGATTAGATAACTTTACCCCAAGCCCACAACCAAACAAGGAACAGGAAATGAGGTCAAATTATATATTCTAAATCTTTTGAATCCAAATTATTTAATTTACACATATATAAATATGTAATTTTTGATAATTATAACAATTTAAAAACTTAAAAGACATTTAAAAACATTTTTGATATTAACACAAATTTCATTGTTTTTCACCTGTATTCCCCCACCCCCCTAAAACAGTTTAAAATCATAAAAATGTTGGGGTATGAACTCACCTTATGTGGGTGATTCAACTGATGATTTGATATAGGATGATAAGTTTCACGAGTGAAGTCCCGAGGCACAAACGAGTCCTATTCAACATATGAAGATATATATATATATATATATATATATATATATATATATATATATATATATATATATATATATGTATATATATATGTATACATTTAGTGAATCTAACCTCAAAAGTGTAAAGGAAACAATCTATGGTGTTAGAAATACTTACACAAGAAGTGTTAGAATCGAAAATGGAAGGCTAAAAGAAGTTCACGGCCCAACTAGCTTGAAGAATGATGAACAATTGAAGTTCTAAGTCGATTCTAAGTTGAATCCAAGAGGATTTCACAAGAAAAGCAAGGAAAGAAGGCATTTCTCTTGGTCTAGAGGAGAGATGAGGGTTTTTGGCTAATGATACTTGAGAGAGAATGGATGAGTTCACGGCCAGAAGTGTAGAAATGAAGATAAAATCGATCAAACACATATATATATAGGGAGGAGTTCACGGCCGAAGAGTTCACTGCCGAGGGTTCACGGCCGAAGGTTCACGGCTCCGAAGACTATTCACGGCCGAAGCCTCATTCACGGCCGCAAACCGAAGCGAGTTCACGGCTCGGATGAAGAATTATGTGAGGTGTTCTCGGTCCCTAGTGTTTCACTTTTTAAACAAACAACACTTTCAGTACAAGGTTTATACACTTAAAACCCATTAATCTAGTCATATAAGATAATAAAAGAAATGAGCTTGACCTTTACACAATACATTTGACTTTTACAAGAATAAAATTTTCGGGTTGTCACAGTTAAACCTTCATGGACTATCCATGGACCACCATATTTATTTAGCCCATCCTAAATAACAATTGGCCCACACTATAAGAATCATTGATTTACCAAATCAATCCCCATATATTTAATTAGTCTCTTTTGATCACTAAATTAATTCCAAATTAATTCTTGATCAATACTAATTAAATAATATGATTCCTCAATTAATATATTATACTTATAATATATTAATAAATCACATATAACTTCTTACTCAAATGTCCATCCTATCAAATTGTTAGATGAAGGCAACCCGAAATGGACCATGCTACTCTCGAGTCAAGTACATACCAGTTAGAGTTATGGGCTTAGACACCTAATCCAACAGTCTCCCACTTGGATAAGTCTAATAACTATTATTGCAAGTACGACTCCAAAACCCGACTAGCAATCGTAGCTCTCAAAAGTCGTTGTCGAACTCTGAACAAATCAATTGACTCGTCCATTAGATAAGGATCATATATTCCTCCATTCTAGATATCGTATGAACTAAGACATGGATTATAATCATTCTCTCTGTTCATGTGTTGTTTCCTGATTTCCGATTTATGACGAACGACTAATTGAACAAATCAAATCAGTCCAGGCTTGGCCAAGCACTTAGGGTTGTCATCACTAAATCATCGAGGGGCCCAAAGATATCACTTTTATCCCGTTAGGGTAAAAGGAACGGATAAACTTCGACTCATATGCTTTCTCTATTTACTCATAAAATCACACACAACAATACGTTTTATAACACTGAGTTACCGATGTGTTTTCATATTATCAATGTGCAACCGACTTGTAAACTGCAACTCATATGTCTCTATTTCAAGAATATAAGATATTATCGTCTCATGATCACTCGTGATAAAATCCATGAAGTGATACAATGAGCGTGGGTTGAATCCAATACTCAAATCTTATTATAGGAGTACTCATGAATACTGCAGCAAACTTGTGCTATGTCTAACTCCTTAGACAATCCTACAAACCCATTCCTAACAGTCTTGCCTCAATACCTATTTCCAAAGTATGATCGATTGTAGATGGTTTGAATAACCTAGTTATTCGGGAAGTCAAAACATGCAAGGTGAAACACAAGAATAATACTAATCCTATATGGCCCCAAAACTTTTGAGTGTAATAAAACACCGTTTATCTAATAACCATATTGATTACTCATTATTCATTGCATAATTTTTTGAATAATCAACTTAATACATGAATTAAAACAATAGTTATCCCATGCTCCAAACATACACACTATGTTTTCCTATGGTCCTTTGTTTGTGAAATAGATCAATTGACCCCATTTCAATGATGTTCATTTCTCAATTCCAAATCCTTATGATAAATGCAAGAATACCAATTCTTGCCATTTACTGAAATATGTTAGATTCTAAACTTGTATGCAATGATCCTCCTATAATGACTATGCACAAAAGTCACAGAGACTTGGCAATAGACATTACAAAGTATTCCAATAGGGATCAATTCCATGGAAACGAAGTCTCACATTCAAAGTACATTCCTTTGGACATCCTTCTTGCATTAAGTTTTCTAATCTTACACATATTTAAAGAATAACTTTCATTTATAGAAACATTTCCACATTCCCATTTTGACTATCACTTCTGAACAAAAGTCACGTCTTTTTCAGAATATGTCAATACGGTCCTTCCAAAATTCAAAATATACTTCCAACTGTCCATAAGCAACCAATCTTTGGTAAACCTCAGATTGTCCTTGACAATTGCTTAACCACTTTAGTCATATCCTGTTATAGTACCTTTTTCCCTCTTAATGCCCTAGGCATTTGAAAAAATTAGAACACGAGAATATTATAGCATATGCAATCGATCCTATACCCGAAGCATATGGGACACGATTCATAATGTCTTACATAAAGACACGATACTTGATCGGTCTTTTGCTATATATTTCTATTTTCCATGTTCTCACAATTCGAACTTGTTGGATAAGATGTCTAAGTCCATAACTTTATTGGTATGTACTTGACCCGAGAGTAGCATGGTCCATTTGGGTTGCACTTCACCAGAACAATTTGGACTTTTGAGAAGAGGATATGTATGATTTATTAATATATTATAAGTTATAATATATTAATATGAAATCATATTATTTAATTAGTATTGTTAAAGAATTAATTTGGAATTAATTATGTGATCAGAAGAGACTAATTAAATAAATGGGGACCCATGGATACTCCATCGAGGTTAAAACCCATGGATCATAAGGAATGTGGAAAGTCATGCACATTAGGGTTTGCATGGTGTAACCCTAATCATGACTCACTATATAAGTAACCCTCTAGCTATCAAATTCGGCACTAGTGAAAGTATACAAGAGTGTAGCCAATTTTGTGAGCAAAGGATTCATCTTCCAAGTGTTCCAAGTGTTAGTGGTGATTTGTGATTCCACTTTATGCATTCACATTATTGGTGCTAGACTCTTGAAGATCCAAGCAACAAGCTACAACAAAAGGTATGTTATCTAACTTGTTTTATTACCCAAGTATCAAAGTTTTGTATGCTAGTTAAGGTAATACCTTGGAAAACAAAGTTTGAATGTATAATAGAGAAAACATAGATCCAAGGTATTTAGGGTTGCATGTACATCTTAGGAGTGTTAAAATGCTTACAACCCATCAGAACTATGAAGAGGGATGTCGTAATCATAATCGAATTTGAGAACGCAATTAACAAATTGACTAAATTTGATTAAAATCTCAATCTAAGATTTTTGAATTGAAATGAAAAGTATAAATTCCTCTCCCTTAATTATAGCAAAACAACTTTTCAAACTCTGCAACTTTGCAAATTGAAACTTTTGTTTTCTATAATTAACATTGCTAACTCGCAACACTTACCATAAGTGCTTCCACTGGAATTATAATTATTATCTTACTAGCATAACACTTATGCTCCCACTAGCTTTGACATGTACTCAGAAATCAGCTGGACTTCTAGAAATCAATACTTATTGACTTTCTTACCAAAGTTCAGATTTCTGATACGAGATGCTTCTATGCTTCTCCAACTCATACACCTTTCCTTAGATAGCTCACATGTGTGTCTAAACAATTTAGAACTTACAGTAATAAGTCTCAAATGTTTAGACCTTTTCCATTTCTCACAATTCGAACTATGAAGAGGGATACCGTAATCATAATCAAATTTGAGAATGCACATATCACAATTGCTATCTCTTTAAAATCTACTTAGTGAAAGTATTTACTCATAATCATTTTCATGAATTGGAGAGAAACCTTATAACACTTAGATTTTTTTATGGTGTATGTGTTCCTATCCATGTGAATTTGTCATAACCATAATCACAAGACAAGGTTAGTGACAAATCAAAACTTATATGGACTGAACTTGTTCAATCTTAATTTTTTGCCACCCGGCAGCACGAGGGCCTGCCATTTCTTCTAGGTTGTTATGGAACCAATTGAGAACTCTCAGAACTCACATGCATAGTCAACTTTAACTAGAATTGGACTAAGATCATTACCCTAAACTGTTTTTTGAACTTATAAACCTATTTTTTATGTGGTAATGATCATGGTTATCCCATTCAAAAGATAATTGTCAAAATTTCATGTTTTGTATTAGTTTATATGATTAGTCTAATTACATGAAATTTTTTTGATTTGAATTATCTTGTTCATATGAGTTTAATAAAGAACTTTAACATGCTTGTTAGTTTAATTGATGATCTTGATGATTTTAATGGACTCCATAACTAGTCCTCAAGTTATGGAATTCCAAAAGTTTTTCATTTAAATGAATCATTAAAAGTCATAGGTTATAGAAAAATGAAGAGTCTTATTTTAAAAGATCATTAAAATCATATGGTATGAAGTTGAAAAGTTTTGAAGAGTTTCAAAACTTGTCCTCTAGTTTTGGAATTTGTAAAGTCACACATTAATACTTTAATTCCAAACCCTAGAATTTTAAAAGTTTAAAATTCAACCCTTACACTTTATAGTATTATAAGTTAATAATATATATATATATATATATATATATATATATATATATATATATATATGTATAAGATCAACTCAGTCCTACCATTAGTAGGCCTCATTCACGAAGTCGGTATATAAGGGGGTATAAGGTTGCTGCCTATAAAATAGCAGTTTAATGGGTGTCCACTCTCACCCACCGTTTCCTTGACTGGTGGAGAGTCGTTAGCCGAACGGGTAGGACAAAGACTATAGTTCTCATTAAAAGTATAATGATAGTAATAAAGTAACTAAACCTTTTATAAATACCCAAACTTAGTTACTTAAGGAAAATGTGTAATTGATGCTAATCCATGAAATTACACTATGCACCTTACCAAGTCATTGATGGAGCGTGTGTGGTTAACCGACACAATAACTTGGATTGGTAAGGGTGGCAAAGGGTAGCTTAATGTTTTTCATAAGTTCAATGGAGCGTGTGTGGTTTACCGGCACATTGATTAAGGTGATAACTGACATTAAAAGTACCAAGTACATTTGCATGGTTACTCACACCTTGTTTGTGATCCTTGGTATCCCAATCACAAACTTGAAGGGCATAATCGAGATTTAAACATGCATTGAATTGTTCAATGAGTCTCAAAGGATCTAGGAGTTTCAAATCCAATTAAAACTTAATTAACAAATTTCGTTTTCATGGTGGAAATTGGTAAATCGTCATTTACCTACCTTCAAATATTTTGCAAGATGGATTACGGCATCCCTCTTCCAAATTGTAAAATATTGTGTTGGGTCCTAGCCTTAATATTTCATTTTGGATGTTATATGAAGGAATTTTTACCTAATCTAAACTTTGTCTTTCTTTCTTTTCAGATGTATTCCAACATTGCTTCTGGCTCAAACCCTACCGACTCCTTCTCTCTCGTGAACCTTTGTGGGAGAGCCATATTTGATGGGACTAATTTCAATGATTGGATTAGGAACATCAGGATGGTCACTCGCTACGAGGACAAGGAATATGTCCTCGACAAGGAGCTTAAGGATATCAATGAGTCTGTTGCTACTCCTCAGGAGATTGCTGATTTCAGGGCACATGAGAAAGATGCCACCAAGGTAGCTTGTATCATGCTTTCCACCATATCTCCTGAAGTCCAAAAGTCCTATGAGGACTTCTACCCTTTTGAGATGCACCAGGACCTGATGGAGAGATACCATCAGAGTGCTCGTCAAGAGCGGTATGAAATCATCTGCTCCATGATTACAACAAAGATGAAGGATGGTGAACCCATCACGGGCCACTTGTAGAAAATACAAAGGTTTGTGGACCGTCTGCTCAAATTGAATGTGAACTTTGATGAGGAGATGGCTATAGATATTATTCTACACTCCTTACCTCCATGTTATGACCAGTTCTACATGACATATCATATGAACAAGGAGGAAGTCACTCTGAGCAAACTTCAGGGCCTTTTGAGGACTACCGAAAGTGGTCTCAAAGGTAAATTTGTTGTAACCACTCCTACTGTTAATGCCCATGTTCTGGCAATTGGGCAAGGTAAGGGGCAGAAGAGGAAGGCTCCTTCCAAGAGCCGCAAGGGAAAGTCTCTTGATGGATCTTCTTCAAGTGGAACCAAAGGAGGTTCTGCTACTCCCTCCTCCAACCCAAAAGAAGCATAGTGGTTCTATTGTCATGATAAGGGGCACTGGAAGCGAAGATGCCCCAAGTACTTGTAGGATGTTAAGGCAGAGTGCTTCTATTCTATCTAAAAACTCATCATATTCTAACTCTTGGGTTCTTGACACGTGTTGTAGAATTCATATTTGTTCTGATGTGCATGGCCTAAAAAGAAGTAAGGATGTGGAGTACGGGAAGATAAACTTGATCGTGGGGAATAGGAAGGTTTCGCCTGTCACCAAGATTGGAGTTTACACTTTATTGCTTAGTAGTGGGCTAGAAATAGATTTGAATAATTGTTTCTACTCGTCTGAAATGGCGAGAAATGTTATTTATTTTCATGGTTTGTACAAACAAGGTTTCACATTTTCTTTTGATAATGAAATTGGTGCAACAAATGCTTATTATAATGGTGTTTTTTATTTTAAAGCATTACATTGTAATGGTGTATATGAAACTGTGATAGTTGTAGACAACTTAGGAAATAATGTGTTGCATATCGATTCTTCTAATGATTTGGATAAGGAATCCTTGTGGCATTGTCATCTTAGACATGTCAACAAGAAGCGCATAGGCCAACTCCAGAAGGCTGGAGTTTTGGAGTCATTCGACTTAAGGTCAGATGACACTTGCGAGTCTTGTTTGCTTGGAAAAATGACTAAGTCACCCTTCACTGGTTCTTGTGAAATGGGTGAGGGTTTGTTGGATCTCATACACACCGATGTGTATGGGCCCTTCAGAACCACCACAAGGGATGCTAACTGCTTCTATATGACTTTTACTGATGATTATAGCAGATATGGCTATATCTACTTAATCAAGTATAAGTCAGAAACCTTTGAGAAATTCAAAGAGTTTAAGAAAGAAGTGGAGAATCAACTGGGCAGGAAGATAAAGATGCTCTGATACGATCGAGGTGGTGAGTATCTTAGTATCGAATTCCTGGACTATCTTAAGGAGTGTGGAATTGTTTCATAGTTGACGCCACCTACGACACCACAGCTTAATGGTGTGGCTGAGAGGCGCAACCGAACCTTGTTAGACATGGTTCGTTCCATGATGGTTCGAGCTTCATTACCAATCTCATTCTGGGGGGTATGCCTTGGAGACTTCCGCCCATATCCTTAATAGTGTCCCAACTACAAAGGTTGCCAAAACACCTCACGAGATGTGGACAGGGAAAGTTCCGTCTTTAAAACACATCAACGTTTGGGTTTGCGAGGCTTTCATGAGGCGCAAGACTCACGACAAGCTCGAACCTCGGAGTGAGCGGTTCATTTTCATCGGCTACCCACAAAAGTCCTTTGGTTATCTCTTCTACAGACCGAGTAACAATGTTGTCTTCATTGCGAGGAGAGTGGTTTTCCGAGAGAGGGAACTTATATTCCAAGGGGACAATGGGAGGAAAATTGACCTTGAAGAACTTCAAGAGTCAAGTGGTGAAGGAACCTCAAACACTAGCGATCAACCCGAGGAGGAAACTCTTGTTGAGCCGATTGACGAGTCCTTACCTCTGAGGCGTTCCAGTAGAGTTAGAAATACACCTGAGTTTTATGGTTTCCATATTACTACTGAAGGTGATACATTTATTAGTGATAGCACACTAGTAAATTTGGATGACCCTAACAACTACAAGGAAGCCATGACAGGCCTCGAGTATGCTAAATCGAAAGAGGCGATGGACAGCGAGATTCAGTCCATGTATGAAAATCAAGTTTGGAACTTGGTTGACAATGTACCGGGTCGTAAGACAGTCGGGTGCAAATGGTTCTTCAAGAAGAAGATCGACATGGATGGGAAGGTACACACTTATAAGGCGCAACTGGTTGCGAAGGGCTTTACTCAAACTCCGGGAGTTGACTATGATGAGACCTTCTCACCAGTAGCGAAGATTAAGTCTATTAGGGTTATGCTAGCCATTACTGCATTTCATGACTATGAAATATGGCAAATGGATGTCAAAATCTCTTTCCTTAATGGGAAGTTGGCTTAGGATGTTTACATGAGTCAGCCAGAGGGTTTAGTCGATGCTAAGTACCCTAATAGAGTGTTTAAGCTTGAGAAATCCATTTATGGTTTGAAACAAGCATCTCGCAGATGGAATCTTTGTTTCGATGAGAAAGTCAAAGAGTTTGGCTTTTCGAAAAGTAAGGATGAGTCCTGTGTATATGTCAGAGCTAGTGGGAGTATAGTTAGCCTTTTGGTACTGTATGTGGATGACATACTACTCATAGGAAATGATATCCCAACCTTGCAGGAGGTGAAATCCTGGCTTTGGAAGAGTTTCGCTATGAAGGACCTTGGAGAAGCTGCCTATATTCTAGGGATAAGGATATTGAGAGATAGGAGTAAGAGACTAATTGGACTTAGTCAAAGTACCTACTTGGACAAGGTGTTGAAGAGGATCAACATGCATAATTCCAAGAAAGGTGACTTACCAATCCAGAGCAATGCCAAACTGAGCAAGGCTCAGAGTCCAAGTATAGAGGATGAAATAGCTGAGATGAGTCGATTACCATATGCTTCCGCTATTGGCTCGATCATGTATGCTATGACTTGTACTCGCCCTGATGTGGCCTTTGCGTTGAGCATGGTCAGCAGATATCAAGGGAATCCTGGCCAGGCGCACTGGACTGTGGTGAAAAACATTCTTAAGTACCTGCGGAGGACTGAGGATTGGGTCCTTACACTTGGTAGGAGTGATGACTTGAGAGTGGTGGGGTATAGTGACGCCAACTTTCAAACCGACAGAGATAATTTCCGCTCTCATTCGGGTTGGGTGTTTACCCTGAATGGAGGAACAATTACTTTGAAAAGTTCCTAGCAGAATATTGTAGCCGATTCAACGTGCGAATCAGAGTACATAGCAGCAAGCGAAGTGACGAAGGAGGCGATATGGCTGAAGAACTTCATCAGAGACCTTGGAGTTGTACCAGCTATAAAGGAGCATGTAGACATTTTCTGTGACAGCGATAGTGCGGTTGCCTTAGCCACGGAACCAAGGGATCATGGCAGATCCAGACACATTAACAGGAAATATCACTTCATAAGACACAAGACAGAAGAAGGACTCCTCGTGGCAAAGAGGGTATCATCATATAAGAACCCGACAGATCCCCTCACGAAGGGATTGAGTAGGGTTAAGCATTTACAGCATGCGAGGCGCATTGGGCCGAGGGATGATATTAGTTTTAATGATTAAATAGCTATTTCAAAACTTGTAATAGATAAACTGTAATTAACGTTTGATGCTTAAATAAAAGGTGTTTTTTATTTACTAGTATGGTACTGTCTTATGTCAATTATTTATTATTGTTTCATTTTGCTTGTTTTGAATTCCAGAATAAATGGATTATTCGAACCATCCATAGTCGATCATACTTTGGAAGTACGTATTGAATCAAGACTGTCATTAATTTGGCTTGTAGATTGTCATAAATGGTTAAACATTGCTGTGACATTCATGAGTGCTCATAAGGTCTGAGTATTGGAATCAACCCATGCTCACTTGTATCACTTCATGGAATTTATCTCGAGTGACCGTGAGACGATAATATCATATAATCTTCAAACCTACACATATGAGTTGTTGACTATGAGTTGGTCGTACATTGATAGTACGAAAACGCATCGGTAACTCGATGTTATAAAACATGTTGTTGTGTATGGTTCAGTGAATAGTCGGTACAAGCATATACTTCCGAAGTTTATCTGTTCCTTTTAGTCCTTGGATGATTAAAAGCGATATCTTGGGCCCCTCGATGATTTTGTTTTGACCTATGCGTCGGGTCCCGGTCAGAACTCAATTCATGTGTTCGATTAAATTCTATGTCAAACAAATTAGAAATCTGGAAACAAACTGCTGGACAATAGGGTTGACTATGTTCCATGTGTCTGTCCGGCTGATATCTTGAGAACGGAGGACTCTATGATCACTTGTCTAAAATGGTACGTCTAAGTTCGACAAAGGCATTTAAGAGCCACGATTGCTAGTCGGATCCTGAGGTCATACTTGCAACTATAGTTACTAGACTTATCCATGTGGCAGATTGTTGGATAAGGTATGTAAGTCCATAACTATATTTGGAATGTACTTGACCCAAGAGTAGCATGGTCCATTTGGGTTGCACTTCACCAGAACAATTTGGACTTTTGAGAAGAGGATATGTATGATTTATTAATATATTATAAGTTATAATATATTAATATGAAATCATATTATTTAATTAGTATTGTTAAAGAATTAATTTGGAATTAATTATGTGATCAAAAGAGACTAATTAAATAAATGGGGATTGATTGTGTAAATCATTCATTCTTGTAAAGTGGGCTTATGATCCGTAATCCTTTATGTTGGGCTAAACCAATGTGGTGACCCATGGATACTCCATGGAGGTTAAAACCCATGGATCATAAGGAATTGGGAAAGTCATGCACATTAGGGTTTGCATGGTGTAACCCTAATCATGACTCACTATATAAGTAACCCCCTAGCTATCAAATTCGGCACTAGTGAAAGTGTACAAGAGTGTAGCCGATTTTGTGAGCAAAGGAGTCCTCTTCTAAGTGTTCCATGTGTTAGTGGTGATTTGTGATTTCACTTGAGGCATTCACGTTATTGGTGCTAGGCTCTTGAAGCTCCAAGCAACAACCTACAACAAAAGGTATGTTATCTAACTTGTTTTATTACCCAAGTATCAAAGTTTTGTATACTAGTTAGGGTAATACCTTGGAAAAGAAAGTTAGCATGTATAATAGGGAAAACATAGATCCAGGGTATTTAGGGTTGCATGTACACCTTAGGAGTATTAAAATGCTTAAAACCCATCAGAACTATAAAGAGGGATGTCGTAATCATAATCGAATTTGAGAACGCAATTAACATTTTGACTAAATTTGATTAAAATCTCAATCTAAGCTTTTTGAATTGAAATGAAAAGTATAAATTCCTCTCCCTTAATTATAGCAAAACAACTTTTCAAACTCTACAACTTTGCAAATTGAAACTTTTGTTTTCTATAATGAACATTGCTAACTCGCAACACTTACCATATTAATTATGCTCCCACTGGAATTATAATTATTATCTTACTAGCATAACACTTATGCTCCCATTAGCTTTGACATTTACTCAGAAATCAGCTGGACTTCTAGAAATCAATACTTATTGACTTTCTTACCAAAGTTCAAATTTCTGATACAAGATGCTTCTATGCTTCTCCAACTTATACACCTTTCCTTAGATAGCTCACATGTGTGTCTAAACAATTTAGAACTTACAGCAATAAGTCTCAAATTTTTAGACATTTTCCATTTCTCACAATTTGAACTATGAAGAGGGATGCCGTAATCATAATCGAATTTAAGAATGCACATATCACAATTTCTCACAATTGCTATCTCAAATTTCTAGACCTTTTCCAGGGTTTATATTAATTCTTGAAACTATTACACAAAAATTCAAGTTCACCCTATACTATGCCTCTAATAGGCTACACCATAATTACTATTCACATTGTTACTTAATAATTTGATCTTTGGATATGAAATCCTTATTCCTAATTCCTCGCGTTATTGTCTGCTTCGTCGAGGATCATGTGGAATGCCCTTGGCTTTGGTGGTGCATTTTGCTTCGTAGCTCCTTCCCTTTTTGGGCAGTCTTGCTTGGAGTGCCCCTCTTCATTACATTCGTAACATACCTTTTTGTTGAATATACAATCATCGGCGTAGTGCCCATGCTTTCCACACTTGAAACATGTCACCTCCGCGCCACATTTTCCCGAGTGCTTCTTCTTGCACTTATCTCACCATATTGCTTCATCTCCTCCTCCCCCTCCAGACTTCAAGAATTTTCTTTTCTCATTGGACCTTGAGGGTCCTTCAAACCTTCTTTTCTCGCCCACATCGGCCCTCTCTAGATTCTTTTCCCTTATCTGGGTCTCCACGTTCTTAGCAGCCCAGATGGCAGCATTCAAAGTGGTTGCTTGCTTGACCATCGGACCAAAGTCCGCTGGTAATCCACGGGCAAACTTGTTAACCTTGGAGAGTTCAGTCGGAACCAGGTAAGGAACAAGCTTCATCTTCTCCGTAAAACTAATAGCATACTCGATGACGCTCAACCTTCCTTTCTTCAGATTTTGGAACTCATTTTTGATTTCCAGGAGATCCTGCTCAGAGTAGTATTGCATTTTCAGTTGCACCACAAAATCTTCCCAAGACATCTTGCTAGCTTCTCCCTTAGGCATCGAACCAGCTAATAGCTTCCACCAGCTCAGTACTCCAGACTTTAACAGAGGGATCGCAAGAGCGGTCTTCTGCCTGTTGCTGCATTCGCAACTTTCAAACATTGTCTCCATTTCGGAGATCCAATCCATAACTTGCACTGGCGTCGGGCTTCCGGATAGACACGGTGGTTTGGATGCCATAAAATCCTTGTATTTACATCCTCTTCCATCATTTCCTCCATCATGATTGTTTTTTCTAACAATTGGTGGGTTGGCTTGACCAACGGTCCCATTGAAGTTTCCACCTTCCGACGGCCCTCCATTCACTTCGGGCTCTTCAACTTGGATTGAACGTTCTTCACGATTTTGTCGAAGCAGACGTCTAGTTTCCTCCATTTGACAATCCAACATCGTCTGAATCATCAATTGCACAGCAGCCATTGTTACCGGCTCAGGTGCTGCTGCTACAACAGGTATTTGCTCGATTACAGGTGGTTGATTCCTATTTTCGTTCACGTTTCCAGCGCCACTTCTCGTTCTTGCCATCGTTGATCTATACATCGAATAAGGTGAATTTAGATCCTCCTTCACGATAGATAATTATCCAAATCACTCCGAAACGTTTATACGCTAGTGTTAATACCGTCGTCACACGCTTAGAATCCTAAACACATAAGGTTTCCAGATCCGGTCGGCAACAGACCATAGATCCGAACAAATAATATCATATATGGAAAACATATAACATTTAGCACATAAAAGCATTTTAGGCAATTTTCCTAAAATAAACAAGTGCTCGTGTCAAAAATATGGCAGACACTCATCTCACAATCTTCACTTAGCATTCTAAGTTTAAGTCTAGAAATCCTACAAATTCCTAGTTCGCTTAAACTAATGCGCTGATACCAACTGTGACATCCCCAGTTTCTCGCCCAGAAAAGACCGATTTGTTTATGCTTTGTTTTATAAATCAGAGTAATCTTTTAAATAAAACGGTTGCGGAATTTGTTCCCAAACAAGATATGATAAAACTTTATCAAAACATTTCTCAAAGAGAATTTACCTTTTCATTAAATAATAAAATCTCGGGATGTCATGTTCCGATACAGACCAAAAGCATAAACAGTATAAAATAGACCTTACAACAATTATTTATAACTACTAATCTATAATCCAAAATCTCTCGTCAATTCCACCAACTTATACTCTTGTGCCATTACCTATAATGCAAAGAAAACTGAGTGGGTCAGGCTTGGGAGCCTGGTGAGCATATAGGGTTTTCAACCCACAATAATATAATTTTTATATTTAATCATCAAAGAAACAATCCAATTACCCATCCCCATTATCTTCTTTATTTCTTAAGTTCTTACCTTAAGAATCCACTATCATTCATTCATTCGTTCCTAAGGATTGACCTAAGGAATTGGCACAAAGTCCATTGCTGCATAAGGCGCATCTGCCAACTTTATCCTTTAAGCGCCTCTGCCAGGATTACGACATTCACTATTAGGCGCATCTGCCAACATTATCCTTTAAGCGCATCTGCCAGGATTACGACATTCACTATTTGGTGCCTCTACCAATTTTATTCTTAGGCGCATCTTCTAGTATTTTGAGATTCTCTATTTGGTGCATCTGCCAATATTATTCTTAATTATCTTTCATACCTCATCATTTATCTACCCATGTTTTACCCAACATATTCGTAGATATAAAATGCATATACATTTTAACTTATTTAAAACCTGTACCAAACATTGCATTCAACACCATCTCAGATAAACAAACAATTTGTTAACACATAGTACGTATTTCATAGCAAATACTTCATATTTATGTGTTAGAAGAAAGTGACTATACACTCACTTGATAAGACGATGATCGCACAGCACCTCGTCTCTTAAAACAATCGTTTCCAATAAAACCGGGATGTTTTTCTTGGAAACCGGGCTTCTCGCGGGCAGAGTTTCGGCTTGGAAACTTCACTTCTCGGGATCTTCGGGGCTTCGGGACTTGCTTCGGGGCTCGGGAATGATACCGAGGCTTCGGGGTTTCTCTTGCACGAAAATATATGCAAAATCGGAGAGAGAGAAGAGAAAATGAGCAAAGGAATCGGTTGCCCTCGCATTCTATTTATAGGGTGCTGAAACTCGATTTACGTTGGGCGTAATTTCAGAGTACGCTGGGCGTACTAAGCTCTACGCTGGGCGTACTCTTCGGATAAGCTTTGGTATGCGTGCCTCAAACTTCAAAAGTTCATAACTTTCGCATACGAGCTTCGTTTGCGACGTTCTTTATAACCACGCGTAGGTGAGACTATGCTCTACAACTTTTATTTAGACTTCGTTGGATAATTTTGACTTTATTTTTATTACATTATTTTTAGTAGGCCGGGACAGGAAAACTCTATTGTAAAATCATAACTTCTTCATCCGACGTCCGTTTTCGTCTGTCTTTTTACCGTTGGACTACTAACGACGAGATCTTCGATTCGCGTTTAGATTGTTTCGGCTAAATATCGATCGATCTCATATTCAAACTTCGGGCTGTACACTACTAAGCCGAAATTTCAAAAAATCATAACTTCCTCATACGAAGTCAGATTTAGACGTTCTTTTTATGCACGCTCTCGGTTTAACGTATTCTACGACTTTCGTTTAGATTTCTAAGTCCAAATATCGCTCTAACGTAAATTCACTATTTACGTCGCGTTGTTGCATGTCTGTTCTGTCGCGAAACTTCGACAGGTCATAACTTCTTCGTTATAACTCGGATTTCGGCATTCTTTATATTTTCGGAAACCTTATGACATATAATTCAACTTGGTTAAGATTATTCATTCTAAATAAACTTCCATCAAAAAGTCATTTTTGGTGCTTATCGTCTCTAAATTGACTAGCCCGGATCTGCGGGCGTTACATTTTATGGTGTATGTGTTCCCATCCATGTGAATTTGTCATAACCATAATCACAAGACAAGGTTAGTGACAAATCAAAACTCATATGGACTGAACTTGTTCAATCTTAATTTCTTGCCACCCGGCATCACGAGGGCCTACCATTTCTTCCAGGTTGTTATGCAACCAATTGAGAACTCTCAGAACTCTTATGCATAGTCAACTTTAACTGGAATGGGCACACATTCAAGAATATGTCAACACGATAGGTTACATACCTCAAGTCGTGTGCTAGTGATTAATAACAGGTTTATTCTTGATTAGTTCTTGAAATTTTTCAAGATCTTTAAGACTCCTACTGACCTCTTGAAATATAAGATTCTCTTGTCAAGAACCATTCCTTGACAAAACAAATATTCAAGAGTTAGTGCGGATTTTTATCAAGGTAAACACTTCACACAATTGGTCTTAGTTGGTCTTTGTCTTATCCAAGACGTCACAACTTACCAATTTCAAATGTATAAGAGTCAGAAAACATTTTACTCTACATTTGACAAGTGTTATAAACCTTCCTTAAGATTATGTCACTCAAGTTACTATCTTGGAGTATGGCTCTAAGGCTTGATTTTGGAACGAAGTATGACTCATCTTCTTGATTAACCATTTCAACAATTCATGATTCCTCTTCTTAGTCATTCAGTCCTTAGAGGATCAATTGTGATATGATTTTTCATAATCATTAAGATGATAATAAAACACGATACTAAAGTACTCTCCCATCTTTTTAGATTGGAGAAACTTTTATCTTTCTGCCTAATTTGATTCTTATCATTCGTTCTGCCTTACATTGAAACTTTTTCAATGTTTCAGAATTACACTTAAACTCGTAAGCATTATCATATTTACGAAACTTTAGTAAATTATAACGAATAGTCTTATCCCTCTTTTTGGTGGACCTGACCAGCGCACAACCAAGTGTACCCAATCCCCTAGTCCTTCACTTGACTCATATATACATGTGAACAAGGAATTAGTCTTATTTCCCAAAGATGAAAATTCTCATTCATCACACAATACAACTTGCATGATTCCAAGTTTCTATCCAACTGAAACTTGGGTGACGAGAATCTTTCCTTATTTGGTAAATTATGACACTACCACAAACGAAAGTATCAAATCCATTTTCCAATATTGCTATTAATGGAATCATATAAACAACAATTTTCACAAATGCCATTTTAAGGAAACTTAAAATAAGATAAAATAAAAACTTTTCTTTATTTATAAAACTGCGGAAAAACTTTTCCTTACAATGCAATTACAAATGAAAACTATGTTGTTATCTATTCCTAAGCAATCTATCACAACTCTTAAGCAACAGCTCAAAATTCTGATCACCGAACCATGCAATCGAAATCCATCTCTTCGCGATCAGAATCAGCTTATTCTTCCTTTAAATTTCCTTTCTTTTCTTCGATTCTCCAAAACATCAAAATGTAATTACATTACATCATGTATTAAGAATCTCCAAATAGGAATTTAATAGAGTTAGATATTGGACTTACTTGAAGTAGAGTCAAACTTTTTGACTTTACCATCCTTATAATCTTTCAGGTAAATAGAGCAGCTTCGCAACCAATTCCCCTTCTCTTGGCAATAGGAACATATGGACCTTTTGGGAATAGTATACTGGACTATCTCAGACTTAGCCTTTCTCTTTACCATTTGGTCAATTAACTTTACCATGGCCGATCCCTTCCCATTGGGAAGAGAAAGCTTTTTTGGAATTCCAATGTTACCATTGTCAATGTTCATGGAAGTTTGGAAAGTAGATCTTCCAAGCAAATTTGCTTTACCAGTGCCCCAAATCATTGTTGATTCAACAACAACAAGCAAATAGGTAAGATCGATAAGGGTCATGTCGTGTTCTGTCATATAGTAGTCCTCAGTGAACCCGCTATATGACTCAGGAAGTGATTGAAGAACCCAGTCAACAGCCAACTTCCTTGAGACTTCGACACCCAACTCTCCCAGCTTGTCAATATGTAACTTCATCTCCAAGAGGTTGGCACATACAAACTTCTATCTTTGTGTTTTCTTGACAATAGGTCTTGAGTGACCTTAAGCTTTTAAAGTCTTTGAACTTGTGGGTTAGGGAGAATAATTGGAGGAGGTGGAGGAAGTGAAGTATGATTCCAGTCCCATTAATGCACGACAAAGTGATTAATCTTTCACCTTGATCGTCATGTGGCATATCATCTTCATTAGAAAGCTTTTTCTAAAAAGATAAGGAAGACCATAGTTGTCAAAACTAGACATCCATGAGGGAGAAATTCAAGTTAGTTGATTTAATTCCTTAATATAACACCCAAAACGAAATATTAAGGCTAGGAACCAACACAATATTCTACAATTGCGAAAAGGGATGCCGTAATCAAATTGTAGAATATTTGAAGGTAGGTAAATGACGATTTACCAATTTCCACCATAAAAAACGAAATAGATTATTAATTTTTCATTGGATTTGAAATTCCTAGATCCTTTGAGATTCATTGAACTTTTCAATGACTGGGATGCCGAGGATCACAAACAAGGTGTGAATAACCATGCAAAATAGCTTGATACACCCAATGTTACAAATCACATAACCAATGTGCCGGTTAACGCACACGCTCCATTGATCTATGATTAACATCAAGTTACCCTTTGCCACACATTGTCAGTCCCAGATTAGTGTGCCGGTTAACCATACACGCTCCACTAACGACTTAACAAGGTGCAAAGTGTAATTTCATGGATTAGCACCATTTTCACATTTTTCCTAAAGTAACTAACATTGGGACCTTAATAAAAGTTTAGTTACTTTATATTTATCATTATACTTTTAATGAGGGAGAATTTATGTCCTATCCTATCCGTTCGGCTAACGACCCTCCATCAGTCAAGGAAGCGGTGGGTGAGAGTGGACACCCATTAAACTGCCATTTTATAGGCAGCAACCTTATACCCCCTTATAGGCTGGCTTCGTGAATGAGGTCTACTAATGGTAAGACTGACTTATTCTTAAACATATATATATATATATATATATATATATATATATATAATTATTAAACTTATAATAATATAATAGTATAAGGGTTGAATTTTAACTTTTAAAACTCTAGGGTTTGGAGTTAAAGTATTCAAAAGTGAGACTTTACAAATTACAAAACTTGAGGGCAACATTTGAAACTTGTCAAAACTTTTGGAGTTCCATAACTTATGGGTTTAATGTGGTTTTTATGAAAACCTTTCATGTTCCATAACTTGAGGACAAGTTATGGAAGACTTTAAAACCATTTAAAAAAGAGACTTTTTCATAATCTATGAGTTTTAATGAGCTTTTAAAATAAAGACTCTTCATTTTCCTTAACTTATGAAATTTATAAGTTTTAAAGTTCATGAATGAGACTTTTCATATAACTTGAGGACAAGTTACAAAACTCATATCAAGAACAATTTTGATCAACAATTATCATATAATTTACTATTGATCTAATCTAACTCATAGCAAGGCAATTCATATCAAATATTACAAATAATCATATTATTATCTAAATATTTGACAATTGACTTTTAAATGGACGAGGATTATCATTACCAACTCAAAAAATACAATTTTTATGTTTACAAAACATTTTGTGGTAATGATCATATCCATTTCTGGCCAAAAACTTGAAAATTTGCACCCTGGAGCACTTACTCGACCAGTTCATGAACTGGACTCGCCGAGCTCTTTCCTTACTGAGTGTAGAAAATCGATTTTTCAAGCTTTGAAAATTAAGCAAGCATCAAATATAATAGAAAACAACCCATGGCTCTGATACCACTGTTGGGTTTTGGTATACTACAACATCCTATGGTGCACATACAACCATAAATGCCTTGGATCTATGTTTTCTTTAATTATACATGCAATATTGTTTCCAAAGCATTAAGCCTAGAACTAGCATACAATTTGACACATAAATCATAAAAGTAAGCTAAAAGATTACCTCTTTGTTGTAGCTTGTAGACATTGGCCTTTTAAGAGCTTAGTGCCTCAAGTGCTGCACCTCAAACAAGTCACAAACATCATGAACAATTGGAGAATATTGAGAATGAAGTTATGAAGCACAAAATCGGCTCAATGAACTCTTAGAACAATAGGGTGCTGATTTGGTGATTTAGGGACTCCTTTTATAGTGTGGCATAACTAGGGTTACAACCACGCAAACCCTAATGCCCCATGACCTTTCATGTTACTTAGGCTCCATGAGTTAAACCTCCATGGACCATCCATTGACCACCATATTGATTTAGCCCATCCTAAATAACAATTGGCACACACTATAAGAATCATTGATTTACCAAATCAATCCCCAAATATTTAATTAGTCTCTTTTGATCACTAAATTAATTCCAAATTAATTCTTGATTAATACTAATTAAATAATATGATTCCTCAATTAATATATTATACTTATAATATATTAATAAATCACGTATAACTTCTTACTAAAATATCCATCATATCAAATTGTCCTAATGAAGGCAACCCGAAATGGACCATGCTACTCTCGGGTCAAGTACATACGAATTACAGTTATGGGCTTAGACACCTAATCCAACAATATACTCATCTATTCACGAAGCGAGGAAGAGCATAGTCAGCACTTGAGACAACTTCTAGAAACTTTATGGACGGAGAAGCTCTACGCTAAATTCTCAAAGTGCGAGTTTTGGATTAGGAAAGTAAATTTTCTTGGTCACGTGGTTAGCGAGGAAGGCAGACACGAAGACCCTTCCAAAATTAAGGCAATCGAGAATTGGTCAGCACTGAGAACACCCACAGAAATCCGTCAACTCTTGGGTCTTGCTGGCTACTATCGCAGATTGATACAGAACACGACGTCCTCCGCCCCCGAACGTTTCCGCCGTTCCGGTTTGGGGGTGTGACATATGAGCTTGAAGACACTGGATAAGAACAAATTGTCTCTAAAATATGCATATTCTCATCAGTAACTTTGTTGCTTTCTTCTAAAGTGGTTACTATACTTTTTATATGTGCTATATCGTATGCGATATCTTTATGTATGAAAAGAATAACTTCTTGTTTTGAGTAGAAATCAACATTATGTGTGAAACAATGTCTGGGTTGATATGAAGAAAATGTCCATATATCTTATAAATAACTTATTTATATAGCTCCCATTACATAAAGAAACAAAGTAAGTATCAAATCCAACTTAGTTATATGGTTATAATTGTTGAAGGAGGTTACAATTTTAGACATTCAAAACGGTTGATTTCATTTCATGGGTGTCGTGAGTTAGTTCCCCCATAAATACCAGATAGTTACATTACATGGAAATCGAAAAGTTTCTACATTACAAGTTCACATTCTAAGCAGTAATGGCTAATTATACTTA
The DNA here is from genome assembly GCF_052849685.1 of Lactuca virosa. Classification (NCBI taxonomy): domain Eukaryota; kingdom Viridiplantae; phylum Streptophyta; class Magnoliopsida; order Asterales; family Asteraceae; genus Lactuca; species Lactuca virosa. The sequence goes on along the minus strand of NC_136429.1, from coordinate 221,571,384 downwards.
TTTAGTAAGTATTTGTGCATAAATTCTTAAAAAAATGCATCTAAACTACATTGCTATTTATATTTCTCCAAGATAAAAATGAACAAAAAATGTTCTTACAATAGGAGATCGACAATTAAACATGTTCTATACCGTTTTTCTGAAGCCCATAACATCGTCAACTATTGAATGCACAATTACCTTTGTCCCAACAAAATCAGTTTCAAACCATAGGACGACCTGTAACGAACATGAACACACATAGCATGGGAAAATTATAAAAGCAACAAAGAAATTCAGACTTCATTATTTAAACCAAACCAATGGGTGTTACATATGGAGTATGTACCTTGCTATTGTCAAATCCTACTAAGTTGAATGATGACCACCATAGTTTCACTAAAAAATCATTACCAATCCCAAATGCAAAATCTGTTGCATGTGCACCCACAGAGTACAACGAATATTATCCAAACTGGACAAAAAAAACAATTTGTATTCGCACACCTGCAAAGTTTTATCCAAGAAAAGTTACATAACTATGCCTTACTCAATATATTGTAATTCAAATGACACCCTCTCAGTAGACCGACCATCCTTCATGTTAAGCATCAAGCCGGTATACCATGTCACTACACCAAGGACATCTGTAAAGGAAACAGCAAGTAACTCAGAAATTTCAGGACAAACAACACAAGTATAAGAGCAAGTTTGTATTTGATAGGGAAGCCTACTTACCAATTGCACACTCCTTCCTAGGATCACCTGAAATAATGTATCCAAACTTAGCAAAACAAAAAGAGTTGACACCACGGGAGAAGCCAGATGTCATGGCCTTAACAAACATGTTTTTGTGAAAATTATATTAAATCATTGATATGCCATTTTCAAACAGGAAAGGTTATCAGCAACAAAGAAACTCAAAATATCATACAAAGTCCCATCCTTACAATCATTCAAACTTGTGAATTAAAGCCTCGTTGATGGTTGTTAAATCTGGTTCCACTGAAATTATCACAAAAAAACAAACAAAGCTTAAGCAACTATACCAATGCATATAAAATAGAAAAAGCTTATCCATGACAAATCGATAACTTCTCGTCCATTAATACAATATCAATATTGTTCAATTAAGACGAATGCAAGTAAACATGTTGCTCCCATAAACGAACAACACATCCCTTGAACTTTAAAACATCAATATCAATATGCATCTCACTAATTAGTTGATATTGTGAACCTATATCAAACACTGCAACAAGATCTGACAGATATATCTAACAAAACATTTATATCTACAATGAACACACCTCATGCGTCATTTATACAAACAACAAGCATCGACATCAACTCTTGACCATATTAACATCCCAACCAGTTACAATACAGTTTTATGGCATAATAACTTGAAGAACATATGAACAACCCAAAAGAGTACTCACGAGAACCCGTAATCGCATCCATTCGCTCTCCTAATCGATTAACACATCAGAAGACCCATCACCAGAAAGTTGTTTTTCAAAATAGTGTCGCATTAGACATGACATGTGGCCTTGAAAAAATGGAGCTTTCAACAACTCACCAAAAGTCTTCTTAGATTATATAAGATATAGATTAAGGAAGAGCAAAGGAACCGACACGGCTGGAACCGGCCCGAACCGGACCCGACCCGGGAACCGAACTTGGTGGAAAATATGAACCAAACCGGACCGCCGGTTCTTCCGGTTCCGGTTCCTGCCGGTTCTTATCGTGTGTTCAATGTTTGAACCGGTCCTTGAGAAATAGCAACATACGGTTCCGGTTCTACCAGTTCCAAAAATCGACAACAATATAGTATCCGTCCCGACCCGACCGGTTCCATCAGGTTCCGGTTCCGGTTTCGGCCGGTTCCCAGGTCCATATGTTCATCCCTAATATAGATTACTAGTTTTTCGATAGTATAGTAACATGTTTTTTAGTTTGTTTGTTTTTCGTTTAAAAAACATGAAATTGATTTGGTGATTAGGTAAAAAAATTATAATTATGTCTATTTAGTTTTGTTTTCTAGCACCTTGCTAGTATATATATATATATATATATATATATATATATATATATATATATATATATATATATATATAGGCTTAGGTTATTCTATTCAAAGTAATTATTGTGTTATTGTATGCATAAATGTAGGTCAATCAAATTTACTTATTTTAATAAAGTGATTAATATATATTATTGAATTAAATATAATTGAAAAATATCATCTTAATTAATTACAAGGGTAATTTAGTCAATTAATATTGATTTAATAAAGGAAAATTACATTTTTTAAGGGATCATAGATTCTATTAATTTTAAAAATCCGATTTTACGAATTATAATTCTTTTAATTCGGACATTCTGACAGAATATGTTTATGAGTATATATTCAAAAATAAAAATATTCTTGAACCATAAATAATAAAAATATTGTGGAACCTATTTCTTGATCATGACTTTAAAAACTTCTTGTAGAATAACAAATTCTTAAAGAATCAATTGAAGAATAAAAACAAAAAATACATTATATCTTATAGAATACGGGTAACAATTGTTAAGAATTACATTTATTGTTAAAGAATAAAATTAAAAAAACTTTCAAAACGGGAAACAAAACATCAAAGTCTAACAACGACAGTAATACATTCTAAAAGAATAATGTTGCTTAGAATTACTTTCAATTTTGTGGTCCGTTCTTCAAGCATCAACTTCTATGCTTCCAACAGAATTTGAATTCGTGATTCCATTCCAACAAAATTGGAATTCGTGATTCCATTCCAATAGAATTGGAATCTCACCAATTCCAACCACACATGGCTCCAAAATCCTCCAACTGCAGAATGTGCTAATACGTCCTTCTGGGGTGCCCATTTTACGATCAAACCTTTCACCTTCATCTCACTTACCAAATCCTCCGGCAAAAACTCGATCCAATCACACCCATGAACCGAACCCGGTCGAACCACCCATATGAACGGCTGGTTACTGTTGGCTTGGCCCCATGCCATTCCAGTCGCCACTTTTGCATCCATGGTTGCTAAGCTTCCTACACTTGCATAAATTACTGATTTGGGTGATTGTTTATCTAGCCATGAAATGCAATTGGTATCTTCTTCAAGAAAACTATCGGAAGGGGTTGGTGATGTTCTGTGTAATGGGGCGACGGTAAAAACTGGAACTTGGTAGCGATGGCGGATCCGGGTCAGTGCCGATTGTTCAATAAAATCGATGGTGTTCCATATGAAAGCAACCGGGTGTGTTTTTGAGGAGAACTATGTTGTCAATTTCAGGCTTTGTTGTGTTGTGAGGCCAATAAATGGTATATCTTTGTATCTGAGTGGATGGAGTCCCGGAACCATTTCCTGCAGCAAAGAATCTTGAAGACAGAATTTATTATCTCGATCTATAAATTAAAATCTGTGATCAGATTTTCTTTTAGGTTGTGTTTGTTTGTGTGGCTTTTTGATCTGCACTTACCTTCTACAGGGAATCGACCTTCTTTATGGTCCTGAGGGATGATTCTGTAAGCAGGAACACAGGCTGCACTGCTGCTGCGCACTAAGATGGAGGGTAGACCCAGATCACCAGCGATTGATCCGGCACAAAACATGAGATTATCATGGATGATAACGATTGATTCCTTTTGAGATGAGGCCTTTTGTGCATCTATGATCTGGATGAGGTGTTTCTGAAGATGGGGTTTGCAGTTATCGTTTAGAGCTTGCAAGAACTGAATGAAGTCGGAAGAGCCGCCGGTGTCGGATAATTTGTCCGACAGAAGGAGGAAGATGAAGTCAGGGTGATTAGAAGGGTCTGGTGGGTTGAGCTCCGAGTGAGCAAAGGTTATGGAGAACCCTTTGGAATGAAGGTATGAGGATGGAGGTGACGGCTGGAGATTGTTTGATTAGGGTTACGGTTTACATTGGAGGTGGTTTTAAAAAGCCGAAGATGGATGGAGAAAACCTAGGTAGCTGAAGTCAATGGTTACCATAATTATAGGATATTATTTGTGGAAACTAATTATCAAATTACCTATTTACCCTTATTTATTTATTTAATTATTTATTTTTAGTTTAAATTTTGATTGGCCCACATTTATGCATACAATAACACAATAATTACTTTGAATACCTGAACCTAGCTCTCTCTCTCTCTCTCTCTCTCTATATATATATATATATATATATATATATATATAGCCTTTTTATAAAAAAAAAATGTAATCTTAATGTACATAAACCATATAACTAACACTTTGTTCTCATCTTTATTTGGGGAGAGGAAGAGAAGGGAAATGAATGGAATTAGGAGTGAAATATGTTCTTAATTTTTTTATTTTTTTTAGGGATAGAAGAAGATGGAATAGAATGGAAAGGGAAAGATAAGCGGCTACATTTTCATCCTCGTAAAAGTGGACGGGATAGGATGGGAAGAAGAAATGAAACATAAATAGACAAATTGTCCTTCACTTCTTTAGCAATTCAACATGTCTTTCACCAACACTAGTGCAAAGGTATTATAGTCAAATTTCCTCATTTCTCTTCCATTCCATTATATGACTATAGAACACAAATTATTACATATTATTTTCTACCATTTCATTTCATTACCTATCCTTCCCCTTCCTTCCCATAAAAAATCTTGAGAACAAGACGTAAAAAATAGATGTTAAATATATCATTATTATAGATATAAATTTATATAATAAAATCTCTCCAGATATTATGAAAGTTTAAATTCTTGTTCAAATATATGATGAATCAAAACAAAACTAACATATAAAAATACATAAACCCATAAACTATTTTTTTCAATTCTAACAATAACTCAACTTTTTTTTTCTGGTCCAAAGTGGAAACACAACCCACTTTTTTCCCACATGGACAAGGTGATATACACCTCGTGGTCATTGTCGTGATTATTTGCATTCCAAAATGTATCATCTTAAGCACCACATGATACACATAAAATAGAATAAAATCAATTATTGATTTTCCTTTTAGAGTTTATATAAGGCGAAAGGTAGAGTTAAAAATAAAATTGTTATAACAATACTATCGTAAATATAAATTTAATCTCATGTAATATGATGCGGTTGAGTTATTAAAATTGTTTGAATAGTTCCCACGTTAACTAAATTAATGAGATTTTTATGGTATAAAACACAAAATTATTGGTATTTAATAATACTTATTAATTGGAATTATTATAGTCATTTTAAAAATAAGGTAAAAGATTATAGAAAATTAAATAAAAAATATTATTTTGAAGGGGGGAGGGGATTCTTTGTTTTTTTAAAATATCTTAGAAAAGGGGAAATCACGTGTAACAAGACCAAACATCCATTATTATATTCATTATTGATTATTGATTATTGATGCATTCATTGCAACTACTTTGAGTATTATAGATGAGCTAAGGTTGTCAAAAAGATATCATTCGATGTTATTTTATGTTTTTTTTTTTTTAAATCACGAGCGCAAGATCAGAAGATCATTACTAAAATGAGTTGGTATTTGTTTGTAAGATATATTTTGTGCAGTGACTTTTTATAAAAATAGTTGATTAAGACATTTACGATGGAACTAAATTTAGGGAAATTTGTTGGTGATTTTAGTGTCACAAAACATTTTATGTAATTGGAACTAATATGTGAACTAAGGAGTTTATCATTTGTACTCTATATTATATGTTTGGAGTATGTGTACTGCATGCATATATAAGATCGAATGATAAGCTTGTACCGCAGAATGGCGGGGGGCAAGGGGGATGCGTCCCCTTGTAAGGTCCTAGGGGCAGCGCCCCTAGCAAGGTCCAAGGGGCAGAGCCCCTAGCGGTGGTCCCAAAAGGGGCAGAGCCCCTGGCGGTGGCCCCAAAATGTCTTCAGAAATTTGAATTAGTTACATTATGGAAAAACCAAATTATAATGGTTGATTATGGTCAAATTCGATAAATCTTATCAATTTTGGTAACCACTGATTATGTCATTAATTTGTGATTCTCCAAACTAATACAGATGACGGAAACCTTAATATGTCTAGGATAAGTACAGCTCCTTAATTGAGCCGTAATACACCATTCTCAACTCTTCTTCTTCTATACGAATTCAGAACCCTCTGGCGATTTGGCTTGTGTTTCTCTGCCTAGATATACAAGTGTCATTTTGGATTATCCTAGGCTGGATTTCATGTAACTGTAGTATGTTAGAATTGATTACAAACACAAACGATTAAGACATTCAAAGATGTAAATGAACACAAGATGTAAATAATATTTATTTGGCTCGATTAGTCTCTATGAGTACACGAGAGAAAATAGTACAAGTGAGTTCTGCAAGTGTTCGAATCCTTCTCTACTCTATGCACCTATCATATTTATAGGATACATCAGACTCAAAAATTACAAGAACTAAACATTAACATGTTGAAATAACAATGCCTTGTAAAATTGATAGAGTGTCGAAGTCATGCTCATTTCGACACTTTACAGACTCTGGCAAATTCGACTCCTCACTATTTACGTTCGACCCCTACAATCTCCCCCTTAGTGAGAGAAGTCAAAATTATGCAATCAACTTCATCGTTTGTAAAAGCTCCCTTCTGATCTCCATATACCATAAAATGGTTTTTCGAATCTCATCTTTGTCTTCACTGTCATTCTTCTTGTAGTTATTGATTCGAATCAAGAGATTTGTATAATGTGAGTTTGTGTACCTCTCAATATCACAAACTTGGAATAAAAACTTGGTCATCTTCCCTTTCTTGTTCTTTCCAAGAAATACAACACCAAATGGTTGATGTATGATTTTCTCCATCTCCGAACTCATTGATATTCAACTTTCCTTTTAACAAAGACTGAGGAACTTTTGATGTCTTGTTTATAGCAATTGCAAGTTCGATATCATTGACTGCCAAGTAGTCATAATAACTGTCAAGGAAGGATTTGATGTGAGCAAACCTAATGACAAAATCATCTTTGTTGCTCTCTGTAATCTTCGACACATCAACCGCACTCAGAATCTTCGTGACCGATATTAAGTCATTTAAGTTCATCAAAGGAAAATTTGCTATTGTGAACTCACAAAAAACATTATTTGCCCTTACGACAACATAACGAAAGTTTTGTAGCAGACCTTCGAATAAGCTATCATGAATGATAGTCATCACTTTAACTATCTTCACTGCAGACCACACTTCCTCTTCATTCTTCCCCAAGACTGCATGAAAGCGAATCTTCAACCATTTAAACTCTTCTTTATCATTGAAGTTGTTTGAAAATTTGTGAAGAAGTAAACAACATATGGTAGATAAGGAAGTCAAGCTGATTAAAATCAGTGTTCTCAATGTCGTATCTCTTCTTGGGAATCTTTCGAAAATAATCATTCCATCCAATAGCTATTATGTCTTCAATTGTTTCGTAACACCACTTCTTGTTAGGATCACCCTTGTTCAAGTCAGGTGGGTCATTTGCTCTTCGCCTTAGTATGTTATTGATCTGCATTTGCTTTTTGATTTCTAAGGCTTGTTGCCTTTTCTTTTCTTCATCAAATGGAGTAACAAAAATAGATTTCCCTCTTTCTTTAGGATCAACATTTGAATTTTATTTTGTAGGGACTGAACTTTATCCTCCTTCTCCTTCATTTATTGAGATTCCTTTTGACACCGTTTTCATTGTTGTTGTTGTAATAGTTGTTGAAGTAGAGAAAGAACTTGTCGACTTCATCGAAATGGATGTTGGTATTTGAGTACTTATGAATTTATCCACAACTGCCCCTGAATCTTCAGTTGCATCTTTCGACAGACAACTACCACCTTTTCCCCCTTGCGACACTTTCACTGCACGAGGAGCATTAGTTGGAAGTCGAAGAACTAATCTCCTGATAGGATCCTGTTCAACTTTGATGTTTTCTCGATAGTCGAAACCATTTGAGAAATAGATTCTTGAGTAATTTTTGATTGTGAAAGATCAACCTTTGACAGACTTTCCTTGATACCAGATAAGAAATCCTCCATCTGGTCAAACACCTTTGTATCCTTGTCTGATTTGGTTGTAAGCTGTTTCGTATACTCGTTGTGAAATTCGACCAATCGAGTAACAACACCAGCAATCACATCAACTTTGTCATGTAACAACTTGTAGTTGCCCTCTATTTTCTTCATTTCATATGACATCAAAGACTTCATCTCAGCAACCTTATCATTAAGAGATGGCTATGTTGCAATGAACTTTTTTCATGAGAAGGGCATGACGTTCTTGAGTAACATCACGAGCTATTGAATTTCAGAATCATAACGCTTGGAATGAAAAGCCATTATTTCTGCTTGTTTCTTCTCAATACCCTCAATCAAATCTCGCAAACAAGATTCTTGAGCTTTCATAATATATTCCATTTCGACCCCAGTTACATAGTTCTTTTCCCCAGTAGTTGTTGCAACTTGAAGAAGAGAATTGATTTTCGAATTGAGGGTTTTGAATTGTTTACTAGACATAATCAATTCATCTGGAATATTTTCTTCTTCTGGATCGAATTGAATAGCAACAAATGAGACCATGACATCATCATCATTAGGTTCCTCGTCTTGATTCACTTTCTCAGACTCAGTGGATTGAGATGAGAAATGAGTGATGATTGGTTCTTGTATGCTGCCAGAAAAAGTTGGTGAGATAGTCGTAGTTGGAACAGAAGTCGGAACTGGTGATGATTGTGGTGGTAAAGTTGTGGAAGGATCTATTGGACTTATCCCCTCATCCATGGTGACATTTGCGTCATTACTAGATAAGTCCACAGGGATATTTAGAATTTCGACCTCCTCCCTACGTGACTCGATATTCGAAACCTCGGATGGTTTGACAATAGTCATCTCAGCGATATTGGTGGTTTGTTTATCACTCGAATAGATGTTTGTATCCGTATTAGATAAATTTACATTGACATCAGAATTCCCTGTCTCCTTGAAATTCAACTTGATAACAGAATTCCTTCGAGGTGACCAACTATACGAATCCTCGAAGTGCACTTTAGGCCTTTCACTTTTACTTTCATTTGTGGTTTTGACTGCAAGTGGTTCTCTTCTTTATCTTTTTAGCCATGCCCATAGCTAGACATATCTTGGAGGCTGGTGAAACAGGAGCTGAAACCTCAAGAAACATAACACCCTTCCTTATGAAATGGGGCTTCATGATTTTCTTCGAACCACCCTTAGAAGAACCGGGATTGAAGGGTTCATCACCACATGGGTCAACACTTTCGATTACTGGCTCAATTCTTTCGACTATTGGCTCAACACATTCGAAGACTGGCTCGTGATAACTAACCTTGACTGGAGAATGAGAAGATTTCTTTGCGGGTTTCTTAGTTCGCTTAAGAACACCTGATTTCGATAGGATGGTTTCTTTCACAACTTCCTCCTCCACAGTTGATGGTTTTTCGACTTGTTTCTTCTACCCCATTTGGTGGAAGAACCCCAGTTGGATTAGAAGAATCAATCGAACCTAAATATTGCGCTAAAAGTTAATTTTTGGGATCTACGAGCCTGAGCATCGCATCTAGAATGCGAGCAACATTAGAAAAAATAGCAGGATCATCAACAAAAATCCATGGTGGAGCCATAACCAGAAACTCAGCAGTTTCGACATCAAATGGAATCAGAATATTCTCTTGTTCATAAACTTCTTGTAAAATCAAGCTCCAAAATCGAGCACTCGACACAACATTTGTGAGATTTGTATGTGAAATCGAAGTTCCAAACTCCTCCCATAAATGTGAAGTGTAATACACATTCAGACCATAATACAGTCCCGCGATTACTTAATAGACATCAATCTTGGCTATGTCGAGCCTAGAGCTTCTTCCTGTTAAACATCCTAGCACAATCCCAAACAAAAAACTCCACATAAAGGGAAGACCAGACTTCTTAAAATGACTTATTCCAGTAAGAGTTGGTTGATGCCCCATTTGGTTAAACATATAGACCACCTGATCATTCTTGACTTCATAGAATGTACCTGAAACTGGTAACTTTAGAATTTGGGCAAATTGCTTCCGAGTGAGTTTCTTGTTTTTTGAACTCGACAACTGAAACGTAACAACTTTAGTGGTTTTGTTGAAGACAGCAGTGGAAGTAGCAAGTGAAATCCATTGCATCAGAATTGCAAATGGAGAGGATAGAGCATTCGACAGTACAAAGTTGTTGAAAGTTTAAACAAGCATCCGAAATACCTCCGGATATTGATCAAGTTATGGAACAAGATGAAGATTAGTGGTCTGAATCTTCATCATCGGTTGCGATACTTCTTTATCATTAGTGGTTGTTTGAGCAGCATTGTGTTGAGAAGTAGCCATTGCAAAAAAATTTGGACAAATATGGAAACGATGAACAATTAAGGTTCTTGAGGTTTGATCAGAGAGCATAAAGTTTGATAAGGAAATTATCAACTTCCTTTTATAATCAATGGTATTTTTGAATTTGAATCGGTTTCCATTCAGAAACCGCCACGTATTGTGTTGGTTACTTAACCGACACCGTAAAACTCGCCACATCATAAAAAGTGATCATCACGTTCTCCTTGATTCCCATGAAAATCATGAACCGTCATGTCCATCTGATCTTTCTTTATTCCTAATTGGATAAGAACCATCACAATTTTCGTGTCTCAGATAAGTACACCATGTAATTCGACAACATGATAAGAACAATCCTTCGGCATGAAGGTTGGGCTCATTCGCTTTTGGGATTTGTTAGCGAAATCATATGCCAGACTTTGCAAAATCTAAGTTTCGAGTTGTAAGACCCAAAACCTCAAGGATTCCAGTGCATTCGTGTGCCAAAGAATGAGATAGAAGCAATTAAACCAAGATGTGGATATTGTGATATCAAACATCATTTGATACGAAAGCAAAGTGATCCCAGGCAATCATTCGACATCAAGAGAGATGAAGAATTGCTTGTGTGGTATCCCGTGAATTACAACTGAATACTCGTTGATGAGTATCGAAGGCCTTCTTTTTCATTGGTTTCAAAGGCGGCTTCAATTTTGCACAATGTCACAACTTAACGTAAGTGTGATCCAATTGAGCAAAATGACTTGGATTACCAATGTATTCAAGAACAAGTATGGCTGTTGATTATTATAAATGGCAAAAGTTCAGACAATATATTCAGACTGAAATCTCATTCCAAAAAAATTAAGTATTGGATCATTTTCGGGAAAAAAAACGTCTTGGTGTTTGAACAGTTTATCAAGATCACTCATTTCGAATGGAATGAGATTTTATATATCAAAATAACACAAAAACAAATTTCGTGATAATCTTGAACACTGATGTTCACCGTCAATTCCTTGATAGTTAGGTTTGTTGGGTTTCACCATCATCATAGAAGAATGACTCAGGATCATAAACACGAATGTTTGACATATCGACATTCTGGTGGTTTCGACCAGAGATGTCGAGGATATATAGTGAAGTTTGTGATCGTGAAAGAAATTTTGGTGAAAAAGATTTGGTTATAGAACTCATTGTACCTCTGCTACAAATGTGGACTAAGTAGAAAACTCTTGACTCAACATGAGAAGAGTAAGCTAGCCCTTCGACTAATGTGAATACAGCCTGATTAGGAAGAAACTTACGTATGAAAGATTTAATTAAGGCTTCGAACACATAGAGTCTTCGAGACTTAGAAGACAACATGCAGCAGCATGCTTCTAGGGATACTTATCTAGTACATAGTTTCGAATAATACATGTTCCCTTGTAGAATGTGATCATTAGGCATGCGAAATTGCATCATGTTGTTACAATTAGACTCCATCGATAATAGTTTTGTATTTTTTGATTTTTTTTAAATTTTTAGAAAGCAAACAAAAATAAGGAAAAAAATTTGAATTTTTGGTTTTTCGAAATCAAATACAAAAATAAGAAAATCTTTTTGGATTTTTTCTTTTTAGAAATCAATAACAAAAATAAGAAAACCTTTTTGTATTTTTGGTTTTTGAAAAAGAAAAAAACAAAAAATAAAAATAAAACGAATTGTAAAATATTACCTAGTGATGTTCGACCCATAGTCTAGTAGTCATCAATCATGGGTTGTACAACGAACATTTGTCATCAAATGTGAATTGTGTTATGAACGATTCAGAGAGAAGTCGAATGCCACGGAAATCGAACGCTGAACATAAACAGTAACCTCTGAATAGAACACAAACTATCGAAATTAATTTAAAACATACAAAAAATATACCTACTAGTCGAAAGTAAAGTAAAATGTATGTTCGAGTCAGATTCAAGAAGAATTTGAAATAGAAGATGCACCTATCATTCCCAGACCATTCAAAATCCTTAAGAATGATTTTTCATCTAAAGGTTTTGTGAAAATGTCATCTAAAGGTTTTGTTGTTTTGACAAAATGGACTTTAATGTTTTCAACTTCAACTTGGTCTTTGATGAAGTGATAACGAAGAGCAATATGTTTTGTTTTTTAGTGTTGGACCGGATTGCGACAAATTCGAATTGCACTTTGGTAATCGCAAAAAAACGGTATTTTCTTCATGTTGATTGCATAGTCACGCAATTGGCTCTGAATCCAAATTACTTTGGATGTGCACGTAGCAGCAGCAATATATTCTACCTCAGCAGTTGACATAGAAACACATGTTTGCTTTTTCGATTGCCAACTTACAAGCTTCCCATCCAACAATTGACAGCCTCCAGTTGTGCTTTTTCGATCCAATTGGCAATCACCCAAGTCCGCATCAGAAATTTCACGGATAAAGAATCCTGTCTTCGAAGGATACCACAATCCCAACGAAATTGTTCCTTTGTGTTATCGAAAGATATTTTTAACTGCATTAAGATGAGTTTCTCTTGGGTTCGATTGGTAGCGGGCACAATTACATATAACATACATAATATCAGGTCGACTTGCAGGTAAATACAAAAGCAAACCTATCATGCTTCTATACGTCGTTAATCCACAGCAGGCTTATCCAACGAAGGACTTAAGCGCGTGCCAACTTCCATAGGTACTTTGAATTTCGTGTTATTCGTCATGCCAAACTTTTCAAGCAGATTTCTAGTATATTTCTCTTGTTTGATAAAAAATTCTTCCTTGCTTTGACGAATACGAAAACCCAAAAATTTATTGATTTTACCCATCATAATCATTTTGAATTGACTTTTCTTGAGTTCCTCAAATTCCTTAGACAATGAAGGATCATTCGAACCAAAAATAATGTCATCGACACAAATTTGAACGACCATCAGATGATCCCCTACTTTCTTTTGAAATAAAGTTGGATCAACTAATCCTTGTTTAAATTTAACGATATTCAAAAAATGTGTAAGAGTTGTATACCATGCACGAGGTGCTTGTTTCAACCCATAGATGGCCTTGTCTAAAATATAACAGTGATCAGGATACTTATCGTTACGAAACCCGGTGGTTATTCGAAGTACACCGTTTCTTCCAGAACACCATTGAGGAATGCACATTTGACATCGATCTGATAAACGTTGAAATCCTATTGTGCTGCATAGGCAATAAAAATTCATACTGCTTCGACTGTTGCGACAGTGCAAAGGTTTCATCATAATCAATAACTTCTTGTTGAGAATAACCTTTTACGACTAGTCTCGCTTTGTTTCGAATGATATTTCCTTCTTTATCAATTTTGTTTTTGAAAATCCATTTTAAACCAATTAACGAAATATCTTTAGGTTTAGGATCAAATCTCCAACCCTTGTTTCGTTCGAATTCAGCAAGCTCATATTGCATTGCAACAACCCAATCAAAGTGTTCTAATGCAATCTTTATTGTTTTTGGTTCTATTTTCGAAATGAAAATATTACACATACAGAATTCTTGATGAATATTCAACACCTCATTTTCGGCTCGAATCTGGGCTTGAGTCAAGACTCCAGAATTTGGATCACCAAGTATTTGTTCTTTAGGATGATTTCTGGTCCATTTCTCCATTGGTGGAAATGCAAGATCGAAATCTAAAGGTGCATCTTCAAAGATGTCATCAGCTTCTGATCCTTCTCTTACAATTGAGATATTATCAGCTACATCATGAAATTCATTATTTTGATCCTCACCGTTAGCATGATTTGATCCACTTGGCTCCTCTTTGACCAATGGATTTGAGATGTGATGCTCCCCTTAACATCAGCATGGATAGGCATACACTCCCCCTCGAATGGAGCTTCATGTGTCATATGCTCCCCCTCAACATGTGAATCATCACTTTCATTTTGAGATGTCAAAATGAAGTGCTCCCCTTACACTTAATCACCAGTTGAAACATGTATTCTTTCGACATTTTCTCTTAAAGTCGATGAAGAATGTGCTTCATTTTCTTTATTTGTAACTGTCGAATCATCAAAGTGTTTCGATGCCTCATGAACTTGATTATCATGAACATTGATCTCTGCATTGATTAGCCTATCAGGAATACCAACAATTCAATCAAAATCAATATCAAAAGAACTCATTTGTTCAGATTCAATATTTGGTTCAACAATAATCGAATTTTAAACAAAATATTGTTCAATTCTTTTGACATAATAGTCATCGAATGTGATATTGAAAGTTTCAACTAGTTTCCTTGTTTATTTGTTCAACGCCCTATAGGCTACAGAGTTCTGAGAATATCCCAGGAAGATTCCTTCATCAACTTTCGACTAAAATTTGGAAAGATTATCCTTGAGATTCATGATGAAACAAATGCATCCAAAAACATTGAAAAATTGAACATTAGGCTTCCTTTTGTTTATTATTTCATAAGGTGTGATATTAAAACGAAGATGAATGAAATAACGATTTTGTGTAAAGCAAGCAGTCAAAACACCCTCTGCCCAAAAGTATTGTGGAAATTCGCATAGGTAAGCATTGTTCTTGCCACTTCACAAAAGGAACTATTTCTCCTTTCGACAACACCATTTTGTTGCGGTGTGTAAGGAGACAAAAAATTGTGAGATATGCCAAATTTCGTCAAAATTGAATCTAGAACTTGATTTTTGAACTCCATTCCATTATCACTCTTTATCTTTCGAACTTTCCTTTTTAAGCTCAATTCAATGTTCTTGATAAAATTCATCATCACTTGAGTAGTTTCAGACTTCTGTCAAAGAAAAAAAACCCAAGTAAAACTGGAAAAATCAGCAACAATAACTAGTATGTACTTCTTCTTATTGAGAGTCTCAACTGTCGAAGGTCCACACAAGTCAATGTGAAGAAGTTTCAAAGGTTCGATAATTTTTGAATTAATGATAATCAGATGCCCTTGATGATCTTGTTTTCCCTGTTCACATGCAGCACACAATGAATCATTGTCAAATTTTAAAACAGGTAAACCACGAACAAGATCATTAAGAACAAGTCTGTTAAGATTATTAAAGTTGAGATGAGAAAGACGTCGATGCCATAAGCAACTTAGGTGAGAAGATATTTTCGATAACAAGCACACTGAGGGAATGCCCACAATTGGTTTCATGTCAAGAGTGAACATGTCTTCCTTTCTTTTCGACTTTAACAGAATCTCCTTCGTTTCCTTGATAGAAATAACACTTCCTTTCTCAAAGAAAAGAGCTTGATTATTAGTGCCAACAACTAGTTGTGAAACACTAATCAAATTGTGCTTTAGACCATCAACATATGAAACTCGATTAACAATGAATTTTCCATTAGTTACTTTTCCATAACCTTTGACTTTACACTGGTTGTTGTTTCCAAACTAGACAACTCCAACATTGTCCAACTTTCGAAAATCTCGTAAGTTCTCCTTCCTTCCAGTCATGTGACTCAAGCATCCACTATCGATATACCAATTTTCATCGTATTGCTCGTCATGTAGTACCTACGATCAATCAGAAGAATTTAGGTCCCAAGACCTTTTGGGTCCTTGGACATTAGTTTGGAACACATTATGCAACGAAGAACCTAATACCTAATTACGAACTTTCGATTTGAAACTGTCAATTAAGTCAATTTCATTAGCTTTAGGCATCGAAATGTAATCAAGTAATGTAGAAGGTTCAACATTGACTTTCACTTTCTCATCCTTTTTCTGAGAAGTCTCAACTTTCTTCTTTGGAATTTCATTCCACTTTCATACTGTGGAAGTTGATTCTTGAGACAAAGTGCTTCCACTCATCGAATCATTCAAATACTTCTCGTAGGTGGATTGAATTTGCTCTTGAGAATACTTTCCTGATTAATATTGTTTTCCTTTTCCTTCAAGGAAGTGATTGATGTTGCTGACATCATTTCGACCTTTTGCAAATGATGCTTTCATCTTTTGTTTCGAATCAAGATTTGTAAATTGTGGATTTTTAGGTTTGAATGGTTCACTTTTCTTTCTTTTAACTTCCAATTTTTCAAATTCTCTTTCTAGAAATAACCTTTGTGGATGATTTTGATATCGATTTTGAAAACCAACATCATTTTGTTAAAAAGCCTTTTGATTTTGATCAAAACTTCTTTGTTCACGATTTTGAATAAACTTCCCTTGTTCTTTATGTTGACAAAAACTAATTTGATCATGATTTCGAACAAACTTTCCTTGTCCATTACTTTGACCAAAACTCTTTTGATCATGACTTTGAAAGAAACTCTTTTGTCCAAGATTTTGAACATTTCTTTGAAAATCAATTGGTCGAAACTGATTCTGGACATAGGTTCGACTCTTTTGAAAACCATTTTGTTTTTGAGATTGTTTGTTTTGAACATTCTTTGTATTTTGAGAAAACATCTTAACTGTTTCATAGAATTTTTGCTTAAAAACCTTTTATTTGTGAAAAGCTTTTATATTTTTCCAACAGACTTTATTTTGAGCTTTTGATTTTTAAATTCCTTTCTCAGAAGCCAAGTTCTCTACTTTTCCTTTGAAGTCTTGAGTTTTCACCTTTTGATATTTTGAATTATTTAGTGAAGAATCAACACATTTTTCTTTGTTTGTATTATTAACAACAGATTTTTCAGTTTTCATGGCCCAAACACGTTTTGGTTTTTGTTGTTGAAAAGTTTTCGAGTTTTTATTCAAACCATTTTCGACTGTGTTTTGGTTCGAATAAAATTCTTCTTTTGTCACATCCTCATTGTCTTCTTCTACCATCTTTTCCAATTCAGGTTTTACTTTATCAACATTTCCTTGGGTAACGAAGACTTGATTTGGAAACACAACATTATTTGTATCCTTGAACCTAGGATAAGTCATTGTGTTTGATTCAAGATAATGTTTTCCATTGTCTTTCAACACTTTCGTGCACTCCTCTTATTCTTCGAAGACGTGTTCTACCACAGCTCTTGGAATTGGTTTCTCATTTGAAACATCATCTTCATCACTCACATAGTGCTCAACCATGGTTGTGTCATAAGAATCATAGGTTTCGGATGTTGAAGGTTGATCATTGTTTACTTTCGACACCGATTGATTACATTTTTCTTTGCCTTTAGCCATAGAATTGACATTAATGACCGACAATCGTGAGCAATCGACACATTTCTCAGCCTCAATTTCACTGATATTGTCATAATCATCTTCGATATCAGCAAATTTTATTGAGAGTCAAGTGTCGAATTCTCAGTCATGTTCAAAATCTTGACTTGTTCGTTTTTGGTTAAGGTTTCATTCACAATTTTCACAAGATCATCAACATTCAAATGTTCATTAATATTTAAAATCCCATACGCATGTGAATCATTTGGAACTTTATCATAATCTGCTATCTTACTTTCACTATTATAAGTAGTTTCGTCTATTTGTTCTCTTTTGAAAGCAAGAAAAGGATGTAGTTTACGATGTTGTTCACTACAAATCTTAGGTAAATGATGAAGTTTAGTGAGTTTAGCATACAATCTCCTAGCAGAGTTACAAAAAATGTTGTGTTGTTTAACAAGCATAATTTTGTCCATACGAATAGTATCTCTATCGATCAAAAAACTTGTAATTCTTAAATCTAAAGATTCTATTACACCCCTATTTTCTTCTAATTTGTGTTTTAGCTTCATATTAAAGGGACTTGGACTTTTCTACTTCACTAGTCATGGATATTAACATGTCATTAAGATAAGCATGAGTATTATCAAACTCAGACAAAACATCATTATAAGAAGATGAAGGAATTTTAAATGAGTTAAGAAGATCACATACCGTAGCAGTCATCGGTGATTTCGTCGAGTCAGTGGACATGAAACACTGGCCAGTAATTTCTTCCTCCTTTTCATCTTCATACAACTTCACATACATCGCCCTATGAGTTGGATTTCGCATCTCATCATCATTTGATCCTGAAGACTAGATTTGATAAGTTCCTTCCTCATCACCTCCTCCCTCCACCAAAGAGACTCCCTTAGTTCGAGCATGAATCTCTTATATATTCTCTGCATAATATGCTTCATCCTTGATTCTCTCCTTATTTTCTTCCTTCTTCTTCAGCATGCAATCCTTGGCTAAATGATTCGACCCATTGCAATAGTTACAATCGTAACTTGAGTCGCCTTTCAACTTCAACTCCTTCTTCTCAACCAAACTCTTCACATATTTCTTCTCCATTTTCGACTCAACGTACACACTTTTTCCATTCGAACTATTTCCTTTAACCTCATTGTTGTTCTTGAATTTCAGACTAAAAGGATTCTTGAAGAATTTCTTCACTTTTTTGTTCGAATAGTAAGCGAATGCTACCAAGAAACCTTCTTCATCATTTTTGGTTCCTTCATCAGATTCTACTTCTGATTCCTTTGCAGCCACTTTCGACATCAGTGTTAAGGGTCCTCCAAAACTCAATTTGCTTTGTTCTACAATTTCATTAATTTCACTTTCGTGTGCTTTCAAAACATTGTACAAATTTGCCAATAAGTAACCATAAAAACTTTCTTGAGTCTTGGTCATCAAGCTGATGTTTCTCCACTCCTTTCGTAAGCCCATAAGAAAAGTGACATTGAACTCCATGGATGAACGAGTCACTCCATATCGAGAACATTTGAAAATCAGTTCATCCAATCTATCATAGTAAGATTCGATTGATTCATTTCCCTTCTTCTTGAACTCCCCAACTCTAACAAGCATTGTTTACAAAAATTTTCTTTGTTTTCTCATTACCTTGATACTTCTCGTTTAAGGTATCCCAAATATGCTTAGCTGTAGAACAACCACGAATATAGTTGTAAACTATTTGTGGAAGAGCACTACATAATTCACGTAGACATTTCTTATTATTCGCCATTATCTTTTTTCCTCTAGAGATCATGTCATTAGAACTTGCAGATGCACCAATATCAACTAACATTTCACGGCATAACTCTCCTCTTTTGATGTATCGCATCAGATCTTCGTCAATTCCATTCAAATAATCTTCCATTGTATCATCCCATTGCTCATAGTACTCTGGAATCAACATCGGAATCTTAGTTGATGATCCGAGCAAGTGAGAAAAACTAGACATCGTGTTCATGTTGAAGTTCGCCATTGTTGTACCGATTTTGAAGAAAGAGAATTTTAGATTTAAAACGAGATCTAAGAAGGAAATCAAACAAAGATTGATCAATAATCAATCAATATAACACAGAGTGCAAAATCTATTAAAAAAGAATCGATCAACACAAGTTTCCTGATTCAACTAGCAGAAATTTTTGAATTGGAAGGATCGATTCAAAAAAAATGAAAAGCTCGAGAAAACTTCAATCGATTGATTGAATCCTGCTCTGATACCAATTGTAGTGTGTTAGAATTGATTACGAACACAAAATATTAAGACATTCAAAGATGTAAATGAACACAAGAGGTAAATAATGTTTGTTTGGCTCGATTAGTCTGAATGAGTACACAAGAGAAAAAAGTACAATGAAAATTTGAGGTGTTCGAATCTTCCTCTACTCTATGCACCTATCCTTTTATAGGATACATCAAACTAAAAAAATTACAAGGAATAAACATTAACATATCTAAATAACAATGCCGTGTAAAATAGATAGAGTGTCGAAGTCATGCTGATTTCGACACTCTACAGACTCTGACAAATTCGACTCCTCGCTATTTATGTTCGACCCTTACAGAAACCCAGACATAGGGTGAAAATATCAGTTTGGAAAGGGAACATAGACGATCCAAGAGAAATTTGTTTCTCCACCATCGCCCTACTCAAATATCCTTTAACAATCAAACTGTAGTGGTGTTGATTATGATGGCATGTGCGGAATTAAGAATGATTTAGTGAATCATCAAGTAAAATCAAGAACATTAACACAAGATCTAAATAATTCTTTTAAGCTCTCATTAGTTTCATAGAAAGAGTACAAAATGGGTTTTTCAAATTCTCTCTCTAAACTAATCTCTCAAAATGTTCATTAGATAAAATGAGTGTCACTCACTTCCTTATAAAGGAAAGACAACTCATTATGCACACACAAAGGAGTAAGCCCTCATAACATCTAAGAGTGACTTTGCACCCTTACATTCTCCCCCTTAAAGTTAGGATTGGATGTCCGGCTTCAATCTCCAACAAGCACGCGCGATCAAGACCAAACTCCCCCTCGAAGTAAACACCGGTCTTCAAACCCGCAAATGAAAGATCTACTTCGAATACCCATCATTCTCCCCCTTTTTATAATAAAAAATGATTATAAAACCCATTAAGGGTGAGAAGCGCTCGAGGAATGAACTTTACAAAACTGCCCCTTGATGTGTGCCAAAAATGAAACATCAAAAATCTTGCACGGAAAAACAATCACGAAAAAGCCACAAAAAATTTACAATTTATGAAAAATTTTGACTTTTTGGGTGAAAGTTGCAAGATTTTTCAAAAACCGGGTAAAAACCGTCAATAACAGAATTCTGCAGGGACCCGTTGCGCCAAAAACTGCCAAAAATGCGAAACTCTCCCCCTTTTTCAAAGCTGGGTAGAAAGCGTCAATTCGCATAAACTATAGGGACTGAACATGAAACTTCAGCATTCTTCACAATTTTTGCTCAATATTCGAAACTGGACTATTTCTGCCACTTCTTAGAAATATCAGGGACCTAAATCGTAAATAGTTTCGAAGCTACATCATCAACAGCGACTCACTAATCCTAAATCAACAATCGTAATGCTTCATCTATTCGTTATCAAGCCATATGCTAACCAACATCGATTTCTTGACTCCATTCATTCACTTGATAAAGCAAAATCGAACATCAAAGTTAATATCAACATCTCAAACATTGCATTTTTCTGCTTTGACTTTTTCCTTTGACTCTTAATTGAACATCAAGAATAATGTCGATTTCCATTAACGAATCCAGCCTCCATGCTTTTGCTTTTCAAAAATCAAACATTCCCTTTTGTTCCAGTCGACCTTCGAAATAGACTACTTCAAACCAATGATTTTCGATCAAAATCAACTTCACAAAACTGATTTTAGTTGCAATCGACTCCAAAACTACTTCCAATCTGATAACGAAAGTCGTTTGACCTCCAATTCATTTTTCAGTTCATCAGAATCCCAAGTTTGACTTTCATTTGTTTGACTTTTCGTTCATTTGATGACAAACAACAAATCGACAACTTTTCAGAGCAATTTTAGATCAAACATACTATTCGAACTGTTCTTCATCACTGTTCATCATGCTCTTGACTTTTCAGTTTCATTCTTGAATCTATCATATCCAAAAAATCCCTATCGATTTCGAACAATCAACAATCAAAAATCGATATTCAAATATTGATTTCCATCCACTCATGTTGACTTCCAAATCCAGTCGATTATCCAAAAGCAAATCGATTCGACGTCAATACTCAAACAATCGACACTTTCGTTTTCAAATCAACCTCAATCGAATCCAAAATCGTGAATAATCAACCTCAAATGTTCCGATTTCAAAGCATCGACTAACAAAATCAATCAAAAATCTTCATCAGCGATAATACTCTAAACAATTTCACTGCCTTCGTTACTCATTATCAGACTTCAATCTTTCCTAATGCCAAGTCGATGTCGATCATATCAAACGAATACACTTGTCGATGTCCAGTTGTAATCGATCTTAATCTCCATACTTTCGATTCCAATTTGTTCGAGTACAGACTCCTTTTTAGTGTGATCGAGAATATTGACTCAAAAAGTTAATAACAAATGAAATGTTCGATCATTAATTTGGGCTAGAAATCCAACTTGAGTGAACAGTGAGAAAATTGGATTGGGTTTATGATTTAATCAAAACAAAATTAATGTTTGTTTTGGGCTTGATCTAAAAAAAATAATTGGATCAATCAACGGGGTTGAAACGAATTTGATCCAATGAGACAAATCGATCAAAAATGAAAAACGTAAATCACAAATCGAAATCATGGATGTTTTGGAATCCATTTGAGAATTTGAGATACCTTTTTGACGAATCGAGTTCCGTTTGCACCGATCGAATCAAATTTAGAGGATCTTGGTTCTTTTGTTGGAACGAGAAAATCTCCAATTTGAACAATGTGCCACCCATTATGCGAGATGTACAACTCGTTCTTCGTGTTCTTCGTGTTCTTCAACGATCCAAGAACATCTTCAAAAGAACCACCAACACATTTGGGTTTTGACTTCAAATTCAATGCAACACTTGAAGATTGTTGCTTTGGAACCCAAATTTGCTTCACGAATTTCGACTTTACAACAACATTTGAATAAACTCGCTTGTTTTTCCGTTTAATCTTCTTCTTCTTTTTCTTTCTCATCTTTTTGCATCTTGAAGACTTGATTTCATGAACAAACCCACTTTCCACAACTTCTTGAGTTTGAATCAAATCTTTTGGAGTTTGATATTTGTGAATTTCTTGGATCACCGGCTTCCGATAAGGAATCATTCCTTCAAACGAATCACAAGAACACAAAATATCATCGGTTTGAACTCCAATCGAGCAAAAAACTTTTTCATCTTGAGAATCAACTTGAACTCCTTTTTCTTGAACTTCAAGAACATCAAGAACTCAAGAACATCAAGAACATCAAGAACATCTTCAACAACCATAAGAGCATGAAGATCACTTGGATTTTCAACAAGAGAAATGTATCTTTTTTTATACAAATCTCTTTCTTCTCCTTCTTTTCGATTATCACTTGCAACTAACTTGAGTATGAAAAGATCATACAAACATTCAATCTTTGAAAGTGGTTGAAATATCAATCTTCCATGATCATCCTTCAAACCTCCATAAGAAATCAAAGTTTCTTTTGAAATCAACCCACTTAACACCAATCCATAGAATTCATATTCGTTGACTTTGTATTTCAAATCTTTAACAATCACAACCCAAGTATCATACTCCAAACGCACCATGATCACAAAAACTTGAAGATTTCTAGAGAGAGAAAGTGAATATGAACGAAATTCTAGTGAGAGAAAGTGGTACACACAAGTATTCTAGAGAGAGAAAGTCGAATTATGGATCAAATCAAAGAAAAATTCGACTTCTAGAACACACAAAACTCTCTAATCACAAAGATCAATAAGAACATGAAGAATCACCAAATCAAAATAGCCATCAAGGATCAATTCTTGATCCAATCAAGAACACCCGCTCTGATACCAATTGTAGTGATTATAGAACATGGTTTGGCATGCGGAATTAAAGATTGCACAATGAACATGGTGATTTCGGTGTTCAAGAGATGTATTGATTATGTATTGTGTTACAAAAAGGGATCTAGATCTAGTCTACATAAATAACACACACTTACACACCCAACTTTTACATCTCTCAAACACACCTCTAGAAGTGGACTAAACCCACCTTATATAGAGGTGTTTACATGTCTCTCTCTCACTCTCTATCTCATGCCCCAAGGCTAATGCAGCACATGCAAGTGGGTTTTACAAAAGTCAAACATTACAAAGTCATGCAGATACATGAAGTAAAGGAATTACCTACGTGGTTGTGAAGTGTAGCCACATTTCAAGTGGTAGGGGACTTGGCCTTGATACAATCATAAGAGAATTAGGACATACGGTTTTATAATAGTGTCAAGTTGTATTTCACTAGAATATTCAATAAACTAGTATGTATTTTACTTCAGGTATTCAGTTGGGTTGAAGGGTTCAATTCTTAGAACACCCTGATTCTCGAGTATTTAAATTGTTTGATACTAAGATGAGAATTCAACTATTTCGATATTTTCATTTATGTACCGGTTTGGTTTGTTTAGATAAATTTATGTTAGTTCATGGGTTACACTAAAATAGGGGAGGATTGTTGGTGATTTTAGTGTCACTATGCATTTTATGTAATTGGAACTAACATATGAGCTAAGAGGCTTAACATTTGTACTCTATATTATATGTTTGGAGTATACATAGTGTATGCAGATATAAGATCGAATTATAAGCCGGTACGATAGAATGGCGGGGGTCAAGGGGGTTGCGCCCCCTTGCAGGGTCCTAGGAGCAGCGCCCCTTGTTGAGTCCAAGGGGCAGAGCCGCTGGCGGTGGCACCAAAAGGTCTTTGGAAATTTGAATTAGTTACATTATGGAAAAACCAAATTCTAATGGGTGATCATGGTAAAATTGATAAATCTTATCAATTTTTTAACCATTGATTATGCCATTAAATTTGTGATTCTCCTAACTAATATAGAAGACGGAAACCCTAATCTATCTAGGATAAATACAACTCCTTGACTGAGCCGTAATAAACCCTTCTCAGCTCTTCTTCTTTTATACAAATTTTGAACCCTCTGGCGATTTGGATTGTATTTCTGTGCCAAGATACACAAGTGTCCTTTTGGATTTTCCTAAGTTCGATTTCCTATACCCATGCATAGGGTGGAAATATCAGTATGGAAAGTGAACTTACACAATCCAAGATAAATCCGGTTCTCCACCATCACCCTACTCAAATATCCTCCAACAAAATTGAGTAAATTAACTTATATAAACAATTATTTTAATAATAATAACCAACTTAATTTTTTTTTCATAAGATTACCACTTTCCCTGGAATAGAGAATTCCAGAGTCGGGGTATTCATTCCCGAGTTTTTGATCCGAAAAAAGAATCTTCGCTCCATACATTTTGGAGTTCCATTCCAGAGTAAGACTATCTAAAACAAGAAGCTAAGCATGATTGTCAGCTTCATAATTTGATGTGACAATACGGAGTCACGGACACTCGTCCCGAACACACATTTTGGACTACAAAAAACATAATTTTTCATCTCATATATATAAATGAAACCCCATGTAGTTAAATGCTTGCTTTGGATCATTCATAATTATCTCTTATAATTGCTTCAAGATGAGTTTCTCAGAGAGTGAACACGAAGAAAGGTCACCAACCCCCTCTTTACCTACACAACTTTAGGCGACCAACCCTCATAGTTAAACGAATATCAAAACTAATGTAATGGATCGTTTCCAATTCTATTTTGTGGCTATTAGATTTGTGGTAAAAAATTATGTTCCATATTTTTATTGTTTCTTTAAAATTGATAACGTTTCTACACCTAAAACTAATTGTTTTCTTTTCCCAAAAAATACAGCTCCATGCATTCATAGGTTGTTTGCTACATGTCATCTTAATTGGTAGTGTCTGTCTAAGAGGGGACTACATAATGATAATGTTTGTAGCGGTTTTTATGGACGAGAATAACCAAAACCTCCTTATAGCATTTGGTATGGGCGTGGCAAATAATGTCGAAACTTGTACCTAGTTCCTGATGAGGTTGAAGAAAACTCTCGGAAAGGGTAGGGAAGTATCGTTTATAACCAATATGGACGATGTCATTAGCTCTTGCATAGATCAGTTAATCCCTGATTCTTATCATGTGTGTTTTTGTAAGAGTGTGTTGATATATTTGCGAACAAGAATTGGTGGAAACAAACAACGGGAACATTTGTTTTTTGTTGCATGCAAATCATATATTATGTCTAATTTTCAACAAACAATTTGTCGGCTAACCCATTATACACATGAGGTGTTTTCCACAATCGGTCATGCGGAATGGGCCAGACCCTATTTACCTAACATCCATTGGAATGTAATGAACATTGACATTCTATAATTTATGTTGGTGTTATCGGTTAATCAACGCAATGTACCGATAATAATGCTTACTCACGCAATTCGTGACTACATTCAACAGATTTTTGTTGAACGCAATTTCATAGGAAGTAAATTACTATGAAAAATTGAATTATTTTTTACTTGTACAATAACCGTAAATGATAATATTCACTTTTCAGGGAGGTTGACTAGCGTAGTGACCCCGTATGTAAAGATGGTGCTTCAGAGGAGGATGCAAAAATCTATTCGGTGGCAATCATCAAAGATCCCGCCCGAGATCTGGTCTTTGTTCCCGTCCGACATTTTTCGTATTTTTAATTTTAAAAAAACGCGTGTTGTAGATTTAACCACCATACATGTTCATGTGGGAGATGGTGCAGTCTCGGTATAATGTGCGGTCATGTTATTGCGTCATCACGGTATTCAAACATCACTGAATTAGGCGATATGGTTTAGATATTTTACCAGGCTGATGTGTTTCGAACTACCTACCATACAAAAAATGTGCACCCACTTCCCCCTCCATTTGAATGGGAAATACAAGACCTATTGATGGTCGTTTTAATGCCTATCTAATCACAATTATTATGTTTGTAATCGATTTGGAGTGACTAATGAAAATTATTATTACCCTAATATTTATTCAAGATTACAAAGATAACAAAACATAAATTAGAAATATCATAACCTTATTAAAACTACAAATAATAAAATACATAATTTTAAAATATGGGAAATGTTTTAAAATATCCCAAGCATGTCCGTATGGAAAATCAACCCCGTTATTTTTTTTGTCTGTATTCCACCCTTGCTAAGTGCAAATTGACTTGTTCATCTTCATCCAGTAATTCGTTGTCGATCTTGTGATAAATTTTAATAAAATTATTCACCTTTGAACAAATGTCTAGAAACTCGATCTTCACTTCTTCTTCAGTTCGATACTCTGCAACATATAAATCATAGTGAAACATATTTTTCAATAGAACCCAACATGATCCATACATGACATGTGGCACACAGATAACAACCATATCATCCACAGTGGTTATCCAAGCCTCAACGAGCACAAAATCTTCTTGTCTAGTCCATGGTTGGGGTTGATTATCTGCCATTATGGAGTTCTAAAGGTTCTTCAATTCCATTCTCTTATTTATATTGTAGCATTCCGGATTACATGTCATATAGGAATTCCATTCCGAACTGACATTAGTACATCATATCAGTCATTCATGTCTAGTCAAATTAAATATACATGTTATAGATTCCTGACTCACAGACTCATGGACACATATTCCGGACACACATTCCGGACACAAATTCCGGAAACCACATTCTGGACACCACATTCCGAACATAATATTTTGGACACCCATTCACCCTATTAATATGCAACTATAATACATCATAAACATAGAAAAAAATTATAAACAAGTTCATTTGAGTTTGGTGTTTGACATTGTGAAGAATAAAATTGATATGTTTGTTCAGGTATTAACCCGTTTCTGGAAGGCCCAGATTTCCCACTCGCGGATAAAATGCATCATGACATTTTTTAAGCTATGAAGGTCGTTGAAGAAGAAAATGAATGAGACTCTGGAATAAGTTTGACACTCAATCAACGTGCGGACGATCTCGCGGAACAAGTAAATGAAAAACTAATATCGGTTGTTGAAGCTATGAAAAAAGTCAAAGAAGCTGAGAAGTGGATTCAAGATGCAAATGTGGAAATTGATAAGCTTTGTGCAGAATGGGACCATCTAACAAATGTTGTTAGAATTAGATGTGATTTTATGGACCTTGAACAAATATGTATCCCTTAAAATTTCCTAATTTGCGGAAATGAATACAAATATGTATTAGGATTGGTAACGATCGTTGTACTAATGTTAATGAGACGCATTGTCATTTTAGATAACCCTACCATTCCTTTTACATAATTAAGTGTCAAAAGACATTACACTATTTATAATTATAGTACATTTCGAGGATAACTAGGAACTTGCATCCAGTGCAAATTAGTCGTGTCTACATGATTTTCAAACAATTCCATGTAGGTCTCAATTAGGCTGAACCCATTATCAGTCATTTGGACTCGATCTTCTATTGTTGCAGTTGTCCTACATTCTTCTTCGATGATGTCCATTGTGTTCACAAATTATCGTATATCTTCAGACATCGTAAAGAGGAGCATTTTCATATTATAAAATGCTATTTTTCTCCGCACCTCGGCCGCAGAAAAGTGGTAATGGGATTTCCAGTATTACCATTTGTTGTTTGGTACATTGATAATCACGAATCATTTCTAACGTAGTTGTATCAACAAGACGTCGTTGCTCGCCTTCAATATGTAGTATTTTATATTATGTCTGCAACACATCCTCATTGATCGAGTCACTGGATGTTGGAGATTGAAATTAAAATATATTAAAATACGTACGAAAAACAAACGTGTGTAATCGTACCCAAAATTAAAACCAAGTTGCTAAAACATATCCATAACAAAAATTACTAATTTGTAACTAGTCTATAATAAAAGGTTTGTCTAAACTTGATCGAGTTTCATATTTGGGAGTTCTATCTTCTTTCAATTTAAATTTTAACACTCTTTCTGATTTCTTTCTTAATTATATACGTGCCTTTGAAGGTTTTTTTCACTAACTCAGCATCTTGGTTTTTTATCTACAAAAACAAAATTCCAACAACATTTTAACACATTACTATAAAAATAAAATAAAATTTTTATTAGAAATTTTTGAAATTCGATTTTACCTTTATCGAGCGCAATTCTGAAAGCTCCTATGAATGGAATACAATTTCATCGTCCATAAAACTCACTTTTTTAACAACATCCACGCAAATTGGTCTTTGCTATAATTCGAGTTATTAAACAATATCAGACACAATAAAATAAATTATAAATTTTTTTTCCGGAACATCATTCCAGAATTGATCTTCGGATTTCGGACTACGTTCTTCGTATTTCGTAGGTATACTACCATTTTAGATTCCTTAGTTGACTTATTTCATCATTAAAAATCTGGTCCTAAACACACTTTAAGATGCTTATATGGGTCTTATATTTGTAAAACAAAAAAATAATACAAAAAATAGATATATGGACTTCTTCTTCGTATTCTGGACATGATCTACGGATTACGGAATACATATATTTGTTTGTAAACCAAAATGCGAGTAACTTAAATAGTAGAACTCATTTGGATTGATGTTTGTCCGAAATGCAGGTAGAACGACCTTCGAAATTTCAAAATCTGGAATGCTCATTTCGGATTTTTGTGTGTGGGGCCTATATATATATATATATATATATATATATATATATATATATATATATATATATATATATATATATATATATATATATATATATATATATATATATACAGAGAGAGAGAGAGAGAGACTTAGGTTCAAATGAGAACAAATATGAAACCGATAACGCGAGAACAAATATGAGCCACTAATTCTTTTAAAAAAAGCGTCTCCTTTTTTTAATTAGATAAGGGTATTTTTTTAATCATTCTTTTTATGTTTTTGTAAACACCTAATTTGTAACAGCCCAAATTTTCATATAAAATTTTTCATTTAAATAATAATACATGTTCCTTAATTGTAAATTCCAAACACAAAGTATTTTTCAAGAATCCATTACATCGATTAAATTATTCAAAAGATCAGAGTGTCCATAACAAAATATTGGAGAGTGCGTGTTGCGCCATCATGACGGGCCCTTGCCCTTAGATTTCAAAGTACCTGAAAACAACCAACAAACTGTAAGCTAGTGCTTAGTGAGTTCCCTATATATACCACACATACAATCATATAAATCCACATACGCCATGCATACAAACAAACATATAAGGATGCCATGGAAACCCTCCTTGGTCTTACTCCGAATGCCATGAGAACCCCCACATGGTCTTAACCAACTGCCATGGGAAGCCCCACATGGTCTTGACCAACTGCCATGGAAACCCTCACATGGTCTTCACATGAATACATATCACATAGATACCACATCCACAAATAGCCACTACAGCTAAGTAATATGTGTCGACCTTGGTGCCTTCGACCCACTGATATGGAGAGGAAACTCACCTCAAATACTGACAGAAGCTGAACAGGGCGTGGCTCCAAGTATCAGCTCCACTCCATCACTAAACATATGCAACTCCTTAGATTCAACACAATACTTCAAACCCTAATAGTCAACCTTGGTCAAAGTCAAAGTCAAATTTAACACTCCGAGTTAACCCAACTCGTCGAGTTATCCTTTAACTCGTCGAGTCCCCCTCAAAGGCAGAATTGCGATATGGTGATCCCGCTCGTCGAGTTTCCCTACAACTCGTCGAGTCCCCCTATTTCCAACAAAATCGTGACAACCCCAAACCAACTCGCCGAGTTCCCCTACGAACTCATCGAGTTCTCCAGTCTGCCAACCCACTTAATGCATTAAGCCATTTTTCTTGAATACAAGGACTCCAAACCTCAGATCCCTTCCATAATGTTGTCTAGAAGGGCAAAGTTTCCAACTTTACCCTTAAGAACCAACCATAAGGCTTAAAACCCAAACCCTAGTTCTTTAAAGAGGGTCTTAACCCATTAAGCCTCTAAACTCCCACTACAACGTTCCAAAATACAGATCTGATGTCCCAAGGTGGGCAAATCACGTAAAGTTTCCAACTTTACGTCCATGCATGCTAGAAACACCCTCTAAGGTTCATTTTTGGCTTCATAATGGACATATTGCATCAATGGGACATGGAGGACATTAAAGTTTGCAACTTTAAGCCTCAAGAGGTCATGTAGGGGTCAGATCTACTCCATCAACCCCTGGAAACCTCTTCACTTTGGAAAACTCAAACAAAGTCCCAAAACTCAAGCTAAAACTTCAAGAAAAGAGATCTAATAAACTACATGCCAAGGTGACGACTTTATACCTCAAAGATGTAGCCTCTGATGAAGAGTTTCTGGATCTAGAGTCACTCCTCCAAGCTAGGTGCTTCACTCTTCAAGACTCCTTTCAAGAACCACCTACAAACACTTTTAAGCTCAAACTACTCAATTTGCAAGAAGTAAAACGATTCTAGGGTTTTCTCTGGGCAAGGGAGGCTGGTAAGGAGGCCAGCCAAAGAAGTTAAGTCCTTTATATAAGGTGCAACACCCAAAAATTAAGGTTTTCTCTTCTTGCGCCAACTCGTCGAGTTCGGTCATTAAAATATCGGCTGGGGAAATATCTACACGATGAGTTGGAGCCTCCCAACTTGTCGAGTTCCATTCAAGACTTGAAAATAAATAGATTTAATTCACACCTGGACCAAGCGTTCCAAATCTCCCCCACTTGAACTAGACTTCATCCTCGAAGTCTGCTGATACAAAAAGGTCCGGATAATGCTTCCTCATTTCATCCTCCGGCTCCCAGGTCTATTCAGAGCCTCTTCGGTGCTGCCATTGCACCTTAACTAGCCTTACTTCTTTGTTTTGTAGAGCAATTGTTTTCCTGTCCAGAACCATTATTGGTTTCTCCACATAATTTAGGCTCTCATCAATCTGAATATCATCCAAGGAAATGACTTCAGCCTCATCAGCGACACACTTCCGAAGCTGAGACACGTGGAAGGTGTTATGGATTTGGTTAAGCTCGACTGGTAGATCCAATCGATAGGCCACCTTGCCAACCCGGGCAGAAATCCTGAACGGGCCAATAAATCGGGGCCCCAAGTTGTCCCTCCTCCGAAACCTAATTACACCCTTCCATTGTGACACTTTCAGCAAAACAAAATCTCCCACCTGAAACTCGAGATCCGAGCGACGCCGGTCAGCATAGCTTTTCTGACGGCTCTACGCGACCCGCAACCTATCGCGCACCTGTTGGATCAACTCAGTAGTCTTAAGCACCACCTCGGTGCTTCCCATGACTCGATGCCCAACCTCATCCCAACAAACTGGAGTCCTACATCTCCGACCATACATCATCTCAAACGGGGGTCAGTCAATGCTAGCATGATAACTGTTGTAGTATGAGAACTCTGCTTGTGGAAGGTAAGTATCCCAGCATCCTCCGAAATCCAATATGCAATCCCGAAGCATATCCTCGAGCGTCTGAATCGTCCGTTCACTCTGACCATCAGTCTGAGGGTGGTAGGCGGTGCTGAAATGCAACCGTGTGCCCAATTCTTCATGGAACTTCCTCCATAACCTGGAGGTGAATCGAAAATCGCGGTCCGAGACCACAGATACCGGCACTCCGTGCCTGACCACCACCTCGTACACATAGATTCTGCTAATTTCTCATCAGAGATACTATCGGGAGTTTGAATTAAATGGGCACTCTTCGTCAATCTGTCCACAATGACCCAAATCGAATCCACACCGCTCGCTGTCTTCGGAAACTTCATGATAAAATCCATCGTGATCTCTTCCCATTTCCACATGGGAATGGGTAGCGGCTGAACCTTGTCGTGAGGCCTCTGATGTTAGGCCTTGACCTTCCTGCAGGTCAAGCACCGCTCCACAAACTATGCGACCTCCCTCTTCATGTAGGGCCACCAGTAACTCAATATCAAATCTATGTACATTTTTGTGGCCCCCCGGATGAATAGAAAACTTGGAATTGTGTGCCTCCTCCGATATCTTTTGCATCACTCCCCCAGATACTTGTTCCCAAACTCTGCCACACTGAGTCAGCAAACCCCGACTGTCTCGAACAAAAAGCGGAATTTGACCCTGAATCCGCTCAACCTTCCAGTTTTCTCTATTCAAACCCTCCACTTGAGCCTCCTTAATCATATCCAACAAAAGGGAAATCACCGTCATCCTCAGACGAACATTTCCAATCAGAGCACCCGCCGAAAAATGGCTCAAGCCATCGGCCACCACGTTGGCCTTCCCAGGGTGGTACAAGATCTCGCAATCATAATCTTTCAGTACATCCAACCACCTCCTCTGCCGCATATTCAGGTTCTGATGATCCATCAAATGCTTCAAACTTTTATGGTCAGTAAAAATGATGCATCGAACCCCATATAAATAGTGCCTCCAAATCTTGAGGGAAAACACCACTGCCCCTAATTCCAAGTCATGAGTAGGGGTAATTCGCCTCATGAGGCTTCAACTGCCTTGAAGCATGAGCAATCACATTCCCCCTCTACATCAGAACTGCTCCTAATCCCAAATTAGAAGCATCACAATACACTAAAAAATCATCCAATCCCTCGGGTAGTGCTAGAAATGGGGCCTCACATAATTTCGGCCTCAAGGTCTCGAATGCCGTCTGCTGATCTAGACCCCACCGAAAGGTCACACTTTTCTTTGTCAAACAGGTAAAGGGTATGGCGATCTTGGAGAAATTCTGGATAAATCTCTGATAGTACCCCGCAAGACCCAAGAAACTCTGGATCTCGGATGCGTTCTTCGGAATCTCCCAACGCATCACCGCCTCGATTTTGGCTGGATCAACAAAAATAGCTTCCTGATTGATGATGTGCCCCAAAAACTGCACCTATCGTAACCAAAAATTACATTTGGAGAATTTGGCATACTACCTCTCCAGCAATTGAGGTGCAACGGATGGTGAGGGAGTTCCAGGAGCTCCAGCAGACCACCGAGACTGTGGCGGAGATCACCGCTAAGTTTCGGGAGTGAGGATTGTTGATCCCACAGTATGCTACCGATGAGGACATGCGGAGGACGAGATATCATTACATGCTGAGGGATGATATCTGGGAGTTTGTGAGCTATACAGGGTGCAAAACCCTGAATAAGATGGTAGAGAAGGCACGTGAGAGGGAGATGGAGTTGGACTTCCGCACGAAGCGGAAGCCAGAGCAGGCACATGCAACGGTGAGTTTTTCTAAAAGCCTCAGACCTCAGGCACTTCCAGTAGGGGCCAGCAGGGCCAGGGCCAGTGTGCCAGGTGCGGTAAATCGCACAGTGAGGCTTGTAGGGCAGTAGCCTCAGGATGTTACGCATGTGGCCAACAGGGCCACTTGAGCAGGATTGCCCCAAGAAGGGCTTGATATGTTCCCACTGCAACTAGACTGGCAATAAGAAGGCCGATTGTCCGAGGTTGCAGGGAGGGGGAGGAGCAGTGGCGGCGCCCGCCACGATGAGGATTATTGATGGCCGCCCTGTTAAGGCGGATGCTTCAGCGGTGAAGAGTCGCGTATTTCAGCTGACTAATGAGGAGGCTCGGGCAGCACTAGACATTGTGGCTAGGAACTTTTTGGTCAATGGTATGTCGGCTCATGTGTTGTTCGATTTGGGAGCTACCCGATCATTCGTGTCTCTTGCGCTTAGCAAGAAGTTCCGGGATGCACCGGGAACTTTGGATTCCCCGCTCGAGGTAGAGATTGCAGACGACCGCACTGTGAGTGCTGCGAGGGTGTATCAGGACTGTGTCCTGAATGTGCTGGGAGAGAGGTTTCGTGTTGATTTAGTCCCGATACCGTTTCGAGGGCTGAATGTGATTGTCGGGATGGATTGGTTGGGGTCCAATGGGGCCATGATCGATTGCGAGCGCCAGTTAGTGAGGGTTCGAACTGGTTATACATGGTGAGAGGGCCTCGCAGGGGCCAACCCTCTGTTTGGCTGCGAGGGCAAGGAGATTTTTGCAGCAGGGATGTATGGGGTTTCTGGCTTATATCTCGGATACAAGGGTAGAGACCACGACAGATGTGGGTAGTGTGCCGGTTGTACAGGATTTTCGGGATGTTTTTCCCGAAGAGTTACCAGGAGTGCCTTCGGAGAGGCAGGTGGAGTTTCGCATTGATTTGGTGTCGGGTGCCGCTCCGATAGCTAACGCACCATACCGGCTAGCACCGCCCAAGATGCAGGAGCTATCTATGCAGCTTCAGGAGCTGGTAGACCAAGGTTTATCCGTCCGAGCAGTTCCCCGTGGGGAGATCCGATCCTGTTTGTGAAAAAGAAGGATGGATCACACAGGATGTGCATTGATTATCGAGGGCTGAACAAACTAACGATGAAGAACTGTTATTCGTTACCAAGGATCGATGATTTGTTCGATCAGTTGCAGGGCGCGTCTTGGTTTTCCAAGATTGATCTTCGGTCAGGATACCATCAGATGAGGATTCAAGATGAGGAAATACCGAATGCAACTTTTAGGACTCGGTATGGGCATTATGAGTTTGTGGTGATGCCATTTGGGCTCACCAATGACCCAGCAGCGTTCATGGACGTCATGAACATGGTGTGTAGACCGATGCTGGATCAGTCGGTGATCATTTTTATGTTGGATTAGGTGTCTAATCCTATAACTATTTTGGTATGTACTTGACTCGATTATGAGCATGGTCCTTTTGGGTTGCCTTCATTCATGCAACTTGATAGGATCACAAGAGGAGAGAGAGTAGAATTTATTATATGAATAATAAATTCGTACTGAAAAATGGTTTTATTAATATATTACAAGATTAATATATTATTTGGAAATCATATTATTTAATTAGTATTGATCATAATTAATTTGGAATTAATTTGGTGATCAAAAGAGACTGATTAAATAAAGGGGACTGATATTGTAATTATTTTATAGTTGCAATTGGGCTGATGGATTACCTTGGAATAAGGTTGGACGAATTCTATGGAAAGCCCATAAGGAATTCGTCCATGGGCTATTCTAGAAGGGGTCCATGGGCTGCTTAAGGCCTAAGCAATCACATTAGGGTTTCCACCTAAAACCCTAGCAGCCACAAGTATAAACAGACCCCATTACAAGGGATTTTCGTAAAAGGCTTTAAGAAACCCTAGAGTGGTCGAAATCCTCCTCTCTGCTACATCATCCTTTGCATAGAGTGTTTGTGACTCCATTAGAGGTGCAACACTTGGGGCACTAGGCTTTCAGAAGACAAGATCAAGAAGGATTAAACTTGTTATTGCTACATAACAAGAGAGGTAATGATTCTAATCCTAATCATATGTGATTTTCGGATTTGGTATGCTAGTATTAGGGTTTATTGCTTTGGTATTCAATGTTGTATGTTCAAATTAGAAAAACCTATATCAAAGCAATTAGGGTTGCATGTACACCATAGGAATGATGTTATGCTCATAACCCAACAGTGGAATCAGAGCCTTGGTCGTTTTTCTATTGAACAGATGCAAAAGTGAACTGCCAAAGATCAGAAAATCGAATTTTTTTTGCTGTCTGACTGGCTGACTCGCCGAGTCCATGTATGGACTCGACGAGTTACATGAACTCAACGAGTCCAGGGCTCTGGTGCCGGGATTTTCGATTTTCTAGCTAGATTTCTTACCTAAAATCGTTTTTTATGATTGGTATGGTTATCCTTATCAAAATTAATAGATTTGGTTGAATATGGATAATATAGGATTATTATGATTCAAATATTTGACCTAGTAAGTTTGAAAAGTTTCAATTTACACCCTTTAGGTTTTATAGTTTAAATTTGAAAATAAAAGTTTTAGTTTTTGAAATTTAAGTAGTTAAACCGTAATATTTTGAAAAAAGTTTCAAAATTTGTCCTCAAGTTTTCGAATTTATAATTTAATTAAAAGGTATTAATCTTGAAATATTAAATTCTAAAACC
This sequence comes from Lactuca virosa, assembly GCF_052849685.1. Lineage (NCBI taxonomy): Eukaryota > Viridiplantae > Streptophyta > Magnoliopsida > Asterales > Asteraceae > Lactuca > Lactuca virosa. The sequence continues at coordinate 221,534,774 of NC_136429.1, read as the reverse complement.
CTAGTATTTTGAAAAGTTCAAAATTGCACCCTTATGGTTTTATTAAATTAATTACGTGCTTAATTAAAATAGATAATTAACAAATCCATAATTATATGGTTTAAGGTTAATCAAATTAAAAGTTTAATTTATTAATAGATTAAACCACCTGGTAATTTAAATGTATAAAATACACCATTATACTATATAAAATTAAAGGTCTAATATATTATATATGTATAAGTAAATGTCAGTCTTACCGGTAGTAGGCCTCATTCACGAAGATGGTCTATAAGGTGTGTTTAAGGAAGCGGCCTGTAAAATGACCGCCATGGGTATCCACTCTTACCCACCACACCCTTGAATAGTGGAGGGTCGTTAGCCGAACGGATAGGATAGGACACAACCTTCCATTATAAGTATAATGAAGTACGAAGTAACTAAACACTTTTATAAATTCCCAAATCTTAGTTACTTTAGGAAAAATGTGGACTTTGTGCTAATCCATGAAATTGCACATTGCACCTTGTTGGTCGTTAGTGAAGCGTGTGTGGTTAACCGACACACTAATATGGGACCAATGAAGGATGGCAATGGGTAGCTCGTAGATTATCATAGATCAATGGAGCGTGTGTGGTTAACCGGCACATTGATTAGGTGATAGACATCTTCGAGAGTACCAAGCGAATTTGCATGGTTATCCACACCTTGTTTGTTATCCTCGGCATCCCAGTCACAAACTTGAAGGGCATAATCAAGATTAAACATGCCATTGAAAAGTTCAATGAATCTCAAAAGATCTAGGAGATTCAATTCATTTAAAACCTAATTTTCATTTTCATTTTTCATGGTGGAAATTGGTAAATCGTCATTTACCTACCTTCAAATATTCTGCAATTGGATTACGGCATCCCTCTTCCGAAGTGTAGAATATTTTGTTTGGTCCTAGCCTTAATATTTCATTTGAGCGTTATATTAAGGATTGAATCAACTAACTTGAATTTCTCCCGTTTTGTAGATGTCGAATTCTTCTAACTATGGTCTTCCTGAATCCTTTGGAAAAAGCTTTCCACATGAAGATGATGTTCCATGATTGGATCATGGAAACGGAAATAGTTCTTCACTTCCTCCACCTCCTCCAATAATTCTCCCCGGCCCACATGTTCAAAGAGTTGAAAAATTCAAGGTCACTCTAGCCCTATTGGCAAGCAAACATGAAGATGGAAAGTCGATATGTGCTCACGTCTTGGAGAGGAAGTTGCATATTGATAATTTGGGAATGTTGGGTGTCGTTGTCTCAAAGAAGTTGGCTTTTGACTTGATTCTTCAATCACTTCATGAATCATATAGTGAGTTCATCATGGATTACTATATAGTGGACCACGACGTGACCCTCATTGATCTTACATATTTGCTTATTGCTGCTGAATCATCAATGATTTGTCATACTAGTAAAAGCAAATTTGACTGGTAGATCGACCTCCCAAACTTCCATGGACATTGACAATGGCAACATTGGATGTCCAGAAAAGTCTTCTCTTCCCAATGGAAAGGGATCGGCCAAGGTCAAACCGTTTGACCAGATGGTAAAGAGAAAGGCTGAATCTGAGATTGTCCCATGTGCTATTCCAAAAGAGTCCATTTGCTTCTACATCCAAGAGAAGGGACATTGGTTGCAAAGCTGCCCTATTTACCTGAAAGATTGCAAGGATGGGAGAGTCAAGATGTATGATTTTGCTTCAGGTAAGTCCACTATCTAACTCTAGTAAGTTCCTATTTGTAGATACTTAATACATGATGTGATAAGATTGCATTTTGATGTTTTGTAGGATCGAAGAAAAGAAAGGAAGCTTAAAGGAAGAGTAAGGTGAGTCTGGTCGCGAAGAAATGGACTTCGATCGCATGGTTCGATGATCGGATTTTTGAGCTGCTACTTAGGAGTTATGATAGATTTCTTAGGAATATTTAGTAACATAGTTTTCATTTGTACTTGCGTTGTAAGGACAAGTTTTTCCGCATTTTATAAATAAATAAAAATTTGATTTTATCTTGTTTTATGTTATCCTTGCAATGATAGTTGTGAAAATTGATGTTTATACGTTTCTATTGATAAATGGATGTGATTCTTAGTTATCTTATTTGTGGTAGTATCGTGAATTTACCAAATAAGGAATTATTCTCATCACCCAAGTTTCAATTGGACAGAAACTTGGAATCATGCAACATGAATTGTATAATGAATGAGAACCTTTGTATTTGGTAAATTAAGACTAATTCCTTGTTTGTATGTAGATGTGAGTCAAGTGAAGGGCTAGGGGATCTAGTACACATTGTTGTGCACTAGTCAAGTCCACCACAAAGAACAATAAGACTATTCATTATGATTTACTGAAAGTTTAGTAAATGTGGTTATGCTTAAAAGATTAAGTGTGATTCTGAATCATTGGAAAAGTTTCAATGAAGGGCAGAACGAATAAGAAGAATCAATTAGGCAGAAAGATAAAAGTTTCTCCAATCTGAAAAGAAGGGAGAGTACTTGAGTATCATGTTGTATGATCATCTTAGTGATTATGAAACCATATCACAATTGATCCTATAAAGACAAATTCGTGCACTTGTATAGCTAAGTAGAGGAATCAGGAATTGTTGAAATGGTTAAGTCAAGAAGATGAATCATACTTCGTTCCAAAAGGTCAAGTCTTAGAGTCATACTCCAAGATTGTGTATTGAGTGACATGTCTTAAGAAAGTAACACATTTTTGAAATTGGTAAGTTGTGGTGTCTTGGATAAGACAGAGACCAACTAAGACCAATTGTCTGTTGTGTTTTGTCTTGATAAGAATCCACACTAACTCTTGAATATTTGTTTGTCGAGAAATGTCTCTTGACAAGGGAATCTTGTATGTCAAGAGGTCAGTGGGAGTCTTAATGATCTTGAATAGCTTCAAGAACTAATCAAGAGTAAACCTAGCACACGACTTGAGGTTTTAACCTATCGTATTTGACATATTCTTGTTTTTGTGCCATTCCAGGTGAGTTAACTATGCACGTGAGTTCAACGAGTTCTCAATTGATTGCATAAGGCAAAGTACCTTGATCAATGGAAAGTACATTGATTTTTAGGGGTGATCTTGTAAACAACTTGGAAGACATGGTAGGCCCTTCCACTGCCAAAGGCAAGAAACTAAGATTAAACAAGTTTAGTCCATATGAGTTTGGATTTGTCACAAACATTGTCTTATGATTATGGTTATGACAAACTCACATGGATAGGAACACATATGCCATAAATCTAAGTGGTAGGTTTTCTCTCCATTTCATGAAAATGATTGTGAGGAAACGCTTTCACTAGGAAGATTTTAAGGAGATAGTGATTATGTAAATTGCATTCTCAAAGTCGATTATGATTAGGACATCCCTCTTCATAGTTCGAATTATGAGATTTGGCAATTAGTTTGAACAATTAAGGCTTATTGCTGTAAGTTCTGAAATTGTTTAGACACACATATGCGCTTTCTAATTAAAGGGGTATGAGCTTAGATAAAGTCTTATCGAAGCATCTTGTAACAGAAATATGAACTTTGGAAGTCAATAAGTATTTATTTCTAGAAGTCCAGCTGATTTCTGAATATGTGTCAAAGCTAGTGGGAGCATAAGTGTTATGATGGTAAGGAAATAATTATCATGTTAGTGGGAGCATGATTATTATGTTAAGTATTGCGAGTTAGAAATATTAGTTATAGAAAACAAAAGTTTCAATTCGCAAAGTTGCAGAGGTTGAAAAGTTGTTTTGCTATAATTAAGGGAGAATATTATACTTCATTTCAAATCTAAAAGCTTAGATCGAGAAATTTTAATCAAATTTAGTCAAAGGACATATATGAAAGTTATGTTGAAAAGGTTCAACGTAAGGAAATTCTATATATATGGCAATATTATGGCAAGAAACTGGTAAAGTATCACGTTTTCCATTGCGTATCGTATCCCATACGCTTCGGGTATAGGATCGATTTCATATGGTGTAATATTCAACCGTTTTGTCTATTCCGAATGCATAGGGTGTTAAGAGGGAAAAGGACAAGATTCAGATATGACTAAAGTAAATTAAACAACTGTCAAGTACAATCTAAGGTTCGCCAAGGATTGGTCACTTGTGGGCAGTTGAAATTATAGCAATGGATGGAACATATCGACATTATTATGAATAGATAGGATTCTATTTAGTATGAGTTGTCATATGGAAAATATGGAAATGTTTCCATAATACGAGTTGGACATTAAGAATCTATGCAGATTAGAAGCTTTTATGCAAAAAGGATGTTCAAAGGAATGTACTTTGAATTTGAGACTTCATGTCTACGGAGTTGTCTTGTAACAATCTCCGATAGAGCACTTTGTAATTTCATTGGTAAAGTCTTGGTGACTTTGGTGCTATGACATTACAAAAGGGTCATTGAATAAAATGTTAGAATCTAACATATTATAATAGTGGCCAAAATTTGGTATTCTTACACTTGTGATAACGATTAGGAATTGTGAAATGAGCGTCATTGGAAATGTGTTCAATTGATCTATTTCACAAAGTAAGGATCGTAGGTAAACATACTGTGCATGCTTGGAACATGGGACAACTATTGTTAGAATTCAAGTATTAAGTTGATTATCCGAAACATTATACAATGAATATTGTGTAATCGATATGGTGATTAAATAAAAGGTGTTTTATTTATACTCAAAGGTTGAGGCCATATTGGATTCGATTATTCTTGTGTTTCACTTCGCATGTTTTGACTTCCCGAATAACTAGGTTATTCAAACATCCACAGTTAATCATACTTTGGAAGTAGGTAATGATGTAAGACTGTCATGAATCTGACTGTAGATTGTCTAAAGCGTTTTAGACATAGGAAAAGTCTGATTCAGTGTTCATGAGTGCTCATGACATAAGATTTGAGTATTGGATTAAACCCACGTTCACGTGAATCACTTCATGGATTTTATCACTAGTCATTGTGAGACGATAATATCTTATATTCTTGAAACAGAGACGTGTGAGTTGTAGTTTGCAAGTCGGTTGCACATTGACATATGTAAACGCACCTGTAACTTGGTGTTATAAAACATATTGTTGTGTGTGATTTGATGAGTAAGTACAAGCAAGCATTTGAGTCGAAGTTTATCCGTTCCTTTTACCCTAAGAGGGATAAAAGCGATATATGTGGGCCCCTCGATGATTTAGTGATGACACCCTAAGCGCTTGGCCAAGCCTGGACTAAGTTGATGTGTTCAAATGAAGTCTATTGCCAGTCGTCTTAAATCAGAAATCAGGAAAAAACACATGAACAAAGAGTGTGATTAAAATCCATGTCTCAGTTCATACGATATCTAGAATGGCGGAATATATGATCCCTTATCTAAAGGACGCATTGCTGATAAGATCAGAGTTCGACAACGGGTTTTGAAAGCTATGATTGCTAATCAGGTTTTGAAGTCGTACTTTAAAAAAATAGTTATTAGACTTATACTAGGGGGAGACTGTTGGATTAGGTGTCTAAGCCCATAACTATTTTGCTATGTACTTGACCCGATTATGAACATGGTCCTTTTGGGTTGCCTTTACTCCTGCAACTTGATAGGATGATCATAGGAGAGAGAGTAGAATTTATTATATGAATAATTAATTCATACCGAAAAATGGTTTTATTAATATATTACAAGATTAATATATTATTTGGAAATCATATTATTTAATTAGTATTGATCATAAATTAATTTGGAATTAATTTGGTGATCAAAAGAGACTGATTAAATAAAGGGGACTGATATTGTAATTATTTGATAGTTTCAATTTGTTAGGTTATAAATTGTGGTTCATACTTTGCTTTTCATAAGCTTTTAGAGTTCTCGGTCTAGGACCGAAAACACCATGTTTTGGTGTTGTTTGGACCAAAATCACATGTGATTTTGGTTAGTCTTTATATTGTTTTGTTTAGGTTTTGGGCTTGGGCTTGGTTATAGTGTTATTTAGACTTGAAAATCAGTTAGAAGTGAGCAAGGGACGTTCTAGGGGCGGCCAATAAGCCAAGAACACGTTTTGGAGAGAACAAGATAGAAAACGAATTGTAATCAGGAATCTTATGTACCCGACTATTCATCTATAATAGTGTGCATTGAAGATTGATTATATTATTCTTCTTCATCTTATATCTTGCATTATACACTTTGAATGGGATTCCGCACCATCAAAGTGAATCCGATTGATACGTAGGACAATTCGGGGCTTACAAGTGGTATCAGAGCTAGGATCGGTATCAATCGAGTCATTGCAAAAGGTTTTTCTTAGAGTTTCTTTGTGTTTTTGATTTTGATTTTATGAATTTTTGGCCATTGTTCTTCGTGTTCTTCATATTTTTGGAGTTTTGATCGAGATAGGCATTAAAATATTGAAAATCCCGTGTTTTTGGCAAGTTTTGGGCATTTTAGGTCAAAATTTGTGAGATATAGGCGGCTACCGTCGCATCCGGTCAAACCCTAGGTGGCCAGCAGCGAGATATTCGGTCTCGGTTATTGTTCCTCGGAAATCTCATACGCGTTTTCGAAGGTTTTCGGTTCGGCCTCGGACGTTCTCGGACAGCAGCTTCGTTCTCGGTCAGCAGCTCCGGGTCTTCGGTCTGAAGTTCTCGCATCACGTTCTTGGTACATATTCTCGGTTATTTGTTCTCGGCTTCAGATTTTCAGGCCTCGCAAATTTCGGTTAAAATCTTGGATTTTCGAGATTTCGGTCAAATCTCGACAGCAGCCTCGCAATCTCGGCTAGAGTTTCGGAATTTCCAATTTTTGACTTATTTTTGGTCAAAAAGCCATATTTTCGATCCAATAATTTCGTTTTAGGTTCTAAGGCCTCATTTTTGGTCAAAAAGGCACGTTTTTGGTCAAATTCCCTCGTTTTTGGTTTAGAAACTTTTGTTTTCAGTCAAGGTTATTCTTTTTGGACAAAGAACTTTTACTTTCACATTTGACTTTCAAAATTGACTTTTGACTTTCAAGTTTGACCTTTGATCTTTAACTTTGACTTTCTCGTTTAACTTTCAAGCTTTCACGTTTTACTTTCACGTGTGACTTTTTAAGTTTGACTTTTCAAGTTTGACTTTCAAGTTTGAACTTTTAAGTTTGACTTTCAGGTTTGACTTTCAAGTTTGACTTTTCAAGTTTGACTTTTCTTGGCTTCATAATCAGTTCTATTTTTGGTAACTTATTTTTGTGAATAATGAGTTCATTAATCACAAAAGAGGTCAATGAAACTTCCTGTTTTCAAGCCTATAGTGATACAATTAAATTTCTTCGTGATCAAATTGATATATTACATAGAGACAATGAGGACCTTAGGTATGAAGGATACACTCTCAGGAAGGGACGAAAACCCTTAAAAAATCAATTAGAGGCCAAAATCAAAGACTTTAGAAAACTTCAAGAAGAATACAACACAAAGTGTGTTCGTTATGATTATGCTCAACAAAAAATTGCCGAATTAACTGCCGAACTTGATGCTTTAAAAGCTAAATATAAAGATGCTGAATTTAACTTTAAGAAATTTGACGTCAAGTGAGGTAGTTGTGTCCATGATAGAAAAACCATTAAGATTTAAAGATAATCAGAATAAGGTTCTAGGGTATCACAATGTTCCACCACCCTTCAATGACAATTATACCCCGCCCCTTGAAACCAATGAGGTAGAGATACTTGCTCAGTACGGTCCGCCCCATGTTCTAGCTTCAGCTAAGACTGAACAATCTGGCCCGCTGACAACATTGAGGTGAATGATACTAATGTTTCTACCTCATGTGCAGAGTATGTCAGAGTGCATGATGGGCATAGGCAGAACACAAATAACTCTTGTTCTGCTAAAAATGATTCAAAAACTTGTGATAAGGTGAGCAATACTAATGCTTCTACTTCATGTGCAGATAAAGAAGCAGTGCAATATGGGAGTGAACAAATCAAAATCAATTTTGAGTCTGCTGAAAGTGTTTCAAAAGCTTGTGATGATGACACTCCCACTGTGGAATAACCCAAGCCACAAATGTTTGTTAAACAATCTGTTAAATGTTCTTGTGCTTGTGCTTTTGGAAGTACCTTGAAACAAAATTCTTTTGGACAAGGACCAAGTCACAATCTTATTTATATGAAAAGACATAATTGTTTTAATTGTGGGATTCCCGGTCACATTGCCAGAAATTGCCCACATCGTTTGTATGTTCCTTACTACAGACAAGGTTGGCAGAACGCGCCAAGAGGGAGATCCTCCAAAATAAACTCTTCGAGGTCACAATTGAACAATGGTGACTGGAATGCTAAGAATGGCAAGAATCAAACTCCCAAGGTCAAGAAGGGAATGTCAGCCAAGAAGCCAAATTCGAGAGATGGTTTAGTTAAACGAAGATCAGTTAATTTAAAGTCATCTCAGAGTTCGGTTTCAAGTTCTAAAGCAAGTGTTGAGGCATCCATCCGATCAAACAAGAAATAGGTTAAACCCGACTACAGATGGGTACCAAAGATTCATACTCCCAAATCTTCTAATGATTCTAACATTTCTTCATCTTCTATGTGTGATATACAGGATATGTCATGGGAGAGAGTACCTTGTGTAGATGATAAAGGCCAACCCACCTTCAAAATGGACTGGGTTCCAAAGTCCAACTAATCTCGCACTCTGTGCTGCAGCAGTCATGGAGGAATATCATCAGACCTCGTTTTGTTGATAGTGGCTGTTCCAAGCACATGATAGGAGAAATCTCTGAAATCCACAACATTCAGAACTTCAACTGAGGGTATGCGTCCTTTGCGGGAAGGAAGAAAGAAAGGATCACAAATGGGGATCGTACTTAACGACGTGTTGAATTTTGAGTTTGTTAAATTCATTCCAGAATTGAAGCACAACTAAGGCTGAATATGTTGTTGCCTCAGCCTACTACTCTCAGGTTATCTGGATGCAACTTCCATTGGTAAATTACGATTTGAGTTTTCTTCTCGATACTTCTAAGTTTTTCTTAAAATGATTCGTTTGAAGACAATTTTTTTATTTTTGCGGATTTATTTTATTTTCTTTCTTCTCCATGCTCAAATTAAGGGGGAGAAATAAAAATAAAATAAAATAAAAAAAATACAAAAATATGTTTTCTTTCGTAAGCACTTTTGGGAAGTGATATGAGATTTAGTGATAAAGGGCAAGTTAAATTGTTTGACAACTTTGATCCCAAAAGTTTTTGTTTTGTATATTTTGTATTTTATTTTTTGTTTTTCTTAAATTTGTTCATATTTTATTATATGCACAAATTTAGGGGGAGAATTAAAAAAAAATTAAAACAAAATATCACAAAAAATTGCAAAAATCCAAACATATGTTTATTTCTATTTTTATTTCTTTTCATAAAATTTAAAAATCCAAAAATATATTTATTTCTGTTTTATTTCCTTTTTCAGAAAATTAAAAATCCAAAAATATTTTATTTTTACTTTTGAGTGTATTTTACTTTTATTTATTTCTTAGTTATTTCTATTGTGTGCTAAGTTTATTTTTATTTTATTTTTATCTGAAAATTTCTTTTGTCTTGAAACATGAATTTAAAAGAAGAAGAGACTCAAGGAGACTGTATCTAAAACGTGGATTCAAAAGAAGAAGAGACTCAAGGAGACTGTATAAGAATTTTCTGAGCAAGGAGAAGAAACTTGGAAAGGAATTGACGGAAAATTCAAATGCGAATGATAGAATCTTCCTTATTGAGACATAAATCAGACTTAATAGGAGTCTTCGCATAAAAGGTTAATGATCAAAAGTCATTTTCGCCATGACTAATGTGAAACACCCAACCATTCTTTATCCATATCTAAACTTTCTCCATTAAATCATTTCCACGTATTGGTACCCCTTGAGGTTCGAGTATGAAACAACTTGGCTGACGGTTACCAAAAAATTCTGTGTTTATGATCTTGAAAGTCATTATCACCATGATTCTACGTGAAACCCAAAATCCGAAATCCATCCATTTCTGAATTGACGGTGAACATTTTACTGTCCTAGATATTTTCACCCATGAAATTGACGGATAAGGGTTCATACCTGGTGTGACACTGTACAAAATGTCAGTTAGGTAGTTTCTTTTTAGGAATTGTCGTATTTAAGGAATTGATAGTCTGAAACTATACAAATTTTCAAATTGGTATTGTCAGCTTTCTTTACCTAAGAACTGTCACGACACCAGGGTGATTCACCCAACAGGGAAACAGATATCGCTGAACGTCTCGCCAAGGGCCAAGTTAACTTGTTTAACTTGAAAAACTGCATTCAGATCTATGATCTAGGATATGCAGGGGCTAACATCAAAAAGCCCATGAGTAGTTCTTCGATACTCAACGAATTGTAGTGCGTTTCCTCCGTGTTCACACAGATACTGCGAGTAGTCTCCTTTTGAGCCAAGGCTGGGTCCTTGAACAACTGTGGTGAGAAGGGTCTTTATGATTCTGTGATCCACAGGGACTTTTTAGTCATGATTACTTTTCAAGGAGCAACGGTGATCGTTAAAGAATACTCATTCGAAGGAACAAGAAGTGAAGATTATTTTTCAACATTCAATTTTTCAACCCCAAAAGCAAGGTGAAGCTGTACTTGAAGTTATGTGACATATTGCATTGAAGGCTCCTCAATTAATTTGTTGCTATCTATGAACCTACTGAACTGATCCAGAACAATCGGTCTCTCTGTTTTTTTCTCTAAAGTCTTTCAAAACTAAAAGTGCTGATTTTCAAGAATCCTTACAAGGAGTCTCTACACCCAATGTGCATTCAAGCTCAATTCTTTGAAAGAAGTCCAACTACTCAAGATGAAGTCATTCATGCAGAAATTAAAATGTTCATCTTGAAGTTGTGAAGAAGTCGAAGATTAAAGCTGAAAGCCAAAGATCAAGGAAGACTGAAAAGAAAAGAAAGCAATAAACCAAGGGGGAGATTGTTAGGACTAAATTATGGTTTATTGTAAGTGAAAAGAAAGCTAGAAACCAAGGGAGAGACTGTTAGGTGATAAATTGTGGTTTATACTTTGCTTTAAGCTTTTAGAGGTCTCGGTCTAGGACCGAAAACACCATGTTTTGGTGTTGTTTGGACCAAAATCACATGTGATTTTGGTTAGGCTTTATATTGTTTTGTTTAGGTTTTAGGCTTGGGCTTGGTTATTAGGCCTAGGTATATATAGTGTTATTTAGGCTTGAAAATCAGTTAGAAGTGAGCAACGGACGTTCTAGGTGCTGCCAATAAGCCAAGAACACGTTTTGGAGAGAACAAGAGAGAAAACGAATTGCAATCAGGAATCTTATGTACCCGACTATTCATCTATAAAAGTGTGCATTGAAGATTGATTATATTGTTCTTATTCATCTTATATCTTACATTATACACTTTGATTAGGATTCTGCACCATCAAACTGAATCTGATTGATACGTAGGAGAATTCGGGACTTACACAATTGGGCTGATGGATTACCTTGGAATAAGGTTGGATGAATTCTATGGGAAGCCCATAAGAAATTAGTCCAAGGGCTATTCTAGAAGGGGTCCATGGGATGCTTAAGGCCTAAGCAGTCACATTAGGGTTTCCACCTAAAACCCTAGCAGCCACAAGTATAAATAGAACCCATTACAAGGGATTTTCATAAAAGGATTTAAGAAACCCTAGAGTGGTCGAAATCCTCCTCTCTCCTACATCATCCTTTGCATAGAGTGTTTGTAACTCCATTAGAGGTGCACCACTTGGGGTACTAGGCTTTCAGAAGTCAAGATCAAGACGGATTAAACTTTTTATTGCTACATAACAAGAGAGGTAATGTTTATAACCCTAATCATATGTGATTTTCGGATTTGGTATGCTAGTATTAGGGTTTATTGCTGTGGAATTCAATGTGGTATGTTCAAATTAGAAAAACCTAGATCAAAACAATTAGGTTTGCATGTACACCATAGGAATGATGTTACGCTCATAACCCAACATTTTATTGATGATATCCTGGAGCAACACGAGCAACATTTGAGGGATGTATTGGAGACCCTGAGGGCGGAGAGGCTGTATGCTAAGTTCTCCAAGTGTGATTTTTGGCTGCGATAGGTGCAATTTTTGGGGCACATCATCAATCAGGAGGGTATTTCGGTTGATCCAGCTAAGGTTGAGGTAGTGATGTGCTGGGAAGTACCGAACAATGCTTCCGAGATCCGTAGCTTCTTGGGTCTAGCGGGCTATTATCAGAGATTTTATTGATGATATCCTGGAGCAACACGAACAACATTTGAGGGATGTATTGGAGACCCTGAGGGCGGAGAGGCTGTATGCCAAGTTCTCCAAGTGTGATTTTTGGCTGCGATAAGTGCAATTTTTGCGGCACATCATCAATCAGGAGGGTATTTCGGTTGATCCAGCTAAGGTTGAGGCAGTGATGCGCTGGGAAGTACCGAACAATGCTTCCGAGATCCGTAGCTTCTTGGGTCTAGCGGGCTATTATCAGAGATTTATCCAGGATTTCTCCAAGATTTCGGCGCCGTTGACCCGCTTGACCAAGAAGAATGTGACATTTCCATGGGGTGCGGATCAGCAGTTAGCTTTTGATACCCTGAGACTGAGGTTATGCGAGGCTTCGATTCTAGTACTACCTGAGGGGTTAGATGATTTGGTGGTGTACTGTGACGCATCGATTTCAGGCTTAGGTGCGGTACTGATGCAAAGGGGACATGTGATAGCTTACGCCTCGAGGCAGTTGAAGCCTCACGAGGCGAATTACCCCACTCACGACCTGGAATTGGGGGCAGTCGTGTTTCCCCTCAAGATTTGGAGGCACTACTTGTATGTGGTGAGGTACACCATCTATACTAATCACAAGACTTTGAAGTATTTGATGGATCAGCAGAACCTCAACATGCGACAAAGGAGGTGGTTGGACGTGCTGAAGGATTACGATTGTGAGATCCAATACCATCCCGGGAAGGCCAACGTGGTGGCCGATGCTTTGAGCCGCAAGGTGGAAAGTTCCCCGATTGGGAACGTTTGTTTGAGGATGACTGTGATCTCTCCATTGTTGGATATGATCAAGGAGGCTCAGGTCGAGGGGGTGAAAAAGGAGAATTGGAAGATAGAGCGGATTCGGGGGCAGTATCCTTTTTCTGTTAAGGATAGTTGTGGTCTTTTGACACAGTGTGGCCGGGTATGGGTACCAGTGACTGGATGAATGAGGCAGAAGATATTGGAGGAGGCGCACAGGTCCAAGTTCTCTATACATCCAGGGGCTACAAAAATATATTGAAATTTGAGACTGGGTTACTGGTGGCCCTGCATGAAGCGGGAGATCGTCGGGTTTGTGGAGTGGTGCTTGACCTGTAGGAAGGTCAAGGTCGAGCATCAGCGACCTCATGGCAAGGTTCAGCCGCTACCCATTCCCATGTGAAAATGGGAAGAGATCACTATGGACTTCCTTACGAAGTTATCGAGGACGTCGAGGGGTGTGGACGCCATATGGGTGATCGTAGAAAGACTGAAGAAGAGTTCCCACTTTGTTCCGATCTCTGAGAGTATATCCACTGAGAAGTTGGCGGATATTTACGTGCGAGAGGTGGTGGCTAGACACGGGGTTCCAGTATCGGTAGTCTCTGACAGGGATGTTCGGTTTACATCTAGGTTCTGGAAGAAGTTCCACGAGGAACTGGGCACTCAGCTGCATTTTAGTACGGCCTACCACCCCCAGACAGACGGCCAAAGCGAGAGGACGATCAAGACACTGGAGGATATGTTGCAAGCATGTGTGCTGCATTTTGCAGGGAGTTGGGATACATACCTTCCACTAGCAGAATTTTCATACAATGACAGTTACCACGCCAGTATCGACCGACCTCCATTTGAGATATTGTATTGTAGGAGATGTAGGACTCCGGTTTGTTGGGACGAGGTTGGACACCGGGTCATGGGGAGCACTGAGGTAGTGCACAAGACTACCGGGTTAATTCATCAGGTGCGTGACCGGCTGTAGGTCGCGCAGAGTCGTCAGAAAAGTTATGCTGACCGGCGTCGATCGGGTCTTGAGTTCCAGGTGGGGGACTTTGTGCTACTAAAGGTCTCACCATGGAAAGGAGTCATCAGGTTTCGGAAGAGGGGCAAGCTAGGGCCCCGATATATTGGACCTTTCTGGATTATCGCCCGGGTGGGCAAGGTGGCAAATCGCTTGGAGCTGTCGGATGAGCTTAGCCAAATTCATAACACCTTCCATGCATCACAGCTTCGAAAGTGTGTCACAGACGAGGCCGCAGTCGTCTCTTTGGATGACATTCAGGTGGATGAGAGCCTGAATTACATTGAGAGGCCTTTTTCAGTTCTAGATAGGAAGACCAAGGTTCATCGGAACAAGGAAGTAAAGTTGGTGAAGGTGTAATGGTAGCACCGAAGGGGCTCCGAATGGACATGGGAGCTGGAGGATGAGATGCGAGACCACTACCCGAACTTATTTGGGTCGGAAGACTTCGAGGATGAAGTCTAGTTCAATTGGGGGAGATTTGTAACACCTGTTCCACGTATTAATGTAATTTTCAAAACTTTAGGGTTTCGGCGTTGGGACTCGACGAGTTGGGAGCCCCGACTCGTCGAGTGGAGGCTATCAAGAGGACACGGAAGTTAGGTCCTACTCGACGAGTCGGAAGGCCCTTGAGGACCTTGAGGCTGACCTTGAGGACGCGGAAGTTAGGTCCTAAATTTTAGGGTTTGCACCCTATATAATCTCCTTAAGGACCTTGAGGCTGACCTTCCATCAGCCTCCAAACCCTAAAACGTTTGTGCTAAACCGTAATCCCCATTCTCTTCCATTTTGTGAGCTAAGAGTGATTTGTGGAGCTTAAGAAGAAGGAGATAGTGAGAAGAAGGAGGAAACCCAGCAAGCCAAGCCCTCACACTTGATCTTGATCATCTTGTGGACTGTTGTAAATATTCAAGCCTTGATTTTATCTTAGAAAATGGCTAGATCTTGAGTTTACTCTTCATTTCCCATTATTCTTGTTGATTGCATGCATGGGGTTAAAAAAGTTTGCAACTTTATGAATCTCCAGGGCAAAATAGTCCCAAGGTGGGCTAGATCTAGTTTTTGGTCAAGCAAGGATACCATGCAAGGGTTCTAAGTGTATTTTTCCCCTTTTTGGTCATTTGGTAAAAGGAAAGGCATTGGACATGTATGTCAATAAAGCCTCCATCTTTTGAACGTTTTGAGGACCAGAAACGCTTCTGGAAGGGAGGGATTCCAGATCCCTAGAGTCTTGGACCACTTGGCAAAGCTTTTGAGCTTTCCAACCTTTGATAAGGAACTTGGATCATTTGGAGTAGTTCTAGAAGGTAAAGTTGGAAACTTTATCCTTCTAGACACCTTAGGATTTTAGATCTAAGACCTGGAGTCCCTGCATTCGATGGATTATTATAATAAGAAAATAGGGAGGGGGACTTGACGATTTGCCCTAGCAACTCGACGAGTCGGATCGGGTTTCCCCGACTACTGGATATCAAGTGGACTCGTCGAGTTGATGAAACAACTCGGATATTTGGCTAGGGTTTGTTCAGGTGTTCTGGAATCTGCAGGAACTCAACGAGTTGCTAGATGCACTCGACGAGTTGAGGTCAACATGGACTGTTGACCTTGACTGTTGACCTTGACTTTGACTAGGGTTGACTTTGAGGTTAATTATGGAATTATGACAAGTTAATCACACAATGATTATAGGTGGTTGAGTTGGAGCAGCACGTGGGACATATCTGATTCTAGCTTGTCAGTTCAGCATTCGAGAGGTGAGTCTTCTCACCATACCAGATATGGTATGTGGTATACTAGCTATAGCAGAGATATGTGTATGATAGTTAGCTTTATTGTAAGTGGTATGCTAGTGATTATGTATGTTAATGCATGGAAGACCCCGGGGGGAGCCCGTGGCAGTCAGATATAAGACCATGTTGTTGGGAATAAAATCCTAACTGAGATTTGATGAACAAGATGCGGAAAATAAGAACAAACACAAATATGAAGATTATGTCGAATGATCACTCGATTTATTGAATTATGAGGAACATATTACACTTTAAGAATAAGAATCTAACTCTACAAGAAACCTCACAACGTGGCGGCTACATTTTGTCTCACTCTTAACCCTAATAATGAATAATACATGACTATTTATAGGGAAAAGACAAGTCTTGGGTTTTTAACCTACACTTCATCAAGGGGGCCCATTGCCATCATCCATGGAGTACTTTGAAACCCTACAATCTCCCCCTCAAAGTATGGAATGGATGACAATGCTTCCACTTCCAAAACAAGCATTTAGAAAATAAGAAATGATCTTGCAACGAGGAATATTTGAAGCAATCCACGAATCTTGATTCTTCAATAGTCTTCAAACACAGGTTCTAGGATATATATAAAAACCAAGCACTGAAGTAATGTTTTTAAACTTCATTTTCCGATGTAATCCCAAAGATCTTCAATAAAGCCAAACCCGCCATAAAAACCCATTTCAGAACAAAGAAACGAAATGACTTCTTGTCTTTGAAGAGCTCCCCCTCCAAGTCACAATGATCTTCAAATAAGCTAATGATATAAGCCACCAAAAGTTATCATGTAACAACCAAAATTTTAAGATTCGTAACGCCACTTCATCGAGAAAATACTAGAAGTCGGAAAGATAAAAAGTCCTTAGAAGAGCTCGATGAAGAACTTCTACTGTAAAGGATATTTTTCCGCAAAAGCTTTAGAAGAGCTCGATGAAGAACCGATATTGTAAAAGCTACCTTCGTAATTCTACCATAAGCTTTATCAAAAATCCTCAAATTTGAAAAGTCACAAATCCAATTTCGAATGGCCATACCAAATTCTCCCCTGATTTATAATAAAAAACGTGATTATAAATCCTTCAAATGGTCATGAGAATGATCTTGAATGGATAAATAGTTACTGTGCTCCACCGTGACAAAATGATATACAAATTGAAGTATAAAATCCGAAAAAGTCATGAAAATTTGTCGTTATCACGAAAAACGACTTTCCGAACCGCCAAGACTTGATGGAATCCATAATTTTCTGTTCACGAAAAAATATGTGCATTAAAGAATTCAAAACTGTTCACCAGCCCTCAAATTTGTAAACGTTTCGAAAAATGGGCTGAAATTGTCACTTTGCAGAAATTATGGGACTGAAATTGTAATTTTGCATCAATATTCCCCTTTATTTGTGACAAAAACTGGAAATGGTCCAAAAATGCCAAACTGTGAAAACAATAGGGACCAAAAGTGTCAAGTTTTTGAAGTTGTGGGGATCAAAAATGAAACTTTGAGTTATCTTCTTCCCATTTAGTATCTGAAACAGCTCCACTTCGTAACTTGAAGATATGAACATGAATCCAAACGTCGCTGATTTGCACTTTCGCTCCGAACACAAGGTTCATTTTCAGTCCTCCCTTCATTCGTTCCAAGCACAATCACATGAACGCAAGTTCGTTCTAGGTTCGTTCCAAGTCCGTTGATACAAAAATGAAACCATGTTCGTTCCGAGCATCACGATGCGAACAAAAGCGAAACCTTATCCAAACCAAATCCAATCACAGGTTCACTTTCCCCTCTTTCATTCCAAGGCTAACAAACGAACCCAAGTTCGTTACAAGTTCGTTGTTGAGCAATAACGAGTGCAAGCCGAACATTCCAGGTAAGAGAGGTTCACAACAATTTTGACTTTGTTGACTTTCAATTGTGAATAAGCACACAACCATTTTGATTCCGAGACCTGATTTTTAATTCTGAATTTTGTTCTTGTTCCGAATGCCAAATAATTCTGATCAATTCCTTCCGTGCCAATCACGGGTCCAATTCCGATTGAAGATTTAAGTCCCGATTCCAATTGCGAAACCAATCCTGAAAGCCATATCACAATTCACGTTCTGACTTTGACCACGTATTGCCTTAGTACCAATTTCAATTTCATTCGATTTCATTACACTTCCGATCACAAATCTTATTAAGATTGCAATCTCAATTTTGACTTTCTCTGGTTTGACTGTCAAAATCAAAATATAATGTATTCGTCCGTTCATCATCAGACATCGATATGCATTCAGTCAAACACCCAATCGATTCTTCAAAGATCGATTTCACTCACAGATCATCATAAATTTTCAGATTCGAGATGAATCAAATGAAATCAAATTGACTATAAGAACAGGAACGAGAAAATTGATGAAAAATATGATCTTGGATTAAAACTAACAAAAATCGATCCATGAGAAATGATATACACACGATGAAAACCATTAACCTCAGACAAAAAAAATCATCAATTGTATATTTAGAACAGAATACTGAATGAACGAAATCAGATGCAAAATCCGCATACAGACAAGGATAAAAAGTGGATCGACAATAATCATGTGGACCATGAACAGTGCATCGGCCAAGAGTTTGGGCCATATCAAAAAAATGATACGAATGGATCTAATATGGTCAAAACAAAGGGATTTTTGGATTAAGCAAAAGAACAGATCCAATATGAACAGAAGAACGAATCAGATTGAAAAAAATACCATTTGGACAATAGAAGAACACCATAAATATCCATGAACAGTAACTTGAACTAAATTTTGATTCCAAAGCGCCAAAACACCAATAATCTTCAATAACATGTGCAGAAAATCATCAAACCAAGAACCAATACTTCAAAAATCAATAGATCTTCAAAGATCCGCTCTGATACCACTTGTTGAGAATAAAACTCTAATTGAGATTTGATGAACAAGATGCAGAAAATAAGAACAAACACAAATATGAAGTTTATGTCGAATGATCACTCGATTTATTGAATTATGAGGAATATATTACACTTTAAGAATAAGAATCTAACTCTACAAGAAACCTCACAACGTGGCGGCTACATTTTGTCTCACTCTTAACCCTAATAATGAATAATACATGACTGTTTATAAGGAAACGACAAGTCTTGGGCTTTTAACCTACACTTCATCAAGGGGGCCCATTGCCATCATCCATGGAGTACTTTGAAACCCTATACATGTGGGGGAGCCAGTGGCACTCCTAGGTGAAGACCATGTGGGGGAGCGCATGGCATGATGGTATAAGACCCTGGGGGGAGCCCACATAATCCTTATATGTTTATGTATGTGTTAGGTAGCATGATAGATACCTCTGTGATATATGATATGCTAGTTGATTATGTATGCTATTGTATTGGAAGACCCCGGGGGAAGCCCGTGGCAGTTGGATGTAAGACCATGTGGGGGAGCCCATGACATTCCTAGGAAAAGACCATGGGGGAGCCCATGGCATGAAGGGATAAGACCCTGGCGGGAGCCCCGATATCCTTATATGTTGTATGCATGGCTTATGTGATATGTGTTGCTTTTATAGCTAATATGATATGTGGATTGTGGATTGTTTGTGGGGTATGATGTGGGGGACTCACTAAGCATTAGCTTACAGTTTGTGGATTTGTTTCAGGTAGATCTGAGCCCAAGGGCAAGGGTAAGGCTTGATGGCGTGGCGTGCACTCTCTCAGGCATTTTATGGGACACTCTGATATTTTGAAATAAAATTGTAATTGATATGGGTTTGAAAACAATTGTATTTGGATTTTGTGGTTGATGGAAATGTGTTTTGGTTAATCAAAAATGAAAATTTTCTTTTGAAAAATGGGTTCGTTACACCAAACGTCAGATCCCTTCCATAATGTTGTCTAGAAGGGTAAAGTTTCCAAGTTTACCCTTAAGAACAAACCATAAGGCTTAAAACCCAAAAATTAGTTCTTTAAAGAGGGTCTTGACCCATTAAGCCTCTAAACTCCCACTACAACATTCCAAAATATAGATCTGATGTCCCAAGGTGGGAAAATCACGTAAAGTTTCCAACTTTACGTCCATGCATGGTAGAAACACCTTCTAAGGTTCATTTTTGGCTTTATAATGGATATATTGCATGAATAGGACATGGAGGCCATTAAAGTTTGCAACTTTAAGCCTCAAGAGGTCATGTAGGGGTCAGATCTACTCCATCAACACCTGGAAAGCTCTTCACTTTGAACAACTCAACCAAAGTCCCAAAACTCAAGCTAAAACTTCAAGAAAAGAGATCTAATAAACTACATGCCAAGGTGATGACTTTATACCTCAAAGATGTAGCCTCTGATGAAGAGTTTCTGGATCTAGAGTCACTCCTCCCAGCTAGGCGCTTCACTCTTCAAGACTCCTTTCAAGAATCACCAACATACACTCTTAAGCTCACACTACTCAATATACAAGAAGGAAAACGATTCTAGGGTTTTCTCTGGACAAGGGAGGCTAGTAAGGAGGCCAACCGAAGAAGTTAAGTCCCCTTATATAGGATGCAACACCCAAAAATTAGGGTTTTCTCTTCCTGCGCCAACTCGTCGAGTTGGGTCATTAAAATACGCGGATGGGGAAATCTCTACACGACGAGTTGAGCCTCCAAAATTGTCGAGTTCCATTCAAGACTTGAAAATAAATAGATTTAATTCATACCTGGACCAAGCGTTACATAACCTGATTAATGTTTTGAGATTTACTAGATCATCGATTATTCATCAAAAGTTTTCGATTATTCATCAAAAATCTTCAAATATTCATCCAAAATCAATGATTCATCATAAATAAAACCTTTGTTTTTCATCTAAAAAGACTGATTCGTAATTGTTGTTCAACATTTTTCAGAAGTCCAGATTCAACAATCTGAAGAACCAATCTTAGAAATTGCCCAGATTTGAAGAACATCTCTTAGAAATCGCCCAGATTTATCAAAATTCATCAATCGAATCTTCATCAACATCACAAACCATTCAATGATATAAATTCATCAACAATCATCAGGTTTTTCACAACCTCATTGTTCAGGTAATAAAACATGCAAAATCTAGTTGTTCATCGATTTTTTCATAACTTTTTATCTAAATCTATTGGTTTTTCATCAATTTTGATTGGATTTGGTGTGATTTGTATTATTCTTGTTTACTTCTTCATGTTTTTCCACTATTAAGGAACTTCAGCTTTATGCGCGACAATTATTTGATAAAATGTTCCAAAGAGTTTTTGAATATTTTTTTATCTTAATCTTATGGTTTGTCATTGATTTTGATATGATTTGGTTTAATGTAACACTCTGTTTGGGATCATTCGGTGATTCAGAGCTGTGGGCCGGAAGTCGATTGTGTAATGGCTTTGGGACTTAAGGAGGCGATGTTTAGACCTTTTAGAAGGAGGTAATGATGGTCATGAGATCTAAACCTTTGAATTGTGTTTTGGAGTCAAAGGGTAAAACGGGAAAAGATATAGGTCGGGTTCTTGCATGAAATATGGATTTTTGTTCGATAAGTTTTTAGTCCAAGATATTTAGATAATATTGTAGATCTCTTCAATACCTTTCCGTGGATATAAATATCATCGAAAACGGGAGTTGTAACGAAGAAGTTATGATCGTTTGAAGTAGGGCGGTTTTGGGTTGAGTCGCGTACGTTGGGCGTACTAGGGTATCGCTAGTACGCTAGGCATAAATTGAGTACGTTGGGCATATGCGATCAGTGCCCGAACCCTATTTTCGTGGTTTGAGCTCTATTTAAACTCCTTAACTCCGCCAAACTCATTCCATTCTCATCCTCCACCTCTTTAACACCCTCTCTTGTAACCCTAACCCTAGATTGTTCCTTGTGAGCAAAGAGAAGGTGTTTTTAAGTGCTTTGGAGTGTTCTTTGTGCACCTTGGAGAAGAAGGAAATCATTGAAGAAGTGTTGGTTGCATTGGAGCTTGTAGATCGATACTTTGTTTACCGTGATCTTTCTTCTAGAGGTATAAAGTTTGAATCTTGATGATGAAATTGTTAGATCTAGCTAGTTTTGGGTATTATGAGATTTTGGTCACTTTAAGTGCATAAAGTTTAGATATTGAAAGTTTGTGACCTTGTTATGGATAAATTTGGAAACTTTATCCATCCATACATCATTTTGATTCAGATCTGAAGGTTGGAGACTGGTACTTAATTGATTAAGTTGAAAAATAGCACTTTTGGTTCCCTATGACACTTAAAGACTAGATCTTATTTGTTGGGACAATTCTAATGGACAAATATGGAAAGTTTATCCATTATGGAGCTATTATGAACCATAAAAATGTGATCTTGGTCCTACTATCCCTTCTATACAAGAGTTATGGTGTCTTATTAGGTTAAGAACTTACGGTTTTGGACATTAAGCACTTTATAACCAAGAAAAGTCATAAAGTTGGAAACTTTATGACTAAGGACATCATTTTGGGTTTGGATCTGATTTTTGGACGTAAGGGCTTAATGGAATAAGCTCTTAATGGAGTTTTGGGACTGGGCTGCGTACGTTGGGCGTACCTGGTGGTACATTGCGTGTACGTGGTCAGCGCCCCGCTTTTGGTCAACATCAGAGTAAGTGGGCATACTCTATTGGTACCCAGGACGTACTCCGCTCAGAAGAAATATTGAATTTTGGACCTTGATGGTTGACTTTTGACTTTGACCAGGGTTGACCAAGTTTGACCTAAGGGCATTTTGGGAAATTTGATTTATAGTTTGACATTTGGGTTCCTATTAGTTATAGAGGTGACTGGTAGAAATAGATTTTAGAGTAGTGATCGGTGCAGCTATTCTTTCAGACTGTAAGGTGAGTTTTCTCACTATATCCATGGGTCGAAGGCACCAATGTCAATTCATTACTTATTATGTGGAATGCTAGTATCTGGCCCCTAGAAATTGTATGAAAGACCAGGATCTGGCATCTAGCAGTTGTATGAAAGACCAGGATCTGACCCCTGGCACTTGTATGTAAGACTGGGATTTGACCCTCAGCATTGCAAGGAAAGAGCATGGGGGTATCCCATGACACTTGTATGTTTTGGTATGTGGTATTTTGGGAAACTCACTAAGCTTTCTGCTTACGATTTCATATTTATGGTTTTAGGTACTTTCGGTTCGAAAGGGAAGAGCCCGACGTGACTGCACAGCATCCCCAGAGTTTTGTACGTTGGCAATTAATGATATTACTCTGATGTTTAAATGATATATTCACTTTGATTAGTTTTGAAAAAACTCGTTTTATGATTTAATGTTTTAAAAATGAAAAAAAATTACCTCGAATTTTTGGGACGTTACAAGTTGGTATCAGAGCCTTGGTTTGAGGGATTCGGGCACACTCTTGGGTATGTCTGAACTCAAACTGAGGAATTGGTAATCTTTTGAAAGAAAATAAGTTTCTAAAAAGATTTTTGTGAAGAAATAAGTTCCTGAAAAGATTTTTATAAAGAAAAAGGGGGTGTAATGCGTGCAATTAGCCGAGCTCAAGTAAGTGATTCCCAGAATACTCATATATGTTAATATGATATATGATATGAATGTTCACATGCTAGGATAAGGTTATGGATACTTTCAGGAATTGCATGATAGATCGACTTGATATGTGATGCCTTGTAGCGTAGGAAGCATTAGATGCTATGATTAGGAATATGTATTGGTAACAGTAATTGCTAAGTGTATGCTTTAAAAATTGTATATGGTTAGGATCATATAGCCCTAGAATGACTGATTTGGCCTTATTTCATGTTCCTTTTCTGGTTGTGGTCCTAGGGTATAATCTTTTATTCGCTAGTCTATTTGATCTTGGATTGTGTATAATTTGCATGCAAAAGGCAACCAAAACTGAGGGTAGAAGTTCTTAGCATGGTAGAAGCAAGTGAGTGTGGGATTCCCTTAGTTTGTTTTATGGCTTGGAGAGTTACTGCACGAATGATGCTTGCTTTGTGCTTTGTATAACTCTTAGTGATGTGAGTTAACTATTAATTAAATATGTTAAGCCACATGTTGCAAAGGTTAAATAATCTCATAGTGATGGATTTGACTCTTTTGCGCAGCACTTGTATGAGTCCAACCGTTGTAGGGTTGAGTCTTTTACTCGAAGGATTATCTAAGCTTTGTTGCATATGTTTGTATTCATGAAGTGGTTAGCTGACATTATTGGGAGTTTTTCAGAAGTTGATGGCAAGGTGAGGTCGGGAACCTAGGAGAACCTAGGAAGTGCTTTAGTGGGTTGGGTTATACTGTTTAGCAGGTACTTGGAGTACCTATTTGAAAAGGTGACTTGGAGGATTCGGATAACTCTTGAGGTAAGTATGGGTAGGTGTGGAAGGTAGTATTGGGCCCGTACTACTGAAATCACAGGATCCATACTCGAATCGAGGGGAGTCACGGAGAATTTAGGAAGCCTGTGGGAAGAGGATTCTTTGAGTATGTTTCGATTATGATGTGGTTGCTTTTGAATATGGTGTTGAGCACTCGTGGAGGAGGTTCAGGCTCTGGTTCAGGCTCAAGTGTTGGAATTGAACCGATGGATGAGCTAACGCGTGACTTCATCGCGTCGAAGATCACCCACAACATTTTGGAGCAGACTCCTGTGATATTTGGTTCGGTCAAGGAAGGGATTATGGAGATTTTGGATGAGCGCATGGGAACGTTACGTACGGAGATTTTGGCTATTGTGGGGGCTTGCACTCTTTCCTTCCGCAAGTTTCGTGCATGTGGAACTCCCAATTGATTTGAGGGGAAGGACCCCATTGCTAGTAGGAGGTGGTTAGCAGAAATGGTGAACGCTTTTCGGTCGAGCTTCTACCATGAGGGGTCGAAGGTCTGATTTCTTCTTGTCTTCTAAAAGACAGAGACTGAGATTGGTAGGAGGGTGTGCACTTCGCTTTGGGAGGTGATGCCATTGAGACGATGACTTGGGAGGAGTTTGTGACCCGGTTTAGGGCAGCTTTTACACCAGCTATCGAGGTGCAGCAATTGGCGAGGGAGTTTCAGGGCCTTCGCCAGATGACTGAGACAGTGGCAGAGATCACTGCCAAGTTTAGGAAGAGGGCTCTTTTGGTTTCGCAGTATGCCACAGACGAGGAGATGGTATAAGGGATTTTATCAACTTTTTAGCTTATCGGACTTTGGAGGACATGATAGTTAGAGCCCGAGAGCGAGAGATTGATTTGTAGCAACTCGAGAAGAGGAAACCAAAGCAAGTGCAGACAATTGGGGGTCCTGCGAAGAGACCCAAGACTTTTGATCAGCGAGTGAGAGGCCAACATGGCTGAGGTCAGTGCAGCACGTACGGGAAGCACCACGATGGAGTTTGTTGATTTAGGGGTTTGGGTTGCTATAAGTGTGGTAGACTTGGTCACGTCAGCAGAGATTGTCCCTGGGGGAAGAGTCTGTTATGTTTCCACTGCAACCAGGTGGGCCATGAGAAGGTCGACTGTCCGATGTTGTATGGTGAAGCAATGTCTGAACTTGCTCCAGTTACTTTGAGGGACACTGATGGTTGCGAGGGAAGAGTGGATGTTCCCATGGTGAGGATCCGAGCATTGCAGTCACAGGCTGAGGAGATCTGAGTTCCACCAGTTGACGTCACAAATATTTTATTTTGAGAATCTTCATATGCCATTTTTCATACCGAGATCCGTGCTTAGAAGATATTTGGGGGAGCCAGTTTTGGATGTCGATGTTGGAGGCATTGACCACCGTCAGAGCAAGCTTTAAGTGAGAGAATACCAATAGCCAATTTGATCTTTGGTGGTATCACCAAGGAACTCAAGGAATCCACAAGGTGGGCATGTTGGGTTTGAATGTAGGAATTGTAGGGGTCACTCGGGAATACGAGGCAATGAGGAATTGGATTGATCGTGGGTGTAAGATCAGTAATTGTCAAGTTCATACCTTCAAAGTATGGTCAGTTGCAGGTTCACATAGGAATTACTCTAGTGCAAGTGGGTCGTTGAATTGGTTGGGTACCCGTTTCGATAGTTTATATTTTGTTATTCGTCATCTGATAAAGTCACTAAGGACTTATAGTGGATTCTGTGGAAAGTGCTCGGGAATATTGAGCTCGTTGAAATTTCGGGAGTATTTATTTAATTTTGCCAGGTGTGTGTTCGCTAGGATTGGCTAGTAATGGAACGCTAGTACTTGTGGGCTTAGGTTGTCGGCAGCTTCGATAGTCAGGTTGCGAGATAGATTAGAAATCTATCAATTTTGTGGTTGGAAGAGCGCAGTTGAATCCAAGTGGAGGAGAACCGCTTGGACTACGGGATTACACAAGGAATGAGATTTCAGTTTACCTTGCGCATTAGTGGTGGCGCATGTAGGGTGTGTGATTAGTTTCACGTGGAGGGATGGTGTTAGAGCCTCTTTTCCTGTTCTTGTCTGATGAAGGCTTTGCGGTTCGAAGCATAACCCAAACACCTGATTGGGCTATAGTCGAATGAGGTTTTCACTCATGATGATTATCGTTGGTATTGTAGATGCACGGTAAGACCATGGGTTGGGTCCATGGCAGTGTGGAAGTGTTGTAAGACTGTGGGGTGGCCGTAACATTCACTAGGTTAGAAGGTAGTGATAGAAGTTTTGTAACACTGCGGGGTGGACATAACATTCACTAGTTTGGCAGGTAGTAATAGAAGTGTTGTAAGATTGTGGGGTGGCCATAGCATTCACTAGGTTGGAAGGTAGTAATAGAGGTGTTGTGAGAATGTGGGAAGGCCACAACATTCGTGGGATCAAGGAAGGATGTGGGTCATATGGGCTCGGTCGTGATGTAACACTATACTTGGATGTGTAGCATTCATTTTGAGCAAAGTAAGTTACATTTCATAAGTGTGATGGTTGGTTATGATATCCCTGGTTGGAATAGGAGGGTTGTTGAAGCCTTATATACAAGTAGGTTAGGGTAGCTTGACCATATAGAGTTTGGTGGTACATTCGTTTGAAAGGATGTCGGTTTTAGCGACCAGTCGAGAATCTGACACTTCAAATAATTGGTAGATCAGCTCGGAGCTCAAAAGATATTGGATAGACCGAACATGCGAATGTTGGTTAACATGATAATTTAGGGTCGTAAGGATTTTTTTCGGATTAGATTGCAAAGTGGAGCCATCTTGGCTATGATTTAGAATGGTTTTCTATGTCGGGAAGTCAAATAAGGTATTGGATTCCTGGTTTTGAGCTGAGTAGTGATGGTTGTCCTTTATCGGTTAAGGTTAGCGGGAGCAAGGATTCGTCCGTCGTCATTATGTGAGTTCTGCTTAGGATGGGTTTGATTATTGGAAGGCCATCGTATGTTAGGTTTGACTTCTATCAGGGATCTGGTAGGTGGTCGGCATGTATATGTCTTCGGGTATCCGTAAATTTTTTCAGGCCGGATAGGTTTGTTTAGTTTGGATTGTAAAGTTGAGTCATTGTGGAAACATTTTAATTGGTTTTGTCTGTCTGGGAGTCCGTCATTTTTCAGGGTTTCAATTTCAAGAATAGCGGTTGGATACTCGTTGGCTTAGGGGAAAAAGTTGAGGTTCATTCTTCGTTAGGGCTTATGATATCTGCTATTTTTGGTTCGACAACAGTAAGGGTGGGCGGTCATCAGAGCGAGGTGACTCCCCCAGTCATTTTTAGGATTCAGGGAGTTCAATCAGATCGTTTATTTTGGTAAAGGAGATAGTAAGGAATGATTTGAGTACGAAATCTAAATTAAGTTGGGGAGAGTTGTAACTGTTGGATTAGGTGTCTAAGTTCATAACTATTTCTGGGATGTACTTGACCCGGTTGGCATGGTCCATTTGGGTTGCATGGCATTGCAACACTTGGATAGACTTAATGAGAGAAAGGACACTTAAGGATTATTAATATATTATAAGTTCTAATATATTAATAATATTATTTAATTAGTATTGATCAAAGAGTTAATTTGGAATTAATTAAGTGATCAAAAAGAGACTAATTAAATATATGGGGTTGATTGTGTAAATCATCTATTCTTGTATAGTGGGTTAATGATCCATGGTTTGTATGGATTGGGTTAAAACCCATAAGGTGCTCCATGGATGCTCCATGGAGGTTACAAACCCATGGATCATGGAATATGGAAAGCCATGACAATTAGGGTTTACATGGTGTAACCCTACTTGTTCTACAACTATATAAAGAACCCTATGCAAGCAAAATCGGACTATGACTACTACTTGTACAAGAAAGAGGGCTAGCCGATTTTGAGGTGTAAGTGAACTTCTCTCAAGGTCATTCCAAGTGTTGTGGTGTTGTGTGAGACATTTGAGGCATCACACTTGAGGTGCTAGGCTCACAAGGTTCTCAAGGAATCCAAACCACAAAAAGGTATGTTCTTCTTCTAGCATTTATGTTGAAGTACCAATGCTATCTTAGATTGTTGAAGAACCTTGGAAAATCAAATTTGCATGTATCTTAGTCAAACATAGATCCAAGGTGTCTAGGGCTGCATGTACACCTTAGGAGTGTTAGAATGCTCAAAACCCTTCAGTGGTATCAGAGCCTAGGCTTGTTTACTTGATACTTGATGCAAACTTGTTTTCAAAAGCCAAAAACTGCCCAGACAAGAAAACTCGACGAGTTTTGGCCAACAACTCGCCGAGTTCATTAGTTATTACATGAACTCGATGATTTCCTTGATGAACTCACGAGTTTGTCATCCAGTGAGCAGTTTTTGGAGGTTTGCTGATGGAAATGGACTAGAAACATTACCCTAAACTGTTTTGGTGTTATAAAACTTGTTTTAGATGGTGTAATGGTTATGCTAATCCATTTTCAATAGCTATTATCAAAATTTCAAGTTTTATATGGTTTATTTATGATTCTTGAAATTGTTGATATGAACATTCATGAACTTATGAGTTTAGAAGATCATAGGAATTAGGTGTAACTTGCTTGTTAGTTTAATTCTTGATCATTATGTGTTTTAATGGAATCCATAATTTGTTCTCAAGATATGGATTACCAAAAGTCACTCTTTTAAAGTACATTATTAAACACATAGGTTACATAAAATAAAAAGTCTCTCATTTTATTAATCCATTAACTCATAAGTTATGAAAGATGAAAAGTTTTGAAAGTTACAAAACTTGCCATCAAGTTTTGGAACATGTAAAGTCACTCTAAAAACTTTAGTTCCAACCCTTATAATTTTAAAAGTTAAAATTCAACCCTTATACTTTATAGCATTATAAGTTAATAATATATATATGTATAAGAACAAGTCGTCTTACCGTTAGTAGGCCTCATTCACGAAGCCGGTCTATAAGGGGGGTATAAGGTTGCTGCCTATAAAATGGCAGCTTAACGGGTGTCCACTCTCACCCACCGCTTCCTTGACTGGTGGAGGGTCGTTAGCCGAACGGGTAGGACAAGGACTAGAATTCTCCCTTCATTAAAAGTAGTAATGATAAATACTAAGTAACTAAACTATTAAGAATTCCCAATCTTAGTTAATTAGGAAAATGTGAATTTCGTGCGAACCCATGAAATTACACTTTGCACTTGGCTTAAGTCGGTTACTGGAGCGCATGTGGTTAACCGGCACACTAGCTTGATTTAACAAGGTAGGCAAAGGGTAACTTAATGTTTATCATAGTATCGATGGAGCGCGTGTGGTTAACCGGCACATTGATTATTAAGGGTACCAAGTATATTTGCATGGTTATTCACACCTTGTTTTGTGATCCTCGGCATCCCAGTCACAAAAATTGAGAGGGCATAATCGATATTGAAACATGCCATTGAAAAGATCAATGAATTTCAAAAGATCTAGGAGTTTCAAATTCATTAAAACCTAATAACTTATTTCGTTTTTCATGGTGGAAATTGGTGAATCGTCATTCACCTACCTTCAAATATTTTATAGCTTGGATTACGGCATCCCTCTTCCAAGTTATAAAATATTGTGTTGGGTCCTAGCCTTAATATTTCATATTGGGTGTTATATTAAGGACTTAAATCAACTGACTTGAATATCTCCCATATTAGATGTCTGGTTTAGACATCTATGATCTTCCCAAATCTCTTGGAACAAGCTTTCCTAATGAAGATGATGTCCCGTGGTTGGATCATGGAAATCATACTTCAATTCCTCCACCTCCTCCAATTATTCTCCCTATCCCACAAGTTCAAGGTCACTCAAGCCCTATTGGCAAGCAAGGTCTATGTGTGCTCACATCTTGGAGATGAAGTCACGTATTGACAAGCCGGGAGAGTTGGGTGTCAAAGTATTGAGAAAGTTGGATGTTCAATCACTTTCTAAGTCACATAGTGAGTTCTTTTGGGACTACTATGTAACAGACTATGACATGACCCATAATGATCTTATCTAGTTGCTTGGTGATGCTGAATCAGCAATGATTTGGAGCACTGGTAAGCAAATTTGGTTAGAAGATCAACTTCCCAAACCTTGAATGGACATTGACAATGGTAACATTGGTTATCCAGAAAAGCTTTCTCTTCCCAATGGAAACGGATCGACCATAGTCAGCTCGGTTGACCAAATGGTAAAGAGAATGGCTAAGTCTGAGATAGTCCCATGTACCATTACAAAAGAGTCGATATGTCTCTACTGCCAAAGGAAGGGGCATTGGTTGCAAAGCTGCCTTAACTACCTGAAAGATCTGAGAGAAGGTCTAGTCAGAAAGTTTGATTCTGCTTCAGGTAAGTCTACTATCTAACTCTGTTAAGTTCCTTATTGATGACTCTTAATACAAAATGTGACTCGGTTACATTTTGGTGTTTGGTAGAATCAAGCAAAGGAAGGACACTTAAAGAAAGAGTATGTTGAATCTGATCGCGAAGATGGATTTCAATCGCATGGTTCAAAGATCGGATTCTTGAGCTAATACTTAGGAGTTATGATAGATTGCTAGGAAATATGTAACAGCATAGTTTTCATTTAAAGCTGCATTGTAAGGAAAAAGTTTTTCCGCATTTTATAAATAAATCAAAATTTGATTTTATTTTAGTTTATATCTCCTTGCAATGGCTTTTATGGAAAATTGATGTTTGTATGTTTCTAGAAATAATGGAAATGTGAATTTGATTCTTTCATTTGTGGTAGTGTCTAAATTTATCAAATAAGGAAAGGTTCTCATCACCCAAGGTTTCAATTGGACCGAAACTTGGAATCATGCAAGTTGTATAGTATGATGAATGAGAACTTTCAGCTTTGGAAAAAAATTAAGACTAATTCCTTGTTCGCATGTTTATGTGAGCCAAGTGAAGGACAAAGGGATCGGGTACACTTGGTTGTGTGCTGGTCAGGTCCACCACAAAAGATCGATAAGACTATTCGTCATGATTTACTAAAGTTTAGTAAATATGGTTATAATTACCAGTTTAAGTATAATTCTGAAACATTGGAAAAGTTTCAATGTATGGTAGGACGAATAAGAACAATCAAATTAGGTAGAAAGATAAAACTTTCTCTAATCTGAAAATATGGGAGAGTACTTTAGTATCATGTTTTGTGATCATCTTAATGATTTAGAAATCATATCACAATTAGTCCTCTAAGGACATCTTAGTACATTATTATGACTAAGAAGAGGAATCTTGAATTGTTGAAATGGTTAAATCAAGAAGATGAGTCATACTTCGTTCCAAAACAATACTTAGAGTCATACTCCAAGATTGAAAATAGAGTGAAATATCTTAAAAGAAGGTTATTAACACTTGTCAAATGTGAGAGTAAAATGTGGCCTACTCTTGTACATTTGAAATTGGTAAGTTGTGATGTTTTGGATAAAACAAAGACCAACTAAGGCCAATTTTGTGAAGTGTTTGTCTTGATAAAGAATCCACACTATCTCTTGAATATTTTACAAGTGAGTCTTATATGTCAAGAGGATAGTGGGAGTCTTAAAAATCTTGAAAAAACTTCAAGGTCTAATCAAGAAGGAAAAACCTATAGTTTATCATTAGCACATGACTTGAGGTTTATAACCTATCGTGTTGACATTTCTGTGCCCATTCCAGTTAAAGTCGGCTTTGCATATGAGTTTTGAGAGTTCTCAACTGGTTGCATAATAACTTGGAAGCAATGGCAGGCCCTTGAGCTGCCAGGTGGCAAGAAGTTAAGACTGCACAAGTTCAATCCATAAGAGTTTGGATTTGTCACTAACCTTGTCTTGTGATTATGGTTTTGACAAATTCACATGGATAGGAACACATACACCAGAAAATCTAAGTGTCATAAGGTTTCTCTCCGATTCATGAAAATTATGGTGAGGAAACGCTTTCACTAAGTAGATTTTAACTAGATAGCAATTGTGATATTTGCATTCTCAAAGTCGTTAGTAGAGCGTGTGTGGTTAACCGGCACACTAACATGGACTTGTGAGAAATGGCAAAGATCTAAAAAATTGGGACTATGATTACGGCATCCCTTTTCATAGTTCTGAAATTGTTTAGACACACATGTGTGCTATCTAAGGAAAGGTGTATGATTTTGATAAAGTTATATCAAAGCATCTCGTATCAGAAATATGAACTTTGGTAAGAAGGTCAATAAAGTATTGATTTCTAGAAGTCCAGATGATTTCTGAGTACATGTCAAAGCTAGTGGGAGCATAAGTTTTATGCTAATAATCATCATGCAAGTGGGAGGATGATAATTATAATAAGCGTTGCAAGTTAGCAATGTTAATTATAGAAAACAAAAGGTTTCAATTGGGATTTGTTTCGCTATAATTAACGGAGAGGAAATTATACTTCATTTTTTCTAAAAGCTTAGATTGAGGTTTCATTTCAATTCTAAAAGCTTAGATTGAGGTTTTAATCATCTTTAGTCAAGGATATATATATATATATATATATATATATATATATATATATATATATATATATATATATATAGATATATATATATATATATATATATATATATATGAATTTTATGTTGGAATGTCTCAACATAAGGAAATTCTATATGTGGGTCCATTATTTGCGTTCTAAAATTCGATTATGATTACGACATCCCTTTTCATAATCTGAATTATGAGAACTTGGCAAATAGAAATAGAATTATTATAGCAAAAGACTGGTCTAGTATCATGTCTTTATGTGAAACATCATGAATCGTGTCCCATATGCTTCGGATATAGGATCGATTGCATGTGCTATAATATTCATATGTTCTAAATTTTTCCAAATGCATAGAGCATTAAGAGAGAAAAAGTACTAGAACTGATATGACTAATTTGATTAAGCAATTGTCGAGAACAATCTAAGGTTTACCAAAGATTGGTTGCTCAGGGACAGTTGGAAGTATAGTGTTAATTTTGGAAGGACCATATTGACATATTCTGAAAAGAGGTAACTCTTGTTTAGGAGTGACAGTCAAAATGGGAATATGAAAATGTTCCCATAGGTGGAAGTTATTCATTAAATCTGTATAAGATTAGGAAAAATTAATGCAAGAAGAATGTTCAAAGCAATTAACTTTGAATATGAGAATTCGTTTCCATGGAGTTGATCTCCGTTGGAATACTCTATAATGTATGTTGACAAGTCTTTGTGACTTTGTGCATAATCATTGCAAGAGGATCAATGCATATAAGTTTAGAATCTAACAGATTTAGGTAAATCTCACGAATTTGGAATTCTTGCATTTGCGGTAAGGATTTGGGATTGTGAAATTAGTATCATTGGAATTATGTTCAATCGATGTATTTCACAGAGTAAAGATCATAGACAAACTTAGTGTGCATACTTGGTGTATGGCATAACTAATGTTTGGAAAAACATAGTGTGCATACTTGATGTATGGCATGACTAGTGTTTAGAAAAAAACCATAGTGTACATGCTTGCAACATGGGACAACTATTGTTTTAATTCAAGTATAAAGTTGATAGTTTGAAACAGTATGCAGTGAATAATGTGTAATCAATATGGTGATAAATAAAAGGTGTTCTATTTATATTCATAAGTTCTGAGACCATATTGGATTCGATTATTATTGTGTTTCACTTTGCATGTTTTGACTTCCAGAACAACTAGGTCATTCTTCCCGAATGACTAAGTTATTCAAACCATCCACAGTCGGTCATATGTTGGAAGTAGATATGAACCCAGACTGTCATGAAGTTGGATTGTAGATGTCCAAGGTATGGGGCATAGCAAGGATTGTTGCAACATTCATGAGTGCTCATAAGTTTTGAGCATTGGATTCAACCCACGCTCGCTAGTATCACTTCATGGAATTTATCTCGAGTGATCGCAAGACGGTAATTTCAGATAAGTCTTCAAACCTAGAGATATGACTTGTTTCCTATGAGTTGGTTATACATTGATTATATGTAAACGCATTGGTAACTCGATGTTATAAAACGTGCCTTTGTGTATGATTCAACAAGTAGTAGAACAAGCATATGAGTCGAAGTTTATCTGTTCCTTCTTGGATTAGAAGCGATATCTGAGCCCCTCGATGATTTTGTGTTGACCCATGTATCGGGCCCGGTCAGAACTAAGTTGATGTGTTCAAATAAGTTCTATGTCAAACAAATAGGAAATCAAGAAACAAAATGCTGGACAATAAGTAAGACATTGTTCCATGTATTTGTCCGACTGATATCTAGAACAGAGGATTATATGATCACTTATCTTAAATGGAGTATCATCGTCATCTCAGTTCCGCGAGACCTTGAAAGAGCTACGATTGCTGATTGGTTCCTAAAGTTATTCTTGCAGATATAGTTATTAGACTTATCCAAGTGGGAGACTGTTGGATTAGGTGTCTAAGTTCATAATTATTTTTGGGATGTACTTTACCCAGTTGGCATGGTCCATTTGGGTTGCATGGCATTGCAACACTTGGATAGACTTAATGAGAGAAAGGACACGTAAGGATCATTAATATATTATAAGTTCTAATATATTAATAATATTATTTAATTGTTATTGTTCAAAGAATTAATTTGGAATTAATTAAGTGATCAAAAAGAGACTAATTAAATATATGGGGTTGATTGTGTAAATCATCTATTCTTTTATAGTGGGCTAATGATCCATGGTTTGTATGGATTGGGTTAAAACCCATAAGGTGCTCCATGGATGCTCCATGGAGGTTACAAACCCATAGATCATGGAATATGGAAAGCCATGACAATTAGGGTTTACATGGTGTAACCCTACTTGTTCTACAACTATATAAAGAACCCTATGCAAGCAAAATCGGACTATGACTACTACTCGTACAAGAAAGAGGGCTAGCCGATTTTGAGGTGTAAGTAAACTTCTCTCAAGGTCATTCCAAGTGTTGTGGTGTTGTGTGAGACATTTGAGGCATCACACTTGAGTTTCTAGGCTCACAAGGTTCTCAAGGAATCCAAACCACAAAAAGGTATGTTCTTTTTCTAGCATTTATGTTCAAGTACCAATGCTATGTTAGACAGTTGAAGAACCTTGGAAAATCAAATTTGCATGTATCTTAGTCAAACATAGATCCAAGAGTCGAATGTACACCTTAGGAGTGTTAGAATGCTCAAAACCCTTCACTAACACCCTGTTCGGGATCATTTGGTGATTCAGGGCCGTGGGCCGGAAGTCGATTGTGTAAAGGCTTTGGGCCTTAAGCAGGCGGTGTTTAGACCTTTTGGAAGGAGGTAATGATGGTTATGAGATCTAAACCTTTGAATTGTGTTTTGGAGTCAAAGGGTAAAACGGGAAAAGTCATAGGTCGGGTTCTCGCATGAAATATGGATTTTTGTTTGAGAAGCTTTTATTCCAATATATTTAGATAATATTGTAGATCTCTTCAATACCTTTTAGTGGATATAAAGATCGTCGAAAATGGAGTTGGAACGAAGAAGTTATGACCGTTTGAAGTTAGGGCAGTTTTGGGTTGAGCCGCATACGATGGGAGTACTCAACGTGTACGTTGGGCGTACTTGGGTATCGCTAATACGATGTGCGTAAATTGAGTACGATGGGCGTACGTGATTAGTGCCCAAACCCTATTTTCGTGGTTTGAAACCTATTTAAGCTCCTTAACTCCGCCAAACCCATTCCATTCTAAGCCTCCACCTCTTTAACATCCTCTCTTGTAACCTTAACCCCAGATTGAGCCTTGTGAGCAAAGAGAATGTGTTTCTAAGTGCTTTGGAGTGTTCTTGGTTCACCTTGGAGAAGAAGGAACTCATTGAAGAAGTGTTGGTTGCATTGGAGCTTGTAGATCCAGACTTTGTTCACCTTGATCCTTCTTCTAGAGGTATAAAGTTTGAATCTAGATGATGAAATTGTTAGATCTAGCTAGTTTTGGGTGTTATGAGTTTTTGGTCACTTTAAATGCATAAATTTTAGATCTTGAAAGTTTGTGACCTTGTTATGGATAAAGATGGAAACTTTATCCATCTAAACATCATTTTGATTCAGATCTGAAGGTTGGAGACTGGTACTTAATGGATTAAGTTGAAAAGAATACACTTTTGGGTCCCATTGAGACTTGAAGACTAGATCTTGTTTGTTTGGACCATTCTAATGGATAAAGTTTGAAACTTTATCCATTATGGAGCTGTTATGAACTATAAAAATAGTATCTTGGACTTTCTATCCTCTCCATACAAGAGTGGTGATGTCTTATTGGGTTAAGAACTTAGGGTTTTGGACATTAAGCACTTTACAGCCATGCAAAGTCATAAAGTTGGAAACTTTATGACTTAGGACATCATTTTGGGCTTGGATCTGAGTTTTGGATGTAAGGGCTTAATGGAATAAGCTCTTAATGGAGTTTTGGGACTGGGTTGCGTACGTTGGGCGTACCTAGTGGTACACTACGCGTACGCAGTCGGCGCCCCACTTATGGTCAACATCAGAATAGGCTGGGCGTACTCTATTGGTACGCAGGACGTACTCTGCTTGGAAGAAATATTGATTTTTAGACCTTGACCGTTGACTTTTGACTTTGACAAAGGTTGACCAAATTTGACCTAAGGGCATTTTGGTTAATTTGATTAATAGTTTCAGATTTAGGTTCCTGTGTGACATCCCCTAATTTCTCGGCCAGAAAAGACCGATTTAATTTATGCTTTTAAAATAAAATCAGAGTAATCCTTTTAAAAGATGTTGCGGAATTTGTTCCCAAAACAAAAGATGATAAAAATTTATCAAAACCTTTCTTAAAGAAATATATATTTTCATTTTATATCAAAACCTCGGGATGTCATGTTCCGATACAGCTCAAAAGCATAAACAAGGCATTATAAGCCTTACAACAGTTATTTACAACTACTGACCTATAATCCAAAAATCTCTCATCATTATCTGACTATGCTCGGGGTCCACTACCTGTAATATAAAAAGTTGAGTGGGTCGGGCTTGGGAGCCTAGTGAGCATATAGGGTTTTCAACCCACAATAATAATAAATTTATTAAATTGATCAATCAACAATAGCCCTGATTACCCATTCCCGTTGTCCTCACTTTACGTCCCTAAACACCTATCACAAGCGACCTAGCCTAAGGATTATCATCGGGATGGACACCACTGCTAAGGGGACTCCTCAGCCATACATGTCCTAAAGGCAACCATGAGGGGGATGGAGTACACCAATGAACATATAGTTCACCAACACCTACAAGTTGCGAACCTGCTAGTGTTCCATTGGACTGTCTAGAAAGGTCCGTGATCGTCATCTATACTCCGCTAGCCGACAACAACAACAACAACAACAACATCGAGGCCTCTCATCATTTTAACACACATCAACTATTTCGTCTACCCATGTTTTACCCAACATATTTGTAGATAAAAATACATATACAGTTTAAAACTTGTATAAAACATCTATTCAAAAGTCATCTCAAATAAACAATTAATATAATTACACATAGCACGTATTTTATAGAAAATACTTCATATCTATGTGTAAGCTAAAAGTGACTACACACTCACTTGATTTAACGATAATCGGGCAGCACTTTGTTTCCTAAAACAATCGTTTCTGATAAAACCGGGAGTTTTATTGAGAAACCGGGATATGCGAGGGTTGGGCTTCAAAACCGAAAAGATAAATTTTTCCGGGTCTTCTGGCACTTCGGAACGTATTTTGGGTGTTTGGTATAATACCCGGGCTTTGGGGGAAGTTGGAATGGAATAAATATTGAGTTTAGGGTGTAAAATGGCAATTTTCTAAAATAAACCAGGGAGGTCTCGCACCCTTCTGTTTATAGGGGTGATTCCAAAGATCTACGGCTGAGAAGACTCCACGCGGCAGAAGATGCGAGGCTCGGATCCGGAGGGGAGGGACGCGCGTCGGATGCGAGGCGAAGGCAGGTGGCTCGCTTCGGATCTGGCACTGGTGCGAGGCGCGTTGAGTTCCTACTGGGCCGCACCTTCTGTCGAATCAGCAACGAGCACGTGGCGGACACGAGGCGACCTGCGAGCGAGGGTGACGTGGCCGAAGTTGAGCTCTTTTTGACTTCGTCGGCTATTTTTGAATTTAATTTTAATATTATTATTTTTAACAGACCGGGACAAGAAATCCGTTAAAAATTCATAACTTCTTCATCCGACGTCCGTTTTCGTTTGTCTTTTTACCGTTGTACTACTATTGACGAGAGCTTCGATTTGGGCGTTCTTTTTATACATACTGTCAGTTTAACGAACACTACGACTTTCATTTAGATCACCGAGGCTAAAAAGTAGTTTATCAAAAACTCACTTTTTATGTCATTCGGCAACGTGCCGGTTTGTCGCGGAACTTCGACAAGTCATAACTTCTTCTTTATAACTCGGATTTCGGTATTCTTTATATATCCGGAATCCTTGTCACGACCACTACAACTTTTCTAATAGATATCGGCTTTATCTAATATTTATTTTCGACGCTCTTTTTTATTCTTAATTAATTAAATCCTAATAATTAAGCATAAAACACATAATTCACATAATAATCACATAATTCCTCTTCATTTCTTCAAAATGAGTTACAAAGGTTGACCTAGACTATTACATCATCATTAATGCCTATCTTAGAAACACGGGCATTACAATTCTCTCCCCCTTAGGATGATTCCGTCCCCGGAATCACACATCAGCAAACAAATGCGGGTAGCGACTCATCATGTCACTTTCGGTTTCCCATGTGAGATTTGGCCCATTCGTATGTTTCCATCGCACAAGCACTAAATCGACCATCTTGCGTCGCAATTTCATAGTCTTACAGTCAACAATTGCCTCTGGTTCTTCAATTAACCTCTTGTTTTCATCCAACCTTAATTCAGAAATTGGAATTATGTCGGATACATCTCCCGTGAACTTCCACAAATAACACACATGAAAGGTGTTATGAATACCCTCTAGTTATTCTGGTAATTCTAGCTTGTAAGCTTGATTCCCGATCCTTTGAAGAACTTTAAACGGTCCAATAAACATTGGACTCAACTTTCCCCTTTTACCAAATCTTATAAGTCCCTTCCACAGCGAGACTTTAAGTAAAACCGAATCTCCAACTTCGAATGATATCGGTTGTCTTTTCTTGTCAGCATAGCTCTTTTGACGATCTTGAGCAGCTAACATCCTTTCCCTAATCACTTTCAACTTTTCAGCAGTCTGATGCACTATTTCAGGTCCAATAAACTGCTTTTCCCCAGCTTCCAGCCAACATGAAGGCGTTCGACACTTTTCTCCATACAAAGCTTGGTAAGGTTCCATCTTGATGCTTGAGTGGAAACTATTATTATAGGAAAATTCTACCAGAGGTAAATGTTCATCCCAGTTACCTTGGAATTCCAGGGTACATGCTCTTAGCATATCCTCCAACGTTTGAATTGTTCGTTCGCTCTGACCATCGGTTTGCGGATGGTAAGCTGTACTCAAACACAACTTGGTACCCAATTCCTCTTGTAAACTCCTCCAAAACCTTGAGGTAAAACGGCTGTCACGATCTGAAACAATCGTTAACGGAACACCGAGAAGCCTCATAATTTCCTTCACGTAAGAATTCACAACCTTATCCATAGACCATTTCTTGTGGACTGCTATGAAATGCGCACTCTTAGTGAAGCGATCAACGACCACCCAAATCATGTAGTGACCGTTCTTTGTGCTGGGCAGTTTAGTCACGAAATTCATTGTGATGTCTTCCTATTTACCCATGGGTACAGGTAAAGGTTCTAAAGTCCCATACAGTTTCTGATGTTGTGCCTTAACCCTAGCACATGTCACACACTCGGCCACATACCTAGCAACATTGAGCTTCATCGTCGGCCACCAGTAGTAGGGTTTTAGATCCCTATACATTTTTGTGCTGCCGGGATGAATCGAGTACATGGTCTTGTGAGCTTCTTCCATCAGAAGATCTCTTATTCCTCCTGTCTTAGGTACCCAAATCCTATCTTGGAATACCTTCAACCCTTGGTTGTTTGTACCGAAAACTAACGTTTTGCCCAAACGTTCTTCCTTTCGGCCATTTTTCGCTAAAGCTTCCTCTTGAGCTTCCTTTATACTTTCCACAATTGTCGAGACAATTTCAATTCTCAACGCTCTTGGCTTTTTCTTTTCAAGGTTTACCTTCCGACTGAGAGCATCAGCGACAACATTTGCTTTACCAGGGTGGTAAAGTATCTCACAGTCGTAGTCCTTGAGTAACTCTAGCCAGTGTCGTTGCCTCATGTTCAATTCCTTCTGATTATAGAGATATTAAAAACTCTTGTGATCAGTGAAAATTTTGCACTTTGTGCCATAAAGGTAATGCCTCCATATCTTTAAGGCGAATACTATCGTTGCCAACTCCAGATCATGAGTGGGGTAGTTCTTTTGATGCTCTTTTAATTGCCTCGATGCATATGCGATCACTTTATCCCTTTGGGTCAGAACACAACCTAACCCAACTCCAGATGCATCGCTATAAACTGCGAAGTCATTAACTCCTTCAGGCAAAGAAAGAATCGGTGCTTCACATAATTTCTTCTTTAACTTCTCAAAAGCTTCCTTATGCTTCTCACTCTAAGCATAAGTAGTTCCCTTGAGGGTCAAAGTTGTCAATCGAGCAGCTATGGAAGAAAAGCCTTGGATAAATCTTCGGTAATATCCAGCTAATCCCAGAAAGCTTTGGATCTCCGTGGGACTTTTCGGTTGTTCCCACTTCATCACAGCTTCAATCTTCGCTGGGTCAACCATTATCCCTTCTTGGTTAACCACATGACCCAAAAATTGTACTTCTTGAATCCAAAATTCACATTTGGAGAACTTTGCATACAACTTCTCCTTTTTTAGAACTTCTAGCACTTCACGGAGATGCTTGTGATGCTCCTGCTTGCTTTTTGAATAAATCAAAATATCATCTATGAACACTATCACGGATTTATCAAGGTATGGTTTACAAACCCAGTTCATCAAATCCATGAAAGCCGCTGGAGCATTGGTTAGTCCAAATGACATAACCAAGAACTCATAGTGTCCATATCTTGTTCTGAACACAGTCTTCTCAATATCCTGCTCTCTTACCTTTAGCTGATGATATCCTGACCTAAGATCAATCTTCGAGAAATAGCTCGAACCTTGCAACTGATCGAACATGTCATCAATCCTTGGCAACGGGTACTTGTTCTTTATTGTTGCCTTATTCAGCTCTCTGTAATCGATGCACATTCTCATGCTCCCGTCTTTCTTCTTTACGAATAACACCGGAGCTCCCCAGGGTGATGAACTAGGTCGAATAAAACCTTTGTCCAATAATTCCTGAAGTTGTGTCATAAGCTCTTTCATCTCTATTGGTGCTAATCGATACGGTGCTTTTGCTATTGGCGCCCTTCCTGGTAACAAGTCGATACAGAATTCTACTTGTCGATCAGGGGGTAATCCAGGAAGATCTTCGGGAAATACTTCTGGATAATCACACACCACTGGAATATTCTGCACCTCCTTCTTTTCCTTCTTAGCATCGATCACGAATGCTAGATATGATGTACATCATTTGGCCAAACACCTTCAGGCATTCATTAGGGAAATGATTCCAGAGTTTACTCTGCGTTTGTCTCCATACACCATAAACGACTCTTTCCCTGGCGGTTTTACTTTTACTATCTTCTTCCTGCACAATATTTCGGCATCATTGGTGCTAAGCCAATCCATTCCTAAAACGATGTCGAAACCATTTAACTCGATAGGCAATAATTCCTCGTGGAACTTATTCCCATTCAAGTCAATGAGGACGTTTTTCATACGATGGCTAACAGGTATAAACTTGCTACTAGCAACCTCAACTATTAAAGCATTAACAAGTCTATCGACAGGCAAAGCTAGTTTTCTACCAAATTCATGTGAAATAAAGGAGTAATTGGCTCCAGAATCAAACAAAATTTGGGCAGGCAATTCGTTTACGAGAAAGGTACTCGAAGCGACATCAGCTTCTTCTTTCGCAGCTTCAAGTGTCATCTGAAAGGCTCTCGCCTTCGGCTTTGGTGGAAGATTGGGCTTTGCTGCATCCTTCTTCTTCGGGCAATCCTTCAAAATATGCCCCTCTTCATTGCACCCAAAACATAATTTCTTAACAAAGGTGCATTCATTGGCATAATGCCCAGGCTTTCCACATTTGTAACAAGTGACTTCCTCGCTGCATTTCCCAACATGTTTCTTCTTACACTTGTCACACCACTTGGCTTCGGCTCCTCCTCCGAATTTCCTCGAACCAGTCTTTGAGAATTTGTTATTTTTATTGGAACCTGAAGTTCCTTCAAACTTTCTCTTTTCGCCAACTTCAACCTTGCTGGCGGCTCTCCCCTTAATCATATCTTCAACTGACTTGGCAGCCCAGACAATTTCCTCCAATGTAAGTGCCTGACGTACTGGCACCGCATACTCCCATGTAAGTCCCTTTACGTACCTATTAATTTTTGTCAGCTCATCTGGGACAATACGCAAAGCAAACTCCATTTTGTCTGTGAAGTTATTTGTGTATTCATCAACGGTCATACTTCCCTTCTTCAACGTCAGAAATTGGTTTTCTAGCTCAAGCACATTCTGGGCTGAGCAATACTTCCGCTTGAAGTGCACCAAGAACTCTGCCCAAGTCAGCTGCAGTGGCTCATTAAGGCTTAGGGTTTTCCCCCAGAGTGTTCCACCAACGAACATCACTACCTCTGAACTGACACACTGAAAATGTGGTTTGTAACTTGCCT
Source organism: Lactuca virosa (assembly GCF_052849685.1). Lineage (NCBI taxonomy): Eukaryota > Viridiplantae > Streptophyta > Magnoliopsida > Asterales > Asteraceae > Lactuca > Lactuca virosa. The sequence continues at coordinate 221,491,710 of NC_136429.1, read as the reverse complement.
TGGCAACCACATGTCATGAAAGCCAATTCCAATTCCGAGATCCAATCTAATACTCCGACGGGATCTTCTTTTGCAGTGAAAGTTGATGGCTTGCAAGTCATAAAGTCTTTATACTTGCATCCATTTCTCTCCACTCTATCCACGTGGTTATTTCTCCCAACCACAAGCGAATTAGTTTGACCAATAGATCTACTGTTGTTTCCTTCTTCATACTGACTGTCATTTAATTCAGGTTGTTCAACTGGAATTGATGGTTCACTCCTGTTGTTCAGCAACATTTGCCTTATTTCCTCCCTTTGTTCAGCCATCATTGTCTGAATCATGGCTTGTACTCTAGCCATGGTGATGGGTTCTGGTGCAGCTCCTGCTATAGGCACCTGTTCCACCACTTGGGGTTGAGGTTGCTGATTTCTATTTGCATTTCCAGCTCCACTTCGGGTTCTTGCCATTATAATCTATATACCAAATAAGGCAAATTTAGATCTTTATTCACGATCGACGTTTAAATTCTCCTTATCACTCCAAAACGTTTACATGCTAGTTCTAATATTGTAACTGTACGCTATGAATCCTAAACACATAAGGTTTCCAGATCCGGTTGGCAACAGACCATAGATCCGAACAAATAATGGCATATATGGTAAACACATAGCATTTAGCACATAAAAGCATTTTAGGCATCTTTCCTAAAATAAACTAGTGCTCGTGTCTAAAATATACTAGACACTCATCTCACGATCATCATTTAGCATTCTAAGTTTAAGTCTAGAAATCCTACAAATTCCTAGTTCGCTTAAACTAATGCTCTGATACCAACTGTGACATCCCCTAATTTCTCGGCCAGAAAAGACCGATTTAATTTATGCTTTTAAAATAAAATCAGAGTAATCCTTTTAAAAGATGTTGCGGAATTTGTTCCCAAAACAAAACATGTTAAAAATTTATCAAAACCTTTCTTAAAGAAATATATATTTTCATTTTATATCAAAACCTCGGGATGTCATGTTCCGATACAGCTCAAAAGCATAAACAAGACATTATAAGCCTTACAACAGTTATTTACAACTACTGGCCTATAATCCAAAAATCTCTCATCATCATCCGACTATGCTCGGGGTCCACTACCTGTAATATAAAAAACTGAGTGGGTCAGGCTTGGGAGCCTGGTGAGCATATAGGGTTTTCAACCCACAATAATAATAAATTTATTAAATTTATCAATCAACAATAGCCCTGATTACCCATTCCCGTTGTCCTCACTTTTCGTCCCTAAACACCTATCACAAGGGACCTAGCCTAAGGATTATCATCGGGATGGACACTACTGCTAAGGGGACTCCTCAGCCATACATGTCCTAAAGGCAACCATGAGGGGGATGGAGTACACCAATGAACATATAGTTCACCAACACCTACAAGTTGTGAACCTGCTAGTGTTCCACTGGACTGTCTAGAAAGGTCCGTGATCGTCATCTATACTCCGCTAGACGACTACAACAACAACAACAACAACATCGAGGCCTCTCATCATTTTAACACACATCAACTATTTCATCTACCCATGTTTTACCCAACATATTTGTTGATAAAAATACATATACATTTTAAAACTTGTATAAAACATCTATTCAACAATCATCTCAAATAAACAATTAATATAATTACACACAGCACGTATTTTATAGAAAATACTTCATATCTATGTGTAAGATGAAAGTGACTAAACACTCACTTGATTTAATGATAATCGGGCTGCACTTTGTTTCCTAAAACAATCGTTTTTGATAAAACCGGGAGTTTTATTAAGAAACCGGGCTCTGCGAGGGTTGGGCTTCAAAACCGAAAAGATAAATTTTTCCGAGTCTTTGGGCACTTCGGAACGTATTTTGGGTGTTTGGTATAATACCGGGGCTTTGGGGGAAGTTGGAATGGAAGAAATATTGAGTTTAGGGTGTAAAATGGCATCTTTGTAAAATATACCCGGGAGGTCTCGCTCCCTTCTATATATAGGGGGTGAGTCCGAAGATCTCCACGCGGAAGAAGATGCGAGGCTCGGATCCGGAGGGGAGGGACGCGCGTCGGATGCGAGGCGAAGGCAGGTGGCTCGCTTCGGATCTGCCACCGGTGTGAGGCGCGTCGAGTTCCTACTGGGCCGCACCTTCGGCCGAATCAGCAACGAGCACGTGGCGGACACGAGGCGACCTACGAGCGAGGGTGACGTGGCCGAAGTTGAGCCATGCGAAATTCCTCGGTTTTCGTGTTTTTTTTTTTATTTTTGAGCCAAAAACTTCTAAAATCCATAACTTTTGCATACAGGCTCCGTTTTTGACATTCTTTATATGCACGCGTAGGTAAAATTACGCTCTACAACTTTCGTTTAGACTTCGTCGGCTAATTTTGCTTTAATTTTAATATTATTATTTTTAACAGACCGGGACAGGAAATCCGTTAAAAATTCATAACTTCTTCATCCGACGTCTGTTTTCGTCTGTCTTTTTACCGTTGTACTACTATTGACGAGACCTTCGATTCTCGTTTAGGTTGTGTCATCTAAAAATCACTCGATCTAAAATTCGAGTTTTTAGCTGTCTTCTGCTAAGCTGAAACTTAGAAAAATCATAACTTCCTCATACGAAGTCAGATTTGGGCGTTCTTTTTATACATACTCTCGGTTTAACGAACACTACGACTTTCATTTAGATCACCAAGGCTAAAAAGTAGTTTATCAAAAACTCAATTTTTACGTCATTCGGCACCGTGCCGGTTTGTCGCGGAACTTCGACAGGTCATAACTTCTTCGTTATAACTCGGATTTCGGTATTCTTTATATATCTGGAATCCTTGTCATGACCACTATAACTTTCTTAATAGATATCGGCTTCATCTAATATTTATTTTCGACGCTCATTTTTATTCTTAATTAATTAAATCCTAATAATTAAGCATAAAACACATAATTCACATCATTCATCTTCATTTCTTTAAAATGAGTTACAAAGTTTAACCTAGACTATTATATCATCATTAATTCCTATCTTAGAAACACGGGCGTTACATCCTGTTAATTGTATAGGTGACCAGTAGAGATAGCTTTTAGAGCAGTGATCGGTGTAGCTAATCTTTTAGACTGTGAGATGAGTTTTCTCACTATATCCATGGGTCGAAGGCACCAATGTCGGTCCATTACTTGCTATGTGGAATGCTAGATGTCTCTATGATGCTAGCATGAAAGACCAGGATCTGGCCCTTGGGAATCGTATAAAAGACGAGGATCTGGCCCTTGGCAATTGTATGAAAGACCAGGATCTGGCACCTGGCAGTTGTATGTGGCCCCTGTCACTTGTATGTAAGACCGGGATTTGGCCCTCGACATTGCAAGGAAAGACCATGGGGTAGCCCATGACACTTGTATGTTATGGTATGTGGTATTTTGGGGAACTCGCTAAGCTTTGTGCTTACGGTTTCATATTTATGGTTTGAGGTACTTTTGGTTCGAAAGGGAAGGGCCCGGCGTGACTACACAACATCCCCCAGAGTTTTCCACATTGGAAATTAATGATATTACTCTGATGTTTAAATGATATATTCACTTTGATCGGTTTTGGAACAACTCGTTTGTATGATTTATTGTTTTTATGTAACATCCCGAAATTTCAGAAGTTCAATGAAGGGCCAAAAGTGTAAATAAAAAAAGGGACTCGACGAGTACGTCTGCTTACTCGCCGAGTCGGCGGCTTGGACTCGACGAGTTGGTGCCGTAGAGAGAAAACCCTAATCCCGGGGGTTGTACCCTATATAAAGAACATTATAACCTACCCTTAGCCTCTTTACTACCCTTTTGAGATCCAGAAACCCTAAAATCGAGTGAGCCTCCATTAATAGAGAGAATAGAGTTTTAGAGGAGGAAATCTTGGAAAGGGGCTTGAAGATCAAGAGGCTTGCTGCAAAGGAGTGGTGTAGATCCTGGATCTACTTCAGTTGGAGCTTATATTGGAGGTAATAATCTGTTGCTTGGGCTCTTTTGCATTTAGATCTTTTATCATTTGAGATTTGGGGCATTTTTGGTATGATTGAGAGCTATTTCGAGTTAGAGGCTTAGATCTGAGGTTGCTACCTCAGATCTAGGCTTGTGATGGTCCAAAATGTCATAAAGCTCCTGTCTAAGAGTTGTTGGTGAAGCCCCCTAGTCCTTAACCCTAGCCCTAGAGTGCTTTGGGCCTATATCTCCTTGGTTTCACGTAAAGTTTGCCACTTTATGTGAGGGTTAGACTGTAGAAGAGTGGATTTATGGATTGGAGCCCCTACATGGTTCGAAAAGCCACTGTATGGATTAAGAACTGGAGAGACTCGGCGAGTCACATGGGTGTACTCGACGAGTTGTATGAACATGTGCATGGACTCGACGATTTGGAAGAACAACTCGGAGAGTCTGTTGAAGATTGCCTTGGACTCGGCGAGTCTGTTCTTCGACTCGGCGAGTCTGGTCGCAGAACCCCAATCCCTTCTGGTTAAACCTCGAAGCAGTGAGTCGGGAGGTGACTCGGTGAGTTGAGCAGGATGGGACTCGGAGATCGTTGGACTCGACGAGTCTTGGGGTGACTCGGCGAGTTGAGTCGTGTTCTAAGAGTTTTCAGAGTATAAGGACTCGACGATTCAACGGGTTGACTCGGCGAGTAGAGTCAGTCATGAAGTTTGACTTTGGCCTGGACTTTGACTTTGACCTTCATGGGTGTTACAGTAATTGGTTATTTATGTCAATGGTCCATTGATGACAATAGGTGTTGGGGTTTGGAGCAGTGCTTCGGGAGAGTGTTTTCGTGGTTCGGTTCTTCGTTTCAGGTGAGTTATCCTCACAATATCAATAGGGTCTAAGGCACCAAGGCCTTCCCTTTATCGGATGGAAATCCGGATATTTATTTGATATGTATTGAATTGCTATGTCTGCATCCTGGTAATTAGGATGGTATTATGTTAGTGACCTGGTTATGGTCGGTACCCTGGTATATAGGGTAATACTATGCTAGTGACCGGTTAGGTCGGTATCCTGGTTAGGATGTTGTTATGCTGTTTGATCTGATAGATCGGTTTGTCTGGGAATTATTATGTGATTGATTGTTTTATGTGCACATGGTTGTTTGACTGAGGTTGGGTTGAGGCGGGTCCTGCTTTGTGCTGTAGGCCAACATACCCAGGGCGGACCGGATAGACTGTAGGCCCAGCGAGCGGTCCGGATAGGCTGAAGGCCCAGGAGGGCGGTCCAGACGTGCCGAGGCTCGAGGAGTGGACCAGACCGACTGAAGGCCCGGTGCGGGCGGACCAGTCATACTATAGACTCAGAGGGTGGACTAGGTGGACTGAAGGCCCGGTGCGGGCGGACCAGTCACGCTGTAGACTCGTTATGCATGGCTGTACTGTATTATGATATGATTTGATATGTGTATGGTTATGTGGTTGGTATTTTGGGGGTAACTCACTAAGCTTTCGGGCTTACAGTTTCAGTGTATTGTTTCAGGTACTTCAGGAGATCGTGGCAAGGCGAAGGCGTAATCGTAGCACTCCTCATTTTTATGCTAATGTTTCTGGGATACTCTGATAATAAACTAGTGGAAAACCTTTTTGTAATAATTAATGGATTTGGGTTGTTTTTGAAAAGTTTAAATTGGTTGGAAAATTTTGGTTGTTACAAGTTGCTATCAGAGCCTTGGTTTGAGTGAATTGGAGGAACATTCGTGTGAATCCAGTCTCAAATCAAGGAGGGATTTTCAAAATGGTTTTCAAAAGGTTTTCGAAATAAGTAAAGGAGGATGCAGAGGGTACGATCAGCCAGAGCCAGTAAGTAACCCCAAAATACCATACAAGTTATTTGCTTATGTGATATGTTATAACAGCATGCTAGTATTAGGCTAGGGATCTTCAGGAATTGCATGATAGAATTGCCTGATTATGTGATGCCTACTAGCCTAGGGTTTTCCTTATTTGAGATAATCAGCTTTTCCTATAGGAGTGAGGATTGAGCGCTCGCCGTGTGTGTGTATATGATTAGAGTGTTGTGGTGATACTTGAGACAAATATAGGTAGGTGTGGAAGGTAGTATGGGCACGTACTACTGAAAGCACAGAACCCATACGCGTATCAAGGAAGTCACAACTCTCTAGGGTATCCGTTATGAGATAGTTCCCCGGGTGGGTATGTGATGTGTCTAAGGGTCTTGTTGGTGTATTGCAGTATGGCGATTACGAGACGTTTCGGGGCAGGATCCGGTTCAGGATTGGGATCAGGAGAGGGTGGTCAGGATGGACCAGTACCACCCGAGGTCATTGTTCAGATGAGTACGGATGAGTTGGATGCCAGGATTCGTGAGATCCTGCATGATGAGGTTGCTGCCATGTTCAGGGCTGAGTTGCCAGAGATGTTTGGGTCGATCAAGACCGCCATGGTTGAGTACTTTGATGAGCGCTACGCAGCTCTTGCGGAGACGGCTGCCGCGGCAGCTACAGCGGCTGTAGCAGCGGCAGGGGGAGGAACCGGTCGAGGTTTCCAGTATCGGGACTTCGATAATACGAAGCCCCCTACCTTTGATGGAGTTCAGGATCCTATCATTGCTATGAGATGGTTGTCATATGTGGAGGGTTGTTTCTTCACGTGTTCATGCCCTGCGGATCAGAGGGTGAGGTGTGCTCTGAACCTTTTGAGGCTCAGGGCGAAGGATTGGTGGAGGTTGACTACGGGATCTTATTCTGATGCGCAGCGGGCTGCCGTTACTTGGGATCAGTTCCGGGAGATGTTCAGTACTCGTGATGTTCCGCAGGTTGAGAGAGAGAGGTTGGCTCAGGAGTTCCTAGAGCTGAAGCAGGATTCAGAGTCGGTGACGGAGATCACCAGGATGTTTACTGAGAGAGCGATGTTTTTCCCAGAGTTTGCTTCGGATCAGGCTCAGATGTCCCGATATCTGAGTATGCTCAAGAGGGATATCCGACAGTTTGTGTCCACACAGGGATGTGATACCTTGTTGGAGTTGCAGGAGGTCGCCAGGCGGCGCGAGTTGGAGATTGAGTTGCAGTTGCGAGAGCAGAGGCAGGCCCCGGTGCAGTCGCAGTCGGCACCGAAACGGTCCAAAACCGTTGACTCTAGGGTTGGAGGTCAGAGCAGCCTCACTTGTGAGAAGTGTGGGAAGCGTCATGCCGGAGTTTGCATATCCGGTGGTGTGTGTCGCAAGTGTGGGAGAGAGGGGCATTATACGAGGGATTGCCATCAGTCGGCCCCGGTGCAGGATATGAGGATTTCTTATCATTGCCATCAGGTTGGACACTTGAGGGTCAACTGTCCACAACTTGTTGCAGGACCGGTGAAGGCTCCAGCACCGGCCAATTTGAGGATTGCGGGCGGGGGACAGGGTGGAGCGGAGCCTCCGAGGGCGCAAGGACGCGTTTTCCAGCTTATAGCAGAGGAGGCCATGGCGGAGCCAGATGCAGCTGCGGGTATGTTTCCATCTTGTTATATTATTATTTGTGTGGTGTTGCAAATCTGTCTGCCTTTTTCCGCATTATTCATAGAATGATTGAGGATCTTAGTAGTTAGGAGTTGTAGTGGTTAGTGTCCAGGAGGATTCATGGTCGGAAGATAAGATATATGATCTCGCTGCAAGGAATAAGCAACTGCGATGTGAGAGGTGTTCAGTTGAGATTCGAACTTCCTTAGAGTTCGGGATGTGCGATGACGGGAGAGTTGTTCTGTGGAGGGTGCTCACTCCAGAGGGAATTAGTTCATGGAGAAGGGGTCGATACCAAGTGGGGTCGATTGAGTCATGCCGATTTTTCCATTGGTAATTAGTAGTTGGTGCACTAAGTGGGGAGAATTGGCAAATTCTCAGGTGAATCAGCAAGCATCCAAGGTGGGTTAGCTGTTTGGATTCAGCAGTGTCATTAATCAAGAGTGTGGTATGGTTAGAGCAGGTGATAGTCATATGGGGCAGGGAACAGACCATGGTTTCTGGTAAGGTAGTTGATCGACGGGAGGCCTGGGATTAGGCTGGGGTGAAAATTCATAGAACGGATTTAGAGTTCGGAACCCCTAGAGGGGTAGAACAGACTACATGGGAGAGATTCCCGGGAAGAATGGTTCAGGGTGATGAACAACAGTTTTTGAGCGGTCCGGATAGACTGAAGGCCGGTGGGCGTACCAGTCAAGCCGAAGGCTCGAAGAACGGTCCAGACAGACTGAAGGCCCAGAAGGGCGGTCCAGACATGCTGAAGGTTCTAAGAGTGGTCCAGATAGGCTGAAGGCCTGGTGAGGCGGTCCAGTCATACTGAAGACTCTGTATGTGTTAGTAGACCTGTATGCAGAGAATGAGTGAGTATATCGCCGTGAAATAGCAATCGATAAGGTTTGGCCCCAATTATTGATCATGATAATGGAGTTAGCTAAAGGTCGTGTATGGGTTTCATTAGCTGTGTGATCGGATTCGGAGTATATGGGAGTTAGGGAGTAGCAGTTGCTCTGCATGGGTGGTGTAAAGTGGAGTTTTAGCACCATGACACTTGTGATGTGGTAAAGGTCGTTGAGTAGACTTCCTTGAAGAATGGAAGGGAAAGGTATGTGGCTCCGGGAAGGAGTGTGGGTCATCTGAAGGGAAAGCAGTAGTGTAAATGGATGATCGGAAGTACTTCGGTTATTGATAGTGAGCACTAAGATTGTACCAGTTGTATGGAAGCACATCCGGGTTGGATGTTCGTTGAGGTTATGGAATGGTTAGCGCTGATGTCGAATCAGAGGAGTTCGGAAGTGATGCAAGGGTGGATCCTTGGGATCCAAGTATGGATGTAGTCATGAGTTATGTATGTGGGGTGTCCCATCTGAGGGATGACTGGAACCGTTATAGGCATTCCTGGTATTCCAGCCCGAGGCTGATTGGGCCAGGTACGAGTGACTACGTGATATGGTTGGTTGATGGGTTATGGGAGCTCAAGGATGCAGTATCCTGTCAGCGCGTAAGGGATATAATTAGAAAGGGGAACAGAGTTCGTTCCAGATTGCAAGTACCAGGGTTATCGCCAATCTTGGGCGAAGGAAGATGGATTAGTGTCTTAGCAGAGCTCAGTGGGTGTCTGTAGAATCTAGCGTTTGCTGGGCGCGGAAGTGTGCCCCTGATAAGAAGGGTTAGTATCATCGGGTGATTCGTGATTGATAGGTGGTGCTTTTGAGTTGAAAGGCCAATTGTCGGCTTGGAGTAGTGGAAAGGATGTCACGCAAGAATAAGCCATGTTAAGAGAGATGCAGAAGTAGGGTTTGTAAGAACCTGAGTTGATTGAAAAAACAGAGTCTGCAGTGCAATGGGTTTGTTCTGAAGCGTATGTTGCAGTAGGCTTCGAGGACGAAGCCTAATTTAAGTGGGGGAGAGTTGTAACATCCCGAAATTTCAGAAGTTCAATGAAGGGCCAAAAGTGTAAATAAAAGAAGGGACTCGACGAGTAGGTCTGCTTACTCGCCGAGTTGGAGCGGGATTCTGTCGCGGTTTAAGTGGCCAACTCGCCGAGTCGGCGGCTTGGACTCGACGAGTTGGTGCTGTAGAGAGAAAACCCTAATCTCGGGGGTTGTGCCCTATATAAAGAACATTATAACCCACCCTTAGCCTCTTTACTACCCTTTTGAGATCCAGAAACCCTAAAATCGAGTGAGCCTCCGTTAATAGAGAGAATAGAGCTTTAGAAGAGGAAATCTTGGAAAGGGGCTTGAAGATCAAGAGACTTGCTACAAAAGAGTGGTGTAGATCTGGGATCTACTTCAGTTGGAGCTTATATTGGAGGTAATAATCTGTTGCTTGGGCTCTTTTGCATGTAGATCTTTTATCATTTGAGATTTGGGGCATTTTTGGTATGATTGAGAGCTATTTCGAGTTAGAGGCTTAGATCTGAGGTTGCTACCTCAGATCTAGGCTTGTGATGGTCCAAAATGTCATAAAGCACCTGTCTAAGAGTTGTTGGTGAAGCCCCCTAGTCCTTAACCCTAGCCCTAGAGTGTTTTGGGCCTATATCTCCTTAGTTTCACGTAAAGTTTGCCACTTTATGTGAGGGTTAGACAGTAGAAGAGTGGATCTATTGATTGGAGCCCCTGCATGGTTCGAAAAGCCACTGTATGGATTGAGAACTGGAGAGACTCGGCGAGTCACATGGGTGTACTCGACAAGTTGTATGAACATGTGCATGGACTCGGCGAGTTGGAAGAACAACTCGGCGAGTTTGTTGAAGATTGCCTTGGACTCGGCGAGTCTGGTCGCAGAACCCCAATCTCTTCTGGTTAAACCTCGAAGCAATGAGTTGGAAGGTGACTCGGTGAGTTGAGCAGGATGGGACTCGGAGATCGTTAGACTCGACGAGTCTTAGGGTGACTCGGCGAGTTGAGTCGTGTTCTAAGAGTTTTCAGAGTATAAGGACTCGACGAGTCAACGGGTTGACTCAGCGAGTAGAGTCAGTCATGAAGTTTGACTTTGGCCTGGACTTTGACTTTGACCTTCATGGGTGTTATGGTAATTGGTTATTTATGTCAACGGTCCATTGATGGCAATAGGTGTTGGGGTTTGGAGGAGTGCTTCGGGAGAGTGTTTTCGTGGTTCGGTTCTTCGTTTCAGGTGAGTTATCCTCACTATATCAACAGGGTCAAACGCACCAAGGCCGGCCCTTTATCGGATGGAAATCTGGGTATTTATTTGATATGTATTGAATTGCTATGTCTACATCCTGGTAATTAGGATGGTATTATGTTAGTGACTTGGTTAAGGTCGGTATCCTGGTATATAGGGTAATGCTATGCTAGTGACCGGTTAGGTCGGTATCGTGGTTAGGATGTTGTTATGCTGTTTGATCTGATAGATCGGTTTGTCTGGGAATTATTATGTGATTGACTGTTTTATGTGCACATGGTTGTTTGACTGAGGTTGGGTTGAGGCGGGTCCTGCTTTGTGCTGTAGGCCAACATACCCAGGACGGACCGGATAGACCGTAGGCCCAGCGAGCGGTCCGGATAGGCTGAAGGCCCTGGAGGGCGGTCCAGGCGTGCCGAGGCTCGAAGAGTGGACCAGACCGACTGAAGGCCCGGTGCGGGCGGACCAGTCATACTGTAGACTCAGAGAGTGGACCAGGTGGACTGAAGGCCCGGTGCGGGCGGACCAGTCATGCTGTAGACTCGATATGCATGGTTGTTCTGTATTATGATATGATTTGATATGTGTATGGTTATGTGGTTGGTATTTTAGGGGTAACTCACTAAGCTTTCGGGCTTACAGTTTCAGTGTATTGTTTCAGGTACTTCAGGAGATCGTGGCAACGCGAAGGCGTGATCGTACCGCTCCTCATTTTTATGCTGATGTTTCTGGGATACTCTGGTAATAAACTAATGGAAAACCTTTTTGTAATAATTAATGGATTTGGATTGTTTTTGAAAAGTTTAAATTGGTTGGAAAATTTTGGTTGTTACATTTTAAAATGAAAAAAAAATTACCTCGGATTTTCGGGACGTTACATTTAATTTGTATATGTTGTGTTCAATTCTTTAATTTTGCCACAGTTATTAAACTTAATTTGTATATACACTAGTTGTTTGATGAAATTCCTCATATAATGCTACAATAATTTTTATATGTCATTCACCTGTGAATAATGCATAACATTTCATACTTACTTTATCTTCATAATAAACATATAAGCTTATTCACATGTAAATGTATTTTTTTTCTTTATATGGTATAATTACATGTGAATATTACAAAATATTTTTTGTTAACATGGTATAAACACATATAAATATAATATGATATTTTTTAACATGGTGTAGTCACATGTGAATATGACATGATTATTCTCTTTATATGGTATATGAATGCGTGAAGTTGTATTCACATGTGAATATAAGATTGTACATTGAATTTATTTGGTATATTCACATATATATATCTTATATTATATGTTTTGTTTATATGTTATATTAATATATGAAGGTATATTCACATATGAATACCATATAAAATTTGTATTCACATGTGAATATTATATTGTACATTGAGTTTATTTGGTATATTCACATATGAATATTATATTATATGTTTTGTTTATATATTATATTTGTATATAAAGGTATATTTACAAATGAATACCATATAAAAGTTATATTTACAGATGAATATATCTTGTAATATTCACATGTGAAAAAACCATGTAATATTCACAAATGAATATACCATGTAACATTCACATATTAATATGCATGTAGTATTCGCATGTAAATATTAGATGGTATATTATGTAATAATTAACATGTGAATAAATCATTGTTATTATTATTATGACATAACAAGATATGCCTATTAATATTTTGTGTGTATTTACTTTTTAATCAGGGGGATTGTTATACTTTAACAAATTAATTACATTCCATCAGTGGTTGGTTTATTTCCCAAGGGTTGACGGTTGGCTAGCCCAAAAGAGAAGACTTTATTGATGAAGACAATTTAGTTGTTATATTCACATGTGAATGTTGTACAAATCAAAATGTTCATCATTTTTATCATGTTAGATTCACATGTAAATGATTTTCATCAACAAATATATATATATATATATATATATATATATATATATATATATATATATATATATATATATATATATATATATATATATATGTAGTCTATCCTAGTATAATGCTGAATTTATACGTAAAATAACATATTTACACTGTATACAGATAATTCACAAAACAAATTTTATATTTTGGTATTTATTCATAGGTGAATAAATTATTTATTCACATATCAGTAAATTAACATTAAAAAAACTACTTAATAGCATTGAAAACTTAGTGACATCATAAAAAAATATAATGCAATGATTTTCTAGATTTTATTCACATGTGATTAAAACTAACAAGTCATAAACTTAGTGTCATCAGCACAAAATCTACCGTAATGATGTTTCCTCTCGGATTTCGACGAAATTCAAACGATACATGGAAAATGGTGTGATTTACAATATGTATAGCTTTACCATGACATACAGTGATTTGCATTCATTCGGGACGTTTTAGGGCCTCAAAACGGGGTTATAATAATATAGTGTAACAAAAATAGTCGTCTTAGTTTCCTTGTTAATGCAACAATGTATGTTCGCATATCAACAAACGTTTTCTTGTTAAATTATTCACATGTGAATGCAACATCTACACATAACAACTATGTCAATTCAGAATTATACTAAGATAGACTATATGTATTAGCTAATGAGATGTATAATCATTCACATTTGAGTTTAACATGATAAAAATACAAAAAGTATATTAAATTATACAACATTTACATATGAATATAGTAAATGTGTTGTCTTCAATCTCTCTTCTATTATGTTATATAATCACTTACTAGTTCAACATTCTTTGTTATGACTTCATCAACATGCAATCTTTTCTTGTTTAACATGTGAATACATATAAAACTTCTTAATAATTTTATTAATTATTCATATATGAATGTAACTTATAATCACATATAAATAAATAATTTTCTATCATTTATTCGCATGTGAATAAAAATTTATTACATATATGTTTTGGACTTTTAATAAGCATATATCGATTTGTGTGTGAAGGTATATTCATATGTGAATATTTCATATAAACAAAATATACCATATAACATTCATATATGAATATACATTCATATATGAATAAGTATATTCTTATTAATAATACAAATCAAATGTAACATCCCAAAAATCACGATAAAAATTTTCATTTTTAATTGATAACAAACCATTGTTTTCAAATCAAAACCATATCCATTAAGTGTCAAATAAAAATATTCCCAAGATCCGTGTAACATAAAATCTCCAAAAACATGTTACCAAAGGATATGTACAATCATGCCTTCGCCTTGCCACGGTCATCTGAAGTACCTGAAACAATAAACTGAAACTATAAGCCAAAGCTTAGTGAGTCCCCCCCCCCCCAAGTACCACCACACAACAAAACATAAACAAAAATTCAATGTTATGTCCAATCAATCATCGAACTGGAATACCCCCGGCCCAATCAGTCATCGGAATGGAATGCCAATATGCAACCGATCCACTCAGGCATCGGACTAGAATACCCTCGGGTCCATTCACTCATTGGACTGCAATACTCCTAGTTTGTTGGCTCACACACAGTAGTAAAGCCTCAACCCAAAACCGTAACATGTCAACAAATACATAACAAATATCATATAACCAGTTTATAGGTAAACAGACAGATCTAGAAATCGATACCGCATAGCAACATCATGTATATCATGACAAAATCTAACAGATCAATACAACAGAGCAACATCCTCTAACCAGGATATATGGACAATGCTCCGAATATCAGCTCTACTGGTAACCTATTCATCAATAGTGATCAATCTCAAATGCAACTCAAAATACCCAAAATACCTTTAGGTCAAACTTGGTCAAACCATGATCAAAGTCAAATTCAATCGACACTCAAAATTCCCACAATCCACTAGTCACGTCGTGACCCCTAATGGTCACATCGTGACCTAATAAGTCAAAACAGTTGAGGAATGCCATCCTCACGTCGTGAGAACACTCTGATCAGAAGTTCTAAATGAAACTCTTAATCTCTTTTTGGCCAAGCAACAGAATCCTCCATAGTGTCTTATTTACTCCAAATCATCATATAGATCATGGCTTTTTGGACATGCATGTCCGAGGCATGTCCCAAATACTAATTAGGGCACAAAAGGAGAAAATAGCTCAAAATCTCATGCAAGAGTCATAAAACTTAACCATATTCCAGATCTAGCATCTATACTACTCAAGGGACACTGGAGATCCAAAACGTTGGCAACTTTATGGATTCCAACCACTACATCATCTTGTATATGAAAGATTAAGCATAAAAACCTAGATCTAAGCTTATAGACTTATAAAGCAATGAACTTGATACTCACAAAAGGTCCGTAGGTGTGCAAATGCTTGATAGTGAGACTTGAATGCAGAAATGATGGACTATATGCTCTTCTCTCCTTCTCCTTGGCTAAAATCACCACAAATAAGCTCAAGATCAAATATAGATGCTAGGGTTTCAAAGGGGAGTGCAAGGAGGTGATGGAGGCTGAGGGCGGGCTAACCCTAGCCCTCACTTCCTTTAAATACGTAAATAAAACCCCCAAAATTAGGATTTCCTCTCAGGCGGGTCTTACGTCGTAAGACATTATGTGATCTCGTCGGGAGCCTAAAGGTGATGTGCGATTTCATTAATCCCTTCACAACGTGACATATATATCTCACGTCCTGAGTAGGGAAAAAACCTTTGAATTTTTGAATTGACAATTGCTCACCTGAATTGAATGTTACAATTCTCCCCCACTTGATCTATACTTCGTCCCCGAAGTCCGCTGCTGTAAAGAACTTAGCATAATGCTCATGCATCTCTGAATCTGGTTCCCACGTCCATTCGGAACCTTTCTAATGCTGCCACTGAACCTAGACCAAAGACACCACCTTGTTGCGCAAGGCCTTCGTCTTTCGATCCAAGATTGCCACTGGTCTCTCAATATAATTCAGGTGATCATCAACGTGAACATCATCCAGAGGAACAACCGTTGAATCATCAGCCACACACTTCCGAAGCTGCAAAACATGGAAGGTGTTGTGGATCTAACTGAGCTCCTCATGAAAATCCAGCCTGTAAACTACTTTGCCAACCCTGGAAATCACTCGAAATGGCCCAATATACTGCTGCCCCAATTTTCCTCTCTTCCTGACGCGTATTACACCCTTCCAGGGTGATACCTTCAACAAAACCATGTCTCCAACCTAGAACTCCAGCTCAGATCGACGCCTATCGGCATAACTCGTTTGCCGACTCTGAGTTGTCTGCAGCCGATGTCTGGTCTGCTGAATAAGCTCTGTCGTCTGAAGGACTACTTCAATCCTTCCCATAACCATGTGACTGACCTCTCCCCAGAAGACTGGGGTACGGCATTTCCTCCCATAGAGAAGCTCAAACGACGACGCACCGATACTGGAGTGATAGTTTTTGTTGTAAGAAAACTCCGCCAGAGGAAGGTAGGAGTCCCAACTCCCACCGAAATCTATGACACAAGCTCTCAACTTATCCTCAAGTGTACGAATGGACCTCGAGCCTCGGGGGCTCCGCCCTACCATGTCTTCCATCAGTGATCCTCAGTGAAACTAGTGTTGGAGCTTGCATCAGTCTAGTCACGAGCAATGGACAGTTGGCCCTCATATGTCCCACTTGTTGGATTAATGTCTAAGTCCATAACTATATTTGGTATGTACTTGACCCGACCCGGCATGGTCCATTTGGGTTACACTTCACCGGCACAATTTATATGGATAGTCTTTTGAGAATAGTATATTTATGATTTATATTAATATATTATAAGTTCTAATATATTAATATGGAATCATATTATTTAATTAGTATTGATCAAGAATTAATTTAGAATTAATTAAGTGGTCAAAAAGAACTAATTAAATATGGACTCTTATATATATGGAATGGGCCAAGTTCATTTAGGTTGGGCTAAGCTTTCATGGATGGTCCATGGAGCTTTTAACCCATGGATCCTATGTAAATGAAAGGTCATGGGTATTAGGGTTTACATGGATGTAACCCTAATCCTCCATAATATATAAAGGGGTCATTGGCTCACAAAATTGGCACAAGTGTGTGAAAATAAGAGTGGGCCGATTTTAGTGTGCATACATATTCTCTCAAGTTCTTCCAAGGTGTTTTGGTGATTTGTGATTCCATTTGAGGCTTCCACACTATTGGGGCTAAGCTCTTAAAGCTTGAAGACATCAAGCTACATCAAAAGGTATGTCATCTAATTAGAACTTTGTAGTATAGGTGCTTCATAATATGCTAGTTAGGATGAAACCTTGGAATAGTTAATATTTGCATGTATAATAGAGAAAACATAGATCCAAGGTTTATAGGGTTGCATGTACACCATAGGAGTGTTAGAATGCTCAAAACCCAACAGTGGTATCAGAGCCATGGGTTGTTTTCTGTTATATTGATGCAAATGTTTTATTTTCAAGTTGAAAAAAAAGGAAAAAAACATGACGTTTGTCAAATTTTAAGATAATTACTTGTTGTGTGAAAAACTAATTATTTGTAAAATTTGAATCATTTGCTATATAAGTTGAATTAGGTCAAATTTAGTAAAAGATAGAATGATATGATTATTTTATTAGTTTTAAAAGTTTGATCTAAATGTTTTAAGGAGTTACAAATTTTGTCATAAAATTTTGGAGCTCAAAAGTTTTTTTTAAAGTTGTGATCTTAAGTGTTTTGAAACCTCCATAAGTTATGGATATGAAAGTTTTTTAAAAAAAATTGATTTAAAGTTTTTATGGAGTTACAAAATTTGGAGTTAATGTTTTAAAGAATTCCATAACTTGTTCTTAAGTTATGGAACATGAAAAGTTTCATCATAAAACAAGTATTTAACTCCATAAGTTATGGAATCCAAAGGTTTTCAAGAGTTACAAAACTTGCCCTCAAGTTTTGGAATTTGGAAAAAGCTTTTTATGGAAAAAAAGAATTGAATTCTAAAACTCTTGGGTTCATAACTTAAACAATTAATTAAATGGTTTTAATTTTGAATTTAATAATTGCAATTATGATGTTTTATTGAATAATTCAAATTAACTCTTATGGACTTTATTAATAGTTAATTAAAGCGTTTAATTAAATGAGTATTATTAAATCCATAAATAAAGATATGGTTTGAGTTTAATTAAATTAAAAGTTTATTTTAATTAATAGATTAAACCACCAAGTATTTTAAATGTCTAAAATACACCCTTATACTATTACAATATTAAAAGTTTAATATATTATATGTATAAGAGCAAGTCGTCTTACCAATAGTAGGCCTCATTCACGAAGTTGGTCTATAAGGGGGGTATAAGGTTACTGCCTATAAAATGGCAGTTTAATGGGTGTCTACTCTCACCCACCGCTTCCTTGACCGGTAGAGGGTCGTTAGCTGAACGGGTAGGACAAGGACTATAATTCTCCATTCATTAAAAGTATTAATGATAAATACTAAGTAACTAAACTCTTAATAATACCCAATCTTAGTTACTTAGGAAAATGTGAATTTGGTGCTAACCCATGAAATTACACTTTGCACTTTGCTTAAGTCAGTTAGTGGAGCGTGTGTGGTTAACCGACACACTAACCTGGACTTAACAAGGTAAGCAAAGGGTAACTTAATGTTTATCATAGTATCGTTGGAGCGTGTGTGGTTAACCGGCACGTCGATTGAGGGGTAAATATTAAGGGTACCAAGTATATTTGCATGGTTACTTCACACCTTGTTTTGTGATCCTCGGCATCCCAGTCACAAAACCTGAAGGGCACACTCGAGATTGAAACATGCCATTGAAAAGTTCAATGAATCTCAAAAGAATCTAGGAGTTTCAAAACTAATTAAAACCTAATAATACATTTCGTTTATCTTGGTGGAAATTGGTGAATCGTCATTCACCTACCTTCAAATATTTTATAGCTTGGATTACGGCATCCCTCTTCCAAGTTATAAAATAGTTTGTTGGGTCCTAGCCTTAATATATCATATTGGGGGTTATATTAAGGACTTAAATCAACTTAACGTGAATTTCTCCCATTGTTGATGTCTGGTTTAGACAACAATGATCTTCCCAAACCAAGCTTTCCTAATGAATATGACTTCCCGAGTTTGGCTCATGGAAGTCATACTTCTGTTCAAGGTCACTCAAGCCCTAATGGCAAGCAAGGTCTATGTGTGATCACATCTTAGAGATGAAGTCACATATTGACAAGCCGGGAGAGTTGGGTGTCAAAGTCTTGAGAAAGTTGAATGTTCAATCACTTTCTAAGTCACATAGTGAGTTCCTTTAGGACTACTATGAAACAGACTATGACATGAACCTTAATGATCATATCTATTTGCTTGGTGCTGCTGAATCAGCAATGATTTGGAACGATAGTAAAGCAAATTTGATTAGAATATCAACTTCCCAAAAACTTTATGGACAGTGACAATGGTGACACTGGAAATCCATAAAAAAGCATTCGCTTCCCAATGGAAAGGGATTGGCCATAGTCAACCCGGTTGACCAAATGGTAAAGAGAAAGGCTAAGTCTGAGATAGTCCCATTACCAAAGGGTCCATATGTTTATTTTGCCAAAGGAAGGGGCGTTGATTGCAAAGCTGCCAAATTTACCTAAGGATGTTAAAGTCAATAAGTTTGACTCTACACCAGGTAGAGCCCATTATCTAACTCTGTTAAGTTCTATTTTGAGATCCTCATTACATGATGTGACTGGGTCACATGTTGATGTTTTAAGAATCAAAGAATAGAGAGAAATCTTAAAGGAAGTATATGCTGATTCTGATCGCGAAGGTGGATTTCGATCGCATCAGAATTTTGAGCAGTTGCTTAAGAAGTTATGATATATTGCTAAGGAATAGATAACAACAATTTTCCATGTGGATTGTAAGGATAAGTTTTTCCGCAAAGTTTTAAAATAAAAGAAAATTGTTTAATTTTATTTATTTGAAGTATCCTTACAATGGCATTTGTGGAAAATTGTTGCTTATATGATTCCACTGACAGCAATATTGGAAAATGGATTTGATTCTTTCATTTGTGGTAGTGTCTAAATTTACCAAATCAGGAAAGTTCCTCATAACCCAAGTTTCAATTGGACCGAAACTTGGAATCATGCAAGTTGAATAGTATGATGAATGAGAACTTTCAAGCATTGGAAAATCAAGACTAATTACTTGTTCACATGGATGTGTGAGTCAAGTGAAGGACTAAAGGGATCGAGTACACATTCTTGTGCACTGGTCATGTCCACCACAAAGCTCGTTAAGACTATTTGATTTACTAAATTTTAGTAAATATGGTTATACTTACAAGTTTAAGTATAATTCTGAAACATTGGAAAAGTCTCAATGTATGGCAGAACGAATGGGAAGAATCAAATTAGGCAGAAAGATAAAAGTTTCTCAAATCTGAAAAGATGGTAGAGTACTTTAGTATCATGTTTTTGATCATCTTAATGATTTAGAAATCATATCACAATTAGTCCTCTAAAGGTCATCTTAGTGCATTCTTATGACTAAGAAGAGGAGTCATGAATTGTTGAAATGGTTAGATCAGGAAGATGAGTCATACTTCGTTCCAAAACAATTCTTAGAGTCATACTCCAAGATTGTAACTTGAGTGACATATCTTAAAGAAAGGTTTAAAACACTTGTCAAATGTAAGAGTAAAAGTGTCCTACTCTTGTACATTTGAAATTGATAAGTTGTGATGTTTTGGATAAAACAAAGACCAACTAAGGCCAATTGTGTGAAGTGTTTGTCTTGATAAAGAATCCGCACTATCTCTTGAATATTTGGCAAGATAGTCTTATATGTCAAGAGGATAGTAGGAGTCTTAAAGATCCTAAAAAGAATTTCAAGAACTAATCAAGAATAAAACCTGAGGTTCTTCACTAGCACACGACTTGAGGTTTATAACCTATCATGTTGACATATTCTGTGCCCATTCCAGTTAAAGTTGGCTTTGCATAGGAGTTCTGAAAGTTCTAAATTGGTTGCATAACAACTTGGAAGCAATGGCAAGCCCTGTACTGCCAGGTGGCAAGAAGTTAAGATTGCATAAGTTTAGTCCATATGAGTTTGGATTTGTCATTATCCTTGTCTTGTGATTATGGTTTTGATGATTCACATGGATAAGAACACATACACCATAAAATCTAAGGGTCATAAGGTTTCTCTCCGATTCATGAAAATGATGGTGAGGAAACACTTCCACCAAGTAGATTTGAAGCAAATGGCAAAAGGTCTAAACAATTGAGACTATGATTACGGCATCCCTTTTCATAGTTCTGAAATTGTTTAGACACACATACATGCTATCTAAGGAAAGGTGTATGATTTTGATAAAGTTTTATC
The DNA here is from genome assembly GCF_052849685.1 of Lactuca virosa. Lineage (NCBI taxonomy): Eukaryota > Viridiplantae > Streptophyta > Magnoliopsida > Asterales > Asteraceae > Lactuca > Lactuca virosa. Next base: position 221,470,691 of record NC_136429.1, on the reverse strand, counting down.
AAAGCATCTCGTATAAGAAATCTGAACTTTGGTAAGAAAGTCAATAAAGTATTGATTTCTAGAAGTCCAGCTGATTTCTGAGTACATGTCAAAGCTAGTGGGAGCATAAGTGTTATGCTAATAATCATCATGTTAGTGGGAACATGATAATTATTGTTAGTGTTGCAAGTTAGCAATGTTAATTATAGAAAACAAAAGTTTCAATTCTTGAGGCTGCAGGGATTGAAAAAGTTGTTTTGCTATAATTAAGGGAGAGGATATACTTCATTTCAGTTCTAAAGGCTTAGATTGACACCTTAATCATCTTTAGTCAAGAATATATATATATGAATTTCATGTTGGATTAGTTCAACTTAAGGAAATTCTATATATTGCGTTCTCAAAATTCGATTATGATTACGGCATCTCTCTTCATAGTCAAATTTTGAAAACATGGCAAATAAAAATATTGTAGCAAAAGACTGGTCTAGAATCATGTCTTTATGTGAGACATCATGAATCGTGTACCATTTGCTTTGGGTACAGGATCGATTGCATGTGCAATAATATTTGTCATTTCTAAATTTTTCCAAATGCCCAGAGGCATTAAGAAGGGAAAAGGTCTAGAATTGGATATGACTAAAATGATTAAGCAATTGTCGAGGATAATCTGAGGCTTACCAAAGATTGGTTGCTCAGGGACAGTTGGAAGTATAGTGCTAATTTTGGAAGGACCATATTGACATATTCTGAAAAGAGGCATCTCTTATTCAGAAGTGATAGTCAAAATGAGAATATGGAGTTGTCTCCATAGGTGGAAGTTATCTGTGTAAGATTAGAAAACTTAATGCAAGAAGCATGTCCAAAGCAATGTACTTTGAATATGAGACTTAGTTTCCATGGAGTTGATCTCCATTGGAATACCTTATAATGACTGTTGACAAGTCTTTGTGACTTTGTACATATTCATTATAGGAGGGTCAGTGCATATAAGTTTAAAATCTAAATAGATTTCGATAAATGATAGGAATTTAAAATTCTCACATTTTTCGATAAGGATTTGGGAGTGTGAAATTAGAATCATTGAAATTATGTTCAATTGGTTTATTTCACAAAGTAAGGATCATAGACAAACATAGAGTGCATACTTGGTGTATGGCAAAGCTATTGTTTAAGAAAAACATAGTGTACATGCTTGGAGCATGGGACAACTAGTGTTTTTAATTCAAGTATAAAGTTGATAAAACCGAAACAATGAATAATGAGTAATCAGTATGGTGATAAATAAAAGTGTTTATTTATATTCATAGGGTTTGATACCATATTTCATTCATTTATTCTTGTGTTTCAATTTGTATGTTTTGACTTCCAGAATAACTAAGTCGCTCTTCCTGAATGATTAAGTTATTCAAACCATCCACAGTCGGTCATATGTTGGAAGTAGATATGAATCAAGACTGTCATGGTTTGGTTTGTAGAGGTCCAAGTTGGTGGACAAAGTGGTGCTACAACACTCATGAGTGCTCATAAGTTCTGAGTATTGGATTCAACCCGCGCTCATTTGAATCACTTCATGGATTTTATCACGAGTGATCATGAGACGATAATATCTTATATTCTTCAAACCTAGAGATATGAGTTGTTACTATGAGTGGTTATACATTGATTGCACGAAAAAGCATTTGGTAACTCGATGTTATAAAACATGCCTTTGTGTATGATTCAACAAGTAGTAGAACAAGCCATATGAGTCGAAGTTTATCCATTCCTTTTACCTTCGGGATAAAAGCGATATCTGTGGGCCCCTCGATGATTTAGCGATGACACATGTGAGTGCTTGGCCAAGCCAGGACTGATTTGATTTGTTCAATCAGTCAGTCATCATAAATCGAAAATCGGGAAACAACAAATGGACAGAGAGAATGATTATAATCCATGTCTCAGTCCATATGATATCTAGAATGGAGGAATATATGATCCCTTATCTAATGGACAAGTCATTGACAAGGTCAGAGTTCGACAGCGGCTTTAAGAGCTACGATTGCCAGTTAGGTTTTGAAGTCATACTCAATAATAGTTTTAGACTTATCCAAGTGGGAGACTGTTGGATTAATGTCTAAGTCCATAACTATATTTGGTATGTACTTGACCCGACCCGGCATGGTCCATTTGGGTTGCACTTCACCGGCACAATTTATATGGATAGTCTTTTGAGAATAGTATATTTATGATTTATATTAATATATTATAAGTTCTAATATATTAATATGGAATCATATTATTTAATTAGTATTGATCAAGAATTAATTTAGAATTAATTAAGTGATCAAAAAGAACTAATTAAATATGGACTCTTATATATATGGAATGGGCCAAGTTCATTTAGGTTGGGCTAAGCTTTCATGGATGGTCCATGGAGCTTTTAACCCATGGATCCTATGTAAATGAAAGGTCATGGGTATTAGGGTTTACATGGATGTAACCCTAATCCTCCATAATATATAAAGGGGTCCTTGGCTCACAAAATTGGCACAAGTGTGTGAAAATAAGAGTGGGCCGATTTTAGTGTGCATACATATTCTCTCAAGTTCTTCCAAGGTGTTTTGGTGATTTGTGATTCCATTTGAGGCTTCCACACTATTGGGGCTAAGCTCTTAAAGCTTGAAGACATCAAGCTACATCAAAAGGTATGTCATCTAACTAGAACTTTGTAGTATAGGTGCTTCATAATATGCTAGTTAGGATGAAATCTTGGAATAGTTAATATTTGCATGTATAATAGAGAAAACATAGATCCAAGGTTTATAGGGTTGCATGTACACCATAGGAGTGTTAGAATGCTCAAAACCCAACACCACTTGCTCACATTGGTAATAAATCTTGGTGGTCAGTGGCACGTCCTACTAACGACAATCCCTCGCAATGTGGCCATCCCTGCCACAATTGTGGCACCCAGATGATGATCGGCAAGCACCCTCACGAACCTTGTTGCATTTTCCACAAGTACGGCTCCTCTGTCCCCCAGATCTCGAATCAAGGGGCTTGAACCGCTTCATTATAGGCTGTAACTAAAGTGGATCCTACCTTAACTCCCTCGTCTGAATCTCTATCTCAATCTCCCATCTCATCGCGGCATCCTGAAGCTCATCTATGGAACCATAATGTTGGGTGGACACGAACTGTCGAATATCCGTCTTGAGCATGCTCAAGTACCGAGTCATTTGAGCCTGCTCCGAAGCAGCAAACTCAGGGCAAAAAACATCCCTCTCAGTAAAAATCTTGGTGATCTGCGTCACCAACTCAGTAGTCTGACTCAGATCCAAATACTCTATAGCCAACCTCTCCCTCTCCACCAAGGCAACATATCTCGCACGGAACATCTCCGAAACTGCTCCCAAGTAACAGCAGCTCTCTTCTCAAGAGTGTAAGCACTAGTAACCAATATCCACCAATCCTTCACCCCCAACTTGAGAAGGTTCAGGGTGCACTTGACCTTCTGGTCAGCAGGAAAAGAACATGTGAAGGACCAACCCTCCACATCAGATGCCACCTCGTCGCCACAATCGATTCCCTAGCCCCATCAAACTTCGGGGGCTTTGTATTGTCGAAGTCTCGATATTGGAAAGCTCTCTCCCCTTGAATCCTCGTAGCAACAACAGTTGCGGTAGCTATAGCAACAGCCTCAGTAAGAGAAGCGTAGCAATCATCAAACAACTCAATCATGGCGATCTTGATAGGCCCAAAAAACTCTGGAATCGATCACGGGACAGCAGGAGCCACCTCAGCGACAATCATCTCATGTATCTGATCATCAGTCAACCCTGGCCACACCTGGACACTCGCTCCAGATTCGAACCAGATCCTCTCATTAATACCATACTGAAAAATACACCAAAATATATCATAAATGCCATAATTTGTACCATAAAACCATCTCGGACAAGTGAAACCCTTGGGGTTAGTGACTTCCTTACTAGTCGTACGAGACTTGTGCTTTCAGTAGTACGGGCCCATACTACCTTCCACACCTACCCGTGTTAGTCTCAAGGATCATCACATCACCCGAAAAAGTACTCAACAAGAATATGCATACATCCTATCCACACTCTACCGAGAGTGGCTAACCATTCCTTATCTAGACGACCATTCACACATACCCTGTCACACCCCGCTAAAGCGGAAACACGGAGTGTAGCAGTACAAAGGGTCTCATAGCAAAAGTTAAAAGACAACACCAACCATAGTATTAAAAATCATTACAAATTTATAATGAGTTTGAGAAACTTTTTAAAAGAAATTACAATGTATATAAAAGACAACACATGTGAATGCTCCTACAAGTGATGTGTCTCTATGTGCCACTTACTCGATGATTCCTGAAAAAGCGTGTAAAACGAGCGTCAAATATAAAAATAGTTGGTGAGTACTCGCAGGTTTATAACATAATATGTTTGAAATCATGAAAATCAGAATATTGATAACAGTTTCCATAAACAAATGTTCATTGCTAAAATAAGTAAATAAGTTTTCATGAATAGAAGTTCGTTGCTAAAACAAGTAATAAAGTTTCCATAAATAGAAGTTTGTTGCTAATATGAGAAACAAAGTTCGTTGCTCAAATGAGTAAATAGGTTCACTGCTACAAAGAGCAAACAAGTTCATTTCTAAAAAGAGCAAACAAGTTCATTGCTGCAAAGAGCAAACAAGTTCATTGCTAAGACAAGTAAATAAGTTTCCAGTAATAAAAGTTCATTGCTATAATGACAAACAAAGTTCGTTGCTATAATAAGTAAGCTAGTTTGTATGTATATGAGCAAAACAATGTGTTCACAACCAAGCCTATGACAGATTCCCTATCAAGATACATGCTCATCGTTCCATAGATTAATATGCTATCATGCACTCAAGCAATCGAGCGAGTGAGGAGTTGTCAATTCCTAATAGCGCTATCCATAATGAACATTGGCTCAAAGAGTTAATGGTTGGAGTAAAGTGGAAGAGACTTAAGACGATAAGGCCTCATGTTTCAAGTTGCCTAAACATACATAGCAAAATATAGAAATCAAGTTTGATACAAATCAATTTAAATACAACGAACAATAAATAGTTTTTCGGACATGCTTTTCTACCCCAAAACACAAAAACCGAAAATAAGGGGAGGCGTGAATACTCACAATGCATTGAGATAATGCAAATGATGCCTTAAACTACGTTCCACTTGTACCACTATCGATTCCTACAACGATGTTACACACTAATGAGTCAAAATTATGCTAATATTGTGTCAAAAATTAATATTGTTAAATTAGAAACATTTTTTTGGGAAATTAGATTTCTATGAATCAATTTATTGTATAACAAATTCAAGTGAAAAATCCCATTTTTGGCAATGTCAATTGAAGTGTAACTATAACATTTTGGAAAGTGTTTTAAATGGTTAAATATTTAAAACTAAATCAAATAAGTTATAAAATTTCCCAAACTTTGTATTTCAGTTTTAACTGAAGTCGAAGACATCTTGAATTTTTGATTTGTCTAACTATTTTTCACCAATTTATTTCCTTGAAAACAAATAAAATTTAGGGAAAGTAGTTAACAATCAAGGAAAATTATTATATTTGTTGTATTCCTGCTTCATAGTGTCCTTAAACTGTAAAAATTATTAAATGCCAATTTTGATCAATAAAACCCGGTTTTATAATTTAATAATCTTTTGCACCAAGAAATTTTAATTAAATACACAAAATTAGTGAAAAGTCACCAAACTTTTTAATTGTGTTCCAACTGAAGTTAAGGACTTCCATAAAATTTTCCATGAATTTTATATATGCATAGATATTTTTCCTTTATTTAATTGCTCAAATCAACAAAAATTCGAAATAAATAGGAAACTGTTTGTAAAATTCTCTAAACTTTTTGTGACACTATTATTGAACATTTATAAGCTTTGAAAAATATCAAAGTTTGTTTTCAAACAGTTTAACTATTTTTCTTTGTTTTATTTATTTAAATAAGAATTAATTCGTGAACAATTATTAAACAATAGGTAAAATTCACTAAACTTTTTATTTATGATTTATATGTAGTATAAAATATATTAATGACGTTTCATAATTTTTGGATAAGTGTAGCTTTTTTCATCAATTTAAATCCTTAAACATTCATTAAATCGGGAAAAATAAGAAATTGTCTTGGACAAATCTGGAAAATTGTTCATTCAGTCTTTATGATGTCCAGAACATGCGAAAATTATGAAATATGTCTTTGGACATTCATAACTGTATTTTTCTATTTATTTATCTTCAACAAAAATAAATTTGAAATCAACAGAAAACAGACTTATAAATGCATATAACTTCATGAAACATCTTTCGTCAGTGCGTAGGTGATATCCGAAATTTACCAAAATTTATTAACCATCAAAAGTATGTTATATGAATTATTTCTCTATTTTCTTGCAAAAACTACAATAAATCGAGAAAATCGATTTCTTTTCTAAAACTTCCAGACCATCTTATTTTGTTGTTTGGATTCTAAGAAAAATCGGATTTGAGCAGAAAATAAGTGTTAGATATTTATTTATGAATAAATCATTTATAAGCATTCTTAACAACGTACTTTGATCATCAAACCTTTAAGCTTGATGTTCATCACATGCATTATGATTTGAAGATCATGAATGAACTTATTTTTGTTTAAAATGATATTTCTAAATGAAAAACTTTAATGCATGTGGTTTTGAATATTTAAAACTTGTAAAACTCAAGTTGATGGATTTGATTTAGGTTTTGATCATTGGATTTCACTTTCTAACAACATGCATGTTGTTTTTGGGTGAAATCCTACCACCATCATCATCAAATTTGACATGCATGAACATGCATCTGAATAATCTCAAAGAAAAGTGCTTATGGAGAAGAAAAATGCAAGAAAACTTGATATTTTTGAAAGAAAATGAACAAAATGTAAGGAAATTGATTTTACCTTGAAGATTAACTTCAAATGATGAATATTCTTGAGCAAAATGAGGGATATTTGCTGGAAATTTTGTGGGTTTTGGAACTAATTCATAGAGGGAAAGAATGGGGGTTTTAGAGAGAAGAAAAGAGAGAAAAGAGAGATTCTATCTCTCTGGATAGCTCATCTCTCTCGTCATCTCTTTGGGGTTATACTCCACCAAAACCGTCCACCAAAATACAGAGGTGCTTATGAACTCATGAAGAATTGAATGTAAAAATCTCTCCCAGTGGTATTACTTCAGGTTCGTCAGTTGCATAGAAAATGAAGAAAGAAGTTTTTAGAGAGAGAAAGAGAAAGGTGGAGTGAAAGGGAAGTGAAAATGATTGACTTTGGAAGGAGAAATGAGGGGAGAGAGAGGGATTCTGAATTTTGAAGAGGAGAGAGGATATTTGATTTTCTTTTCTTTTCTTTTTTATTTCCTTAATTTTTATAAAATTTCTTTCAATTTATATAAAATGTGTATTTTATATAAATTTCGTTCATAACTCTTGGATTTTTAGCTTATAAATGTAAGGTTAATGTTAATGAATTAAATTAATTTCCTTGATTATATTTCCACATTTTAATTATATTAATTTGATATTATAGTGTTTATAAAAACTTTTGTGGGATTTTAATATAAAACTTCATAAATTTAAGTTTTTATGACTTTTAGGGTTTTAAGGAATTTTGTAAATCTTTGGATATCAAAATAAATTGAATCTTGAGACTTCAAACTATGTTAGTGTTTCATAACTCTTCTTCAAGTTAAAAATAATGTTTGTAATTTATTTTTATCGATTTATTGGCATTTCTATGTAGTGATTTTGAGATTCAAGTGAACTTGATGAATCAAGAATACTAGTCCTAGTTTCAACTTTGACTTAAGTTTCTATGAGACTTTGACCTAATTTATACTTCTAGGTCAAGTGCATGATGTTTCTACATGATTCATGCAAAGATGTTCAATTCAATGAATGACCCGAATATGGATAGTCATTATAGTTAAGTAATTGTAGAATTCACATACCAATGTGAAATCTAAGTACATTATTCTTCGATTATACTTGTTTCCAAGTTTCTAGTAGTTTATAACTTAGCTTCTAGTTACCAAGTCTAGTATGTGTCGTGCCTATACATGCAACTAAGTTTATTCAAATCTAGAACTATCTCAAATTTGGACGATTGTCATAGTCTCCCCCGGTTGAAAGAATTTCGTCCCGAAATTCAATTCATGACATATTCTATTAGAGCTTAGCCGAATGCAATTGTATAGTTGGAGAGTTGGTGACCTTAAGAACCTTGGATTAACTCCTCAAGAGAGAGTCAAATCCTTTAGTTATAATCAGGTTAGTGTTTCCCTAATTTGAGTTCTACCGTCTAGATTGTGGGAAATCAGGATAATAGAAATCATGACCCACCCATGGCGACCTTGTCGAAAAACGATTATCTAGTTAGATATTATATGACTTAAGAGAGCACTATATGTTTTGCTGAAGCACCAACTGCATTGAGTGTTAAGTCCGCATTGATCCTTAAGTCGCATTCTAAATCAGCACTAAGTGTAAATTTGCCGTCTAACAATGAAGAGATTAGGGACAATTTTCTCACTTTCGTGTAGGCTACTAAATCCGGAAAAGATATATTCTGAAATAAGAAGGGGTAGCATGAACGAAAGAGAAACAATCGAGGGTAAGTTCCTAAAGATACGTACTAAGGGTATGCAACGATGTTTTGGTACATCTCAAATGTAAAGGCTATTTAAGTGTCGTCTACAAAATAAATTACAAAACGATCGAGGATTTCCGAAGCTATAATTTCTACTATGGGTACTCTTACTACAATAGAACCATAATTGAAGAATATAGTTAGAGACTCATTGTTTCCAATGAAGGCGGTGAAAGTTTATGATATTTTAAATCACATTATATATGTAGCATCTTGAGCGTTTAGAAATGATAAGTAATCTCACTGTTATTAAAATGTGTGATAATTCCAAGAGAATGAAGATACATGTGTAGCAATCAAACGAAGTAGTAAGAAAATAAAGATATCAATTAAGGTTAAAGGTTTAAGTCATCAATAAGCGAATTTATACATCAATATTTTTATTACTCTTTTGAAAAAAAATTGTTTAATTGTCTAAGTCAAGACAAATACAAGTTTAAGAGGAGTCAGGGTATTTATGAAAACAAGTTTAAGAGTTTAGGAATTCATTGTACATTGCAAAGTAGAATGCTATCTTAAGAAAGGAGTAAAAATATTGATCATTGAAAATAGTACATTCTTAATTCAGTTATTCTACCAAAAAGAATCATTTTAAGGATAGATAATCGTAATATTTAAAACTTTTTTATGTTTTTAAGAAGAAGAAACATAAGAAAATATATCCTTCACATATACTTTCTGGTTTTAGAAAAATGATAAGCACAAGGGTACTAATCTTGTGTATTAATTGTAAGGAAAATACAATGAAAATTACATTTTAAATCAAATTTCTAAATTCAGAACAAAAGAACAAATGTAAATAAGGATTACTCGTTTACAGTAGATTTCATAAGAAAAACATGTATATGATAAAAGGCGTAATGGAATATATCAAAGTTAACCAAGTCAAAATTATGCCTCATGACTATACATGTATTAATCACTCAAAACGAAAAGGTAGAATTCTAGTCTGTATGCATATGAATATGGTACTAAGGGAAGCAAAATAGACAAAAATAAATTTAGACCATGTATTGTGTTATTATTAGGAGTGTTCAAGATCTCAAATCAGATAGAGAGCAATAAATAAAGTGCGGGGGAAAGAAGTGGAAGGTAGCACCAACAATGATTGCTACTGTTAAAATTTTAAGGACAATATCCGTAAGTAGATTTAAAACTTAGGTTGAGATATATTTCAAACTTCAATCCTTGATGTATACTGGTGATTAAATAGACATGTGTAGGTTTTAAAGCGTTTGCTAAATATTCATGAGCTATCTGTAAAGTTAAACTCCATTTGTGAAAAAGAAGAAACACTACCACTAGTAATTGAAAATATGACATCTTTGACTTTTTAGACTGGATTCCAAGTATGGTTAAAACGGATAAGGTAAAGACTCAACATATTTAGATGAATAATTGTGCATTGTCGAAAGTGCGTCACTGGAAGTTTAAAAGTGAACACTAAGTTTTGCAATGCTGTAAGTTTTAGAAACACAGATTATAAAACTAATTTAAAATAAATTAAACAAATGAGGTGTGTTGGAAATTTAGGAATTAGAGATATCTTAGAAACATGTGTGAAGTAGAAAGTTGCAGAAATATCATATTGGATTTCAAGAAAACACATTTAAGTAAAGTACAATGCCTAGATGATAACGTGGTCAAAAGAGCCAAAACAAAAGTGGTTTGAAAGATCCGAGGAAGCTTTTACACGTAATATGAACTTCAATGTCATATGTTTAAGTTTTATCGCATAGAGTTTAAACACTTTTATAAAAGAAAATGTTTCTAAGTTTTTCGAAAACGTGCCAAAATGGTAAGCAAGGTTTAAAATGGTTTATATGCCCTTAAAAAGCACATCTTTCCATTGAAATGGATTTGAAATGAAATTGACTTAGCAATGTTAAAACCAACATTAGTTAAATTGAGTTTTGAAGAAAAGTGTTAAGTTAAAGCAAGTTGCCAAAAGTAAAGTTGGTTGTTTTTAGCGAGAAATATAGCTTACATTGCTAGGAAATGTCTAGTAAGTTGTATGAAGTGGTTATAAAGTATTTTATCGATGATAAATAAAACCGATGAAGCGAAATATGTTTGGTGAAAGATTAAGAAGCAAGGACTAAGTGGGTTAGTGTAACTAGTCATATCTAATACTAATGCAAGTATAAGGCGCGTACCAGTGACTTTTCCCAAAATAAAGGACAATAAAAAAAATTGTTTTTAAAATGTTTTATGGTGTAGATACAGTTCCGTCCCTTTTATAGGGGTCAAAGGTTATGTTATAATTTTGGCGTCTGGCTCACGGCTTAAGAGGATGTAATCCTTTATAACGATAGAAATGTTAGTAATGTCATTAAGGCTCAAACGAATGTATGAAAATAATAAGGTTCGAAGTAGGATTCAAACTTTTTAGGAAGGATTCGGACAAAAAAGTAGTGCGATGTTTGATCGGGCATAAAAATTTAAGGTTGGTGTTGGGTGTGAAACATGTTAGTAATTTTGAAAGTGTAATATGATGGTATACTTGTGATAATCACTAGTGCATCAAGGGGTCTTGAACTAAGGCTTGTAAATTTTTCCATAAGAGGAATGGTTTGTGCTTGAATTAGGATATTCGAAGTAAATATGGTAGGTTAAGAACTACGTAAAGAAAAGCTTTTGGGTCAAAGGGATATCCTATGTTAAGTTTTAAGCTCAAGGTGGAAACAACCTAGAGCTAAATCGTAGCGTAGAAAGAAGGTCTCATATACTAGTAATAATGGGTTAAACCTTCGTGTCTCCTCGTGAGTCGGATTGGGAATGCTATCCAACGGTATCCATGTGACTACTCGTGGCGACTCATATACCTCCTAACGTGATGCTCCAATTGTCTCCAGTGTCGGTATCGGAACGTTTTTCCTAGTTGTAACTATAGTACAAAGACGATGAAGAGGTATTGTGGTATAATTGTTAATGGTTTCGACATAGGATTAGTACTAGTTCTTATCTAGCTACTAACCTTACGTATAGAGTGAATAATTACCGAGGAGTACTCATTCTCAGTACTAAGTGGATTTCTCCTAGAGTGGCTAGTGATATAACCTAATTGGTTAGCCTAACACTTGATAAGGGATAAGAATATTTCTAAATAAGACATTGTGGTAAAAGTGCACTTAGTTTCTAAGTGTACCTAGATGAATTCCTACAATATGCAATGCCCATACGCACACCGAAAAAATTTGTGTTTCAAAAGTTTAAGTTGAAAATCGTTTTGAACATAATTCTATTATAATTCTTTCCAGCCTTGCATTAATTTTCCTTAATTAAACATAGTTGGCCAGAATATACTTAATTAAAGTCCAATAATGCATACTCGAATTAGTTATACCAGTAGAATGTTTAGTATTTTTTTTAAAAAAAATATTGAAATTTTTTGGCTATAGTTCTGGTTCTCCAAAGGAAAACCGGTATTCTCTATAACCTTCGGCTCTGATACCATTTCTGTCACACCCCGCAAAAGCGGAAACACGGGGTGTGGCAGTACAAAGGGTCTCATAGCAAAAGTTAAAAGACAACACCAACCATAGTATTAAAAATCATTACAAATTTACAATGAGTTTGAACAACCTTTTAAAAGAAATTACAATGTATTTAAAAGACAACACATGTGAATGCTCCTACAAGTGATGTGTCTCTATGTGCCACTTACTCGATTATTCCTGAAAAAGCATGTAAAACGAGCGCAACTATAAAAATAGCTGGTGAGTACTCACAGGTTTATAACATAATATAGTTTGATATCATGAAAATCAGAATATTGATAACAGTTTCCATAAACAAATGTTCATTGCTAAAATAAGTAAATAAGTTTTCATGAATAGAAGTTTGTTGCTAAAACGAGTAATAAAGTTTCTATAAGTAGAAGTTTGTTGCTAATATGAGAAACAAAGTTCGTTGCTCAAATGAGTAAACATGTTCACTGCTACAAAGAGCAAACAAGTTCGTTGCTACAAAGAGCAAACAAGTTCATTGCCAAGACAAGTAAATAAGTTTCAGTATTAAAAGTTCGTTGCTATAATGAGAAACAAAGTTCATTGCTATAATAAGTAAGCTAGTTTGTACGTATATGAGCAAACAATGAGTTTACAACCAAGCCTATGACTAATGCCCTATCAAGATCTATGCCTATCGGTCCATAGATTAATATGGTATCATACACTCATGCAATCGGGCGAGTGAGGAGTTGTCAATTCCTAATAGCGCTATCCATAATGACCATTAGTTCAAAGAGTTCATGGTTGGATTAAAGTGGAAGACTTTAAGACGATAAGGCCTCATGTTTCAAGTTCATAAACATACATAGCAAAATATAGCAATCAAGTTTCATACAAATCAATTTAAATACAACGAATAATAAATAGTTTTTCGGACATGATTTTCCACCCCAAAACACAAAAACCGAAAATAGGGGGAGGCGTGAATACTCACAATGCATAGAGATGATGCAAATGATGCCTTGAACAACGTTCCATTTGTACCACTATCAATTCCTACAACGATGTTACACACTAATGAGTCTCTAATCGAAATCTAATACTAATATACTTACTACTACAATAGAATTATGTCAATATTGTGTCAAATTTTAATATTGTTAAGTTACAAACATTTTTCTGTGAAATTTAGATTTCTATGAATAAATTTGTTGTATAACAAATTCAAGTGAAAAATCCCATTTTTGGCAATTTCAATTGAAGTGTAACTATAACATTTTGGAAAGTGTTTCAAGTGGTTAAATATTTAAAACTAAATCAAATAAGTCATAAAATTTCCCAAACTTTGTATTTCAGTTTTAACTGAAGTCAAAGACATCTTGAATTTTTAATTTGTCTAACTATTTTTCACCAATTTATTTCCTTGAAAACATCATAAAATTTAGGGAAAATAGTAGATAATCATGGAAAATTATATTTGTTGTATTACTGCTTCATAGTGTTCTTAAACTGGAAAAATTATTAAATGCCAATTTTGACCAATAAAACTCGGTTTTATAATTTAATAATCTTTTGCACCAAGAAATTTTAATTAAATACACAAAAGTAGTGAAAAATCACCAAACTTTTTATTTTGTTCCAACTGATGTTAAGGACTTCCATAAAGTTTTCCATAAATTTTATATATGCATAGATATTTTTCCTTTATTTAATTACTCAAATCAACACATATTCGAAATAAATAGGAATATGTTTATAAAATTCTCTAAACTTTTTGTGACACTATTAATGAACATATATAAGCTGGGAAAAATATTAAAGTTGGTTTTCAAACACATTAACTATATTTCTTTGTTTTATTTATTTAAATAAGAATTAATTCATGAAAAATTATTAAGCAGTAGGTAAGATTCACTAAACTTTTTATTTATGATTTATATGTAATATAAAATATTCTAAGGACGTTTCATAATTTTTGGATAAGCGTAGCTATTTTTCATCAATTTAATCCTTTCAACATTCATTAAATCGGCAAAAATAAGAAATTGTCTTGGACAAATCTGGAAAATTGTTCATGAAGTCTTTATGATTTCTAGAAGATGCAAAAATTATGAAATATGTCTTTGGACATTCATAATTGTATTTTGCTATTTATTTCTCTTCAACAAAATAAATTTGAAATCAACAGAAAACAGCCTTATAAATGCATACAACTTCATGAAATGTCTTTACTCAGTGCATAGGTAATATTAGAAATTTTCCAAAATTTATTAACCATCAAAAGTATTTTATATGAATTATTGCTCTATTATATTGCAAAAATTACAATAAATCGAGAAAAACGATTTATTTTCTGAACATTTCCAGATCATCTTATTCTGTTGTTTGGATTCTGGGAAAAATCGGATTTGAGCATAAAAGAAGTGTTAGGTATTTATTTATGAACAAATCCTTTCTAAGCATTCTTAACAATGTACTTTGATAATCAAGCATTTAAGCTTGATGTTCATCACATGCATTATGATTTGAAGACCATGAATGAACTTATTTTGTTCAAAATGATTTTTTCTAAATGAAAAACTTGAATCCATGTGGTTTTGGATCTTTAAAACTTGTAAAACTCAAGTTGATGGATTTTATTTAGGTTTTGATCATTGGACTTCACCTTCTAACGACATGCATGCTGTTTTTGGGTGAAATCCTAACACCTTCATCATTAAATTCGACATGCATGTGAATAATCTCAAAGAAAAGTGTTTATGGAGAAGAAAAATGCAAGAAAACTTGATATTTTGAAAGAAGAGTGAATAAAATACAAGGAAATTGATTTTAGCTTGAAGATCAACTTCAAATGATGAATATTCTTGAGTTAAATGAGGGATATTTGCTAGAAATTTCGTGGGTTTTTGAGCTAATTCATAGAGGTGAAGAATGGGGGTTTTAGAGAGAAGAAAAGTGTGAAAAAAAGATTCTATCTCTCTGGATACCTCATCTCTCTCATCATCTCTTTGGGGTTATACTCCACCAAAATCGTCGACCAAAATATAGAGATGCTTTATGAACTCAAGAAGAATTGAATGTAAAAATATCTCCTAGTGGTATTACTTTTAGGTTCGTCATTTGTAGAGAAAATGAAGAGGGAAGTTTGTAGAGAGCGAAAGATAAAGGTGGAGTGAAAGGGAGGTGAAAATGATTGACTTTGGAAGGAGAAATGAGAGGAGAGAGAGGGATTCCGAATTGTGAAGAGGAGAGAGGATATTTGATTTTCTTGTCTTTCTTTTTTTATTTTCTTAATTTTTATACAATTTCTTTCAATTTATATAAAATGTGTATTTTATATAAATTTTGTTCATAACTCTTGGATTTTTAGCTTATAAATGTAAGGTTAATATTAATGAATTAAATTAATTTCCTAGATTATACTTCCACAGTTTAATTTTATTAATTTGATATTATAGTGTTTATAAAAACTTTTATGGGATTTTAATATAAAACTTCATAAATTTTAGTTTTTATGACTTTTAGGGTTTTAAGGAATTTTGTAAATCTTTGGATATCAAAATAAATTGAATCTTGAGACTTGAAACTATTTTAGTGTTTCATAACTCTTCTTCAAGTTAGAAATAATGTTTTTAATTTATTTTTATTGGTTTATTGGCATTTCTATGTAGTGATTCTGAGATTCAAGTGAATTTGATGAATCAAGTATACTAGTCCTAGTTTCAACTTTGACTTAAGTTTCTATGAGACTTTGACCTAATTTCTACTTCTAGGTCAAGTGCATGATGTGTCTACATGATTCATGCAAAGATGTTCAATTCAAGTAATGACCCGAATATGGATAGTCATCATAGTTAAGTAGTTGTAGAATTCACATACCAATGTGAAATCTAAGTACACTATTCTTCGATTCTACTTGTTTCCAAGTTTCTAGTAGGTTATAACTTAGCTTCTAGTTACCAAGCTAAGTATGTGTCGTGCCTATGCGTGCAACTAAGTTTATTCCAATCTAGAACTGTCTCAAATTTTGACGGATGTCACATACCCATCCATGAAACTTCCACCAACCCTGCAGCCACTCACGTATGCTAATCATACATAACATTGGATCCTATGCATAGTCAAATACTTGATTCTACCCTAGGACCACAACTATACAAGGAACAGGAAGTAAGGTCAAACCAAAAATTCTCAGGCTAGAGAATCTTAGTTATGTACAACTATGATGTACACACTAAGTAACCACAGTAATAATGTCAACTTCATACAAGAAGTCATCCTAGGTTATTAGGCATCATACATCAGGCAGTTCTATCATGCAATTCATGAAGATACCTAGACTATCACTAGCATGCAGGTCTGTCATAATCATCATAATCAAATAACGGTGTGGATAACTTGGGGTATACTCTCTGCTCCGGTTGATCATACACATCGCGTCCTTCTTTGGTTACCATTGAAAACAACTTTTGAAAACTATTTTGGAATTTATTTTGAAAAATTAACAGATCCTTAGTTTGAGTATACATTCACACGAATCCTCATCCAATTCTCTCAAACCAGGGCTCTGATACCAACTTGTTACATCCCAAAAATCACGATAAAAATTTTCAATTTTAATTTATAAGAAACCATTGTTTTCAAATCAAAACCATATCCATTAAGTGTCAAATACAAATATTCCGAAGTTCCGTGTAACATAATGATGGCCTTTGAGCATAACAACATTCCTATGTGATCATGCGACCCTAATTGCTTTGGATCTAAGTTTTTCTCTTCAATACATGCAAATAGAAGTTCCAAAACAATAACCTAATACTAGCATATAATTTTCAAAATCAATATGAAAACTAGGGTTTGGATGTTACCTTTATTGTTATCTAGTTATAACAAGTGTTCCTTGGATGATCTTGACTCTTGAAAGCTTTAGTGCCTCAAGTGTTGCACCTCTAATGGAGTCATAAACACCAATAGCAAAGGATGAGTGAGAGAGAGGGTACAACACTATAATTTTCGGCTAGGGTTTCTCTTAGAATGCATAGACCGAAAATCACATACCAAGAGGGTCTTTATATAACTGAGGCTGCTAGAGTTTTCAGGTGGAAACCCTAATCTGATTGCTTAGGCCTTAAGCAGTCCATGGACCTCCTTCCTAGAAGCCTTGGACGAAATTCTATAGGGCCTCCTATAGAATTCGTCCACTCCATGTAAAGGAGTCCATCAGCCCAACTTTGCAACTATCATGATTTCCAAAACTAGTCCCCGTACTTTCAATCAGTTCCTTTAATCCCAAAATTAATTCAAAGTTAATTTCTAATTAATACTAATTGAATAATATGATTTCTAATTAATATATTATTCTTATAATATATCAATAAATCATTTATTAACCTCTTTCTCCAAAAGTCATCCTGTCAAGTTGCTATGGTGAAGGCAGCCCAAAAGGACCATGCTACTATCAAATCAAGTACATACCAATTAAAGTTATGGGCTTAGATACCTAATCCAACAGTCTCCCACTCGGATAAGTCTAACAACTATAACTGCAAGTATGGCTTCAGAATCTGATTAGCAATCGTAGCTTTCAAAAGCCGTTGTTGAACTCTGACCTAGTCAATGACGTGTCCTTTCGATAAGGGATCATATGATCCTCCGTTCTACAAGATATCATGTGGACAAAGACATGGAACAAAATCATTCTCAATGTCTAACAGTTTGTTTCCCGATTTCTGATTTATTTGATAACGAACTTAATTGAACACATCAATTCAGTCATGACCGGTCCCGGCACATAAGTCAACACAAAATCATTGAGGGGCCCAAGATATCGCTTTTCCTGTTAGGGCAAAAGGAACAGATAAACATTGACTTATATTCTTGTACTATTTACTAATCAAATCGTACACAACAATACGTTTTATAACATCAAGTTACTGATACGTTTACGCATTATCAATGCACAACCAACTCGTAAACAATAACTCATATATCTCAGTTTAAAGATAATACAATATTATCGTCTCATAATCACTCGTGATAGATTCCATGAAGTGATTCAAATAAGCATGGGTTTAATCCAATACTCAAATCCTATTTCAGGAGTACTGATGAACGTTGCAGCAAACTTTTTCTATTTCTAAGCACTTAGACAATCTGCAAGCCAATTCATGATAGTCTTCATTCATTACTTACTTCCAAAGTGTGATCGACTGTGGATAGTTTGAACAATCC
This sequence comes from Lactuca virosa, assembly GCF_052849685.1. Taxonomy (NCBI): domain Eukaryota; kingdom Viridiplantae; phylum Streptophyta; class Magnoliopsida; order Asterales; family Asteraceae; genus Lactuca; species Lactuca virosa. The sequence goes on along the minus strand of NC_136429.1, from coordinate 221,452,302 downwards.
TATTATTCAGGAAGTAAAACATGCAAAGCGAAACACAAAAATAAACAATTGACAAAAGATAGTAAACTTTACTCATAAATAAATCTTCCATTACTTAATCATCAAATGTCGATTACATTTCCATTGTTACAAGTTTCTAACTATCTATCTAATCACTAACACTAATATCGTCCTTCAGACCAATGCTCCTTGCATGTTGAACGCGCTTAATCCTACTCAGACCCTTTGTGAGGGGATCTGTAGGATTCTCTTCTAACGATACCCTCTTGACGACGAGGAGTCCTTCTTCTACCTGATGTCTGATGAAGTGGTATTTTCTGTCGATGTGCCTGGATCTGCCATAATCCCTCGGTTCCTTGGTTAATTCAACCACACTTTCATTATCGTATAAAATCTCTATGGGCTCCTTTATGGCTGGTACAACTCCAAGGTCTCCAATGAAGTTCTTCAGCCATATAGCCTCCTTTGACGCTTCGCTCGTTGCTATGTACTCTGATTCGCACGTTGAATCAGCCACGGTCTCCTGCTTGGAACTCTTCCAAGTCACTGCTCCTCCATTTAGGGTAAACACCCAGCCCGACTGAGAGCGGAAGTTATCTATGTCGGTTTGAAAGCTGGCGTCACTATACCCTGTCACTATCAAGTCATCACTTCCACCAAGTACAAGGACCCAGTCCTTTGTCCTTTGCAGATACTTAAGAATGTTCTTAAATGCTATCCAGTGAGCTCTACCAGGGTTCCCTTGATATCGACTTACCATGCTCAACGCAAAAGCCACATCAAGGCGAGTACATGTCATAGCGTACATGATCGAGCCAACGGCGGAAGCATATGGAACTCGAGTCATTTCCGCTGTCTCTGCATCGGTACTCGGACTCTGAGCCTTACTCAGTTTCGTATTGCTCTGGATAGGTAACTCCCCTTTCTTAGAATTCTCCATGCTAAAACGTTTTAGCACCTTGTCCAAGTAAGTACTCTGACTAAGTCCAGTTAGTCTTTTACTCTTATTTCTCAAGATCCTTATCCCCATAATATAAGCAGCTTCCCCTAGATCCTCCATAGCGAAACACTTCCTAAGCCAGGACTTAACCTCCTGCAAGGTTGGAACGTCGTTTCCTATGAGCAGTATGTCATTGACATACAACACTAGAAATCTAACTATACTCCCACTAGTTTGGACATATACACAGGAGTCATCCTCACTCCTAGAGAAACCAAATTCTTTGACTTTCTCATCGCAGCAAAGATTCCATCTGCGAGATTCTTGCTTTAATCCATAAATAGATTTCTCAAGCTTTCACACTCTATTGGGGTATTTAGCATCCACAAAACCTTCTGGCTAACACATGTAAACATCTTCAGCCACCTTCCATTAAGGAAAGCGGTTTTGACATACATCTGCCATATTTCATAATCATGAAACGCAGCGATGGCTAACATAACCCTAATAGACATGATCTTGGCCACTGGTGAGAAGGTCCCATCATAGCCAACCCCTGGGGCTTGAGTAAAGCCCTTCGCAACCAGTCGTGCCTTGAATGTATGCACCTTTCCATCCATGTTGGTCTTCTTCTTGAAGATCCATTTGCACGCAACCGTCTTTCGACCTGGCACATTATCAACCAAGTTCCAACCTTGATTGTCATACATGGATTGGATCTCGCTGTCCATTACCTCTTTCCATTTGGCAGCTTCAGTGCCCGACATGGCTTCCATGTAGCTAGAAGGCTCATCCAAGTTTATCAGTTTACTATCACTGATAAATGTATCACCATCCGTACTAATATGAAAACCATAAAACTCCGGTGCCATTCTAACTCGAGTGGAACGTCTAAGAGGTAACAACTCGTCAATAGGTGCAACATGACTCTCTACCTCAGGTTGATCGCTAGTGTTAGAGGTTCCTTCACCGCTTGATTCTTGAATCTCTTCAAGATCAATTGTCCTTCCACTATCCTCTTGGCATATACACCATTACAAGGCAATGCTTCAAAATAAAATAAACCATTATAATAAGCATTAATAGAACCAATTTCATTATTAAACGAAAATCTAAAGCCTTTTCTGTACAAACCATGAAAGGATATAATATTCCTCGTCATCTCTGACGAGTAGCAACAATCATTCAAATCTAAACCTAACCCACTATTAAGCACTAAAGAGTAAACTCCGATCTTGGTAACAGGAGTCGACTTCCTATTGCCCATTATCAGGTTCATCTTCCCATGCTCCGCATCCATACTTCTCCTTAGCCCCTGCAAATCAGAACAAATGTGAAAACCATATAATGTATCAAGGACCCAAGAACTAGCATGTGTTGAGTTATTAGACAGAATAGTATAAATACCTGTAAAAGTGGGATTTATTTTCCCATCCTTGATGTCCTGCAAGTACTTCGGGTAGCTTCTCTTCCAATGCCCCTTTTCGTGGCAGTAGAAGCACGTTGCTTCTTTTGGATCGGAGGAGGGAGGGCCAGAACCGGTTTTAACTTTGGACCCACCAGAAGAAGATCCATCATGAGACTTTCCCTTCCAGTTCTTTGAGGGAGCTTTCCTCTTTTTCCCCTTTCCATGTCCAATAGTCAGGACTGGGGCAGCAGCAGGAGTGGGAGTGGATTCAACACTTTTCCCTTTTAATCCACTTTCAGCAGTTCTTAGCGGGCCTTGAAGCTTGCTCAATGTGACTTCCTCATTGCTCATATGATAAGTCATCTTGTACTGATCATAGCAAGGAGGCAAAGAGGAAACTTTTCCCTTTTAATCCACTATGTCAATAGCCAACTCTTCATCGATGTACACATTCAACTTCAAGAGACGATCCACATATCTCTGCATGCGTTGCAGGTGGGTCGTGATAGACTCTCCATCCCTCGTCTTGGTGGTGATGAACGAGGTGACTATTTCATACCTCTCTTGACGTGCTATTTGATGGTACTTTCCCATCAAGTCCTTGCACATCTCGTAAGGCCAATAGTCCTCGTAGAACCGCTGTAGCTTAGGAGTCATGGTGGCTACCATAATACAAGACACCTTAGTAGCATCCTTGTAGTGAGCCTCATACTCAACTATTTCTTTGGGAGTAGCTTTGGACTCATCAACCTCTTTTAACGGTTTGTCGAGGACATATTCTTTGTCCTCGTAACGCAAGGCCATTCGAATGTTCCGGATCCAATCATTGAAATTGGAACCATCGAACGTGATCCTTGCACAAATGTTCAAGAGCGAGAAGGAGTTGTTGTTGGAGGAACCGGAAGCGTTGTTTAAGGTAGACATCTGCAAAAGAAGAAGGAAAAAGTTTTGATTAGATAAGGAATCCTAAATATATCACCCAAAATGAAATATTAAGGCTAGGACCCAACACAATAATTCACAATTCGGAAGAGGGATTTCGTAATTCAATTGTAAATTATTTGAAGGTAGGTTACCAATTCCACCACGAAAAACGAAATTAAAAGAATTAGATTTTAAATGAAATGAAATTCCTAGATTCTTTGAGATTCATTGAACTATGCAATGGCATGTTTAATCTTGATTATGCCCTTCAAGTTTGTGACTGGGATACCGAGGATCACAAACAAGGTGTGAATAACCATGCAAATTAGCTTGGTACTCTCGATCTCCTTTACCACCTAATCAATGTGTCAGTTAACCACACACCCTGCATTGATCTATGATAATTTACGAGCTACCCATTGCCACTCTTTGTTAGTCCAAGTTAGTGTGTCGGTTAACCACACACGCTCCACTAACGACTTGGCAAAGTGCAATGTGCAATTTCATGGATTAGCATCAAATTCACATTTTCCAAAAGTAACTAAGATTGGGAATTTATAAAAACATTTAGTTGCTTTATATTTATCATTATACTTATTAATGAGGTAATCAATGTACTATCCTACCCGTTCGGCTAACGACCCTCCACCAATCGAGGAAGCGGTGGGTGAGAGTGGTCACTCATTCAACCGCTATTTTGTAGGCAGTTTCCTTATACCCCCCCCCCCCCCTTATAGATCGGCTTCGTGAATGAGGCCTACTAACGGTAAGACTGACTCATCTTATATATATATATATATATATATATATATATATATATATATATATATATATATATATATATATATATATATATTAATCATTTAATATTATAATAGTATAAGGGTTGTATTTTAAACTTTTAAAATACTAGGGTTTTAATGTTTCAAAATTAATCTTTTAATGAAATTTTAAATTCCAAAACTTATAGGGTGCAATTTGAAACTTTTCAAAATTACTAGATCAAATTTTAAATAATTAATTAATCATATAATTTTATTATTATCTTAAGTTTGACCAAATCTATTTATTTTGACAAGGAAATCAGATTACCATTCAGCAAAATCAATTTATGGAGATAAAAACGATTTATGGTAATAATCCTAATCCAAAATAGATCAAAAATTCGAAAAATCTGCTAACAGACGAGTCAACTTGTCTAGTCAGGGCATGGACTCGTCGAGTTCCTCTTGAACTCGTCGAGTTTGTCAGGAAGAAAACGATTTCTGCTTTGCATTCGATTTGGACAGTTCACTATTGCATCAAATATAATAGAAAAACATCCTAGTCTCTGATACCACTGATGGGCTTTGAACATAACAGCATTCCTATGTGATTATGCAACCCTAATTGCTTTGGATCTAAGTTTTTCTCTAGTTATACAGGCAAATAGAAGTTCCAAAGCAATAACCTTAATACTAGCATACAATTTTCGAAATCAATATGAAAACTAGGGTTGGAGTGTTATCTTGCTTCTTATCTAGTTATAACAAGTGTTCCTTGGATGATCTTGACTCTTGAAAGCTTTAGTGCCTCAAGTGCTGCACCTCTAATGGAGTCATAAACACCAATAGCAAAGGATGAGTGAGAGAGAGGGTAGAACACTATAATGTTCGGCTAGGGTTTCTCTTAGAATGCATAGACCGAAAATCACATACCAAGGGGTCTTTATATAGCTGAAGATGCTAGGGTTTTCAGGTGGAAACCCTAATTTGATTCCTTAGGCCTTCAGCAGTCCATGGACCTCCTTCCTAGAATCCTTGGACGAAATTCTATAGGGCCTCCTATAGAATTCGTCCACTCCATATAAAGGAGTCCATCAGCCCAACTTTGCAACTATCATTGATTTCCAAAACTTGTCCCCGTACTTTCAATCAATTCCTGTAATCCCAAAATTAATTTAAAGTTGATTTCTGATTAATACTAATTGAATAATATGATTTCTAATTAATATATTATTCTTATACTATATCAATAATTACATTTATTAACCTCTTTCTCCAAAAGTCATCCTGACAAGTTGCTATGGTGAAGGAAACCCAAAAGGACATGTCAACGAAGGATGTGTACGATCACGCCTTCGCCTTGCCACGATCATCTGAAGTACATGAAGCAATAAACTAAAACTGTAAGCCAAAGCTTAGTGAGTGCCCCCCCCCCCCCCAAAGTACCACCACACAACATAACATAAACAAACATTGCATGTTGGGTCCAATCAGTCATTATACTATAATGCTAATATGCAACGGGTCCACTCAGTTATCGGATTGGAATACCCTCGGGTCCACTCAGTCATCGGACTGGAATACTCATGGTCTGTTGGCTCACGCACGTAGCAGTAAAGCCTCAATCCAAAACCAGAACGTGTTGACATATACATAACAAATATCATATAACCAGTTAACAGGTAAACAGACAAATCTACGAATCGATACCGCATAGCAACATCCTATATAGCAGGACACAATCTAACAGATCAATACAACATAGCAACATCCTCTAACCAGGATATATGGTTCAGTAGGACGGCATTGGTTCTTTCGACCCATAAGTATAGTGAGGAGAAACTCACCTCTCAGTCTGAAAAGATCACTGAATAGGATACTGCTCCGAGTATTAACTCTACCGGTCACCTATTCATCAGTAGTGATAAATCTCAAATACAACACAAAATACCCAAAATACCTTTACGTCAAACCCTAGTCAAAGTCAAAATCAATCTACGCTCAAAAAGTCACACAATCCACTAGTCACGTCGTGACCTAATAAGTCAAAACAGTCGAGGAATGCCATCCTCGTCGTGACACCCTTGTGCTCACGTCGTGAGAACGCTATGATCAGAAGTTCTTAATGAAACTTTTAATCTCTTCTAACGACCCAAAATGTCAATGTAAATTTTTTTTAATTCAACCATAAAATTGATGGGTTTTGAGCATACTAACACTCCTAAGGTGTTTATGCAACCCTAAATACCTTGGATCTATGTTTTCACTATTATACATGCAAACTTGAAGTTTCCAAGGTATTACCCTAACTAGCATATAAAACTTTGATACATAGTGAGTAAAACAAGTTAGGAAACATACCTTTTGTTGTGGTTGATTACTTGGAGCTTTAAGAGCCTTGCAACAATAATGTGAATGCCTCAAGTGGAATCATAAATCACCACCAACACTTGCAAACTTTGGAAGAGAACTCTCTAGCTCACAAAATCGACCTCTCCTTGTTGAATGACTAGGGTGCCTTTTTCTTGAACCACATGGCTTCTTATATAGTGTACACATTAGGGTTACACCATGTAACTCATGACTATCCACATCCCTCATTATCCATGGGTTTTAACCTCCATGGAGCACCCATGGGTCACCACATGGGTTAAGCCCATCATAAGGAATTTTGGATAACTAGCCCACTTTATAAGAATGAATGATTTACACAATCAATCCCTATATATTTAATTAGTCTCTTTTGACCACAAAATTAATTCCAAATTAATTATTGATCAATACTAATTACATAATATGATTTCATATTAATATATTATAACTAATAATATATTAATAAATCATACATATCCTCTTCTCAAAGTCCAAATTGTTCCGGTGAAGTGCAACCCAAATGGACCATGCTAAATCGGGTCAAGTACATACCAAATATAGTTATGGACTTCGACACCTTATCCAACAAAAACACCATTTGGTAATACGAATTATTGAAAAATATATTAATGTAAAAACAGTTATCAGAGTACAATCCCAAAGACCAATAGGTTGAGGAAAACATGGATGGATGCGTTGCGGTCACATCGGGCCCTTCCCTTTTGATCTGGAAGTACCTGAAACCATAAACATAAATTGTAATCACAGATCTTAGTGAGTTCCCCAAAATACCACATACCATACATACGATAGAGAATGCTATGAGCCAATCATAGTCTTTCCATTATGTCACGAGCCGTATCATGGTCATTCCTTGCCAGGTCGGGGACCAAAACCCTAGGTCTTACAGACAAGTGCCAAGAGCCACCTCCAGGTCTTCCATGAAAGCATCACAAAGATAACTAGCATAAAATATATATCTAACTATCTACTTATCTGTCAGGGTCTAATCCTTGTTCTTGCATACAAATATGCTAGGAGCCACCTCCGGGTCTTTCATACAAATGCCAAGGGCCACCCCCTGGTCTTCCTACAATACATAAGCCAATGGGCTAGCATTGGTTCCTTCGACCCATTGTACAGTGAGGAGACTCACCTCTACTGATGATAACTGAAACAACACTCGATCCGCGGCAAACACAACTCCTCACACTAAACAAAAACCAAAAACAAACCCAATCAATAATTAGGTTTTAACCCAAACACGAGGTCTAGCCCATTCCTCATCATGATGATGGAAAAAGACCATTTTCCCTTTATATACAAGCCCAATTAAACTAAGCCCATTAACCCCATTGGGCTTCTGCTGAAAACGCCTGACATTCCACCCTATGACGCCTGGCGTCCGACCGTTGGGTGTTCCCATGCAAACGCCTGGTGTTTGCCCACTGATTAGCAACTTCCAAACCAATGTCTTAATGGCTTAAGATCTCATGTCCAAACTTCAGATCCAATCATAATGGAACGTCTAAAGCCATAAAGTTGAAAACTTTATGGCCATGCAAGGCTACAAAGAGCCCAACACCAAGATCCTAACTCTAGATCAACTATAAGGCTCCGAAACTCTACATGAAAGATTATGAAGACCCAAGATTTGATTTTTATGACTATAGAATCAGTATTATGTTTTAAAGGGCAATCCAAACCTCTGGAACATTCCAAACTCACAAAGATCAAGTCTTTGGGACCAAAAAGAACATGAACTAGCCCTAAATCAAGATCTAACAAATAAGACATCAAGATCTGAACTTTATACCTCAAAATGATGCTCTAAGATGTCAAGAGTCTAGATCCACAAGTTAGAGAGCAACCACAATACTCCAAATATATTCCTTCTCTTATCAAGAACACTAAACGATACCAAAAAGATGAACCAAGGCTTCAAAATATCATACACACTTTGGGTTTTTGAAATAAGGATGGAGGCGGGGGTGGTGAAGGGTTTTGAGGCCATAATGTTCTTTAAATATGGTGCAAACCCTAACAATTAGGGTTTGGTGTCTGTGTGCAAACACCTGGTGTCCATCATAGAACGCCTGGCATTTGAACGCCCAGCGTTCTATCCCAAACGCCTGGCGTTTGGACCAAAGTGCCAAAAATTAACATAACAAGGTTAAAAGTGTAAATACCTGGAATCCATGGTGTTACATCAATTTTTGGCCAAGAAACAAAATCCTCCATAGTGTCTTATTTACTCCAAAACTTCATAAAAATCGTGGCTTTTTGGACATGCATGTCCAATGCATGTCCCAAACACTAATTAGGGAACAAAAGGAGAAAATGGCCTCAAATCTCATGCAAGAGTCATGAAACTCAACCATATTCCAGATCTAGCATCGATACTACTCAAGGGATATTGGAGATCCATAAAGTTGGCAAATTTATGGATTCCAACCACTACATCATCTATATGAAAGATTAAGAATAAAAACCTATATCTAAGCTTATAGACTCATAAAGCAATGAACTTGATACTCACAAGAGGTCCAGAAGGTGTGCAAATGCTTGATAGTGAGACTTGAATGCATAAATGATGGACTAGATGCTCTTCCTCTCCTTCTCATTGGCTAAAATCATAACAAATAAGCTCAAGATCAAATATGGATGCTAGGGTTTCAAAGGGGAATGCAAGGAGGTGATGGAGGCTGAGGGTGGGCTAACCCTAACCCTCACTTCCTTTAAATACAAAAATAAAACCCCTGAAATTAGGGTTTCCTCTCAGGCAGGTCTCACATCGTGAGCCATTATGTGCTCACAACGTGAGCCCAAAGGTGATGCGTGATTGCATTAATCCCCTCACGACGTGACATACATATCTCACGTCGTGAGTAGGGCAAAAACCTTTGAATTTTTAAATTGACAATTGCTCACCTGAACTGAATGTTACATCAAGTGGGAAATGGTATATGTTATTCACATATGAATCACATATAAAATCTATATTCACGTATGAATATATCATGTGATTTTCATATGTTAATATATAATATAAAATACAAAATTCATATTCAAATGTGAAACTACGATATAAAAATTATAATGTACTAAGATAGACTATGTGGATTACCTAATGAGATGTATTATCATTCACATTTGAATTTAACATGATAAAAAATACAAAAAGTATATTAACTTATACAATATGTACATATGAATATAATAAATGTGTTGTCTTCATCAATGTCGCTTCTTTTATGCCGCCTAATCAATTACTAGTTCAACATTATTTATTATGTCTTCATCAACATGTCTTCTTCTGTTGTTTAACATGTGAATACATATAAAACTTATTATTAAATGAATTTCTTATTAATTATTCACATATGAATATAATAAATGTGTTTTCTTCATCAATGTGGCTTCTTTTAGGCTGCCTAATCAATTACTAGTTCAACATTCTTTATTATGTCTTCATCAACATGTCTTCTTCTACATATAAAACTTGTTATTAATATAAATTTCTTATTAATTATTCACATATGAATGTAACTTATAAACACATATGAATAAATAGTATTTTATCATTTATTCACATGTGAATAAAAATTACTTGTATATTTGTTTTGGACTATTAATAAGCATATATTGATTCGTGTGTGAATGTATATTCATATGTGAACATATCATATAAAAAAATATACCATATAACATTCAAATATGAATATACATTTATATATGAATAAGTATATACTTATTAATAATACAAATCGAATATGAAATGGTATATGTTATTTACATGTGAATCACGTATAAAACCTATATTCACGTATGAATATATCATGTGATTTTCACATGTTAATATACAATATAAAATACAAAAATTATATTCAAATGTGAATCTACCATATAAATAACATATATAATGTAACATTCATATATGAATAAACCTTGACACGTTAATATATCAAAGAAACAAAATATACAGTGTGATATTCACGTAGGAATATACATTCACATCTGAATCAATATACGCTAATTAAGTGCACAAATATGGTTATATGTTATTCATATGTGAATAAAGTATAAAAATACAACAAAGTTAACTTATGGTTGGAGTGCATATAAGTTAACTTATATAAACATGGTAAAATATTCACTAGAAATACAAAATAAAAGACAAATCATTATTGACATTATGTAATGTGACAACCTGAACCCTTTTCTAGTTTCCGTTAATAAAAAAAATTATTGGGTTCTGTCAACTTCCTTCGGTTTGGAAATTCAGTTAATTATATATCTTGAGTTCTATATTCGAGTCGGAACCAAAACCACGCGAAATTTCGGGAAATTCCTTCGTACAAGACCGAGTTCACGGCCTAACCTGAGTTCACGGCCGTACACCCGTGTACGGCCGTACACTCGTTTACGGCCAAAGTCGGGTCGACCCCACCACCGACCATCAACAACCCCTATAAATACGAGACCCAACCCCCTCATTTACACTTTTCTGACCGGACACCCTCTCTTTCACTCTCTAGAATATCGACCGTACACCCCTAAAACACTCTAAACCTTCCGAAAAACGTCAAGAATCACCATTGGGGGTCATTTCGGAGCATCTAGAGCATGTTTCTCGTCAAAATCAGCATCTTTGTTCTTGAGTGTACGACCGTACACCTTCAAGTTCATTGACTGCACACCAGTATACGGTCGTACACCTTCAAAGGCCGAACACCCTGTTCTCGGCCGTACACCCTGTTCACGGTCGTACATCTGTTCACGGCCGTAAACTTCCTTCACGGCCGTACACACCTCCTAAGTGATGTATTTGTTGGGTTTTGAGCATTCTAACACTCCTAAGTGTACATGCAACCCTAAATACCTTGGATCTATCTTTTCTCTATTATACATACAAATATGAATATCCAAGGTATTATCCTAACTAGCATACCAAAACATTGATACTAGGGTAATAAAATAGATAGAATACATACCTTGTTGTTGTTGCTTGACTCCATAAATCTCGAGAGCCTAGTGCCCCAAGTGTGACACCTCAAATGGTTCACACAACATCATGAACACTTGGAATAGCCATGAGAAGAAGACACTCCAAGCTCATATTGACTAGCCCTCACATATGTATCACTTGTGCAAATTTCTTGAGCTAAAGGGGTCCTTATATAGTGTGCACATTAGGGTTACTCCATGTAACCCATGACTTTACCCATTCCTTATGCTCCATGGGTTTTAACCTCCATGGAGTATCCATGGGTCACCACATGGGTTAAACCCAACATAAGGAATCTTGGATCATAAGCCTACATATATAAGAATGAATGATTTACACAATCAATCCCCATATATTTAATTAGTCTCTTTTGATCACTAAATTAAGTCCAAATTAATTCTTGAACAATACTAATTAAATAACATGATTTCATATTAATATATTAGAACTTATAATATATTAATATGTCACAAATGTCTTTTTCTCATAAAATGGTCTATCCAAATGTTCTGATGCCATGCAACCCAAATGGACCATGCCGGGTCGGGTCAAGTACATACCAATTATAGTTATGGACTTAGACACTAATCCAACAGTATTTGACTAAAAACCTACTTTCCCCGATTCAATCAAGTCCCGGTAACATTCCTTAACCGAAATCAAGTGCTTTCCTAACACTTTATCTAACGAAATTGCTAATTTAGACACATTATGTATTTAATTGTTATTACAATTCCGTTAAGTACCACACACTACCACTCGAGGGTCTTTATTCTAGTTCATTGATTCAACATTCGTATACAACTAATAGTGGGTTCATACCCCTACGCTTTTACGATTTTTAATGTTTTCAGGGGGGGATACAAGCCAAACATAATTGATTTTTAACAAGTTTTTAAACTTATGCATTGGATACAGTCAAACGATTTCCACGTTTTATAAAATATTTTGATATTTCATCCCTTTTGTACTATGTTGAGCATAAGGGACGCTTTTATTTTGGAAACATAATTTCATAGTTTTCAGAACAATTTACAAACCAAGTACATAACATTTCAAGTAAACTATAATGGGTATAGTTTGGGGAATTCAATACACAGCTTTTACCGATTCAGATTTCGTACATGGGTAAACATATAAACTATGACAGATTTAGTTTAAGATATACATTATTACAAGAGTACAACATTTAATAATTATTTAAGTATAATTATTACCGTATACAGTATTCAACGGATTCAAATACAAGAGAACAATACAGAATTACACGTAAACTAGATTATACAAAATTGTGAGACTCTATTTCAAAATTGTACCCTTAGGTGTACTTAATTAAATCCTATCATAGTATAACCAGAGTCTCCAGGAGGGAGAGCATGAGATTTGTGAATAGATCTATTCGGGACTGACAATCCCACACCTGAACTGCTAGCTACAATTTGGCAGGCATGCCTGAGGTGACAAATGTCATTTAACCGACACTTGAAGAACGTCGTAAAGGTCACTAGGTCATATAAAGCATGGTTATATGACTCACAATAGTATAAACTAATCATTTGTTTACAGGATTTCATTCTTCATTAGTTTTATTTTAAGTAATGAAACTACTTTTACATAATGATATTAGCTAGGGTTTTCATACATAATATACAATACAAAGATTTTTGTACAAGAATACACACATACTACGGTTGATAGTAACTAGACATACAAACTAACGTTTTCCTATACTACAACAGGATGCAGTAACAAACATTCACAGTTAATTCTAAAATTACTTAGTTTAGGCATCAGGGCTACATATGAAGAATATTCGATAGACTGTGGAATGTGCGGTTTCCGCCTCATTTCCTATTCCTTGTTTGGTTTTGGGCTTAGGGCAGATCCACATAATCAACAGTCTATTCGATATTGGTTTATACGTGGCTAGCATAAACTAGTGATTATAGATGGAACCGATATTATCACACTCTTACTAAAGAAAATATTGGATTTTCTTGGAAACATACAAACATTTTCACACATACATCAACAGGTTTTCATTACAAAAACATCGCTTATGAACTCACCAGCATTATGCTGATACTCTTTCAAAACTGCTTGCATTCTCAGGAAATCAGTAGACAGGTACCTCCTGGAGTTTTGAGAAGACGGAGCGTATAAAGTTACGTCTTTATCTTTTGTTATACTTTTGGTGTATAAGATCAAGAATCAAACAGTTGTAATTACCTTTTTATGTATGTATTCAATGTAATGGTGGTGTTTACTATGATTGCTATGATACATTTGTTGTGATAATACACATGACGTCATCCACCCCCGAACGTTTCCGCCGTTCCGGTTTGGGGGTGTGACAGATTGGTATCAGAGCTCTTGTTTATAGTGAACTAAGTATACCGAACATTACATGGTATACAACTATAAACACTAAGGGGCCGAAGTGCTCTGAACTAAAAATATACTTTTAAAATATAAGTATTTTATAAAGAGTATACAAGTATCCATAAGTACCAGTAACAGTATCATGAGTAAAACAAAACAAAAGTATTTGGATGTTGGACACCGTAGTTAAACCTGGATAGTTATGTAATCATGTCTGGGATCAATATAGCCTGATCAACTATATTTATTTGAGACATGACCAACATGTGTCTAGGAGTAATCATGGTGTTGCAGCAAGCTTAAAACTTACCAAACTACATACATCAAGATATCGATAGAACAGAGCATACAACTTAAAATACTATAGGAGTATTTTAGCTAGAGCCGAATACAGTATAGAGATCCATTCCAAGTTTTGCTACATATTCCTTATTAAGCGATAGTTTACTTGGGTTAGTAACCATTCTCTATTTAACGCTTAGTAGAACACTTTATCTATCAGGATGAGATATATATTGTTTCATATCTCTTGATTTAAAATCTAGGGGACTTACCATCCTCTTCTTCCTGGTTATTTTTAAAAAAGATGCCTCCTAGAAAGAGACCCAACAGGAAGAAAAACGATCCTCCACCACCGCCACCTCCTCAGTTCGATACTGCCATGTTCCAGGCAGCAGTTACAGCCGCTGTGACTGCAGCAATGGCGCAAATGAACCCCGGTGGAGCTAACGGATACGGAGGTGGTACTCATCCCCAGAATCCCAGCGATCAGGGACATCAGAAGGAGTGTTCCTATAAGGATTTCATGAATGCGAAACCTAAGTCCTTCGACGAAAATGGGGGAGTCATTGCCTTAACCCGATGGTTCGAGAAGATCGAATCCATTTTCGAAATTTGTGCTTTTTCGGAAGCCAACAAGGTGAAGGTCGCCGCCTGCACCTTCACCGACCGAGCATTGACCTGGTGGAATGGCCGGGTCAAATCCCTAACCCTGCCGATAGAAAATGCGAAGGGTTAGGAAAGCTTAAAGGAACTCATGCTTGCTGAATACTACCCAAGGGGCGAGATGCAGAAGTTAGAGCACGAGCTCTGGAACCTAAAGATGAAGGGTTCTGATATTGCTGCTTACACAGCTATATTCTGCAATCTGGCTATTCTATGTCCGGGAATGGTCACCCCGGAAAGCAAGAAAATAGAAAGATACATTTGGGGATTGACGCCCCCAACTCAAGGGAATGTCTTGGCTGCTAAGCCTTCCACATTCGACATCGCCAAATGCCTGGCGTAGACCCTGATAGATCATGGGGTCGGTCTTGATGAGGTGACAGCCGCTCCCGAACCACCAAAGGCAAGTGGCGGAAAGAAGAAATTCTGGAACAAGCGTAAGGGCCAGTCTTCGCAGGAGCCCTCCAAGAAACAGCAAACAGTGGCAGTCCACGCTGCTACTACTCCTGCTGCTGTTCCAACCACCCAAGCACCTACCAGTGGATATGCTGGTACTCTTCCAAAGTGCAACAAGTGCAACTTTCATCACCACGGACCCTGCCGTGATTTGCAATGCAACAACTGTGGTAAGAAGGGACACACGGCTCGATTCTGCAAGGCACCAGTCCAACCAACCAACCAGGCTCCTGGATCGGGCGCTGGTCAAGCCTGTTATGGCTGTGGGGACGTTGGGCACTTCAAAAGAAATTGCCCCAAGGCAACAACAGTTGGCAACACAGTAAGAGTGCTGGCGATGGGCCAGGAGGAGGCAGTTACTGATCCCATAGTTGTTACGGGTACATTCCTCCTTGACAACTCTTATGCATGCATTCTTTTCGATTCTGGTGTGGAGAGGAGTTTTGTGAGTCATGCATTCAAACATCTACTCAAGTGTAAATCCCAAGCTTTAACTGAAACATTTACCGTCGAGATGGCTAATGGAAAGAAAGAGAGCACTAACGACATATTCATAGGTTGTACCCTTACCCTAAACGATCATTCCTTCCCCATCGATCTTATGCCAGTTTCTATAAAAAGCTTTGATGTTATCATTGGTATGGATTAGTTGAGCCCCAATCGTGCCGATATCATTTGTTATGAAAAATTCATCCGTCCCAATCTACCCTCGGGCAAAACTCTCATAGTTTACGGTGATAAACTCAGCTCAAACCTTCGTATCATTTCCTGCATTGAAGCCCAGAAATATATGCGAAAGGAATGTCATGCATTCCAAGCCCATCTCATTAACGAAAAGCATGAAGTTAAGGACCTCGAGAGCATCCCCGAAGTCTGCAACTTTCCTGATGTCTTCCCCGAAGATCTTCCAGGAATCCCTCCCGAGCGCCAAGTCGAGTTCCGCATGGACTTAATTCCCGGAGCTACTCCCGTAGCTAAATCTCCATATCGTCTAGCGCAGGCAGAGATGCAAGAGCTATCTTTCCAGCTCAATGAACTGCTCAGCATAGGATTCTGAAGGCCGAGTTCCTCACCCTGGGGAGCCCCGATCTTATTCGTGAAAAAGAAAGATGGATCCTTCTGGATGTGCATAGATTATCAGGAACTGAACAAGCTTACCATCAAAAACTGTTATCCCTTACCCAGAATCGACGACCTCTTCGATCAACTTCAGGGAGCCAGTTACTTCTCAAAAATAGACCTAAGATCAAGGTACCATCAGTTGCAAGTTCATGAGAATGATGTTCCCAAGACAGCATTCCGAACTCGTTATGGACACTATGAGTTTGTGGTAATGCCCTTTGGTCTAACCAACGCACCGGCGGTATTCATGGATCTGATGAATCGGGTGTGCCGTCCTTTCTAGACAAGTTTGTAATCGTGTTTATCAATGATATACTTGTCTATTCCCGAAGCGAGGAAGATCATAGTCAGCACTTGAGGCTAGTACTAGAAACTTTAAGGGCGGAGAAGCTATATGCGAAATTCTCTAAGTGCGAATTCTGGATCCGAAAAGTAACTTTCCTTGGTCACGTGGTTAGCGAGGAAGGCATACACGTGGACCCCACCAAGATCAAAGCGATTGAGAATTGGTCAGCACCGAAGACGCCCATAGAAATCTGTCAATTCTTGGGTCTCACTAGCTACTATCGCAGATTTATCCAGAATTTCTCCAAAATTGCTAAGCCTTTAACCACCCTGACACAGAAAGGTGTAACCTTTAGTTGGGGAGAAAAGCAAGACATTGCGTTTCAAACATTGAAGCAGGCCCTATGCAGCGCACCTATCTTGTCTCTGCCTGAAGGGACGGAGGACTTCATTGTCTACTGTGATGCATCCAATCAGGGCCTAGGTTGTGTGCTCATGTAGCGAGGAAAGGTTATTGCCTACGCCTCGAGACAGCTGAAAACACACGAAGTCAATTACACAACTCACGATCTGGAGTTGGGAGCAGTGGTCTTTGCGTTAAAGATTTGGAGACATTATCTCTACGGAACCAAGTGCACTGTTTTCACCGATCATAAGAGCCTACAACATATCTTCGATCAGAAAGAGTTGAACATGAGACAGCGACTATGGGTAGAACTACTCAGTGATTACGAGTGTGAAATACGCTACCATCCCGGAAAGGCCAATGTGGTAGCGGATGCCCTTAGTATTCAGGTCGTAGAGTAAAGGCACTGACAATGACCATGCATTCCCAATTATCCGCACAAATCAGAGAGGCTTAGCTGGAAGCCTTAAAACCAGAAAACATGTCGGATGAAGCCTTGAGAGGAATGGAGAAGAACTTAGAGGTCAAAGGAGACGGAGTTTACTATTTCATGAACCGGATCTGGACACCAAAGTACGGCGTTACAGAGATGTTGTCATGAACGAAGCTCACAAGACTAGATACTCCGTTCACCCAGGTTCAGATAAGATGTATCTGGATCTCAAACAACTCTATTGGTGGCCGAACATGAAAGCAGAGATCTTTACCTTCGTGGGCAAGTGCCTGACTTGCGCCAAGGTGAAGGTAGAATATCAAAAGCCCTCAGGTCTACTTCAGCAGCCAGAGATACCTGAGTAGAAGTGGGAAAGGATTACGATGTATTTCGTCACTAAGTTGCCCAAGTCTCCGAGTGGGCACGATGCCATCTGGGTAATTGTCGATCGGCTGACTAAATCTGCCCACTTCCTGCCAATCAAGGAAAACTTCAAAATGGAGAGACTCACACGAATCTACATTCAAGAGATAGTCCGCCTTCATGGTGTGTCTGCGTCCATTATCTCCGACCGAGATAGCAGGTTTACCTCGAGATTTTGGCAGTCACTGCAGAAGGGTCTTGGAACTAAGCTGGATATGAGCACAGCTTACCATCCACAGACAGATGGGCAGACTGAGAGAACCATTCAAACATTGGAAGATATGTTGAGATCCTGCGTCATCGACTTCGGCATGTCGTGGGACACTCGTTTGCCCTTGGTCGAATTTTCCTACAACAACAGCTACCATACCAGCATCAAGGATGCGCCGTTCGAAGCCCTCTATGGCCGTAAGTGCAGATCCCCTCTGTACTGGGCTGAGGTGGGCGACATGCAGCTAGTCAAGGGTCAAGTCCCCGACAGCACTCTCACGGGCCCAGAAATCATCCGAGAGACTACCGAAAAGATCATACAAATCCAGGAACGATTAAAAGCTTCAAGAGATAGACAAAAGAGCTACGCCGATAAGAGACGAAAACCCTTGGAATTCCAGGTTGGTGACCGTGTTCTTTTGAAGGTCTCACCCTAGAAATGCATGATGTGCTTCGGAAAGCGTCGAAAACTGAATCCAAGATACATTGGACCATTCGAGATCCTTGCTAGGATCGGTCCCATAACATACAAACTTCGTTTATAACGAGGACTTAGCAACGTACATCCCGTCTTTCACGTGTCAAACCTAAAGAAGTGTCTATACGATGAAACACTTGTGATACCCCTCGATGAGATCGAACTAGACAAGATCCTGCACTTCGTAGAGGAACCAGTAGAAATCATGGATAGGGAAGTAAAGCGAACAAAACAAATTCGTATCCCGATAGTGAAGGTTCGCTGGAATGCCAAGCGGGGACCTGAATTCACTTGGGAGCGCGAAGAATCAATTAAACAGAAGTACCCTCATCTATTTTCCAGTCCATGATTTGTATTCAGTGTTTGAATTTTGGGACGAAATTCCCTCTAACGGGGGGATGATGTGACAACCCGAACCCTTTTCTAGTTTCCGTTAATAAAAAAAATTTATTGGGTTTCGTCAACTTCCTTCGGTTTGGAAATTCATTTAATTATATATCTTGAGTTCTATATTCGAGTCGGAACCAAAACCACGCGAAATTCCCTCGAACAAAACCGAGTTCACGGCCTAACTTGAGTTCACGGTCGTTTACCCGTGTACGGCCGTACACTCGTTTACGGCCAAAGTCGGGTGGACCCCACCACCGACCATCGAAAACCCCTATAAATACGAGACCCAACCCCCTCATTTACACTTTTCTGACCGGACACCCTCTCTTTCTCTCTCTAGAATATCGACCGTACACCCCTAAAAATACTCTAAACCTTCCGAAAAACGTCGAGAATCACCATTGGGGGTCATTTCGGAGCATCTAGAGCACGTTTCTCGTCGAAATCAGCATCTTTGTTCTTGAGTGTACGACCGTACACCTTCAAGTTCATTGACCGCACACCAGTATACAGTCGTACACCTTCAAAGGCCAAACACCCTGTCCACGGCCGTACACCCTGTTCACGGTCGTACATCTGTTCACGACCGTTACACTCCCTTCACGGCCTTACACATCTCCTAAGTGGTGTATTTGACTAAAAAGCTACTTTCCCCGATTCAATCAAGTCCCGGTAACATTCCTTAACCGAAAGCAAGTGTTTTCCTAACACTTTATCTAACGAAATCGCTAATTTAGATACATTATGTATTTAATTGTTATTAGGATTCCGTTAAGTGCCACACGCTACCACTCGAGGGTCTTCATTCCAGTTTATTGATTCAACACTCGTATACAACTAACAGTGAGTTCATACCCCTACGCTTTTACGATTTTTAATGTTTTCAGGGGGGGGGGATACAAGCCAAACATAAATGATTTTTAACAAGTTTTTAAACTTATGCAATGGATACAGTCAAACGATTTCCACGTTTTATAAAATATTCAGATATTTTATCCCATTTGTACTATGTTGAGCATAAGGGACACTTTTATTTTGGAAACACAATTTCATAGTTTTCAGAACAATTTACAAACCAAGTACATAACATTTCAAGTAAACTATAATGGGTATAGTTTGGGGAATTCAATACACAGCTTTTACCGATTCAGATTTCGTACATGGGTAAACATATAAACTATGACAGATTTAGTTTAAGATATACATTACTACAAGAGTACAACATTTAATAATTATTTAAGTATAATTATTACCGTATACAGTATTCAACGGATTCAAATACAAGAGAACAATACAAAATTACACGTAAACTAGATTATACAGTTAGGCAGGCATGCCTAAGGTGACAAATGTCATTTAATAGACACTTGAAGAACATCGTAAAGGTCACTAGGTCATATCAAGCATGGTTATACGACTCACAATAGTATAAACTAATCATTTGTTTACAGGATTTCATTCTTCATTAGTTTTATTTTAAGTAATGAAACTACTTTTACATACTGATATTAGCTAGGGTTTTCATACAGAATATACAATACAAAGATTTTTGTACAAGAATACACGCTTACTACGGTTGATAGTAACTAGACATACAAACTAACTTTTTCCTATACTACAACAGGATGCAGTAACAAACATTCACAGTTAATTCTAAAATTACTTAGTTTAGGCATCAGGGCTACATATGAAGCTTATTTGATAGACTGTGGAATGTGCGGTTTCCGCCTCATTTCATGTTCCTTGTTTGGTTGTGGGCTTAGGGCAGATCCACATAATCAATCGTCTTTTTGATATTGTTTTATACGTGGCTAGCATAAACTAAGTGATTATAGATGGAACCGATATTATCATAATATTACTAAAGAAAATATTGGATTTTCTTGGAAACATACGAACATTTTCACAGATACATCAACAGTTTTTCATTACAAAAACATTGCTTATGAACTCACCAGCATTATGCTGATACTCTTTCTAAACTGCTTGTATTCTCAGGAAATCAGTAGACAGGTACCTCCTGCAGTTTTGAGAAGACGGAGCGTATAGGGTCACGTCTTTATCTTTTGTTATACTTTTGGTGCATAAGATCAAGAATCAAACAGTTGTAATTACCTTTTTATGTATGTATTCAATGTAATGGTGGTGTTTACTATGATTGCTATGATACAATTGTTGTGATACTACACATGACGTCATCCACCCCCGAACGTTTCCGCTGATCCGGTTTGGGGGTGTGACATGTAACTTCTAAAACTATGTGAATAAAATATAACCAAATCCATGGTGTTACATCAATTTTTGGCCAAGCAACCAAATCCTCCATAGTGTCTTATTTACTTCAAAACTTCATAAAAATTGTGGCTTTTTTGGACATGCATGTCCAATGCATGTCCCAAACACTAATTAGGGCAAAAAAAAGGTGAAAATGGACTCAAATCTCATGCAAGAGTCATGAAACTCAACCATATTCCAGATCTAGCATCTATACTACTCAAGGGATATTGTAGATCCATAAAGTTGGAAGCTTTATGGATTCCAACCACTACATCATCTTATATATGAAAGATTAAGCATAAAAACCTAGATCTAAGCTTATGGACTCATAAAGCAATGAACTTGATACTCACAAAAGGTGCAGAGGGTGTGCAAATGCTTGATAGTGAGACTTGAATGCATAAATGATGGACTCGATGCTCTTCATCTCCTTCTCCTTGGCTAAAATCATCACAAATAAGCTCAAGATCAAATATGGATGCTAGGGTTTCGAAGGGGAATGCAAGGAGGTGATGGAGGATGAGGGTGGGCTAACCCTAGCCCTCACTTCCTTTAAATACAAAAATAAAACCCCTAAAATTAGGGTTTCCTCTCAGGAAGGCCTCACATTGTGAGCCATTATGTGCTCACACCGTGAGCCCAAAGGTGATGTGTGATTGCATTAATCCCCTCACGACGTGGCATACATATCTCACGTCGTGAGTAGGGCAAAAACCTTTGAATTTTTAAATTGACAATTGCTCACCTGAACTAAATGTTACATCAAATATGAAATGGTATATATTATTCACATATGAACCACATATAAAATCTATATTCACATATGAATATATCATGTGATTTTCATATGTTAATATAAAATATAAAATACAAAATTTATATTCAAATGTGAATCTACAATATAAAAATTATAATATACTAAGATAGACTATATGTATTAGCTAATGAGATGTATTATCATTCACATTTGAATTTAACATGATAAAAAATACAAAAAGTATATTAACTTATACAATATGTACATATGAATATAATAAATGTGTTGTCTTCATCAATGTCGCTTCTTTTACGCCGCCTAATCATTTACTAGTTCAACATTATTTATTATGTCTTCATCAACATGTCTTCTTCTGTTGTGTAACATGTGAATACATATAAAACTTATTATTAAATGAATTTCTTATTAATTATTCACATATGAATGTAACTTAAAAACACGTATGAATAAAAAGTATTTTATCATTTATTCACATGTGAATAAAAATTTCTTGTATATTTGTTCTGGACTTTTAATAAGCATGTATTGATTCGTGTGTGAATGTATATTCATATGTGAATATATCATATAAACAAAATATACCATATAACATTCAAATATGAATATACATTCATATATGAATAAGTATATTCTTTTTAATAATACAAATCAAATATGAAATGGTATATGTTACTTACATATGAATCACATATAAAACCTATATTCACGTATGAATATATCATGTGATTTTCACATGTTAATATACAATATAAAATACAAAAGTTATATTCAAATGTGAATCTACCATATAAACAACATATGTAATGTAACATTCACATATGAATAAACCTTGACATGTTAATATATCAAAAATAACAAAATATACAATGTGATATTCACATATGAATATACATTCACATCTGAATCAATATATGCTAACTAAGTGCACAAATAAGGTTACATGTTATTCATATGTGAATAAAGTATAAAAATACAACAAAGTTAACTTATGGTTGGAGTGCACATAAGTTAACTTATATAAACATGGTAAAATATTCACTAGAAAGACAAAATAAAAGACAAATCATTATTGACATTATGTAACTTCTAAAACTATGTAAATAAAATATAACGATGCAATGTTATATGTTATTCATATGTGAATAACATGTAAAAAATACAAACAGAGCTCTATGGAGCATTTCACCAAACACTTTGTGTGCACACAAGTCAACTCCTATAATTGTCATAAAATCTTCCCTCGAAACAAAACATACGAACAATTAACCAAGAATTAGAAGAAAACAAATTGAAAACATCGAAAATTATGAAAATTATGTAAATAACATGTAAAAATACAAACAGATCTCTATGGAGCATTTCATCAAACACTTGGTGTGCACACAAGTTAACTTCTATAACTGTGATAAAATCTTCACTAGAAACACAAAATACAAACAGTTAACCAAGAACTAGAAGAAAACTAATTGAAAATCTTGAAAATTATGAAAAATATGACAAAAAAAATGAGGATTACACAATTGCTTTACCTGAGAGACGATGTTATGAAAATTCAATGAATTTGTAGTTATGTTGAGGAATGTTTGATCGTTTAATGTTGTTGGATGTTTGTGAAGGTTAAATTGATGAAGTTTCAATGGTTCATGATCTTAGATGATGTTGAGATTGATAAATATGTATGATTTGAAGAGATTTTGTTTTAGATCAATGCACTTCGATGAAGAATTGATGGTTTTTGATGAAGAATCGTTGATTTGGATGAATCGGACAATGAAAACGTTAATTTATGAATGAATAAATAAAAGTATTGTTATTTTTAAATTAATCAATAACCATAATTAGTTATTTGCCCCTCTTGATTTAAATAAAACATTTATTTTATCCTTCGTATTTAAAAAAAATGAGTGGTCCAGGTTTGTTCTCGCGTTATCAATCTTTTATATATATATATATATATATATATATATATATATATATATATATATATATATATATATATATATATATATATATATATATATATATATATATATATATATATATATATAATGCATTGGTCTATTGTAGTGGGTTTGGCCTGTTCATTCCGGATATAGTGGTTAGTTCTCAAAAAAAAAACATTGGTCATTTTTGTTAACTATAAATTAAAATGTGGTTAGATTTCTCAATCTCCCGTAATTTTGACTTTCTAATCACAAACCATAATTCTTATTGATGCAAACATGCAAAAATTAGAAATAAACTATCTTAAAAAGAGAAAGAAAGAAGATCATTGTGATTATATAAGTAAAGATAAAAGGTCACATAGAGAATAATATGAATATCAAGGTGTACAACCTAATCCAAGATGAATGTATGAAATGGTGATGTTGAATGAGACTTCTTGTGTCATTTGATGCTCGATGTCTATTTGAAAGAAGGAAATTATGAGGCCCAACTATATAATAACGACTAAATAGGTGAGATCAGATTAAATCAAGATGTTGAGATAATATTGAAATTTCTAATATCTCAGTATAGCTCTTGCTTCAGATAGACCCAACTATCATTGATATCGTTTGTCACTTATAGAATCTTAAAATCCTAACATCTTAAAATCAATATTAAAATCTTAACTAGCATGATATGGGGCAATAGAAATATATGAATTAAAAAGAAAATTACTAATGGAACCTCTTCTAATACTAATCATACAAATAGACAATTGTTAATTGCTAACGGGAATAAAATAGATATAGAAAAGGTCACCTGATCTATTTAAATTTAAATTTATAAGTTATATACAAAAAATATTTAAGACCTAAATAAAAATATTTTAAATGATCTACCTTAATGTGTTTGTCAAAAAAATAAAGGAAAAAAAGGTATAAACTGTAGAAAATAGAAGTCATCATATTATATGGCATGAAAGAGTTCTCACATCAACTACAAGAAGAAAGTTGTGAGAACTTTTCCATTATAAATAGCTGTTTCATATTTCACACTTCCATAACCATAACAATAACAATAACAATAACAATAACCATAACAATAGCAATAGCAATAGCAATAGAAATATCAATGTCAATAACAATAACAATAACAATAACAATAAAATTAACATTAACAATAACAATAACAATAACAATAGCAATAGCAATAGCAATATGTAACGTCCCAAATTTAAGACCAAATATTTAGTTTTCATAATAATAAAATAATCAATCAAACATGTTTATAATATCATAAAGGAAAATCAGAGCATGTCAAGCAATCATCCCAAATACATCAGAGTCAAATAAGGCAGAAATCATGGTGTTTATGTGATGCGATCATCCCGAGCTTTTCCCTTTTGATACGGAAGTACCTGAAACATAAACTGAAAACTGTAAGCACTAACCTAAGTGAGTTCCCCAAAATATTGCATACCATACATATCTGCCAGCTCAAGGCTGTACCGGGTCTATTTCCACCCCGGGTCTATTCACCCCCGGGTCTATTTTAACTCATGCGTCGGCCCAAAGCCATACCGAGTCTATTTCACCCCCGAGTCTATTTCACCCCCAAGTCTATTTCAACTCATATGTCAGCACAAGGATGTATCGGGTCTATTTCACCCCAGGGTCTATTTCACCTCACATACATATAGAAAATAGGCACACAAGCATACAAAACATACAGCAGGAGTCACAAAGACTACAAGCACATAACATATCCTAGTGTCCTACAGTATAGTGAGCAAACTCACCTCAGTCTGCTGAACTAAAAAGTCCCCACGCTAACCAATCAAATAAAACCCCAATTAATAATTGGGCCATAAACTATATTTGGGAATCTAGTTCATTTGTCCAACACCCAGGGTAAAAGACCATTTTACCCTTTCCTCACTTGGCCCAATATCCGAGGCCCAACCCAATGGCACTAAAAGCCCAATAGTGGCCCAATTTCCTAAAGGTTGCCCCAAAGCCCATTTTTGGCCCAAATCCAAAAAGGCCCAAAGTCTAATAATGGTCGAACGTCTGAAAGGCTAATAGCCCAACAACGCCCAAAAGCCCAATAGTCCAAAGGTAACCCAAACCGCAAAAACCCATGACCAGGCCCAGTACGTTGTGCGTACCAGCAGTACGCCCAGCGTACTAGGTGGCTTGCCTGATCGCGGACTCAAATGCATACGCTTGCGTACGCCGATCATACGCACCCTTTAAGCACTTAATGCTCACAATCAGATGTCTAAACTTCATATCCAAGTCTTGCGGAACGTCTTAATCCATAAAGTCACTAACTTGGAGCCTTTTCATGGCTGAAATGAACCCAAACCCTAGATTTAGTATTCTACTTTCAACAAATGGAGATAAACACATGCATGGTTGATCCACAACCATTAACATGCTAACTTTATGGATTAGAGACCTCAGAAACATCAAGAGAAGCAACTCCTCACTTCTGGAGTAGAAGAAAACCCACTAGATCTCATTTGAAGGACTAAAAGTGGACAAAACTCCATAAAGACTATATCTAAGCATATAATGAGCAAATTCCAAGCTTTATACCTCAATGATGTTGGAAATGTTGAGTGGAATCTGGATCTACTAGCTCCCATTTGATCAAAGCTCCTTCTTCAAGACTCTTCTTCCTCACGCTCACCAATACACACTAACACACACACACAAAGAGGGTCAAATCTTCTCTATAGGGGCTAGAGTTTCGAAATGGGGCTCAAAGGGTAATGGAGGCTGAGAAATGAGAGGATTATGGGTCATAATGTTGTTTAAATAGGGTCCAAACCCTACATTTTAGGGTTTTTCCCTTGGGTGCGTACGCCCAGCGTACTCCCTCTTTTCCGAAAATGGCAATAATGCCCCTAGCGACCAAATCTGCAAAGTATTTATACACCAAAGATCAAAAATGAAAAATACCTTGAATCTGGTGTTACAATTCTCCCCCACTTGAATCAGACTTCATCCTCGAAGTCTGTTGCCACAAATAACTCTGGGTAATGCTCCCTCGTCTCGTCCTCAGGCTCCCACATCCAATCAGAACCCTTTTGGTGTTGCCATTGCACCTTCACCAATCCCATAACCTTGCTCCTCCAGGTTTTCCTCTTCTTGTCAAGGATCGCCACCGGTCTCTCAGTGTAATTTAAGCGGTCATTCACCTGAATATTCTCCAATGGAAACACTGCGGAATCATCAACCAAACACTTATGCAACTGAGAGACGTGGAAAGTGTTGTGAATCTGACTGAGCTCCTCTGGCAGATCCAAACGATATGCCACCCTGCCCACCCGGGCTAAAACCCTGAAAGGGCCTATATACCTGGGGCCCAGCTTACCTCGCTTCCCGAATCGGATGACACTTTTCCAAGGTGACACCTTCAGGAGCACCATGTCCCAAACTTATAACTCCTCGTCTGACCAGTGTCTATCCGCGTAACTCTTATGTCGGCTTTGAGCTGTCTGAAATCTGCTGCGAACCTGTTGAATCATCTATGTCGTCTTGAGTACCACCTTGGTCCTCCCCATGACCCGCTGACCGACCTCTCCCCAATAAATCGGGGTCCTACACTTCCTCCCATAGAGCATCTCAAAAGGAGGTCGATCAATGTTGGTCTGATAACTATTGTTATATGAAAATTACACCAAAGGAAGATACGTATCCTAACTACCACCAAAATCCAGAACACATGCCCATAGCATATTGTTGAAACATAAAAGTGACCCTCTTAAACTTGAAGATATCCGAAGCTATCAACTAGATCCGCAGTCAAGGTCCACACCGCTATCAAGAACTGCATCAGCAGTTGAAATCATTAACCTTAGTTTTAGTTTTATTTGTTTTATGTCTTTACACTTCTTTGTCCAGTGTTCCTTGCATGGCAACCCATAGATAGATTTAACTTTGTAATCTTCGAGTCTCTATAAATAGAGCTCTCTTATTCTGAATGGAATACCTCAATCGATTATTCTATCTCTATCTTGAAATATCGCATTCTCTCCCACTCTCTCATCATAAAGATCTTCATATTCTAATATTAAGATCGTTATCTCTTTGGAGCAAGTCAGATTGACTTAATCACTAAGCTTGATCTCGTTTACTAACTTGGATTGTCTGCAATCCTTGTTAAGAATCAGCTTATAGTGTCTTCTTGATATAATACTTGTTGTCATTTATATTTCCTTATATTTCCGCACCTAATCATCTAACTACCTAACTCTAACTTATTATTATTGTTGAGCTTTATGATCCACTGAGTTAGACTTCATTCCGCATTATTACTTGTTCTAACGTTTGTTCAAGTGTGTTACTCAAGTTTTTCTCTCAACAATTGATATCAGAGCCAAAGTGGTTGATTTTTAAATAAGAACTCTGATTTTAAAAGGCCTTCTATACCACTGGAGCTCATTTCTTAAAAAAAACAAATCTTTTCAAAAACAAGGAAATATGGCACAAGCATTATCTCTAAATGTTTCCAATAGTGTTGGAGGTTCGAATACAGCTCCAATACTGGTGGCAAACGAATATCATCACTGGTCTCAAATAATGGAGAGGTATCTACGAAGACTTGGAAGAGATGTATGGAGATCTGTAGAAGAAGGACCTCATGTCCCTATTCTTACTCCAGTTCAGAACGATGGCACTCAAACTAGACTGGGAGGAGGTCAACCAGCCATGAATCGTCCGACCAAAGATGATCTTGATAAAATGGAAAATGATGCTATTCCTTTTTATGAGATATCTTGCGGAGTTGCTCCTAACAACTTCGACATCATCATAAATTGCAAGTCAGCCAAAGAAATTTGGGATGTACTCAAGAACTTGTATGAAGGCTCAGAACAGGCTAAAGATAAGAAGCTTACAACCGCACTCAACGAATTCAACAACTTCAAAGCTCATACTGATGAAAGTCTAGAATACTCCTTCAAGAGATTCAATTTAATTGTCACAAAGCTATCAAATGCTGGCACCATCCGAAGTAACCATGAGACCAATATTCAGTTTCTCAATGGTTTGGGTAGAAATTCGACTACGGCTAAGATGATAGTCCAAGGAGATAGAAAAATTCATTCTTTATCTCTGTACAAACTGCATGGTGAACTACAAGCACAAGAGTCAACCGTACTCAAATAATGTGCTAACTTTGGAGGACCACTTGCTCTCATAGCACAAGCACCTCACCCTCAATCTTACTCACCCTCGTATGACAACCCTCCGCAGTCATACGAAGCTGACTCAGAATACAATGATGAAGAAGAATTCCAAAACGCTATTGCTCTAGTTAGTCAACAATTCAATAGGGTACCACCCTCATCTTTCCGAAAAAATCAGCAATTTACTAAACCTCCCTTCAACTGCAACTTCAATCCTCAGAATACTCACTCACGATATCCCAAAAACCCTCACCCAGCACCGCAATCTCAAAACACTCAACCCAAAGATGCACCGCAACCCATCAAGACAATTGATTCTGGTACCACAGCAGAAGAAAATTTTGATATTGTAATTTGTCACAAGTATAACAAGGAAAATCACTTTGCTAAAGATTGCAAAGCAAATGTAGTGAAAGACAGAGCATTCTACCTCAGAATGGCTCAAGAAATGGAAAAAAAAAAGAGAAAGCAAGGGCATACAAAGCCCAAGTCAAGAGAGACCATCAAGTGTGGTCATCCGGAGATGAGGATGAAGATATCAACAACATCAAGGGTAAAGGAAAAATCTGCATGATGGCTACTACGGACGAGGATGGATCAACTAAACTGGAAAAGAATTACTGCTACATGGCAAAGGATGGAACTCTAAGCATCGTTGAGCAGGTAAAACTTATGATCCAAACTCTTAATTATAGCATGCATGATTGTCAACCATTTCTTGACAACCTTAATGGCACATGTGTTGCCGTCCTTTCAGACTATAACAAAGTCTTAGATGAGAAGAACATTGCATCCCAGGAAATGTTTCATGTTAGAGGACGATTAGAAGACAAAAGACTCAAAGTTTCCATGCTAGAAAAAGACTAAGGATTTGAAAAGGATGCAAGAATGTTATGTGAAACTCAATTAGGCATAGCATTAGATCAGAGAGATTTAGCTCAAACTGAAATTGTACGTTTAAATCTTTTAATAGAAAAATTGTTCAATGAAAGTGATGCTATTGAAAATCTTGTGAACAATGGAACCGTAGATAACACCTATAATTGGGGTTGGTCCAATGGATACTCCACCAAGGACTCATCACCCCGATTTAACAAAGATCGTGCCTATGTCCCTCCGGACCGAGAGTTCCACTTCCCAGTCAATGACAAAACCTTTCCTGAGGACATCAAAACTCATTTTGGTCGACTTCATAATCTGAGTAATAATTGTGTTATTGAGGAAATTCTTCCTAAAATTTCGGGTCACTCAAGTGATCAAATTCCTATCTCTGGCACAATTTATCCCAACTCTCAGACTTCTTCAGTTGGTGATGAAGAAATTCTTATGGAACCCGAAGTTCACATAAGCTTCCCATCACTACCTTGACACTGCAGTACCACTCACTACAATTCTGAACTGCAGTCAGACCAATTGCCTCTGATTAAATGTCCCACAAAGAAAACAACTCAGACTTATGATGCGGTAGTCCAATCTTCCTTACTGCAACCTACAGTTAAGAGTTCAGTGACCATTCAGCCAATTCATCATGAGTTGCCCATAGAAAATTTCGAGTATGGTCAATGCTCCCAGAATCCTAAACCTTCTAGTTCATATGAATCAAGTCCTCGTATTCAAAAGCAATCTAATGGATCTAAGAAACCGCAGTTGAATCTTAATGATTGCGGTTCTCCAAAAACTTAGGAAAAATGGCCTTCAAACAGGAACTTAAATCTTGTGGTAAAAAGCGGGAAAATTTTTCAAAAAACAAAAGACAAATCAAAGTTTCAAAACCCAAGAGTCCAGAAAAACTTGTTTTCTCAAATTACTTTTCTAAAAACTCTGCAGTTAAAAAAACCAACAAAAACAGATGTACAGTTCCTAAAACCTTTTCAAAGTCCTCTTACACAATCCAAAATAAAGTAAAGTCTATTTGAAGCAATGGTTTTCAGATTTATTCCTCAGATGATCCAAAATGGAAGGGGATTTTACCAACTCCAAAACTTTTAAAATCACCTCAAACTTTTAAGAAATCACATCCTAGGAAATCTACAAGTGCTCACACACTCTCAAATCGTACTTTTTCAAATTCCAAGAGCACCTCTGTCAGACCTCACTCTTCTCGGACTAGTCACAAAACTGCTCTCACACCCTTCGGACCGCTGACCGAGCAGAATGTCAGGGTAAATGACAAAAATCCTTCATGTAAATGTCATTGTCAAAAAGGACCATCTCAAGTCAAATCTCGCACTTTTCAAAAACCTCGTAACTTTTCTAAATCCTACAACACTTCAAAAGTTCACAAACACCCAGGTTTAGGCCTCAAGATTGACATAAAACCTGTCCCTACAGCCTCAATTCATGCATATTTGAAAAACCTACCAGTCGCCTCGGGCTCCAAACTTGTTTGGGTGCCCAAACTAACCATGTAATTTTCAGGCAATATGCAAGGAGGATCAAGAAGAGGAGTGGTTAATAGATAGTGCCTACTCCTTGCACATGACCGGAAGGTTAGATTACCTTGGGGATTTCAGGCCTATTTGCAATGGTGGAAACGTCACATTCGGCAACAATGCGAATGGAATAATCTGAGGTTACGGTGTGCTTACTACAGGGAACTTTTCTATTCAAAAGGTAGCTTACGTAGAAGATCTCAAACACAATCTCATCAGTGTAGGCCAACTGTGTAAAGCAGGCCACATGGTTGAATTTGATAATGAATACTGCTACATAATGACAAGCGATAGAAGCACCTGTTTGATCAAATCCAAGTCCGAAGGGACCATCTATCCTTTGGACGTTTCTCTGATCATTAGGAAACCGCAACTGTGCTTTCTATCCAAAGCAGTATCCGAAGTCAGCTGGATATGGCACCGTAAACTAGCCCATCTTAACTTCAGGTATATCAAAAATCTGGTCACCGGAGAACTCGTCTGAGGTCTTCCCATTCTCAAATTCAACAACGACACCCTCTGCTCAGCCTGTGAATGTGGCAAACAATCAAAAGCAAGCCATCCTATGGTAATTGATTCTTCAATTTCTGAACCACTAGAACTCTTACACATTGATCTCTGCGGTCCATCTACCATAGCCAGTCTCCATCACAAAAAATACATACTGGTTATAGTTGATGACTTCACTCGTTTCACTTGGGTCTTCTTCCTGAGACTCAAATCCGAAACTCCGCAGATACTGATCAATTTTATCAGAAATCGAACTTCAGATCAAATTACCATTGCGCCGCATCCGAAGTGATAATGGAACCGAGTTCACTAATCATCTTCTAAACAGTTTCTTGGTTTCAAAAGGCATCAGTCACAATTTCTCAACTCCTTACACACCGCAGCAGAATGGAGTAGTAGAGCGAAGAAACCGAACTCTGGTAGAAGCAGCCAGATCTATGCTCAACTTCGTATACCTTCCTCTCTACTTCTGGGCCGAGGCAGTGGCCACAGCATGCTTTGTTCAAAACTGAAGCATTGTCTGCAAGCGTCTCAACAAAACTCCGTAGGAGGGCCTTAACAACTGCAAGCCAAATGTCAGATTCTTTCACATCTTTGGGTGTAGATGTTTTGTGATCAATAACAAGGATCATCTTAACAAATTTGCACCGAAGTCATATGAAGGCATCTTCCTTGGTTATTTAACAGACAAGGTAGCCTATAGGGTTCTCATCAGACGCACAAGACTAATAGTTGAAAGCTTCGACGTCAAATTCGATGACTATTACGTCCGCAACACGGCCCCTTCAAATGAAACCAAAGCAATCATGTAAAGTGATATCCCAGCCTCCTCAGGTCCCCTAAACATAGTTTAAATAAACTATGATGATCTTTTTGACCCCGTAGAGACTACTCAACTTTCTGAAGTTCTTGTGTCTCCCGAAGCTCAACATCAGCATGTCGAAGTTTCTGGTCCTACTCTATCCGATGATATGTCACTCAATACTTCCACCTTGCCGGTTGAGGGGGAAAGCTCCACTACGGATCTAGTGACAACCATCGAGGTTCCAGTACCTGAGGAAACAGCTCCGGTCCCTACCCGCAGAATTACTCTTCCATCAAATGTCTCCTCAGACTCAGACAACAAAGATAAAGAGAACATTGACACAGAAACTGATCCAAGGATTATCACTATTTCACCAATCCAGGGGGAACCTGATGGGTTTTGCGCATTCTAACACTCCTAAGTGTACATGCAACCCTAAATACCTTGGATCTATGTTTTCTCTATTATACATGCAATTATGAACTTTCCAAGGTATTACCCTATCTAGCATACAATACTTGATACTTGGGTAATCAAATGGATAGAATACATACCTTTGTTTGATGTAGCTTGTCTCCATGAAGCTTGAGTGCCTAGTGCCCCAAGTGTGACACCTCAAATGGTTCACACAACACCAAATGCACATGGAATGACTTGAGAGAAATGGAACACTCCTTGAAATCGTCTAGCCCTCATATTCACACATTAGTGTCCGATTTCTTGAGCCATGGGATTCTTTTATATGGTGGCTATTAGGGTTACACCATGTAACTCATAACTTTGCCCATTCCTTATGCTCCATGGATTTTAACCTCCATGGAGTATCCATGGGTCACCCCATGGACTTAGTCCAACATAAGGAATCTTGGATCACAAGCCCACATATATAAGAATGAATGATTTACACAATCAACCCATATATTTAATTAGTCTCCTTTTGATCACTTAATTAATTCCAAATTAATTCTTGATCAATACTAATTAAATAACCTTATTAATATATTAGAACTTATAATATATTAACCAACCTTAAGTGTTATTTCTCTCATTATAATCTATCCAAATGCATGATGCCATGCAACCCAAATGGACCATGCCGGGTCGGGTCAAGTCTTATCAATTATAGTTATGGACTTAGACATTAATCCAACAGTCTCCCACTTGGATAAGTCTAAAACTATTATTGCGTATGACTTCAGGAACCGATCAGCAATCGTAGCTCTCAAAAGCTTCTGTCGAACTCTGACCTTGTCGATGAACTCTGACCTTTGTCAATGACTTGTCCATTAGATAAGGGATCATATATTCCTCCATTCTAGATATCATATGGACTGAGACATGGATTATCAATCATTCTCTCTGTCCATTTGTTGTTTCCCAATTTCTGATTCATGATGACTGACTGATTGAACAAATCAAATCAGTCCTGGCTTGGCCAAGCACTCACATGTATCATCTTTAAATCATCGAGGGGCCCACAAATATCGCTTTTATCCCGAAGGTAAAAGGAATGGATAAACTTCGACCCATATGGCTTATTCTACTACTTGTTGAATCATACACAAAGGCACGTTTTATAACATCGAGTTACCGAATGTGTTTTCGTGCAATCAATGTACAACCAACTCATAGTAACAACTCATATCTCTAGGTTTGAAGAATATAAGATATTATCGTCTCATGATCACTCGTGATAAAATCCATGAAGTGATTCAAATGAGCGCGGGTTGAATCCAATACTCAGAACTTATGAGCACTCATGAGTGTTGTAGCACCACTTTGTCCACCAACTTGGACCTCTACAAACCAACCCATGACAGTCTTGATTCATATCTACTTCCAACATATGACCGACTGTGGATGGTTTGAATAACTTAATCATTCAGGAAGAGCGACTTAGTTTATTCTGGAAGTCAAAACATGCAAAGTGAAACACAAGAATAAATGAATCAAATATGGTATCAAACCCTATGAATATAAATAAACACTTTTATTTATCACCATACTGATTACTCATTATTCATTGTTTCGGTTTTATCAACTTTATACTTGATTAAAAACACTAGTTGTCCCATGCTCCAAGCATGTACACTATGTTTTTCTTAAACAATAGCTTTGCCATACACCAAGTATGCACTCTATGTTTGTCTATGATCCTTACTTTGTGAAATAAACCAATTGAACATAATTTCAATGATTCTAATTTCACACTCCCAAATCCTTATCGAAAAATGTGAGAATTTCAAATTCCTATCATTTATCGAAATCTGTTTAGATTTTAAACTTATATGCACTGACCCTCCTGTAATGAATATGTACAAAGTCACAAAGACTTGTCAACAGTCATTATAAGGTATTCCAATGGAGATCAACTCCATGGAAACTAAGTCTCATATTCAAAGTACATTGATTTGGACATGCTTCTTGCATTAAGTTTTCTAATCTTACACAGATAACTTCCACCTATGGAGACAACTCCATATTCTCATTTTGACTATCACTTCTGAATAAGAGATGCCTCTTTTCAGAATATGTCAATATTGTCCTTCCAAAATTAGCATTATACTTCCAACTGTCCCTGAGCAACCAATCTTTGGTAAACCTCAGATTGTCCTCGACAATTGCTTAATCATTTTAGTCATATCCAATTCTAGACCTTTTCCCTTCTTAATGCCTCTGGGCATTTGGAAAAATATAGAAATGACAAATATTATAGCACATGCAATCGATCCTGTACCCAAAGCAAATGGTAGATGATTCATGATGTCTCACATAAAGACATGATTCTAGACCAGTCTTTTGCTACAATATTTTTATTTGCCATGTTTTCAAAATTTGACTATGAAGAGGGATGCCGTAATCATAATCGAATTTTGAGAACGCAATATATAGAATTTCCTTAAGTTGAACCAATCCAACATGAAATTCATATATATATTCTTGACTAAAGATGATTAAGGTCTCAATCTAAGCCTTTAGAACTGAAATGAAGTATATCATCTCCCTTAATTATAGCAAAACAACTTTTTCAATCCCTGCAGCCTCACGAATTGAAACTTTTGTTTTCTATAATTAACATTGCTAACTTGCAACACTAACAATAATTATCATGCTCCCACTAACATGATGATTATTAGCATAACACTTATGCTCCCACTAGCTTTGACATGTACTCAGAAATCAGCTGGACTTCTAGAAATCAATACTTTATTGACTTCCTTACCAAAGTTCATATTTCTGATACGAGATTCTTTGATAAAACTTTATCAAAATCATACACCTTTTCTTAGATAGCATGCATGTGTGTCTAAAAAATTTCAGAACTATGAAAAGGGATGCCGTAAACATAGTCTCAATTGTTTAGACCTTTTGCCATCTGCTTCAAATCTACTTGGTGGAAGTGTTTCCTCACCATCATTTTCATGAATCGGAGAGAAACCTTATGACCCTTAGATTTTATGGTGTATGTGTTCTTATCCATGTGAATCGTCAAAACCATAGTCACAAGATAAGGATAATGACAAATCCAAACTCATATGGACTGAACTTATGCAATCTTAACTTCTTGCCACCTGGCAGTACAGGGCCTGCCATTGCTTCCAAGTTGTTATGCAACCAATTGAGAACTTTCA
The DNA here is from genome assembly GCF_052849685.1 of Lactuca virosa. Classification (NCBI taxonomy): domain Eukaryota; kingdom Viridiplantae; phylum Streptophyta; class Magnoliopsida; order Asterales; family Asteraceae; genus Lactuca; species Lactuca virosa. The sequence goes on along the minus strand of NC_136429.1, from coordinate 221,415,795 downwards.
GAACTCCTATGCAAAGCCAACTTTAACTGGAATGGGCACAGAATATGTCAACATGATAGGTTATAAACCTCAAGTCGTGTGCTAGTGAAGAACCTCAGGTTTTATTCTTGATTAGTTCTTGAAATTCTTTTTAGGATCTTTAAGACTCCCACTGTCCTCTTGACATATAAGACTATCTTGCCAAATATTCAAGAGATAGTGCGGATTCTTTATCAAGACAAACACTTCACACTATTGGCTTAGTTGGTCTTTGTTTAATCTAAAACATCACAACTTACCAACTTCAAATGTACAAGAGTAGGACACTTTTACTCTTACATTTGACAAGTGTTATAAACCTTTCTTTAAGATATGTCACTCAACTTATAGTCTTGGAGTATGACTCTAAGACTTGTTTTGAAACGAAGTATGACTCATCTTCTTGATTTAACCATTTCAACAATTCATGACTCCTCTTCTTAGTCATAAGAATGCACTAAGATGTCCTTAGAAGACCAATTGCGATGTGGTTCTTTAATCATTAAGATGATCACAAAACATGATACTAAAGTACTCTCCCATCTTTTCAGATTTGAGAAACTTTTATCTGTCTGCCTAATTTGATTCTTCCCATTCGTTCTGCCATACATTGAGACTTTTCCAATGTTTCAGAATTATACTTAAAATTGTAAGTATAACCATATTTACTAAAATTTAGTAAATCATGACGAATAGTCTTAACGAGCTTTGTGGTGGACTTGACCAGTGCACAAGAATGTGTACTCGATCCCTTTAGTCCATAACTTGACTCACACATCCATGTGAACAAGTCTTAATTTTCCAATGCTTGAAAGTTCTCATTCATCATACTATTCAACTTGCATGATTCCAAGTTTCTATCCAACTAAAGCCTTGGGAATGAGAATCTTTCCTTATTTGGTAAATTATGACACTACCACAAACGAAAGAATCAAGTCCATTTTTTTTTCAAATATTGTTATCAATGGAATCATATAAACAACCATTTTTCACAAATGCCACTTGTAAGGATATTTAAAATAAATATAAAATTAAAAACTTTTATTTTATTTCAAAACTTTGCGGAAAAAACTTATCCTTATAGTGCAAATGCATACGGAAAAACTTGTTGTTATCTATTCCTAAGCAATATATCATAACTCCTAAGTAACAGCTTCAAAATTCTGATGCGATCGAAATCCACCTACGCGATCAGAATCAGCATATACTTCCTTTAAGCTTTCTCTCTATTCTTTGATTCTTAAAACATCAACATGTGACCCAGTCACATCATGTAATGAGGATCTTAGAATAGAAACTTAACAGAGTTAGATAATGGGCTCTACCTGAAGTAGAGTCAGACTTATTGAATTTAACATCCTTAGGTAAACTTGGCAGCTTTGCAATCAACGCCCCTTCCTTTGGCAAAATAAACATATGGACCCTTTGGTAATGGGACTATCTCAGACTTAGCCTTTCTCCTTACCATTTGGTCAACCGGGTTGACTATGGCCAATCCCTTTCCATTGGGAAGAGAATGCTTTTTCTGGATTTCCAGTGTCACCATTGTCACTGTCCATAAAGTTTTTTTGGGAAGTTGATCTTCTAATCAAATTTGCTTTACTATCGTTCCAAATCATTGCTGATTCAGCAGCACCAAGAAAATAGATATGATCATTAAGGTTCATGTCATAGTGTGTTTCATAGTAGTCCCAAAGGAACTCACTATGTGACTTAGAAAGTGATTGAACATCCAACTTTCTCAAGACTTTGACACCCAACTCTCCTAGCTTGTCAATATGTGACTTCATCTCTAAGATGTGATCACACATAGACCTTGCTTGCCATTAGGGCTTGAGTGACCTTGAACTTGTGGGTTAGGGAGAATAATTGGAGGAGGTGGAGGAAGTAAAGTTCCAAGAGATTTGGGAAGATCATAGATGTCTGAACTAGACATCTTTTGGGAGATATTCAAGATAGTTGATCTAAAGTCCTTAATATAACACCCAATATGAAATATTAAGGCTAGGATCCAGCAACCTATTTATAACTGGAAGAGGGATGCCGTAATCCGAGTTATAAAATAGTTGAAGGTAGGTAAATGACGATTTACCAATTACCACCATGAAAAACGAAATAATGTAATTAGGTTTTTAATTGGATTTGAAACTCCTAGATCTTTTGAGATTCATTGAACTTTTCAATGGCATGTTTCAATCTCGAGTGTGCCCTTCAGGTTTTGTGACTGGGATGCCGAGGATCACAAAACAAGGTGTGAAGTAACCATGCAAATGTACTTGGTACCCTTAATATTTACCCCTCAATCGATGTGCCGGTTAACCACACACGCTCCAACGATACTATGATAAACATTAAGTTACCCTTTGCCTACCTTGTTAAGTCCAGGTTAGTGTCCCGGTTAACCACACACGCTCCACTAACAGCTTAAACAAAGTGCAAAGTGTAATTTCATGGATTAGCACCTTATTCACATTTTCCTAAGTAACTAAGATTGGGAATTTATAAGTGTTTAGTTACTTAGTATTTATCATTAATACTTTTAATGAACGGAGAATTATAGTCCTTGTCCTACCCATTCGGCTAACGACCCTCCACCAGTCAAGGAAGCGGTGGGTGAGAGTGGACACCCATTAAACTGCCATTTTATAGGCAGTAACCTTATACCCCCCTTATAGACCGGCTTCGTGAATGAGGCCTACTAACGGTAAGACTGACTTGCTCTTATACATATATTTATTATTAACTTATAATACTATAAAGTATAAGGGTTGAATTTTAACTTTTAAAATTCTAAGGGCTAACTTGGAATTAAAGTATTCATGGGGAAAACTTTACAAATTCCAAAACTTGAGGGCAAGTTTTGAAAATATTCAAAACTAATTAATTCCATAACTTATGTGTTTAAAGTAGTTTTAATTAAAAAAAACTCTTCAAGTTCCATAACTTGAGGACAAGTTATGGAAGACTTTAAACTAATAAAAGAATGTAACTTTTCTTTATTTTTGTAACTTATGGAACTAATTAAGGTTACACATTTTATCATTTAATGAAGTGACTCTTGAACCTCCATAACTTGAGGACAAGTTATGGAGTCATAAAACCATTTAATGAGGACAAGACTCTTCATTTTTGTAACCATTGCCAACTTTTTATGAGTTTTATGAAACTTAAATGTGACTTTTCATATAACTTGAGGACAAGTTACAAAAACACATTTTAGAATCAACTCTTAGATTAAAATGGATTGAAAACACATAATCAATTAACTTTTCTATTAATCAAATAAACTCATATGAACAAAGATAATTCACATCAAATTTTTTTTCAAGTAATTAGCATAACTTTTAAACTAATACAATTTGATTTTTCAGCTAATTTTGCAAGTATAACAAGAAAACAAGCCTTGTCTCTGATACCACTGATGGGTTTTACGCATTCTAACACTCCTAAGTGTACATGCAACCCTAAATACCTTGGATCTATGTTTTCTCTATTATACATGCAATTATGAACTTTCCAATGTATTACCCTATCTAGCATACAATACTTGATACTTGGGTAATCAAATGGATAGAATACATACCTTTGTTTGATGTAGCTTGTCTCCATGAAGCTTGAGTGCCTAGTGCCCCAAGTGTGACACCTCAAATGGTTCACACAACACCAAATGCACATGGAATGACTTGAGAGAAATGAAACACTCCTTGAAATCGTCTAGCCCTCATATTCACACATTAGTGTCCGATTTCTTAAGCCATGGGATTCTTTTATATGGTGGCTATTAGGGTTACACCATGTAACTCATAATTTTACCCATTCCTTATGCTCCATGGATTTTAACCTCCATGGAGTATCCATGGGTCACCCCATGGACTTAGTCCAACATAAGGAATCTTGGATCACAAGCCCACATATATAAGAATGAATGATTTACACAATCAACCCATATATTTAATTAGTCTCCTTTTGATCACTTAATTAATTCCAAATTAATTCTTGATCAATACTAATTAAATAACCTTATTAATATATTAGAACTTATAATATATTAACCAACCTTAAGTGTTATTTCTCTCATTATAGTCTATCCAAATGCATGATGCCATGCAACCCAAATGGACCATGCCGGGTCGGGTCAAGTCTTACCAATTATAGTTATGGACTTAGACATTAATCCAATAGAACCTTCTCAGGTTCAAGGGGAACTCCCATCCGCAATCCAGGGGGAACCTCTCTCACTTGCTCAAGATAACTCTAATCCCATTTTCCCAGTCCAAGACAATTCAGTGGGCTACTCACAAGTCTAAGGGGAACTGCCTTCTTCTGCTGCAGAGTCTTCAGATATTTAAGACATTCCATCCACCGCAGCTGCTGATCATCTACAACCTCGTCTACATATATGGACAAAGGACCACCCACCGGGTCAAATCATCGGCAACCCGTCCGCAGGTATTTAAACTCGATCCTCAAGAGACTTATCTGATCATTGTCACTATGCAGCATTTATGTCCTCGTTCAAGCCCAGAACCATCAAAGAAGCATTAATGGAGCCCGAATGGATAACTGCGATGCAAGAGGAACTGGAAGAGTTTAAAAGAAACAAAGTGTGGCAACTCGTTCCGAAGCCAAAATGTCACACTGTTGTTGGTACCAGATGGGTGTAAAAGAATAAATTGGATGAATCTAGTGCGGTCGTCCAAAATAAAGCGAGACTAGTCGCTAAGGGGTATAGTCAACTTGAAGGTGTTTATTATGATGAAACATACGCCCCAGTAGCCAGGATGGAGGTCATACATATCTTCTTAGTGTATACTGCTCACAAGAATATCAATGTACATCAAATGGATGTAAAGAGTGCCTTTCTGAATGGTGAATTGAAAGAAGAGGTTTATCTTTAGCAACCTCCGGGCTTCGAATGTCTTGAATTCCCAGATCACTGTTACAAGCTTCAGAAAGCAGTTTATGGTCTAAAGCAAGCACCAAGAGCGTGGTACGAGACTCTCTCTGAATTTCTTGTCTCGTCCGGGTACAAAAGAGGAGTGATTGATCCCACTTTATTTAGAAAGGCAAATGGTAATCACCTTATGTTTGTACAAATATATGTGGATGATATCATCTTCGGATCAACTAATCAGGGGATGGTGGATGAATTTGCAAAGCTCATGACCAACAAGTTCCAAATGAGCATGAATAGAGAGATTAATTTCTTTCTTAGACTTCAAGTGAAACAAGTCCCTCAAGGGATATTCATCCATCAAGAGAAATACACCTCTGAACTACTGAAGAAATACTCAATGGACAACTGTTCCTCTGCCAAGGTCCCCATGGCCTTCGGATATAAGATTTATGCTGATCCTTCCGGAGAATCAGTAGACCACAAAACTTATAGAGGAATAATTGGCTCTTTGATGTACCTCACCGCAAGCTGACCAGACATTGTCTTTGCAACAGGTGTATGCGCAAGATACCAAGCCGATCCGAAAGTATCTCACATGACCGCAGTTAAGCAAATTCTCAGATATTTAAAGGGCAGTAAGGCTATAGGCCTCTGGTATCCCGCAGGGAATGACTTCAGTCTACAAGCATTCACTGATGCGGATCATGCTGGATGTAGATTGGATAGAAAAAGCACTTCCGGTGGCTGTCAATTTCTTGGTCGACGACTCGTCAGCTGGTCGTCAAGGAAACAAAACTGTGTCTCATTGTCTACCGCAGAAGCTGAATATATGGCCGCAGCCAGCTGTTGTTCACAAGTCTTATGGATGAAAACACAACTTATAGAATACGGATACAGGATGCTGCGGATACCGATTTACTGTGACTCGGAGAGTGCGATAGCAATTTCCCACAATCCAGTTCATCACTCTAAGACGAAGCATATTGAATTACAGTATCATTTCATCAAAGACCACATTCTAAAAGGTAACATTGAACTAATTTTTGTTAACACTCATGAAGAGATTGCTGATGTATCCACAAAAGAAATTGACTCTACAAAACTCAACCGTTTCTTACAAATGTTAGGAATGATGAATCCAGACCCGCAGTTCTTTTTGAATTGATAGGTACCGCAGACCATCTCTGGTCCCCAATGCGGTCCTAACAAAATATATCTATCATACATGGTTTCAGTATACTTTGTGTACCACAGTATACCTGGTGTACCGCAACCATATATCACTCCTATATTTCTACGGTCCTTATTGTTTGTTATTTCTGATCATGTTCAAGTGTTTATCTCAGTTCATTCCATCGCAATCTGAGAACCATCCACCGCAATGAAAATTCTCTCAGCATTGATGTATCAATCCGCAATGACTGACCAATCCGCACTCACATTGAATGAACTTTCAACTGCTTCATAAAATCCAAAGTACGTTGTGTGCTATTTAATAATCCTTCATTAAATTAGAAAAACATTCTCAAAAACATTCTTTGTATAGCACATCATCGTTTCAGTTCTCCTTTTTTCAAATGATCCTTTTGTCAGACCTATTTTGGGTTTGACATCAAATAAAACAGTTTCCCAATAAAAGAAATCTTTTTCATTAAACTGTCTCATCCATCTTGCCCCAAGCTGTCAAATCCGTTCAAATTCCACCTTTATTCAACGGACTTAAGCCCCTCACCACACGATCCTCAAACGTGTGATAATGGGCCTGGCACTTCATTAAATGCTACATTTTTGGAAAATCAAAACATTTAACCTTTTCTGTTTTCAATCGTTTTTGTGGCTGAAATTAACCTTTTTGTAAAAAATAAAAAATCAAGGGTTTTTATCTTTAACCACCACATATAGGGTAAAAACAATAAACTTTTGAAATCCGCTCCTATAAAACCTTTTTTCTCTCATCCAATAAAGCTTTACGCTTTCTGAACCCTCTTAGACGATCTTCATCTTCTTCACCTTCTTGCACTCAAGTTTTTCTGCAAGTTCTACAAACTCTTTTCAAAAATGGTGAAATCTGGCATCTCAAAGAAGCAATCCAAACCTTCTGGTTCCGCTCAACCCGCTGGTTCTGATTCTGCCACAAGGAACCAATCGCCATCCATTGCCTCAAGCAACTTTAGGGCAATCTTTGAAGATCATTCCTCCTGCAATGAGTCTATATGACTCATGATCAAGTTCATCACCAATCACCCACTGTTTGGACCCTTTGATTCCTTCACTGATGTGGTTCCAATTTCCACACTTTTCAAATGTGCATTCTCGGCGTCCCGTCCCCTCAACAATCTGCAAGAAGTTCATTTGAACTTAATGGATGATTCCCTGGTCGTCTTGACCAAAGACAAGTTTCTGAATGCAATCAATCTACTGGTTCATCCCTCTACCAAGTTCATCTCTCCCAGCGTGACGGACATCATCTCCTCACTCTACCAAATGGGTTACTAGAAGAAGCTAAAGGGGATAGGAGAGTTCAAGAAAAACCAACTCCCTGCGGTCTGGCAGTTCGTTTGTCAATATGTGATCCACAGTCTGTCAGGAAGAACCGGGGGCACTGATAACATGGGCCTCAGACTACTGGAGCTCCTTTGGAGTATCTTCACAGACCACGTCGTCAACTACGGACAGATCTTATGGGATGACTTCCTTCAGTACATCCCTAAGGAGACTCTGACGGCAAATCCTATAGAGCTAACGTTTTCACGGTTTTGGTCCTTGTGCATCTCAGACCTTCACCGCGATGCGAAGATCAGCATGGGCAGTGACATCAATTTCTTCGTCACTCGTGATCTCAAAAGGTACCCTCCCTCCAAAGATTAATCTGTTTTTGGACCTTTAAGACGTTTACCCATTCATATCTTGACTACTGTTGGCCTTGAGACAAAACATGTCACTGATCACATTGAGGCTATGGAAGGTATTGACCCATACCTTTCTACCCCGCCTCTACCCAACCAGAATATACGTGCCTCTACTGCACCTCGTGATCGTGAACATACCGCAGCTCCATCTTCTACTACTCTCTCTAACCTTCCTTTATCCCAAAGACTCAAGAACCTTTCTTCAAGAAAAACCTCATGAGGGAAGTCCAAGAAAAACATTCCATCCAAAGAAGTCGAACCATCCAAGAAACGTAAACTCATACATGTTGTCTCTTCATATGAAGACTCTGGTCCAGTTCACACCCCTGCGGTCAATGTTGAAGATGAGTCTGATGATGACTCAGTCCCCATCCTTGTTCTCAAGAAACACAAAACTAACCAAAGTTCTAGCCAAATGCGTGACCGGATTAATACTGAAGTCTCTCAAAAGACTCCAGTAATCCTTGGGGTCCCCGCAGACCCACTTGCTTCAACCCTTCCTAGCCACTCAGACACAGTAAGTGTGTCTGCTTCATCAAAACATGGAGACTCTCCCCCAGCTAAATCCCAAGAGGATTTAATTGGTTCTTCTCGCCCTAAGGTCTCCAGGGCTTCCAAACTTCATTTCTTTCAGGAACAGGAGTTGCGCTCCATACTGGACTTTGTACTCTAAACACTTGATACACCTTCCCAACCGCAGGACAATTCTTCAGTCCTTGCCAGAACTGAGCCGAGGCCAAACTTGACTACGATTCAAGGAGACCGAGGAAGCTCAGGAAATCCTACTCTGCTTACCTCACATACAGGTGGTTTAGGCACGGTGAGCACAAATGTGCATGGATCCGTGAACCCGTGGAACACCTCGGTGCGAAATCAAGGTTTTGACGGTTATGAATCTGATGATACCTTCACTCGGGATCGTCCCACTACCGCGTCTGGTATCAAGAAATATGAAGCTTTTCGCAGGGCTTTTCAGGCTCGAAAAGATAGGCAAACACAGCAGCCTCAGCAAAAAGAAAAAGAAATTCAAATGGTGGCTAAGTACTGGGCAGATGCAATCAACAACGCCAACACCGTAGCCAATATTCTCAAAGTTCAAGAATGGATGACCGCAATTGTTGAGACCATCCGCAAAGCTCAGACCATTCCAAATGGTGCAGGTCCATCCCAACCACCTCCAACTCAAACTCTTCAAGACTCTCAAGATGATGGAACCGCAATCGAAGTCAGTTTCAGGTCAACATTTGGCTTTGATGACTTTGACATGAATGACGTCACCCAACCGGAACGATCAGATGATATGGTGATGATCTTCGACGAAGAATAAGAATCAAGCGGATCCCAGCACTCTACTTCAAAGCCTAAGGAAAAGAAGAAGAAAACGAAAATGGTTGTTTCCAGGAAAGAGTTTCTAAACCTGCAAAACAAGATCGATCAGATCTTAGCCACAGTAAAATCTAGCCAACCGCAACCAGAAGATATACCTGGCCCGCAATCTCTAATTGACAGGATAGAACGTTTGGAAGCAAGAGAACGACTTGCTACTGATAGAATCTCTCTCAAGGTTGAAATGGGTATCCGAGCCCTGGATACAAGCCGGAAAGCAGATCATCAACAATTTATCACCACTGCGGAGCGACTCATCACTGAAGTGACTGCAATCCAAATTGAGCTTCAATCCGTCATTACGGGTCATTATGCTCATTCAAACAAGCTTGTTGAGGAAACTCACAATGCTTATGAGTCCGCTATTTCAGTCTTACAATCAACCATCAACAACCTCAGACGCTCCTTATCCTCTAACTTCCATGGCCAGAAGATTCTCAGATTTACAAAGGAGATTCACAAATTGCTATTCAACAACGCAATCCCTACCAATCAGCAACTCAGTGAGGCTATCAAAGCTCAGTTCACTGAAGTTTGTGCCAAAATTGATGGTCTTAAGCAATGGTTCGAGGAGGAACCCGGTGTTCCTTCCTTAAAAGGGGGAAGTGAGGACCGCAATTCAGACTGAATTTCTCATCAACACTTACATCCGCATCAACACTTACAAACTCCCATCCACTTCGGTCAGCATCCAATCTTATCAAATGTAACAACCCGAAGTTTCTATCTTGTACAGTCTTTCAAATTCAATTACAGTCAGACTCGTTTCTGCTATCTTTTATCATTGTTCAGGGTCTGTTTGAGTGCTCTAAGCATAGTACATTCAAGGTTTGGGTTTAGGGATGAGTTAACTTAAGTTCATCGTATTGTATCAGGCCAAACACTCCATTTAGAGGAGTGTACGGCCGTACACATGTGCACGACCGTACACATGAGTGTACGGCCGTACACCCAAGTGTGGTCGTGAACCCAAACATATATATATATATATGTTTCTCCTTCATTTCCTCACACTTTTCACACTTTCACCTCAAGAAAATCCGATTCTCTCTCAAGGTTCATCAAGTTTTACACCTTAATCTTCAAAGATATCTTCAAATCTTCATCCATTTCACCAAGAACACCAAGAACACACACTTGTTCTTGAGCCTTGAACTCCTTAGAAGGCCCTCAAAAGTGTGAGTATTCCTTCTATCATCTAGTTAGACATGTTAAAGACTTGATTCAAAGCCTTAAAACATCATCCAACTCGAGATCATCAAGGGTGTACGGCCGTACACACTTAGCGTGGTCGTACACACCTCAAAACCTTCCAAAATGATAGTTCTGTCCATCCTCTTGTTGTGCAATTGTCACACTAGTTTCCCCAAGGATCAAACACCCATTTTTGCATGTTTCTTCAATGAGTGTACGGCCGTACACTCCATGGATGCACACATCATGGCCGTACACATCAAGGGTCGTACACATCAAGACCGTACACTCCCTTAAGTGACCATAAACCCCTTTAATGCAATCACATGTGATTGTAACACGTCAATCTAAGTGATTCCTAGTCACTAAGGTGGTTTCTTATCATAATTAGTTGTATAAACACTAATTATATTCATATATGTGTCATTATATGCTATTAGGATCCGTTTGTGCTCAAGCCTTCACTTGACACTTAGCATCCCACACCGATCTTACATTTGAATAACTTACTACAGGTGAGTTCCTACCCCCGTATTTTCATAGTTTTTACTGTTTTAAGGGGGGAATACAAGTCTAACACAAAGATTTTGTGTTATAAACAAATGGTTTCAAATATCTTATCAAAATGGATTTCAGTTATCATCAAATCAAATGGTTTTCAATGATTATATCAAAATGACATCAAGTCACCAAAATGAATTTCAAAATATCAAACTTCTTTTAAATGTTTTTATAAACTTATATTTCTCCCAAAAACCATACTAGTATATATATATTTATATAAATAAGATTTAAAAGGCTTAGGACTGATAACCCACTTTGGTTCCTTTTCCTTGTTTGGATGTGGGATTACAAGTATCAGTTGTTTGTCCGAGTGTCATTTAAATTTTACTTATATATATTTGTATATGTATACAAGTATAAAAGTTAGTTCATTAAGTTCAATTACCATTTGTAACATGTTGAGCAAGGGGTTACTTTCATGAACACTCAGTATCAGTTCAGAAAGTACATATAAATTATAATATAAATAATTTATGATTCACAGAACATTAATTCACGATTCAAGTATACTAAAGTACATTGTTTTACAAGAACAAATATTTGATTCAAAACTATTCAAGAGTATACATCTTTCAGATACATGTTAAGCATACCAATTCAAGAACATACAGTATGTCATTTATTTCAGAACGATTGGGTTTTTCTTAACTATTATACATGTAACGTTTATATGCTTTTTATGAGTCAAGTAGTACAGGGTGTTTAATTCATTTAAACAATATAGTAAAGTCCTGACATTATAACCATAATCTCCAGCCGGGGATCGAAACAATGTGTGTATAGATCTATATTGGGATTGACAACCCCGCACTCGGACTGCTAGCTACAGTCAGGCGTACACGCCTGTCAGTGACAAATTGTTATCAACAGTTTTCAGCACATTCATAGCGTTGGGTCAGGCCATCTAGTCAGTATGGTTATAATAACTCATATAAAAGATATTAACAATACGTTAGTGTATATTTAATTAAACCTAAGTACATTTTCAAAATACTACTTTACAAGATACAGTTTACAGTATTACATACAAGTTTACAAAAGGATTTCAAATACAAAACATAGGTTTACAAATAGAACAGTTTTATGTAACTAAAACTACTTTTCATATACATCAGAAAGTATAGGATTTTTCTGGAACAGTTTACATATTCAAGAAACAGAAAATATTCTTTCAAACATAAATACTTATGCACTCACTCAACTTTATGTTGATACTCTCTTTTCAAATTACTTGTATTCTCAGGGAACCAGTAGACAGGTACTCCCCGAGCTTTTGAGAAGATGGAGCTATTTATGTCTTGTCTTCTTCTTTTGTATAACTATTTTGGTTTCAGTATACTATGATGAAACACATGTAAATACTTATACTTTTTAAATACAGTGGTTGTTTGTACTCTGATTACTATAATGCATGTGTTGTGATACTACAAATGAAGTCCTCCACCCCCGGACGTTTCCGCCGTCTGGTTTGGGGGTGTGACAGATTGGTATCAGAGCATTGTTTATAGTGAACTTAGTATATCAATCCATAAAAGATATACAAAGTATAAATACATTTGGGGCTAAGAGCTCTGACTACAAGTATACTTTTTAAAAATTTAAGTATTTTTACAAGAAGTATACTAACACTCATACCTACAAGTACAGTATCACAGTCAGAAGAACTTAAAAGTATTTGGATGTTGGACATTACAGTCAAACCTGGGCAGTTATGTAATCATATCTAGGATTAATATAGCCTGATCAACTATATTGATTTGAGATATAACCAACATGTGTTTGGGAGTGATAGTGGTGTTGCGACATGTCTAAAACTTACCAACTATACATATTCCGAAGAAATCTAGAACAGAACATAAAGATTAAAATACTATAGGGGTATTTTAGGCACTATATACTAGTGACAAATATGTGAAAACAATAGAACAATTGAGGGTAGAACTATAAATATTAAGAGTATATTACAGTTATATATAATTAAAGTTATATAGACTTAGAATATGTGATCTAACTTCATTTCCTGTTCCTTGTTTGGTTGTGGATTTAGAGCCGGGTCATTTAATCGAAGGTCGATTATACCCAAGTTATATATAATCAGTATACACTTTATAGTTATGGTAATACCTAGAACAAGTCATACAGAATACATTACTTGTTAACTGTAAGTCTTTCTCGTAGAAACTTGTATCCTTAATCTATCGTTATTAACTATATTCTATATCTCTTGTCCCTATTCTCGCTTAGATAACAATGGCTGGATTTCACTTACCCGGAGACCCGTACTTCCTCGGTCAAGGACAAGATGCAGAGCCAGAAGAAAATCACGAAATTCCTTTAGATGATGACTTTGCGAAAAATTTTCCTGAAGAAAATGATTCCGGCTCAGAAGCCTATAATCCACCGCCAGTTGCCCAAAATCCTAACCCTCGTCCGGCTTTTCAAGGCCTGACGCCTCTGTTGGTGGAAAGCTTGGAAACATGGAGTCAAGAGTAGGGTCAACCCATGCCATACAACGGAGACAGAAGCTTCTACAATCTGAGTGAAGGAGGCTCAGTAGACAGAGTCCTGCCAATTCTAGTCTGCAGGGTTGCTCGAAATGAAATACAGGGTAGGACAGCCATCAACCGAATCATGGAAGTTGATGTCAATGCGGGAGTTAATACAGTCTGCATTCGTCGTCTTGAATATGCTCGCGAGAGAGCTACGAGAGACAATGAATATCTGTTGCGAGAACTAACTGTAACTCGAGCTGGAGTTATAGAGCTTCGAGCACGCCTGACAATATATGAAAGTCATTTACTTGCTGTGGAGCGTCAGCTGGCTGAGTTGAGGGTTCGTCTAGATGATAATCGTCGCCAGTAGGAGATTCTCTACTCGTTTCCTATTTACTCTTTTGGTTATAGTTAAAGTCTACGGAGATGTTCTAGCGTTATTTTTCATGTTTTTCTGTATGACCGCGAAAATTTTATTTTGGGTAGGTCAGTATGATGTCGATATTTTTCCTAGAATTTGGTATATTGTAAGACCTGTTTATGGTCAAGTTTTCCAGACTTTATGTATTCAATATACCAATTTAATCGACATTCATTTTCATACTCTTTGAAAAATAACCATTCAATTTCATATCATTTTGTTACAAGTTGTACTTGTCGTAGACTTCTGTTTTCAATTCATTACAAGATTCATGTTGAACTAAATGTTTTAGTTCAGAGATATCAAAATTCATATTCACTCTTGATATCTTACCATCTTTGTATCTTTTGACTTTTACAGAAAAAGATGCCTCCTCGTAGAAATCCAAGACGTAAAACTGTTAATGAAGCACAGGAGCCACCTCCGCCACCACCTCCTCAGTTCGACGCTGCTATGTTCCAAGCGGCGGTCACGGCGGTTGTAGCTGCTGCCATGTCTCATATCAAAACTCCTGGTGCTAGTGGGTCGGGAGCTGGTGAACATCCTTCTAACCATGGCGAGAGTCATGGGCATTCGCGAGAGTGCACTTATAAAGATTTTTCTAATGCCAAACCCAGGACATTTAACGGGACTGGGGGAGTTATGGCATTAAGACATTGGATAGAGAAGACAGAAGCAATTTTCGAAATCTGCTCCTGTCCAGAGAGCAGCAAAGTCAAATTCGCTGCTTGTACCTTTTCGGATACAGCTTTAACATGGTGGAATGGCCACGTTAAATCACTTACTCTGGTAGTGGCTAACTCGATAAGCTGGGAGAACTTAAAAGCCATGCTAATGCGGGAATACCGTCCGCGAGGGGAAATTCAGAAACTCGAGCAAGAGCTCTGGGGTCTTACAATGGTTGGTTCGGATATATCAACCTATACTAGTAGATTCTGTGATCTGGCAATTCTTTGCCCGGATATGGTTGCTCTGGACAGCAAAAAGATTGAGAGATATATTTGGGGACTGTCGCCCCCAAATTCATTCAAGTGTTTTAGCTTCGATGCCTGTTACCTTTGACAGTGCCAAAGAGCTGGCACAATCTCTTATTGACCACGGAGCCCGTCAAAAATCAATGGTTACTGCACCAGAACAACCGAAGGGAAACAACAACAACAACAACAATAACAACAACAACAACAGCAAGAGGAAGGGTCGGAACAAAAGGAAGGGCAAGTTTTCACAGGAATCCTCAAAGAAGCAACAGCTAGTTGCAGTCAACGCTGCTACTGTACCTGCTGTTGTTCCTATTAACTGTCACACCCCGCTAAAGCGGAAACACAAGGCGTGGCAGTATAAAAGGTTTCATAGCAAAAGTTAAAAGACAACACCAACCATAGTATTAAAAATCATTACAAATTTACAATGGGTTTGAACAACTTTTAAAAGAAATTACAATGTAAATTGAAATACAACACATGCGAATGCTCCTAAAAGTGATGTGTCCCTAAGTGCCACTTACTCGATGATTCCTGAAAATGCATGTAAAACGAGCGTCAACTATAAAAATAGTTGGTGAGTACTCACAGATAAAAAAAAATATTGGTTTCATGAATCGAAATCAAAGTTTTGATAAACGTTTCCATAAATAGAAATATATTGCAAAAATAAGTATTAAGTTTGCATAAACAAAGTTCGTTGTTGTAATGAGAAACAAATTTCATTGCTATAATTAATAAACAAGTTTATTGCCATAATAAATAACAATTTTGTATGTGTATGAGCAAACAATGAGTTCACAACCAAGCCTATGATTGATGCCCTATCAAGATCTATGCTTATCGTTCCATAGATTAATATGGTATCATGCACTCCAGCAATCGGGCGAGTGAGGAGTTGTCAATTCCTAATAGCGCTATTCATAATGACCATTGGCTCAAAGAGTTAATGGTTGGAGTAAAGTATAAGGGAAGGGACTTAAGACGATAAGGCCTCATGTTTCAAGATGCATAAACATACATAACATAATATAGCACAATTTAGCAATCAAGTTTGATACAATTCACTTTTAAATACAACGAATAATAAATAGCTTTTCAGACATGTTTTTCCACCCCAAAACATAAAAACCGAAAATAGGGGAGTGCGTGAATACTCACAATATGCAAAATATAGCAACCAAGTTTATACGAGTCAAATAAATACAACGAATATAAATAGTTAAGGACATGCTTTTCCACCCCAAAACATTTAAAACCCGAAAATAGGGGAGTGGTGAATACCCACAATATGCATTGAGATGATGCAAATGGTGCCTTTAACTACGATCCACTTGTACCACTATCGATTCCTACACGATGTTACACACTAATGAGTCTCTAATAGAAAGCTAACACTAGTATATTTGCTACTACAATAGAATTATGTCAATATTGTGTCAAAATTTAATATTGATAAGTTACAAACATTTTTCTGAAATGGTGAAGTTTTATAACTCATGTGATTAAGATAATTTTGGATATTGATTTCCAGATTTTTGTAATATTAATTGAGGGTATTTCTACACATTTAAATGTGTTTTAAGCTCTTAAAAAAGCCAAAATATTATCAAACAGTTTCCAAAAAATTGTCAAACTTTGCATTTTCATTCAAAAAACAGTAGAGGTCTTCCATCAATTTTCCTTTGAATTTTGATATGATTAACTATTTTTCCAAAATTTTAAGCCTTCATAACAATATAAATTCGTGAAAAATAGCATCCAAAAGATAAAAATTCCCAAACTTTTTATGATACTTCCATTAGACATACTTAAGCTGGGAAAAATATAAAAATGGATTTCTAAACTGTTTAACCCAATTTTATGATTTTTGTGCATTTATTCTAATAAAAATTAAAATAATTAGAAAATAGTTTCCAAAATTTTCCAAACTTTTTGTATTACTGTGATTAAATATTCTTAAGCTGGGAAAAATATAAAAATAGATTTCTAAACTGCTTAACCCGATTTTATAATTTTTGTTCATTTATTCTAATAAAAATTGAAATAAATACAAACTTGTTTCCAAAATTGCCCAAACTTTTTGTAACACTGTTATTATACAAGTAGAAGCTGTGAAAAATAGAAAATATATTTTTCAATTAGTATTTCTATTTTTCTTTGTTTATCCTCTTAAATAATCATTAATTAGAGAATAATTATTAAACAGTTAAAGTAAATTACCAAATTTTTTGTAAAGTTTATTTACAGTGTAAATAATCTGGGAAAAATCTCAATGGTGATTTTTATATAGTGTAATCCGATTTTGTGGATTTAAGTGTATTTAATCTTATAAAATAGAAGAAAAATAGCATACTGAATAGAAAAATCATCCAAAATTTTATTTAGAGTTCTAATATATTATAAGGTTTTCTGGTAAATTTTCATGAATTTTGGATGAGTAGAACTATTTTTCTTGTTTTTAGTCCTTTATAAGCACAAAAATCGGGAAAAATAGAAATGCATTATGAAAAATTCAGAAAATATTTTTCTTAGTCTTAAACATAGGTTAGGAGCTGCGAAAATTATTAAATACCCTTTTTACATTCTGTAAAGTGGTTTTGTGATTTATTGGGGCTAAACAAAAAGAAAATTCAAAACCACACTAAAATGTAACAAAAATCGATCAAACTTCATGATAAGTCACTATTTAGCATAGGAGTCATGCAAGAATTTACCTAGGATTTATAGACCTCAGAAAGTATTTTATATGATTTATTGCTCTATTTTATTTCAATAATTATAATAATTCGATAAAAATGAATTATTTTCTGAAAATTTGTAGAACATCTCATTTTGTTGGTGGAATACAGGGACAAATCGGATTTGATCAGAAACGTTGTTTTAGGTATTTATTTGAGAATAAATCCTTTATGGACATATTTGAAAGCTTTTAACAACAAACCTTGATTATCTAGCATCTAAGCTTGAAGATCATCACGTGCATGTTGGTTTGAAGACCAATCATGAGTTTGAAATGTTCAAAAATCGTTTTTGATAGAAAACATAGGGTGCATGTGGTGATTTTCACCCAAAACGTGTAGAAAAGTGCATTATGTTGATTTTGACTTAGGTTTTGGTCCTTGGATTTCACCATTTACAACATGCATGTTGTTTTTGGGTGAAATCCTACCACCATCATCATCAAAACCGTGAGTATGAGCAAATGTTCATGATTTTACCATAGAATGGAGTAGAAGATGGAGAAAGTGTAAGAAAAATAACAAAACTTGAAGGAAAAGTGAAGTAGAAATCGATTTTACCTTCAAGAACACTACAATATGATGAAGATTTCGAGTTTAAGGTGTGTTCTTGGACCTATTTTCTGGAAAAATTCGTGGTTTTGAGAGAGAGGAAGAATAGAGAGGCGTTGAAGTGAGGGAGTGTGAGAGAGAAAGTGAAGTATGGAGAAATGGAGTGTGGAGAGGAATTGATTGAGTGTCTTGGGAAGAGGAGATAGAGGAGAGAAGTAGAAATCCGAATTTTCAATGGAGAGTGGGTCTCCCTCTCTTAAATTTTATAAAATTATAACTTTATTTTATAAAAATATCAAGTTTTTATAAAATATGCACCTTATCTTAATTTTCATTCACAAAACCATGATTTTTTTTGTTTAGAAAATAAGGTTAAATACTAATGACTTAAATTTTATTTCTCCTTGGTTATATTTTACTAATTTGAGTTATTTTAAATTGATATTATAAAGTCCATACCAAATTTTATGGATTTTTAGGTGTTAAAGTTTATAAATTTGAGATTTTAGGGTTTTTAGGGTTTTTAGGGTCTAGAGATTTAATAAATATTTGGATATCAAAATAAATTGAATTATTTGAGATTTCAAATTATGTTAGAGTTTCATAACTCTTTTCTAGTTATAAATAATGTTTGTAACGTATTTTATCGGTTTATTGGCATTCTATGTAGTGATTCCGAGATTCAAACGAAATTGAGGAATCAAGTATACTAGTCCTAGTTTTCAACTCTGTCTTAAGTTCCAACGAGACTAGGACCTAATTTCTACCACTAGGTCAAGTGCATGATGTGTGTATATGATTCATGAAAAGGTGTTCGAGTCAAAGAGTGACCTAAATATGGATATTCACTACAGTTAAGTAGTTGTAGAATTCACATATCAATGTGAAATCTAAGTATACTATCCATTGATTCTAATTGTTTCCAAGTTTCTAGTAGGTTATAACTTAGTTTCTAGTTACTAAGTCTAGTAAGTGTCGTGCCTACAGGTACAACTAAGTTTATCAAATCTAGAACCAACTCGAATTTTGACGGTTGTCACAGTCTCCCCCGGTTGAAAGAATTTTGTCCCGAAATTCAATTCGTGACGTATTCTATTAAAACTCAGCTGAATACAATTGTATAGCTGGAGAGATGGTGACTTGAAGAGTTCTTTGATTATTTTGGGTTAAGTCCTCAAGGGAAGAGCCCAACTTTTAATCTATAATCAAATTGATGTTTCCCTAATTCGAGTTCTATAGTCTAGATTGTGGGAAAATAGGATCATGGAAATCATGACCCAACCATGGCAACCTCGTTCAAAAAGATTATCCAGTTAGATATTATCTAACTTAAAAGTGCGTTATAATTTTTGTTGAAGCACCAACTGCATTCAGCGTTAAATCTGCATTGATCCTCAAGTCACATTCTAAATTTGTACTAAGTGTAAATTCGCCGCCTAATAAAGAAGAGATTAGGAACAATTTGTTCACTTCCGAGTTGTCTACTATATCTGGAAAAGATATATTCTGAAATAAGAAGGGGTATCACGAATGAAAGGGAAGCGATCGAGGGTAAGTTCCTAAAAATACGTACTAAGGGTAGGCAACGAAGTTTTGGTACATCTCAAATGTAAAGGCTATTTAAGTGTCGTCGACAAAATAAATTACGAAATGATTGAGGATCTCCGAGGCTATAATTACTACAACGGTTACTCTTACCATAATAAAACCTTTTTTCTAAGAATAAATGTATTTAGATAGTCTTTGTTGCAAATGGAGGCGATGAAAGTTTATGATAAATTAAATCACATTGGGTAGATAGCATTTTAAGTGCTTAGAAGTGATAAAAATCTCACTGTTATCAAAATGTGTGTTCAGAAATGATAATTAATCTCACTATTATCAAAATGTGTAATAATTCCAAGATAATGAAGATACATGTGTGGCGATCCAACGAAGTAGTAAAATAATATAAAGATTAATTAAGGTTAAAGGTTTAAGTCGTCATTAAAGGAATTTGTATAGAAATATTTGTATTAAATTTTTTAGAAATTGTCCAATTGTCTAAGTCAGGCCAAATTCAAGTTTACGAGGAGTCATAATACTTATGAAAACAAGTTTGAGAGTTTAGGAACTCACTGAAAATTGCAAAGTAAAATACTATTTTAAGAAAGGTGTAAAAATGTCAATCTTTGAAAATAGTGCATTCATAGTTTAGTGTTTCTACAAAAACAATCATTTAGAGAATAGATAATCGTAAAATTCAAAACTTTTGATGTATTTAAAGAAAAGAAGAAACATAAGGATACATATCCTTCACATATATTTTTCGGATATAGAAAAATTATAAGCATAAAGGTATTCATCTTGTGTATTACTTATAACGAAAAATACAATGAAACTTGCATTTTAAATCAAGTTTCCGAATTTAGAATGAAAGAGCAAATGTAAATAAGGATTGCTTGTTTATTGTAGATTTCAAAATAAAAACAAGATGTATATGGTAAAAGGCGTAATTAAATATATTAAAGTTGACTAAATCAAAATTATGTCTCACAACTATACACGTATTAATCGCTCAAAACGAAACGGTAGACTTCTAGTCTTTATGTATACGAACATGATACCAGGAGAAGCAAAATAGACAGAAACAAAGTTAGACAATGTATTATGTTAATATTATGGCGTGCGAGATCTAAAATCGGAATGAGAGCGAGAAATAAAGTTCGGGGGAAAGAAAAAGGAAGGTAGCGGCAGCAATGATTGTTATTGTTAAAATTTTAAGAACAATACATATAGGTAGATTTAAAACCAGGTTGACATATATTTCAAACTTCAATATTTAATGTATGTTGATGATTACATAGACATGTGGGAGTTTTAAAGTGTTTGCTAAGGATTGCTAAAAATTCATAAGTTATCTATTAAGTTAAACTCCATTTGTGAAAGAAAAAAAAGAAGCCCTACAAATGGCAATTGAAAATCTGACAATTTTGACTTTTTAGACTGAAGTCCAACAATGATTAAAATGGATAAGGTTCAGACTCAATATATTTAGAAGAATAATTATTCATTGTTGAGAGTGTATCACTGGAAATTTAAAAGTGAACACTAAGTTTTCAAATGCTATAAATTTTAAAAACTTTATATATTATAAAACCATATTGAAGCAAAGTACACAAATAAGGTATGTTTTGAAATACAAGCATTAGAGATGTCTTATAAACATGTTTGAAGTAGAAATTTGCATAAATATCATGTTGGGTTTCGAGAAAACGCATTAAAGTAAATTACAATGTCTAAATGAGAAAGCTGTTAAAAGTGTCAAAACAAAAGTGTTTTGAAGATTCGATCAAACTTTTTCACATAATATGAACTTCAATGTCATATGTTTAAGTTTCATAGCATAGAGTTTAAACACTTTTATAAAAGAAAATGTTTCTAAGTTTTTCGAAAACGTGTCAAAATGGTAAGCAAGGATTAAAATGGTTTACATGCCCTTAAAATCACATCTATCCATTGAAATGGATTTGAAATGAAATTAAAATATCAAGGTTAAAACAAATATTGGTTAAATTGAGTTTTGAAGAAAAGTGTTAAGTTAAAGCAAGTTGTCAAAAGATTTTTAGCGAGAATATGGCTTACATTGTTAGGAAATGTCTACTAAGTTGAATAAAGTGGTTATAAAATATTTTATCGATGATAAATAAAACCGATGAAGTGAAATAATTTTTCAATGGAAGATTAAGAAGTAAGGAGAAAGTATGTTAGTGTAGTTGATTGTACCTAAATACTAAGGCAAGTACAAAACGAGTATAAGGCGAGTGTCGATGTCTTTTCCCCAAAATAAAGGACAAGAAAAATTGTTTGAAAAACATTTTATGGTGTCAATGCAGTTAACGACCTTTTATAGAGGTCAAAGGGATATACTATGTTAAGTTTTAACCTCAAGGTGGAAACAACCTAAAGCTAAATCGTAGCGTAGAAATAAGATCTCACATATAGGTTAAACCTCCGTGTCTCCTTGTGAGTCGAATCCGGAATGCCCGCCAATGGTATCCAAGTGATTACTTAGTGGCGACTCATCTACCTCCTTACGCGATGCTCCAATTATCATTCGTGTCGGTATCAAAACGCTTTTTCCTAGTTGTAACTCTAATACGAAGACGATGAAGAGGTATTAAGGAATAATTGGTATAGGTTTCGACTTAGGATTATTACTAGTGTATATCTAGCTACTAACCTTACATCTAAAGTCAATAGCTACCGAGGAATACCCATTCGTAGTACTATGTGCATTGCTCCTAGAGTGGCTAGTGATATAACCTAGGTGGTTAACCTAGCACTTGATCAGGGACATGAATATTTCTAAATAAAGGCATTGTTATAGAAGTGCACATAGTTTCTAAGTGTATCTAGATGAATGCCTATAATATGCAATGCCCGTACACACACCGAAAAATTTTGTTTTTCAAAAGTTTAAGTTGAAAATTGTTTTGAACATAATTCTACTATAACTGTTTCCAGCCTCACATTAACTTTCCATAATTAAGCATAGTTGGCCAGGCTATACTTAATTAAAGTCCAATAATGCGTACTCGAATTAGTTATACCGGTAGTATGTTCTATATTTTAAAAACGTTTAGAAAATTTTTGGCTATAGTTGTGGTTTTCCAAAGGAAAACCGGTATTCTCTATAACCTTCGGCTCTGATACCATTTCTGTCACACCCCGCAAAAGCGGAAACACGGGGTGTGGCAGTACAAAGGGTGTCATAGCAAAAGTTAAAAGACAACACCAACCATAGTATTAAAAATCATTACAAATTTACAATGAGTTTGAACAACCTTTTAAAAGAAATTACAATGTATTTAAAAGACAACACATGTGAATGCTCCTACAAGTGATGTGTCTCTATGTGCCACTTACTCGATGATTCCTGAAAAAGCATGTAAAACGAGCGTCAACTATAAAAATAGTTGGTGAGTACTCACAGATAAAAAATAATAATAATATTGGTTTCATGAATCGAAATCAAAATTTTGATAAAAGTTTCCATAAATAGAAATATATTGCAAAAATGAGTATTAAGTTTGCATAAACAAAGTTCGTTGTTGTAATGAGAAACAAAGTTCATTGCTATAATTAATAAACAAGTTTATTGCCATAATAAATAACAATTTTGTATGTGTATGAGCAAACAATGAGTTCACAACCAAGCCTATGACCGATGCCCTATCAAGATCTATGTTTATCGTTCCATATATTAATATGGTATCATGCACTCCAGCAATCGGGCGAGTGAGGAGTTGTCAATTCCTAATAGCGCTATTCATAATGACCATTGGCTCAAAGAGTTAATGGTTGGAGTAAAGTATAAGGGAAGGGACTTAAGACGATAAGGCCTCATGTTTCAAGATGCATAAACATATATAGCATAATATAGCACAATTTAGCAATCAAGTTTGATACAATTCACTTTTAAATACAACGAATAATAAATAGCTTTTCGGACATGCTTTTCCACCCCAAAACATAAAAACCGAAAATAGGGGAGTGCGTGAATACTCACAATATGAAAAATATAGCAACCAAATTTATACGAGTCAAATAAATACAACGAATATAAATAGTTTAGGACATGCTTTTCCACCCCAAAACATTTAAAACCCAAAAATAGGGGAGTCGTGAATACTCACAATATGCATTGAGATGATGCAAATAGTGCCTTTAACTACGATCCACTTGTACCACTATCGATTCCTACACGATGTTACACACTAATGAGCCTCTAATAGAAAGCTAACACTACTATATTTGCTACTACAATAGAATTATGTCAATATTGTGTCAAAATTTAATATTGATAAGTTACAAACATTTTTCTGAAATGGTAAAGTTTTATAACTTATGTGATTAAGACAATTTTGGATATTGATTTCCAGATTTTTGTAATATTAATTGAGGGTATTTCAACACATTTAAATGTGTTTTAAGCTCTTAAAAAGCCAAAATATTATCAAACAGTTTCCAAAAATTGTCAAACTTTGCATTTTCATGCTAAAAACAGTAGAGGTCTTCCATAAATTTTCCTTTGAATTTCGGATATGATTAACTATTTTTCCAAAATTTTAAGCCTTCATAACAATATAAATTCGTGAAAAATAGCATCCAAAAGATAAAAATTCCCAAACGTTTTATGATACTGCCATTACATATACTTAAGTTGGGAAAAATATAAAAATGGATTTCTAAACTGTTTAACCCAATTTTATGATTTTTGTGCATTTATTCTAATAAAAATTGAAATAATTAGAAAACAGTTTCCAAAATTTTCCAAACTTTTTGTATTACTGTGATTAAATATGCTTAAGCTGGGAAAAATATAAAAATGGATTTCTAAACTATTTAACCCGATTTTATGATTTTTGTTCATTTATTCTAATAAAAATTGAAATAAATACAAAATTGTTTCCAAAATTGCCCAAATTTTTGTAACACTGTTATTATACAAGTAGAAGCTGTGACAAATAGAAAATATATTTTTCAATTAGTATTTCTATTTTTCTTTGTTTTATCCTCTTAAATAATCATTAATTAGAGAATAATTATTAAACAGTTAAAGTAAATTACCAAAATTTTTGTAAAGTTTATTTACAGTGTAAATAATCTGGGAAAAATCCTAATGGTGATTTTTATATAGTATAATCCGATTTTGTGGATTTAAGTGTATTTAATCTTATAAAATAGAAGACAAATATCATACTGAATAGAAAAATCATCCAAAATTTTATTTAGAGTTCTAATATATTATAAGGTTTTCTGGTAAATTTTCATGAATTTTGGATGAGCAGAACTATTTTTCCTGTTTTTAGTCCATTATAAACACAAAAATCGGGAAAACTAGAAATGCATTATGAAAAATTATGAAAATATTTTTCTTAGTCTTAAACATAGGTTAGGAGCTGCGAAAATTATTAAATACCCTTTTTACATTCTCTAAAGTGGTTTTGTGATTTATTGGGGCTAAACAAAAAGAAAATTCAAAACCACACTAAAATGTAACAAAAATCGATGAAACTTAATGATAAGTCACTATTTAGCATAGGGCTCATCCAAGAATTTACCTAGGATTTATAGACCTCAGAAAGTATTTTATATGATTTATTGCCCTATTTTATTTCAATAATTATAATAATTCGAGAAAAATGAATTATTTTCTGAAAATTTGTAGAACATCTCATTTTGTTGGTGGAATACAGGGAAAAATCGGATTTGATCAGAAACGTTGTTTTAGGTATTTATTTGAGAATAAATCCTTTATGAACATATTTGAAAGCTTTTAACAACAAACTTTGATCATCTAGCATCTAAGCTTGAAGATCATCACATGCATGTTGGTTTGAAGACCAATCATGAGTTTGAAATGTTCAAAAATCATTTTTGATAGAAAACATAGGGTGCATGTGGTGATTTTCACCCAAAACGTGTAGAAAAGTGCATTATGTTGATTTTGACTTAGGTTTTGGTCCTTGGATTTCACCATTTACAACGTGCATGTTCTTTTTGGGTGAAATCCTACCACCATCATCATCAAAACCGTGAGTATGAGCAAATGTTCATGATTTTACCATAGAATGGAGTAGAAGAAGGAGAAAGTGTAAGAAAAATAACAAAACTTGAAGGAAAAGTGAAGTAGAAATCGATTTTTCCTTCAAGAACACTACAATATGATGAATATTTCGAGTTTAAGGTGTGTTCTTGGACCTATTTTCTGGAAAAATTCGTGGGTTTGAGAGAGAGGAAGAATAGAGAGAAGTTGAAGTGAGGGAGTGTGAGAGAGAAAGTGAAGTATGGAGAAATGGAGTGTAGAGAGGAATTGATTGAGTGTCTTGGGAAGAGGAGAGAGAGGAGAGAGATAGAAATCCGAATTTTGAATGGAGAGAGGGTCTCCCTCTCTTAAATTTTATAAAATTATAACTTTATTTTAAAAAAATATCAAGTTTTTATAAAATATGCACCTTATCTTAATTTTCATTCACAAAACCATGATTTTTTTGTTTAGAAAATAAGGTTAAATACTAATGACTTAAATTTTATTTCTCCTTGGTTATATTTTACTAATTTGAGTTATTTTAAATTGATATTATAAAGTCCATACCAAATTTTATGGATTTTTAGGTGTTAAAGTTTATAAATTTGAGATTTTAGGGTTTTTAGGGTTTTTAGGGTCTTGAGATTTAATAAATATTTGGATATCAAAATAAATTGAATTATTTGAGATTTCAATTTATGTTAGAGTTTCATAACTCTTTTCTAGTTATAAATAATGTTTGTAACGTATTTTATCGGTTTATTGGCATTCTATGTAGTGATTCCGAGATTCAAGCGAAATTGAGGAATCAAGTATACTAGTCCTAGTTTTCAACTCTGACTTAAGTTCCAACGAGACTAGGACCTAATTTCTACCACTAGGTCAAGTGCATGATGTTTGTATATGATTCATGAAAAGGTGTTCGAGTCAAAGAGTGACCTAAATATGGATATTCACTACAGTTAAGTAGTTGTAGAATTCACATATCAATGTGAAATCTAAGTATACTATCCATTGATTCTAATTGTTTCCAAGTTTCTAGTAGGTTATAACTTAGTTTCTAGTTACTAAGTCTAGTATGTGTCGTGCCTACACGTACAACTAAGTTTATCAAATCTAGAACCAACTCGAATTTTGACGGTTATCACATTAACCCTGCACCAGCTAAGACTTATGCTGGTAACCTCCCCAAGTGCAACAAGTGCAATTATCACCATAATGGAAATTGTCGGGAAATGCAGTGTCGTAACTGCAACAGAAAAGGGCATACTGCCCGATTCTGTAAAGCACCACCTCAACCACTTAACCAAGTACCTGTTGCTGGAGTAGGTCAAGCATGCTACCAATGTGGTGAAGTGGGGCATTTCAATAAAGATTGTCCTAAAGCTGGAAATGCCGGTGGACTTGGGAGAATTTTAGCCTTGGGTCACGAAGAAGCGGTAGCAGACCCTGCAGTAGTCACGGGTACGTTCCTGCTTAACAACACTTATGCATGTATTCTATTTGATTGTGGTGCTGAGAAGAGCTTTGTGAGCCATAATTTCAAACACTTACTAAATCAAAACTCCCAATCACTAAAAGAAACATTCACAGTCGAAATGGCTAATGGGAAATCCGAATCCACCAACGATATATACATAGGATGTATTCTTACCTTGAATAACTTTTCGTTCCCAATAGACCTTATGCTGGTCTCTATCAAAAGTTTCGACGTCATAATAGGTATGGATTAGTTGTTCCCTAACCATGCTGACATCATATGCTATGAAAGAGCCATTCGTCTGAACTTGCCAACTAACGAATCTCTTATTATTTACGACGACAAACCCGGAACGAATCTCCAGATCATTTCTTGCATCAAGGCACAGAAGTACCTTTGCAAAGAGTACTGTGCTTTCTTAGCTCACGTGGTAGACAAAAAGCAAGAAGTGAAAGATATTGCGAGAATTCCTAAGGTCTGCAACTTTCGTGACATTTTTCCCGATGATCTTCTAGGAGTGCCTCCCGAACGACAAGTCGAATTCAGGATCGACTTAATCCCTGGGGCTACCCCTGTAGCCAAATCCCCCTATCGTCTTGCACCTTCTGAAATGCAGGAATTATCCAGCCAGCTTAATGAACTCCTTAGTTAAGGTTTCATAAGACCAAGCTTCTCACCCTGGGGAGCACCGGTCTTGTTCGTGAAGAAGAAGGATGGATCATTTCGTATGTGCATAGACTACCGCGAGCTGAATAAACCAACCATTAAGAATTGATACCCTCTGCCTCGCATTGACGATCTGTTCGACCAACTTCAAGGTGCGAGCTACTTCTCAAAAACATACTTAAGATCCGGGTATCACCAGTTACGGATTTTGGAGGATGACATTCCCAAAACCGCGTTCAGAACTCGTTATGGTCATTACGAGTTCGTAGTGATGCCATTCGGATTGACGAATGCACCTGATGTGTTCATGGATCTAATGAACAAAGTGTGTCGTCCATTCATGGAAAAATTCATCATAGTCTTCATTGACGACATCCTTATCTACTCAACAAGTGAAGAGGAACACGGCCAACATCTTCGTCAAGTATTACGAACTCTTAGATCAGAGAAACTCTATGCGAAGTTTTCAAAGTGTGAATTTTGGATTAGGAAGGTTGATTTCCTAGGTCACGTGGTCAGTTCAGAAGGAATACACGTCGACCCTTCCAAAATTAAGGCAATTGAAAACTGGTCAGCACCCAAAACACCTACAGAAATCCGTCAATTCTTAGGTCTTGCTGGCTATTATCGCAGATTCATTCAGAATTTCTCTCGAATAGCTAAGCCTCTAACCACCCTGACGCAAAAGGATGTAACTTTTAGCTGGGGAGAAAAGCAAGAAACAGCCTTCCAAACGCTGAAATGAGCTTTGTGTACTGTGATGCTTCTAATCAAGGTCTTGGATGTGTTCTTATGCAAAGAGGAAAGGTTATATCATATGCCTCAAGACAGCTAAAGACACACGAAGTCAACTATACAACACATGACCTTGAACAAGGAGCAGTGGTATTTTCTCTGAAGATCTGGAGACATTACTTATATGGCACGAAATGCACAGTATTCACGGACCATAAAAGTCTCCAGCATATCTTCAATCAGAAAGAGATGAAAATGAGACAACGACAGTGGGTGGAGCTACTGAACGACTACGATTGTGAGATTCTTTATCACTCAGGTAAAGCTAACGTAGTAGTTGATTCCCTTAGTAGAAAAGAATACTCGGGACACCGATTAAAGTCGTTGACCATGACAATCCATTCACATCTGTCCACACTGATTAGAGAGGCTCAACTCGAGGCCTTAAAACCTGAAAACGTGGCAGGTGAAACTTTGAGAGGAATGGATAAAAACTTCAAAGTCAGGGATGATGGAGTCTATTGTTTCATGAACCGGATCTGGACACCAAAGTTCGGTGGTTACAGAGAAGTGGTTATGAATGAAGCTCACAAAACCCGATACTCCATTCATCCAGGTTCAGACAAGATGTATCTGGACCTCAAGAAACTATACTGGTGGCCTAACATGAAGGCCGGAATTGCTACCTTTGTGGGCAAGTGACTTACTTGTGCCAAAGTCAAGGTAGAATACTAGAAACATTCAGGTTTATTGCAACAACCTGAAACCCCTGAATGGAAGTGGGAGCGGATTACAATGGATTTCATAACCAAGTTATCCAAGACATCGGGTGGTTATGATACTATTTGGGTAATCGTCGATAGATTAACCAAATCCGCACACTTCTTACCAATCAAAGAGACCGACAAGATGGAGAAACTAACAAGAACATACCTCAAAGAAATCGTTAGACTGCATGGTGTGCCAATATCTATTATTTCTGACCGAGATAGTAGATTCATTTCTCGTTTTTGGCAGTATTTACAAAAATCTTTGGGAACTAGGCTGGACATGAGTACAGCCTCCCATCCACAAACTGACGGACAAAGTGAGAGGACGATTCAAACTCTAGAAGATATGTTGCGAGCTTACGTGATAGACTTTGGAAAGGCATGGGATACTCATTTACCCCTTGTCGAATTCTCTTACAATAATAGTTATCACACTTGCATAAAGGCTGCTCCTTTCGAAGCTCTCTATGGCCGCAAGTGCAGATCACCTATGTGCTGGGCTGAAGTGGGTGACACGCAGCTAGCTAGAAGTCAAGTTCCTAACGGTGCTCTCACTGGTCCAGAAATCGTTCGCGAAACTACGAAGAAAATCGTACAAATCCGAGAGCGACTTAAAGCTCCCAGAGATAGACAGAAAAGCTACGCTGACAAAAGAAGAAAACCTTTGGAATTCCAGGTTGGTGACCGCGTTATGTTAAAGGTCTCACCCTGGAAAGGCATGATACGCTTTGGAAAGCGTGACAAGCTGAATCCAAGATACATTGGACCATTTGAGATTCTTGCTAGAATCGGTCCAGTAGCTTACAAACTCCGACTACCTCAAGAACTAAGCAACATACATCCTGTTTTCCACGTCTCGAACTTGAAAAAGTGTCTGTCCGACGAGACTCTTGTAATTCCACTCGATGAAATCGAGATCGACGAGAGCCTCAACTTCGTGGAAGAGCCAGTAGAGATCATGGACGGAGAGGTCAAGCAAACGAAACAAAGCCGTATTCCTATAGTGAAGGTTCGCTGGAACGCCAAGCGGGGACCTGAATTCACTTGGGAGCGCGAGGATCAAATGAAACTGAAATATCCTCATCTTTTTGCTTAGTTATTTGTAATTGCTTAATTGCTTAAACTCTAATTTCGGGATGAAATTCTCTCTAACGGGGGGATAATGTAACAACCCGAAATTTCTATCTTGTACAGTCTTTCAAATTCAATCACAGTCAGACTCGTTTCTACTATCTTTTAGCATTGTTCAGGGTCTGTTTGAGTGTTCTAAGCATAGTACATTCAAGTGTGGGTTTAGGGATGAGTTAACTTAAGTTCATCGTATTGTATTCGGGCCAAACACTCCATTTAGAGGAGTGTACGGCCGTACACATGTGCACGACCGTACACAGGAGTGTACAACCGTACACATGAGTGTACGGCCGTACACCCAAGTGTGGCCGTGAACCCAAACATATATATATATATATATATATATATATATATATATATGTTTCTCCTTCATTTCCTCACACTTTTCACACTTTCACCTCAAGAAAATCCGATTCTCTCTCAAGGTTCATCAAGTTTTACACCTTAATCTTCAAATCTTCATCCATTTCACCAAGAACACACACTTGTTCTTGAGCCTTGAACTCCTTAGAAGACCCTCAAAAGTGTGAGTATTCCTTCTATCATCTAGTTAGACATGATAAACACTTGATTCAAAGCCTTAAAACATCATCTGACTCAAGATCATCAAGGGTGTACAGCGGTACACACTCGGTGTGGCCGTACACACCTCAAAACCTTCCAAAATGATAGTTTTGTCCATCCTCTTGTTGTGCAATTGTCACACTAGTTTCCCCAAGGATTAAACACCCATTTTTGCATGTTTCATCAATGAGTGTACGGCCGTACACTCCATGGCCGTACACATCATGGCCGTACATATCTAGGGCCATAAACATCAAGACCGTACACTCCCTTAAGTGACCATAAACCCCTTTAATGCAATCACATGTGATTGTAACACTTCAATCTAAGTGATTCCTAGTCCCTAAGGTGGTTTCTTAGCATAATTAGTTGTATAAACACTACTTATATTCATATATGTGTCATTGTATGCTATTAGGATCCGTTTGTGCTCAAGACTTCACTTGACACTTAGCATCCCACAGCGATCTTACATTTGAATAACTTACTACAGGTGAGTTCATACCCCCGTATTTTCATAGTTTTTACTGTTTTAAGGGGGGAGGGGGAATACAAGTCTAACACAAAGATTTTATGTTATAAACAAATGGTTTCAAATATCTTATCAAAATGGATTTCAGTTATCATCAAATCAAATGGTTTTCAATGATTGTATCAAAATGATATCAAGTCACCAAAATGAATTTCAAAATATCAAACTTCTTTTAAATGTTATTATAAACTTATATTTCTCCAAAAAATCATACTAGTATATATATATATATATATATATATATATATATATATATATATATATATATATATATATATATATATATAGATATATATATATATATATAGATATATATATATATATATATATATATATATATATATATATATATATATAAGATTTAAAAGGCTTAGGACTGATAACCCACTTTGGTTCCTTTTCCTTGTTTGGATGTGGGATTACAAGTATCAGTTGTTTGTCTGAGTGTCATTTAAATTTTACTTATATATATTTATATATGTATACAAGTATAAAAGTTAGTTCATTAAGTTCAATTACCCTTTGTAACATGTTGAGCAAGGGGTTGCATTCATGAACACTCAGTATTAGTTCAGAAAGTACATATAAATTATAATAGGTATAATTTATGATTCACAGAACATTAATTTATGATTCAAGTATACTAAAGTACATTGTTTTACAAGAACAAAGATTTGACTCAAAACTATTCAAGAGTATACATCTTTCAGATACATGTTAAGCATACCAATTCAAGAACATACAGTCTGTCATTTATTTCAGAACGATTGGGTTTTTCTTAACTATTATACATGTAATGTTTATGTGCTTTTTATGAGTCAAGTAGTACAAGTTGTTTAATTCATTTAAACAATATAGTAAAGTCCTGACATTATAACCAGAATCTCCAGCCAGGGATCGAAACAATGTGTGTATAGATCTATATTGGGATTGACAACCCCGCATTCGGACTGCTAGCTATAGTCAGGCATACACGCCTGTCAGTGACAAATTGTTATCAACAGTTTTCAGTGCATTCATAGCGTTGGGTCAGGCCATCTAGTCAGTATGGTTATAATAACTCATATAAAAGATATTAACAATATATTAGTGTATAATTAACTAAACCTAAGTACATTTTCAAAGTACTAGTTTACAAGATACAGTTTACAGTATTACATACAAGTTTACAAAAGGATTTCAAATACAAAACATTGGTTTACAAATAGAACAGTTTTATGTAACTAAAACTACTTTTCATATTCAGCAGAAAATATAGGATTTTCTGGAACAGTTTACATATTCAAGAAACAGAAAACATTCTTTCAAACATAAATACTTACGCACTCACTCAACTTTATGTTGATACTCTCCTTTCAAATTACTTGTATTCTCAGGGAACCAGTAGACAGGTACTCCCCGAGCTTTTGAGAAGATGGAGCTATTTATGTCTTGTCTTTTTCTTTTGTATAACTATTTGGTTTCAGTATACTATGATGAAACACATGTAAATACTTATACTTTTTAAATACAGTGGTTGTTTGTACTCTGATTACTATAATGCATGTGTTGTGATACTACAAATGAAGTCCTCCACCCCTGGACGTTCCCGCCGTCTGGTTTGGGGTGTGACATCAAATCTCATCACTCAACAAAAAGTTCCTACCACGCTACCTTCCCCGCAACCATCTCCACAAAAGAAAACTCTTGTGCCCTCTCCTCAGAAAAGTCCAATTCAATCTCCTCATCAGTCTCCAGTTCAACAAGTCCAAGATTCTCAACATCCTTCTTCCCAACATCCAGAGACTCCCCCTCATCTCAAAAACTTAGCCCCTGAAATGTCATCTGAAAACTCCTACGACTCTCCCAAAACCAAACAAAGGAAAGCTGACTGGAAAGCAGCTAAGTTTGCAGAGTTAATATGGAGAGATCACGGTTTCGACATCACTATGGATGAATCCCTTATCAATTCATGGGTTAATTCCATCCGAAGATTACTCGATGATGACTACAAGCCCTATCTCACCTTTGCGGAACCTCCAGCAGACGGTTATTGGGACATTCCCATCTCTCCCAATGCAAAGTTCTTTACCGTCTTTGAATCGTTTGACCGCAACCTCCCAGATGATCAGAGGTTGCCACTGGAATTTGAAAGACTTAACAGATTCCATGCCAAGCATGGTTCTGCAATCGAGAAAATCTAGTCAAACAACAGACCCACTGCAGTCAAGAACTACAAGCCCAGAAAATTCATGAAAGCGGAATTCATCCAGTATACCCTCACCAGAAGAAATTCAGACTACATCCGAACCCAAGTTGATTTCCCTTGCATGAACCCGGAGGAACTCTTCTTGATTGCAAAGGTATTTCGGAACAATTGTGAGAAGCACCCAAAGTTGAAGACTGCATATGAAAGGGCCTGTACTTTTATAAAAGAGATTGTGTGTGAATTTGCAAGAATTGACACGGACATCCACCCAACACATGCTCAGAATTTCAACCTTCCTCCTCTTGAACCAGCTCCAGTCCTGACCGAAGGTTTTCAAGAAAGATCCCTTGGAGAAACTAACTTCCCAGATCTTGGAGTCATTTTCAAACGTTTAAATGATGATACAAAATATTTCATTCCAATGACTGCCATGAACCGCATGACCCGGAAGCAATTACAGATCACTCAAGCTGCAGTCAACAGGTCAAAACACACAACTGTTGAAGTAAAGGTTGAAATCTCAAGGAGAATTGTTTGGCTCAGGCAATTCAGGAAGTTTTGGTGGATTCTCATCAAATTCCTTAGCCTCGACAAATGATAGGAAAGTTGAAGAGGTCACTTAGGGGGAAATTGTTGAAACATAAAAGTGACCCTCTTAAACTTGAAGAGATCTGAAGCTATAAACTAGATCCGCAGTCAAGCTCCACACCGCAATCAAGAACTGCATCAGCAGTTGAAGTCATCAACCTCAGTTTTAGTTTTATATGTTTTATGTCTTTACACTTCTTTGTCCAGTGTGCCTTGCATGGCAACCCTTAGACAGATTTAACTTTGTAATCTTCGAGTCTCTATAAATAGAGCTCTCTTATTCTGAATGGAATGCCTCAATCGATTATTCTATCTCTATCTTGAAACATCGCATTCTCTCTCACTCTCTCATCTTAAAGATCTTCATATTCTAATATTAAGATCGTTATCTCTTTGGAGCAAGTCAACTTGACTTAATCACTAAGCTTGATCTCATTTACTAACTTGGATTGTCTGCAATCCTTGTTAAGAATCAGCTTATAGTGTCTTCTTGATATAATACCTGTTGTCATTTATATTTCCTTATATTTCCGCACCTAATCATCTAACTATCTAACTCTAACTTATTATTATTGTTGCGCTTTATGATCCACTGAGTTAAACTTCATTCCGCATTATTACTTGGTCTAATATTTATTCAAGTGTGTTACTCAAGTTTTTCTCTCAACAATCCTCCAAAGTCTGGATAGTCCGATCACTCTGACCATCAGTCTGCGGGTGGAAATTTATGTTGAAATGCAGACGAGTACCCAACTCCTCATTGAATTTCTTCCAGAACCTGGAAGTAAACAGAACATCCCTATCAGTGACCACAGAAACCGGCACCCCATGACGTGCTACCACCTCCCGAATATAGATATCGGCTAGCTTCTCTGCTGAAATACTCTCTTGTGTCAGAAAGAAATGCGTGCTCTTTGTCAACCGATCCATGATAACCCAAATCGAATCCACTCCGTGTGATGTTTGTGGTAACTTCGAGATGAAATCTATAGTAATCTCTTCCCATTTCCAAACGGGAACTTCCAACAGCTCCATTTGTCGCTGATACTCGGCCTTGACTTTCCTACGAGTCAAACACCACATCCTGCTTCATGCATGGCCACAAATAGTCAGGCCGAAGATCTCTGTACATATTTGTCGCTATGGGATGAATAGAGAATCTCAACTAGTGCACCTCCTCCATCAAAACTTGACGTGCACCACCCAAATATGGAACCCACACTCTCCGGTGAAGGGTTAATAATCCCCGGATATCATAATCAAAGGAAGCCACATGACCCACTATGCGCTCGCTCTTATGGTGCTCTTCCTGCATAGCCTCGACCCGAGCCTCTCGAATCTGCTCTAAAAATGAGGTAACCACTATCATCCACAAACACATACCCCTAATCGGAGCCGCGGCCACCTTGCGTCTGAGAGCATCGTCCATCACGTTAGCCTTCCCCGGGTGATAAAGGATCTCACAATCATAATCCTTCACCACATCCAATCATCTACGCTACCTCATGTTCAGATTCGGCTGATCCATCAAACACCTCAGGCTCTTGTGATTCGTGTAGATAGTACAACGAACCCCGTAGAGGTAATGTCAGAAAATCTTGAGGGCAAACACCACATCACCCAACTCCAAATCATGTGCAGGGTAATTCGCCTCATGAGGCTTTAGCTGCCTTGAAGCATAAGCAATTACATGACCCCGTTGCATCAACACTGCTCCCAAACCTTTGATCAACACATCATAATATACCGCAAAATCCTCAACAACCTCCGGCAGGGTCAGAATCGGCACCTCACACAATCTTTGTCTCAAAGTCTCAAAAGTTGTCTGCTGCTCAGGCTCCCAACGAAACGTGACGGTCTTCTTCATCAACCAAGTTAAAGAAACTGCTATCTTGGAGAAATCCTGAATAAATCTCTAATAACAACCCACCAGTTCAAGGAAACTCTAAATCTCAGATGGAGACCTCGGAACTTCCCACCTCATCACTGCCTCGACCTTGGCCGGATCGACCAGAATACTATTCTGGTTGACAAGGTGCCCCAGAAACTGCACATCGCGCAATCAGAACTCACACTTGGAGAACTTCGCATACAATCTCTCCCTCCTCAAGGTCTCCAATACCTCCCTCAGATGCTCCTCATGCTGCTCCTGGGTCTTAAAATATACCAAGATGTTATCAATAAACACAATTACAGACCGATCCAACATAGGCCTGCACACACGATTCTTGAGGTCCATGAATGCGGCTGGAGCATTTGTGAGCCCGAAGGGCATCACCACGAACTCATAACTGATGGGTTATGAGCATATTTATATCCCTATGTGATTATGCAACCCTAATTGCTTTGGATCTAAGTTTTTCTCTATTGAGCATACAAATATGAATACCATAGCAATAACCCTAGATCTAGCATATACAATTCAAAATTCACATATGAAACTAGGGTTTGATCATTACCTCACTTGTTATATTAAAATAACAAGAACAATCTTTGCTTGATCTTGAATTCTGAAAGCCTAGTGCCCCAAGTGTTGCACCTCTAATGGAGTCACAAACACCCAATGCAAAGAATGACTTGGAGAGAGGTGAAAATCAGCTATCCTTAGGGTTTCTCAAGCATAGGGTCGAAATTCTCATGTAGAAGGGTTCCTTATATAGTTGGGTGGGCTGCTAGGGTTTCTGGAGGAAACCCTAATTCCTTCTTAAGGCTTAAGCAGCCGACGGACCTCCTCTTTAGAGCCCTTGGACGAAATCTTATGGTCTTACCCATAAATTTCTTCCACTCCACTCTATGGAATCCATTAGCCCAGTTTTGTAACTATCAACAATTTACAAAACAACCCTTCCATTATTAATCAGTTCCTTTAATCCCAAAATTAATATCAAATTAATTTCTGATTAATCGTTAATTAATAATATGATTTCCAAATAATATATTAATCTTATAATTTATTAATAAAATCATTTGAGTACCAATTTATCATTCATATAACAAATCCTACTCTCTCTCTCTCCACTAGTCATCCTATCAAGTTGCATGAGTGAAGGCAACCCAAAAGGACCATGCTTACAATCAAATCAAGTACATACCAAATATAGTTATAGGCTTAGACACCTAATCCAACAGTCTCCCACTTGGATAAGTCTAATAACTATTGTTGCAAGTATGACTTCAGAATCTGACTAGCAATCGTAGCTTTCAAAAGCCGCTGTCGAACTCTGATCTCATCAGTAACGCGTCCTTTAGGTAAGGGATCAAATATTCCTCCATTCTTCAAGATATCGTATGGACATGAGACATGGATTTATAATCATTCTCTTTGTCCAAGGTTTGTTTCCTGATTTTCGATTTATGACGACTGACAACAGAATACAATTGAACACATCAACTTTGTCCAGGCTTGGCCAATGGCTTAGGGTGTCATCACTAAATTATCGAGGGGCCCACATATATCGCTTTTATCCCATTTAGGGTAAAAGGAACGGATAATCTTTGATTCATATGCTTGTACTATTTACTCATCAAATCATACACAACAATACGTTTTATAACATCAAGTTACTGATGCGTTTACGTATTATCGATGCACAATCGACTTGTAAACAACAACTATATGTCTCCGTTTCAAGAATATAAGATATTATCATCTCACAATCACTCGTGATAAAATCCATGAAGTGATTTAAATGAGAGTGGGTTTAGTCCAATACTCAAATCCTATTTCAGGAGTACACATGAACAGTGCAGCAAACATTTGCTATGTCTAATCACTTAGACAATCTGCAGTCGGATTCACGACAGTCTTAACTCATTATACTTCCAAAGTATGATTGACTGTGGATATTTAAATAACCTAGTTATTCGGGAAGTAAAACATGCGAAGTGAAACACAAGAATAACCTAATCCAATATAGTCTCAAAACTTTTGAATATAAATAAAACTTGAATTAGAAACAATAGTCATCCCATGATCCAAGCATGCACACTATGTTTATCTATGGTCCTTCCTTTGTGAAATGGATCAATTGAACACATTTCTAATGATGCTCATTTCACAATTCTCAATCCTTGTTACAAGTGTAAGAATACCAAATTCTTGCCACTAAACTTACATGCAATAATCCTTTTGTAATGTCAAGACACCAAAGTCACAAAGACTTTGCCAATGATATTACAAATCATTCCACTGGAGATTGATTACAAAAATAATTCCATGGAAATGAAGTCTCACATTCAAAGAGCATTCCTTGAACATCCTTCTTGCATAAAAGTTTCTAACTTACTTATAGATTCTTAATATCCAACTCCCATTATGGAAACATTTCCATAGTTGCCATATGACAATCCATTCTTAATAGAATCCTATCTATTTAGAATTATATCAATATGGTCCATCGATTACTATACTTCCAACTGTCTACAAGCAACCAATCTTTGGTAAACCTTAGATTGTCCTTTGACAGTTGTTTAACAACTTTAGTCATATTAGGTTCTATTCCTTTTTCCCTCTTAATGCTCTAGGCATTTGGAAAAGTCAGAATAGGATAATATTATAGCATATTAAATCGATCCTATACCCGAAGCATATGGGATACAATTCATACAGTCTTACATAAAGACATGATTCTTAACCAGTCTCTTGCTAAAATATTCCCATATATAGAATTTCCTATGTTGAAACATTTCAACATGATATTCATATATGACCATGACTAAGTTTGACTAAAATTTCAATTAAGCTTTTCGATTCGAAATGAAGTATAAATGCCCTCTCCCTTAAGCCTTACTATAGCGAAACAATTTCCAAAATTCTGCAAATTTGCAAATTTAGAACTTTGTTTCCTATAAACAGCATTGCTAACTTGCAACACCTTAACATAATAATTATGCTCCCACTAGCATAACAATTATGTTCTTATCAGCATAACAATTATGCTCCCACTACCTTTGACATGTACTCAGAAATCAGTTGGACTTCTAGAAATCAATACCCATTGGCTTTCTTACCAAAGTTCAGATTTCTGATACGTGGTGCTTCGATAAGTCTTTATCTAGACTCCTCAAGCTCATACACCTTTCATTAGATAGCTTATGTGCATATCTAAACCATTTCAGAACTTATAGCAGTAAGTCCTCAATGTTCAAACTATTTGCCATTTCTCACAATTCGAACTATGAAGAGGGATGCCATAATCATACTCGAATTTGAGAACTCAATTTGCACAACTGCTAACTCTAATCCTTTAA
The DNA here is from genome assembly GCF_052849685.1 of Lactuca virosa. NCBI lineage: Eukaryota > Viridiplantae > Streptophyta > Magnoliopsida > Asterales > Asteraceae > Lactuca > Lactuca virosa. Next base: position 221,376,164 of record NC_136429.1, on the reverse strand, counting down.
AATCTACTAGCGAAAGTGTTTCCTCACAATCATTTTCATGAAGTAGAGAGAAACCCTTTTCCACTTAGACTTTATGGTGTATGTGTTCCTATCCATGTGAATTTGTCATTTTCAACCACTATCATAAAGACAAAGTTTATGAAAAATCCAAACTCATATGAACTGAACTTGCTTAATCTTAATTTCTTGCCATCCGGTAGCACAATGGGCCTACCAGTGCTTCCAGTTCATTAAGCATCTCACCCATATAGATCAATGTACTTTCAATGATCAAGGTGTTTTCCCTTATTCAATCAAATGAGAACTCATGGAACTCACATGCATAGTCAACTTAACTGGAATGGGCACAGAAACAAGAATATGTCAACACGATAAGTTATCAACCTCAGTTTGTGTGCTAGTGATAACCAAAAGGTTTATTCTCTATTAGTTCTTGAAACTATTCAAGACCATTAAGACTCCCACTAACCTCTTGACATATAAGATTCTCTGTCAAGGAACATTCCTTCACAAACAAATATTCAAGAGTTAGTGTGGGTTCTTATCAAGAAACACTTCATATAATTGGTCTTAGTTGGTCTTTGTTTTAGTCAAAACATCTCAACTACCAATTTCAAATGTGCAAGAGTTAGAAAACTTTTCTACTCCACATTTCATGAAGCGTTATAAACCTACTTTAGAATGTGTTGCTCAAAGTACAACTTGGAGTAACTAAAGTACAACTCTATAATTTTATTTTGGAACGAAATACGACTCATCCTTTTTGATTTAAACCCTTTCAAAAATTGACTCCTCTTCTTAGTTTGAAAATTTTCACTAAGATGTCTTTAGAGGATTAATTATGACATGGTTCCATAATCATTAGGATGATCATAAAACACGATACTAAAGTACTCTCCTTTCCTTTCATATTGGAGAAACTTTTATCTTTCTGCCTAATTGATTATTCGTTCTGCTATACTTTGAAACTTTTCAAGGTATCAAAATTATACTTAATCTTGTAAGTATAACCATATTCACTGAACCAGCAGTAAATCATGACGAACAGACTTTATCGTTCTTTGTGGTGGATCTAGCGAGTCCACATCAATGTGTACTAGATCCTTAAGTCTTTCACTTGACTCGCATATACATGTGAACAAGGAGTTAGTCTTAATTTCCCAAAGATCAAAATTCTCATTCATCACACAATTCATATCGCATGATTCCATTATGGAATGGAGAATGGTAATATTTAGGATTCATTAAAAAATCAAGAATACATTCCTGGGAGAAAGCCTTCCCGTATTGGGCACTAATATTTTTTTAACGTCTAATTAGATCGGGTAATCATTCTGTCCAATTGAAACTTGGGTGATGAGAATCTTTCCATATTTGGTAAATTATGACACTACCACAAATGATATAACTAAGAATCAAATCCATTTTCAACATTGCTAACAAAAGAAATATAAACACCAATTTTCATAAATGCCATTGCAAGGAAACATAAATAAAAAAAACAATTCATTTTATTGATAACGTGCAGAAAACTTGTCCTTACAATGCAAGTACAAATGAAAACTATGTTATTAAATATTACTAAGCAATTTATCATAACTCCTAAGTAGCAGCTCAAAATTCTGATCATCGAACCATGCGACCGAAATCCATCTCTTCACGATCAGACTCAGCTTACTCTTCTTTTAAGCTTCCTTCCTTTTCTTCTATCCTACAAAACATCAAAATGCAATATTATCACATCATGTATTAAGAATCTTTAAATAGGAACTTAATAGAGTTAGATAGTGGACATACCTGAAGTAGAGTCATACAATTTGACTTTACCATCCTTGAGATCTTTCAGGTAGATATGGAAGCTTCGCATACAATGTCCCTTCTCTTGGCAATAGAAACAAGTGGACTCTTTTGGAATGGTACATGGGACTATCTCAGAATCATCCTTTCTCTTTCTACTGGGAAGAGAAAACTTTTCTGGACTTCCAATGTTGCCACTGTCAATGTCCATGGAACTTTGGAAGATTGATCCTTCAGACTCTTTTTCTTGACCAGTGCTCTTCAGTATTTCTACTTCAGCAGCAATAAACAATTATGTTAGATCAATAAGGGTCATGTCACTATCTTTCATATAGTAGTCCTTAACAAACTGACCATATGAATCGAGAAGTGACTGAAGAACCAAGTGAATAGCCAGCTCCTTTGGAAAAACAACACCCAACATTCCCAGTCTGTCAACGTGCGACTTCATGTTTAGAACATGTGCGTATACAGAATTTCCATAAAAATTTCCATCTTTATGTTTGCATGCCAATATGGCTTGAGTAATCTTGAACTTTTCAAGTTGACAAAAACATGGGTCAGGGAGAATCACTGGAAGAGGTGGAGGAAGAGAAGTATGATTTCTAGTTCCACCAATGCACAAAGAAGGGATTGATCTTTCACCTTGATCGACACGTGGAAGATCATCTTTAGAAGGAAAGCCTTTTCCATAGGATTGAGGAAGATCATAGTTGTCAGAACTAGACATCTACAAAAAGGGGAGAAATTCAAGTTAGTTGATTTAATCCTTAATATAACACCCAAATGAAATATTAAGGCTAGAACCCAACACAATAATTCACAACTTGGAAGAGGGATGCCGAAATCCAATTGTGAATTATTTGAAGGTAGGTAAATGACGATTTACCAATTCCACCACGAAACGAAATTTTAAACGAATTAGGTTTTAAATGAAATTCCTAGGTCTTTTGAGATTCATTGAACCTTTCAGTGGCATGTTAATCTCGATTATGCCCTTTAAGTTTGTGACTGGGATACCGAGGATCTCAAACAAGGTGTGAATAACCATGCAAATTAGCTTGGTACTCTCGATGTTATTTATCACCTAATCAATGTGCCGTCCACATACACTCCACTGATCAATGATAATTTTCGAGAAACCCATTGCCATCCTTCATTAGTCCACATTAGTGTGCCGGTTAACCACACACGCACCACTAACTGACCAATAAGGTGTAATGTGCAATTTCATGGGTTAGCATCAAATTCACATTTTTCCTAAAGTAACTAAGATTTGGGAATTTATAAAAGCATTTAGTTACTTTATAATTCATTATACTTTTAATGAGAGTTAAAGTGTCCTATCAAACCCGTTCGGAAAACGACCCTCCACTCGTCAAGGGTGCAGTGGGTAAGAGTGGATACCTAATGGCGGTCATTTTACAGGCCGCTTCCTTAAACACCCCTTATAGACCAGCTTCGTGAATGAGGCCTACTAACGGTAAGACTGAGTTTTCTTATACATATAATACATAAGACTTTTAATTTTATATAGTATAAGGGTGTACTTTAAACTTTTAAAATACTAGGTGGTTTAATCTTTTAATAAATTAAGCTTTTAATTTAATTAATTTTAAACGATGCCAAGGAATTATTAATTGTCTCTTAATTAATCTTTTAATTGAATTATTAATAAAACCATGAGGGTGTATTTTTTAAACTATTCAAAATGCAAGGGTTTAACTATTTAAATTTCTAAAATCAAAATTTTTAATTTCAAATTTAAACTATAAAACCAAAAGGGACAATTTGAAACTATTCAAAAATACTAGGTTAAATCTATGAATTAAAATAATCTTATATTATCCAAATTTAACCATATCTTCAATTTTGATAAGGATATCAAGTTACCAATAAGAAAAATCGATTTTAGGCAATAAAAATGAGTTATGGTAATTATCCTATTCAAAATCTGATCCGAAATTCGAAACATCTGGAAACTGGCGAGTCCACTCGTCGAGGTGGGCATGGAACATGTCGAGTTTACCCAACTCGTCGAGTTCAAGAATGAACTCGTCGAGTCCAGCCTCCAGACAGCAAGTTTCAAATTTTTTCTGCTTTGAACAATTCACTATTGCAACAATTCAATTGAAAAACATCCTAGGCTCTGATACCACTGATGGGTTATGAGCATATCTACATTCCTATTTGATCATGCAACCCTAATTGCTTTGGATCGAAATTTTTCTCTATTGAACATAGAAATATGAGTACCAAAGCAATAACCCTAGATCTAGCATATATAATTCAAAATTCACATATGAAATTAGGGTTTGATCATTACCTCACTTGTTATATTGTAATAACAAGAACAATCCTTGCTTGATCTTGAGTTATGAAAGCCTAGTGCCCCAAGTGTTGCACCTCTAATAGAGTTACAAACACCCAATGCAAAGAATGACTTGGAGAGAGGTGAAAATCGGCTATCCTTAGGGTTTCTCAAGCATAGGGCCGAAATTCTCATGTAGAAGGGTTCCTTATATAGCTGGATGGGCTGCTAGGGTTTCTGGAGTAAACCCCAATTCCTGCTTAAGGCTTAAGCATCCCATGCACCTCCTCTTTAGAGCCCTTGGACGAAATCTTATGGTCTTACCCATATATTTCGTACACTCCACTCTATGGAATCCATTAGCCTAGTTTTGTAACTATCAACGATTTACAAAAACAACCCTTTTATTATTAATCAGCTCCTTTAATCCCAAAATTAATATCAAATTAATTTCTGATTAATCACTAATTAATAATATGATTTCCAAATAATATATTAATCTTATAATATATTAATAAAATCATTTGAGTACCAATTTATTATTAATATAATAAATCCTACTCTCTCTCTCCACTAGTCATCCTATCAAGTTGCATGAGTGAAGGCAACCTAAAAGTACCATGCTCATAATCAAATCAAGTACATACCAAATATAGTTATGGGCTTAGACACCTAATCCAACAGTAATGACCATAACGAGTCCGGAAGGCCTTCTTATGCGTATCCTCCTCTCTCACCCTCGTCTGATCATAACCCGAACACAGATAAATCTTGGAAAACCAAGACAAACCCTGAAGCTGCTCAAATAAATCATCAATCCTCGGGAATGGATAACGGCGATTCACCGTTAGCTTATTCAACTCCCGGTAGTCGATACACATTCGATGCGAACCATCATTCTTCTTCACAAACAAGATCGGCGCTCCCCATGGCGAACTACTCGGCCAAATAAATCCCTTGTCCAATAGCTCATGCATCTGTGTAGGAAACTCCTGCATCTCTGGAGGTGCTAACCGATAAGGTGCTTTGGCTATCGGAGCCGCATCAGGTACCAAGTCAATCTGAAACTCTACCTGCCTTTCCGGAGGCACTCCAGGAAAATCTTACTGGAACACATCCAGATATTCCCGAACAACCGGTACATCATCCACCGTCTCCATACCCTTCTCCTGGGTATCCATCATATAGGCAACAAATCCATAACAAACCTATTGAAGATAGCGTCTAGCCCTAGCTGCTGAACATAAAACCGGCCCACGCTGAACACCCTCTCCCTGAATCACCAACTATCCCCCACTTGGAGTCGGGATATGCACCAACTGTTGCTCGTAATCAATCCTTGTCCCATTGGGGCTCAGCCAATCCATCCCCACAATAACCTTGCTCCTACGCAGGGGAATAGGAACCAAATCAATCAGATACCGCTCACTGAACAACTGCAAGACACAACCCCGATGGACCGTCGATACCCGCACAAGACGTTCATCGGCAATCTCAACCTCTAATGGACAATCCGGCTCCCCTGGAGCTTCGACAAATATCTTGTTGAGCGCAAGAGATACAAAGGATCGGGTAGCCCCCGAATCTAAAATACCAAAGCAGAGATACCGTTCACAAGGAACAATCCTAAAAACAAAACACATAGATTTAAGCAGGAAATCCAACATAAATAAAGAGATAAGGAGAATATACATACCCTTCACCACATCAGGTGTTGCATGAGCCTCCTCGGCTATAAGCCGAAAGGTCATGCTCCTCACAGCAGGCGCATCCGCCTTGCTCTAGCGGCCATCCGTAATCCTCAAAGTCGTTGGAACGGGTGTCGCAACTAGTCCTACCGCTTCTAGACTCGGACAATCAGCCTTTTATGGCCCCTCTGATTGCAATGGAAGCTAATCCAACTCGATCCATGGGTAGTGGCTGTGCAATCCCAACTAAAGTGCCCAATATTGTCGCACTTATAGCAGCCTGAACCACCACCCCTGCAAGCTCCATCGTGTTTCTTGTCGCACTTGCTACAGTAGCCCCGGCCCTGCTGGCCTCTCGATCTCGAATCAAAAACCTTTGGCCTCTTGCCCGAACCCTCTGAACTCTGAACCTGATCCGACTTCCTCTTCCTCTCCATCTCCAAGTCAATCTCCCTCTCTCTAGCTCGCGCTATCATATCATCCAGTGTCTTGTAACTGGAGAGGCTCACAAACTACCTGATATCTCTCCTCAACATCTCGTGGTATCTCGACTTCCTCATCTCCTCGTCCGCCATACACTGCGGAGCCAATATTTCCCTCACCATCTCAGTAGTCTGGCGAAGGTCCTAAAACTCCCTCGCCAACTATTGGAACTCAATCACATGTGCAAACTCAGCCCGAAACTGATGGGTTTTGAGCATCCTAACACTCCTATGGTGTGCATGCAACCCTAGAAACCTTGGATCTATGTTTTCTCTATTATACATGCAGACTTTCTTTTTTCCAAGGTTTCATCCTAACTAGCATGTGATTGGGGTACATGTAATATAAAACTAGTACAATGACATACCTTTTCTTGTCGTTGATTGCTTGAACCTTTAAGAGCCTAGCACCAATAATGTGAATGCCTCAAGTGGAATCAGAAATCACCAAAACAACTTGGAAGACTTTGAGAGAATATGATGCACTCTTGAAATCGGCCCACCCTTGTTATGTCACACACTAGTGTCATTTCAAGTGCCAAAGACCTCTTTATATAATATGGTGGATTAGGGTTACATCCATGTAAACCCTAATACCCATGACCTTTCATTTCCATAGGATCCATGTGTTAAAAGGTCCATGGACTATCCATGGACTTCCATGCAAGCTTAGCCCATCCTAAATGAACATTGGCCCATTATATATATATATATATATATATATATATATATATATATATATATATATATATATATATATATATAAGAGTCCATATTTAATTAGTTTCTTTTTTATCACTAAATTAATTCCAAATTAATTCTTGATCAATACTAATTAAATAATATGATTTCATATTAATATATTATAACTTATAGTATATTAATAAATCATAAATATACTATTCTCAAAAGACTATCCATACAAATTGTTCCGGTGAAGTGCAACCCAAATGGACCATGCACGGTCGGGTCAAGTACATACCAAATATAGTTATGGACTTAGACACCTTATCCAACAGTCTCCCACTTGGATAAGTCTGATAACTATAGTTGCAAGTATGACTTCAGGAATCGACCAGCAATCAGCCGGACAAATGCATGGAACAATGTCGTACTTATTTTGCAGCAATTTGTTTCCCGATTTTCGATTTGTTTTTACATAGAACTAAACTGAACACATCAATTTGGTTCTAACGGGGCCCGGCACATAGGTCAAAACAAAATCATCGAGGGGCCCAGATATCGCTTCTAATCCTCCTAGGACTAAAAGGAACGGATAAACTTCGACTCATATGCTTGTACTAACTACTTATTGAATCATACACAAGAGCACGTTTTATAACATCAAGTTACTGATGCGTTTTCGTACAATCAATGTACAACCAACTCATAGTCAACAACTCATATCTATAGGTTTGAAGACTTATATGATATTACCGTCTCAGGATCACTCGAGATAAATTCCATGAAGTGATACAAGTGAGCGTGGGTTTAATCTAATACTCAGAACTTATGAGCACTCATGAATGTTGTAGCAACTTTTGCTATGTCTAAACACCTTAGACATATACAAGCCCAATTTATGACAGTCTTGATTCATACCTACTTCCAAAGTATGATTGACTGTGGAGATTTTGAATAAAGTAATTATTCTGGAAGTCAAAACATGCAAAGTTGAAACAATAGTAAACGATTGACACAAAATAGTAACACTTTATTTAATCATCAAATGTCAATTACATTTTACAAGTTTCAGAAATAGCTATCTAATCAGTAAAACTAATATCGTCCTTCAGTCTGATGTGCCTCGCACGCTGCAAATGCTTAACCCTAGCCAGTCCCTTCGTGAGGGGATCTGTTGGGTTCTCTTCTGACGATACCCTCTTAGCCACGAGGAGTCCTTCTTCTATTTTGTGTCATATGAAGTGATATTTTCTGTCAATGTGTCTGGATCTGCCATGATCTCTAGGTTCCTTGGCTAAGGCAACCACACTATTGCTGTCACAGAAAATCTCCATAGGCTCCTTTATAGCGGGTACAACTCCAAGGTCTCCGATGAAGTTCTTCAGCCATATCACCTCCTTTTCCGCCTTGCTTGCTGCTATGTACTCTGATTCACAAGTTGAATCAACTATTGTCTCCTGCTTGGAGCTTTTCCAAGTAATTGCTCCTCCATTTATGGTAAAGACCCAGCCCGATTGAGAGCGGAAATTATCCCTATCAGTCTGAAAGCTGGCATCGCTATACCCCACTACTCTCAAGTCATCACTCCCACCAAGGGTAAGGACCCAGTCCTTAGTCCTCCGCAGGTACTTGAGAATGTTCTTCACCGCAGTCCAGTGAGCCTTGCCAGAATTCCCCTGATATCTGTTGACCATGCTCAAAGCAAAGGCCACATCAGGGCAGGTACAAGTCATAGCATACATGATCGAGCCAACAGCGGAAGCATATGCTAATCGACTCATCTCAGATATCTCAGCCTCTGTACTTGGACTCTAAGCTTTACTCAGTTTGGCATTGCTTTGGATCGGTAAATCACCTTTCTTGGAATTCTGCATGTTGAACCTTTTCAACACCTTGTCCAAGTAGGTACTCTGACTAAGTCCAATTAGTCTTTTACTCCTATATCTTAATATCCTTATCCCTAGGATATAGGCAGCTTATCCAAGGTCCTTCATAGCGAAACACTTCCCAGGCCAGGACTTAATCTCCTGGAAAGTTGGGATGTCATTTCCTATGAGTAGTATGTCATCCACATACAGTACCAAAAAGCTAACTATACTCCCACTAACTCTGACATATACACAGGACTCATCATCGCTTCTCGAAAAACCAAACTCTTTGACTTTCTCATCAAAACAAAGATTCTAGCTGCGAGATGTTTGTTTCAATCCATAAATGGATTTCTCAAGCTTACACACTTTATCAGGGTACTTTGCATTGACAAAACCCTCTGGCTGACTCATGTAAACATCCTCAGCCAACTTTCCATTAAGGAAAGCGGTTTTGACATCAATTTGCCATATTTCATAATCATGAAATGCAGCAATGGCTAGCATAACCCTAATAGACTTAATTTTCGCTACTCGTGAGAAGGTTTCATCATAGTCAACTCTCTGAGTTTGGGTGAAGCCCTTCGCAACCAGTCGCGCCTTATAAGTGTGCACTTTCCCATCCATGTCAGTCTTCTTCTTGAAGATCCATTTGCACCCGACTGTCCTACGACCCGGTACATTGTAAACCAAGTTCCAAACTTGATTATCATCCATGGACTGAATCTCGTTATCCATAGCCTCTTTCCATTTAGCAGACTCAGGGCCTGCCATGGCTTCCTTATAGTTGTTAGGTTCATCCAGATTTACTAGTGTACTATCACTGATAAATATATCACCTTCCGCAGTAATATGGAAACCATAATAATGCTCAGGCAAATTTCTAACTCTAATGGAACGCCTCAGAGGTACAGACTCGTCAGTTAGTTCAACGGGCATTTCCTCCTCAGGTTGATTGCTAGGGTTTGAGGTTCCTTCACCACTTGACTCTTGAAGCTCTTCAAGGTCAATTTTCCTCCCACTGTTTCCTTGGCTTATGAATTCTCTCTCGCGAAAGACTCCTCTCCTTGCCACAAACACCACATTTTCATTGGGTCTGTAGAAGAGGTAACCAAAGGAGTTTCGTGGGTAGCCGATGAAAATACATCGCTCACTTCGAGGTTCGAGCTTGTCGTGAGTCTCGCGACTCACGAAAGCCTCGCAACCCCAAACCTTGATGTGGTCTAATGTGGTAGCTTTCCAAGTCCACATCTCGTGAGGTGTTTTGGCAACCTTTTTACTTGGGACTAGATTAAGGATATGGGCGGCAGTCTCTAAGGCATACCCCCAAAATGAGATTGGTAATGAAGCTCGACTCATCATGGAACGAACCATGTCCAACAAGGTTCGATTGCGTCTCTCAGCCACGCCATTAAGCTGTGGTGTCCTAGGAGGTGTCAATTGTGAAACAATTCCACATTCCTTAAGATAGTCAAGGAACTCTGTACTAAGATACTCTCCACCTCGATTGGATCATAGCATCTTAATGTTGCTGCCCAACTGATTCTCCACTTCCTGTTTAAACTCTTTGAACTTTTCAAAGGTTTCTGACTTATGCTTGATTAAGTAAATATAGCCATATCTACTATAATCATCAGTAAAAGTCACATAGAAGCAGCCAGCATCCCTTGTGGCGGTTTTCAAGGGTCCACACACATCTGTGTGTATGAGGTCCAACAAACCTTCACCCCTAGCACAAGTACCAGTGAAGGGTGACTTTGTCATTTTACCAATTAAGCAAGACTCGCAACTATCATCCGACTTTAAGTCAAATGATTCCAAGACTCCAGCCTTTTGGAGTTGGCCTATGCGCTTCTTGTTAACATGTCCAAGACGACAATGCCACAAGGATGCTTTGTCCAAACTAGTGGAAGAATCAATATGCAATACATTATTTCCTAAGATGTCTACAACCGACATAGCTTCATATACACCATCACAAGGTAATGCTTTAAAATAAAAAACACCATTATAAAAAAGCATTAATACCACCAAATTCATTATCAAATGAAAAAGTAAATCCTTGCTTGTACAAACTGTGAAAAGAAATAATATTTCTCGCCATTTCAAACGAGTAATAGCATTTATTCAAATCTAACATTAACCCACTACTCAGCAATAAAGAATAAACTCCAATCTTGGTGACAGGTGAAGCTTTCCTATTCCCCATGATTAAGTTTATCTTCCCGTGCTCCACATCCTCACTTCTTTTTAGGCCCTGCAAATCAGAACATATGTGAATTCCATAACCTATATCAAGGACCCAAGAATTAGTATGTGGGGAGTCATTAGACAATATAGAGTAAATACCTGCATGGGTGGGTTTTACTTTCCCATCCTTAACATCCTGCAAGTACTTTCAGCAGCTTCGCTTCCAGTGCCCCTTATCATGACAATAGAAGCATTCAGCTTTTTTAGGGTTGGCAGAGGGAGTAGAAGGACAACCTTTGGTTCCACTTGAAGAGTAACCATCAAGAGACTTTCCCTTGTGACCCTTTGAAGGGGTCTTCCACTTCTTCCCTTTACCTTGCTTGATTTCCAGAACATGGGCGGTGGTAGGAGTAGGAGTGGTAACAACCGACTTACCTTTGAGACCATTTTTGGCGGTTTTCAAAAGTCCTTGAAGCTTGCTGAGTGTGACCTCCTCCTTGTTCATATGATAGGTCATTCGGAACTGATCATAACATGGAGGTAAGGAGTGCAGTATGATGTCAATAGCCAGCTCCTCGGGGAAGTTCACATTTAGCTTCAGCAAACGGTCCACAAACCTTTGCATTTTCTGCATGTGGGCTGTGATGGGTTCACCATCCTTAATTTGGGTTGTTATCATGGAAGAGATGATTTCATACCTCTCTTGACGAGCACTCTGATGGTATCTATCCATCAGGTTCATGTGCATCTCAAAAGGGTAAAAGTCCTCATAGGACTTTTGGAGTTCAGCTGTCATTGTGGCCAACATGATACATGCCACCTTAGTGGCATCTCTCTCATGAGTCCTAAAGTCAACGATCTCCTGTGGAGTAGCAGAAGACTCATCAATTTCCTTTAGCTCCTTGTCGAGTACATATTCCTTGTCCTCGTAACGTGTGACCATCCTGATGTTCCTGATCCAATCATTAAAGTTGGAACCATCAAAGATGACTCACCCACAAAGATTCATGAGAGAGAAGGAAATGGTAGGGTTTGAGCCAGAAGCATTGTTGAAAGACATCTGAAAAGAAGAAAGACAAGTTTAGATTATATAAAGAATCCTTAATAAGACACCCAAATGTAATATTAACGCTAGGACCCAACACAATATTTTATAACTTGGAAGAGGGATGTCGTAATCCAAGCTACAAAATATTTGAAGGTAGGCGAATGAACCTTTCAATGAAAAACGAAATAAATTATTAAGGTTTAATGAATTGAAATTCCTAGATTCTTTTGAGATTCATTGAACTTTTCAATGGCATGTTTAAATCTTGATTGTGCCCTTCAAGTTTGTGACTGGGATGCCGAGGATCACAAAACAAGGTGTGAATAACCATGAAATTAACTTGGTACCCTTAATTTTATCACCTAATCGATGTGATGGTTAACCACACGCGCTCCACCAATCTATGATAAACATTAAGTTACCCTTTGCCACTCTGACTAGTCTATGTTAGTGTGTCGGTTAACAACACACGCTCCACTAACGCCTTGGTAAGGTACAAAGTGTAATTCATGGGTTAGCACCAAATTCACATTTTCCTAAAGTAACTAAGATTGAGAATTTATAAAAGGTTTAGTTACATTATATTTATCATTATACTTTTAATGAGATTTATAGTCTTTGTCCTACCCGTTCGGCTAACGACCCTCCACCAGTTAAGGAAGCGGTGGGTGAGAGTGGACACTCATTAAGCTGCCATTTTATAGGCAACAACCTTATACCCCCCCTTATAGACCGGCTTCGTGAATGAGGCCTACTAACGGTAAGACTGACTTGATCTTATACATATTTATATTATTAACTTATAATATTATAAAGTATAAGGGTTGAATTTTAAACTTTTAAAATTCTAGGTATTGGAATTAAAGTATTAATGTGTGTGAGACTTTACAAATTCCAAAACTTGAGGGCAAGTTTTGAAACTATTCAAAACCTTTCATTTCTATAACTTATGAGTTTTAATGATTATAATGGAAAAGACTCTTGGAATTCCATAACTTGAGGACAAGTTATGGAGTCCATTAAAAGGCATTCAAGATCAATAATTAAACTAACATGCAATGTCAAATAATCTATGATCTATCAAACTCATAAGCATGCATAATTCATATCAACAATTTTCAAGAATCATATGAACTTAATATAAAACTTGAAACTTTGATAATTATCATTGAAATTGGATAAGCGCAATCATTACCACATCAAAAACAGGTTTAACAATCTAAAAACAGTTTAGGGTAATGATCCTAGTCCAATTCCAGCAACAAAACTCGAAAATCTGTACACAGGGCCTCCTACTCGCCGAGTGCAAGAACCTACTCGACGAGTAGGATGAGTTTTCACTTGGACTCGTCGAGTCCCCCCATGGACTCGGCGAGTTCATTGAACAGTGAGCAGAAAAATCGAATTTTTTTAGCAATTTGCATCAAGTATAATTTAAAACAAGCCTAGGCTCTGATACCACTGATGGGTTTTGAGCATCCTAACACTCCTATGGTGTGCATGCAACCTTAGAAACCTTGGATCTATGTTTTCTCTATTATACATGCAAACTTTCTTCTTTCCAAGGTTTCATCCTAACTAGCATGTGATTGGGGTACATGTAATATAAAACTAGTAGAATGACATATATTTTCTTGTTGTTGATTGCTTGGAGCTTTAAGAGCCTAGCACCAATAATGTGAATGCCTCAAGTGGAATCACAAATCACCAAAACAACTTCGAAGACTTTAAGAGAATATGATGCACTCTTGAAATCGGCCCACCCTTGTTATCTCACACACTAGTGTCATTTCAAGTGCCAAAGACCTCTTTATATACTATGGTGGATTAGGGTTACATCCATGTAAACCTTAATACCCATGACCTTTCATTTCTATAGGATCCATGGGTTAAAAGGTCCATGGACTATCCATGGACTTCCATGCAAGCTTAGCCCATCCTAAATGAACATTGGCCCATTCTATATATATAAGAGTCCAGATTTAATTAGTTTCTTTTTTATCACTAAATTAATTCCAAATTAATTCTTGATCAATACTAATTAAATAATATGATTTCATATTAATATATTATAACTAATAATATATTAATAAATCATAAATATACTATTCTCAAAAGACTATCCATACAAATTGTTCCGGTGAAGTGCAACCCAAATGGACCATGCCGGGTTGGGTCAAGTACATACCAAATATAGTTATGGACTTAGACACCTTATCCAACAGAAACCTCGTCACAAAATCCTCACAAGTCATCGACTCAACCGTCTCGCCTCCCAATGCATGTCCAACCTCCTCCCACCAGTCTCGAGCTATGTCTTTCATAAGACATAATGCAATTCAAACCTTCGCCTCCTCAGGACAGAGGCTAGATTAGAAGGTGTCCTTGATGTATGCTAACCAATGCCTGCTCGCAATCGGGTCCTTCTTCCTGAAGAACTCTGGGGCTCCACATGCCCAAAACTCATAGAATGTCAATGTGTGAGCTCCCATCATCGCCACCATCTCAGAACGAAAAGTGCCAAAGCGCTCATCCAGAATCTCCAGAATACCCTCCTTAACAGTGTCAAAGATCACAGGAGCCGCTACCATAACCTCTGATCATGAACTCGCGCATCTGATCATCCATAAGCCCAGCTCAAAAACCCGAACCCGAACCATCACCGACACCAGAGCCGCTACCAGAACCTCCTCGAGTGATCATCATTCTGAAAATAAACCATATAAACCATCAGAATATGTAACGATGTAAATTTTCAAAACAATTTTTTTCATTTTTAAAACATAACATATCTCATAAAGTAATCTCAAAACTCAAATGTATCAAATGTTATCTCAGTAAAACATATCCCAGAATCTCAAATACATAATACATGATACTCTATCAGTGTGTACAGATCATGTCGGCGCCTTCCCGCGATCCTCGCTGGTACTTGAAACACATATCACATAACACGGTAAGCATAAATGCTTAGTAAGTTCCCCAAAATACCACATACAACACATACGCCACTTGAGGCTATAACTCGGTACGACCCTCCGGTCGATGTGTCTCAGCGGGACCCTCCAGTCTCGTAGCTCGTTGGACCCTCTGGTCCGTTCTAGCTCGTTGGACCCTTCGGACCGGTCTAAATCGTTGGACCCTTCGGTCCGGTCTAAATCGTTGGACCCTGCGGTCCGGTCTAATCGAGGACCCTCAGGCCTCGTAAGTCATTGGACCCTCCGGTCCGGTCTATATAACACATAGCATACACATAACACAATGCACATAATCTCAATCATACACATAACACATAAGACCCTCCGGTCTGCACATAAATACCATTCTAGGTAATGTATAGTGAGAAGACTCACCTCGTATGATGTCTAGTAAACTCTCGTGCTCGATATCCCCAATCTATCCTCCGCCTATCAAAATGATAATATCTCTAATCAATACACTTTTATATTCTCATCTCTAAAGAATGGGTAGAAGACCATTCTACCCCTCCATGGCCTCTCTTAAATAAGTTTGACCAAACCCTGAGGTCAACTGAAGTCAACTCCAGTCAACGGTCCAACTTTGACCAGACTCGTCGAGTGCACTCGGGTGACTCGGCGAGTCCATGCGTGTCCTTTGAATCCTCCTAAGGCCTCACTCGACTCGTCGAGTTAACCTTTCACTCGACGGGTTACCACTGATCACGAATCGCGGGGCAACCCGATCCGACTCGTCGAGTCCTCTTATGGACTCGACGAGTTTCCTCCATGGCAACACTCATTTGACCTTCTGAGGTCAGATCTGTTTCTCTAACTTATAGATCTGGCCTTCTAGCACCCAAAAGTCATGTAAAGGTTCAACCTTTATATCCATGCACCACACATCAAGCTCTATTTGATGAAATAGCTCTTAAAATGACAACCTTGACTCAAAACTCCAATGGGACTGCATAAAGCTGGATGATTGGGACTCTCTGGACCTCTCAAGGTCCAGATCTAATGTCTATTCCTCAAAGGGACACCACACGCTCCATATTCCAATTAAAGAAGGGGGTAAAGAAACACTAGATTCATGAGATCTACTATATATACGAAAAATAGGCATGGATTCATACCTCAAACAACAACCTTTGATGAAGTGATAGTAGATCTAAGCTCCTCAATCAGCCTAGCTTGAATCCCCTCCTTCCTTCTTGCAAGAATGCACTAATAGTGATGTAATTAGCTCCTTCCCTCACTCTCTATGCTCTCTGGTTTGTTAGGGTACCTCAAGTGTGTGTGTGGCCGCCACTGAAGGCCATAAGGTCCCTTAAATAGGGCACAGGCCCAAAGGTTTAGGGTTTCTTTCCACAGCGTGGACTCGTCGAGTCGACTCACTGGCTCGTTGAGTCCATTCATTAATCCGAGTCATCAGTCGCGATCCTACTCGACGAGTTTAGGCGTCAACTCGTCGAGTCCCTCTTCTTAACTCAAAAATAAATACTTAAATTATGATACCTGGAAATCCGGATGTTACAATTCTCCCCCACTAGAATCAGACTTCGCCCTTGAAGTCTTACTCTGAAAACAACTCTGGATGCTGCTCCCGCATCTCCGTCTTCGGCTCCTAAGTCAGCTCGGACCCTCTCCGATGTTGCCACTAAACCTGAACCAGAGGCACCTCCTTGTTCCTCAGAACCTTGATCTTCCGATCCAAGATCGCGATCGGCCTCTCAATATAATTCAGGCTCGCATCCACCTGAATATCCTCTAGCGGCACTACTGCTATCTCATCGGCTATACACTTCCTCAACTGGGATACGTGGAAGGTATCATGGATCTGGCTCAACTCCGTAGGTAGCTCTAAACGGTATGCTACCTTACCCACTCTCGCGGTTACTCTGATCGGACCAATGTATCGGGGCCCCAGCTTGCCCCTCTTCCTGAATCGGATCACTCCTTTCCAAGGAGATACCTTCAAGAGTACGAAATCTCCAACCTCGAACTCGAGCTCGGATCACCGCCTATCCGTATAACTCTTCTGGCGGCTCTGGGCTGTCAGGAACCTCTGTCTGACCTGTTGTATCTGCTCAGTCGTCTTAAGCACTATCTTAGTGCTACCCATCACTCGCTTCCCTACCTCTCCCCAACATATGGGAGTTCGACACCTCCTCCCATATAAAAGCTCAAAGGGAGGCATACCTATACTCGAATGGTGGCTGTTGTTGTAAGAAAACTCAGCCAAAGGTAGGTATGTGTTCCAACTTCCACCCGAGTCCATAACACATGCCCGAAGCATGTCCTCGAGCGTATGTATCGTCCGCTCACTCTGTCCATCCGTCTGTGGGTGGTAAGCAGTATTGAAGTGCAATCTCGTACCCAACTCCTCATGGAACTTCTTCCGGAACCTGGAAGTGAAACGTACATCTCGGTCTGACACAATCAAGATCAGCACTCCATGCCGCAACACCACCTCCCTCACATATATCTCTACCATCCTCTCTGCAGAAGAGCTCTCACTGATAGCAAGGAAGTGAGCGCTCTTTGTCAGTCGATCCACAATCACCCAAATTGCATCAACACCTCTCGTGGTCCTCGGCAATTTGGTGATAAAATCCATAGAAATTTGTTCCCACTTCCACTGGGGAACCTCTAATGAATGCAATTTTCCATGCGGACGCTGGTGCTCGGCCTTAACCCGGCGACAGGTAAAGCACCTCTCTACTACCCATGCAACATCCATCTTCATACAGGGCCACCACTAGTCTCTTTTCAGGTCCAAATACATCTTAGTGGCCCCGGGATGGATCGAGAATCTCGATCTATGCGCCTCCTCCATCAGAGTGCTATGTGCCCCGCCCGTATACGGCACCCAAATCCGACCATGAAAGGTCATAAGCCCTCGGATATCCGTCACAAACTTGGATACCTGCCAAATCACCCGCTCTCTCTTGCGGTTCTCCGGTCTCACAACGTCTGCCTGGGCCTCTCGAATGGTATCCAACACCGGAGTCATCACCATCATCCTCATACATATATCTCGAATCGGGGCACTCTCCACCCTGCGACTCAGAGCATCGGCTACTACGTTAGCCTTGCCCGGGTGGTACAGGATCTCACAGTCGTAATCCTTTACCACATCCAACCGTCTCCTCTGGCGCATATTCAGGTTGGGCCGATCCATCAGATACTTCAAACTCTTGTGTTCCATGTATATGGTACACCTAACCCCATACAAATAATGGCACCATATCTTGAGGGCGAACACCACTGCCCCCAACTCCAAATCGTGGGTGGGATACCTCGTCTCATGAGGCTTCAGCTGCCTCGATGCGTATGCTATCACGTGCCCTCTTTGCATAAGCACCGCACCCAACCCCGATATAGACGCATCACAATACACCACGAAATCCTCCATTCCCTCCGGAAGGGCTAACACCGGGGCTTCGCATAATCTCAGGCGAAGAGTCTCAAACGAGGTCTGCTACTCGGGACCCCAAGTAAAAGCAACGCCCTTCCGGGTCAAGCTGGTGAGGGGGACGGCAATCTTGGAGAAATCTCTGATAAATCTCCGATACTAGCCGGCCAACCCCAGAAAACTCCTGATCTCGGTGGGGGATCTCGGCACCTCCCAACTCATGACAACCTAAATCTTGGCCGGATCGACCAATATCCCATTCTGATTAACGAGATGTCCCAAGAACTGGACCTCTCGTAACCAGAAATCACACTTGGAGAATTTGGCATAAATCCTCTCGGATCTCAACACTCCAAGGATCTCCCTCAGATGCCCCTCATGCTACTCTCTGGATCTCGAATACACTAGAATATCGTCGATGAACACAATCATCGATCGATCCAACATAGGCCTTCATACTCGGTTCATGAGATCCATGAACGCTGCTGGTGCATTGGTGAGCCCAAAAGGCATCACCACGAACTCGTAATGCCCATAACGAGTCCTGAACGCCGTCTTTTGGATATCCTCATCACGCACCCTCATCTGGTGATATCCAGACCTCAAGTCTATCTTGGAAAACCAAGACGCTCCCTGCAACTGATCGAACATATCGCCGATCCTCGGTAGTGGATAACGGTTCTTGACCGTCAACTTGTTCAACTCCCGGTAATCAATGCACATCCGGTGTGAACCATCCTTTTTCTTGACGAAAAGGATCGGCGCTCCCCACGGAGAGCTACTCGGTCGGATGAATCCCTTCCCCAACAGCTCCTGAAGCTGTGAGGATAACTCCTGCATCTCCGGTGGTGTAAGGCGATAGGGTGCCTTGGCAATAGGCGCTGCCCCCGGAACCAAATAGATGTGGAACTCCACTTGCCTCTCGGGAGGCACACCCGGCAACTCCTCGGGGAAAACATCCGGAAACTCTCGCACTATTGGTACCTCACCGACAGAACTCGGCCTCTCTACGGCAACTCGTGTATCCATCACATAGGCTACAAACCATCTACAGCCCTGCTGTAGACTCTGTCTCGCTCTGGCATCCGAACAAAATGTTGACCCAGATCGGGTACCCTCTCCATACACCGTAAGTACTCCCCGACTAGGGTCTCGTATGGTCACCAGCTGACGCTCGCAGTCGATAACATCTCCGAATCGGCTCAACCAGTCCATGCCCACGATGACACAGACATCCTCCATCGCAATCGGTACCAGATCTATCGGGAACTCAACACCGAAAATCTCGAGTACACATCCTCGAATCACATCAGTAGCATACGCCGCTCGCTCGTCAGCTATAGAAACTCGTAGAGGTCGACTCAACGCCTCTCGTCGGATACTGATGTGTTGGCTAAACGCTAATGACACGAAATATCGACTCGTATCCGAGTCAAATAACACCAAAGCAGGTACAGAACTCACAAGAAAAGTACCTATGCATACCACATTATAAGCACAATATCTCATACTCAGTATACGTAAATAAAAGAATACATACCGGCCACGACATCGGGTGCTGCGCGGACCTCCTCCGCTGTCAACTGAAAGGCTCTCCTGCGAGCCTTCGGTGCCTCGGCCCTCGCTGGCCGAGCCTCGGTAGCTCTAGTAGAAGGTGCAGATCCCTGTGCTGATCCCTAACGTAGCTGTGGGCACTCCGCCTTCCGATGGCCAGTCTGGTTGTAGTGAAAGAACACTACAAACCCCTTGGGGTAATCCCTCGCGATATGTCCCTCCTTGCCACACTTGTAGCACACCCCTGCTCTGCACACTCCCTCATGGCTCTTGTCGCACTTCCCGCAAGTGCGGCCCCTCGGACCTCCAAATCTCGAATCAGCGGGCTTTGCCCGCTTGGCTACCGGCTGAGACTGTGTCGGCCGCCTATCCCTCCTCTGAGACTTGGCCTCCTCCCTGGCCTGAGTCTCTAGCTCGATCTCCCTCTTCCAAGCATTTTCCTAGAGCTCGACAAATGTCCGGTATGTCGAGTTCGCCACGAACTCCCGAATGTCTCTCCTCAGTATGCTCATATATCGGCTCATACGTGCCTGCTCAGTAGACACGTGCTCAGGGCAAAACAACGCCCTCTCATGAAACATCCGTTTAATCACAGTCACGGACTCCGTCCCCTGCTTGAGGGACGAGAAATCCTGTGCCAACCGTTCCCTCTCCACCGGGGGAACATACTCATCACGGAACATGGTGGTGAACCTCTCCCAGGTCACTGCTGTAATCTCTGCAGAAGTGAAATCAGTTGTCACAAACTTCCACCATTCCTTCCCTCCCAAGCGAAGCTGGTTCAGCGCGAACTGTACTCTCAGATACTCCGGACAAGAACATGTGTAGAAGCATCCCTCAATGTCAGAGATCCATCTCATCGCGGCTATCGGATCCTGAGTCACATCAAACTCTGGTGGCTTCGTGTTGCTGAACTCTCGGTACAGCAACGAGTCCCCCCTGTGGTCTCGCGGCAGCGACAGCTGCAGTGGCTGCAACAGCAGCCGCCTCAGTAACAGCAGCATATCTCTCGTCAAACGTCTCAATAAACGTGGTCTTGATAGACCTAAACATCTCCGGAATGGCCTCCCGGATCGTCGCGGCCACCTCGTCATGAATCATCCGACGAATCTCCTCGTCGCTAACGTCGCTGCCCTCTGGTGTGTGGCGTGTCCCAACCATGACGTCTCTGAAACACAACACAAAGAAATTAGAGACTCGCTCGAGTATACTCGCACTCGATAACTCAACCCAACTCATTCCTTAGTACCCTAAGGATTCTTACTTGGACTGCTCACTGATCCGGTGTTTCCAGTAGTACGGGCCCTATACTACCTTCCACAACGCATCGGTATTCACCCCAAGTCCTCCTCCTAGGATCCCAGATCACAAGTACTCTATACCTCGCTAAACACAGGCTAACCTCCAGTAGACCACTCATAAGCTCCTCGCTGCTACCTACTCACTCTCGAAGTATCTCATAGTAGCAGTAATCTCCTAGGCTAAGGCATTACAAATCAGGCCACTCTAGTCCTAAATATGAATACCTAGCCTACTCTAGCATGCATAGCACATCACATAATATCTCATAACACATAATGTAAGGGTATTTTGGGAAATCACCGTTCGGGCGCTGGCTGATCGTACACACTGCTCCGCTCTACTTTTCTTAAAACCTCTTACTCTTTTAGAAAAATTGTTTCTTTTATGAAAAATTTTCTCAAATCCTCAGTTTGAGTTCAGATACACCCGGAGGTGCATCCGAATCCCTCAAACCAAGGCTCTGATACCAGCTTGTAACGACGTAAATTTTCAAAACAATTTTTTTTTCATTTTTAAAACATAACATATCTCATAAAGTAATCTCAAAACTCAAATGTATCAAATGTTATCTCACTAAAACATATCCCAGAATCTCAAATACATAATACATGATACTCTATCAGTGTGTACAGATCATGCCGGCGCCTTCCCGCGATCCTCGCTGGTATCTGAAACACATATCACATAACACGGTCAGCATAAATGCTTAGTGAGTTCCCCAAAATACCACATACAGCACATACGCCACTTGAGGCTATAACTCGGTACGACCCTCCGGTCGATGTGTCTCAGCGGGACCCTCCAGTCTCGTAGCTCGTTGGACCCTCCGGTCCAGTCTAGCTCGTTGGATCCTTCGGCCCGGTCTAAATCGTTGGACCCTCCGGTCCGATCTAAATCGTTGGACCCTCCGGTCCGGTCTAATCGAGGACCCTCTGGCCTCGTAAGTCATTGGACCCTCCGGTCCGATCTATATAACACATAGCATACACATAACACAATGCACATAATCTCAATCATACACATAACACATAAGACCCTCCGGTCTGCACATAAATACCACTCTAGGTAACGCATAGTGAGAAGACTCACCTCGTATGATGTCTAGTAAACTCTCATGCTCGATATCCCCGATCTAGCCTCCGCCTATCAAAATGATAATATCTCTAATCAATACTCTCTTATATTCTCATCTCTAAAGAATGGGTAGAAGACCATTCTACCCCTCCATGGCCTCTCTTGAATCAGTTTGACCAAACCCTAAGGTCAACTGAAGTCAACTCTAGTCAACAGTCCAACTTTGACCAGACTCGTCGAGTGCACTCGGGTGACTCGGCGAGTCCATGCGTGTCCTCTGAATCCTCCTAAGGCCTCACTCGACTCGTCGAGTTAACCTTTCACTCGACGGGTTACCACTGATCACGAATCGCGGGGCAAACCGATCCGACTCGTCGAGTCCTCTTATGG
Source organism: Lactuca virosa (assembly GCF_052849685.1). Taxonomy (NCBI): domain Eukaryota; kingdom Viridiplantae; phylum Streptophyta; class Magnoliopsida; order Asterales; family Asteraceae; genus Lactuca; species Lactuca virosa. The sequence continues at coordinate 221,353,401 of NC_136429.1, read as the reverse complement.
ACTCGGCGAGTTTCCTCCATGGCAACACTCATTTGACCTTCTGAGGTTAGATCTGTTTCTCTAACTTATAGATCTGGCCTTCTAGCACCCAAAAGTCACGTAAAGGTTCAACCTTTATGTCCATGCACCACACATCAAGCTCTATTTGATGAAATAGCACTTAAAATGACAACCTTGACTCAAAACTCCAATGGGACTGCATAAAGCTGGATGATTGGGACTCTCTGGACCTCTCAAGGTCCAGATCTAATGTCTATTCCTCAAAGGGACACCACATGCTCCATATTCCAATTAAAGAAGGGGGGTAAAGAAACACTAGATTCATGAGATCTACTATATACACGAAAAATAGGCATGGATTCATACCTCAAACAGCAACCTTTGATGAAGTGATAGTAGATCTAAGCTCCTCAATCAGCCTAGCTTGAATCCCCTCCTTCCTTCTTGCAAGAATGCACTAATAGTTATGTAATTAGCTCCTTCCCTCACTCTCTATGCTCTCTGGTTCGTTAGGGTACCTCAAGTGTGTGTGTGGCCGCCACTGAAGGCCATAAGGTCCCTTAAATAGGGCACAGGCCCAAAGGTTTAGGGTTTCTGTCCACAGCGCGGACTCGTCGAGTCGACTTACCGGCTCGTCGAGTCCATTCATTAATCCGAGTCATCAGTCGTGATCCTACTCGACGAGTTTAGGCGTCAACTCGTCGAGTCCCTCTTCTTAACTCAAAAATAAATACTTAAATTATGATACCTGAAAATCCGGATGTTACAGAATATACTTGAAGAAGCCCACATTCTACAAGCTTCATGTTATCATCGTCACTTTCCTTGACTCGAGTACGGGTCCTCTACTTCCAGTAGTATGGGCCCATACTACCTTCCATATTTATACGTACTTTACTCAAGATCGCCCCGAATCCTCCAAGTCACTCCCTTATCAATCCAAACAACCCTCAACAAGACAAGGCTCTCAGCACAGAATCACCTCCTAGGTTTTCCTAGGGCTACCACCACACCACTCTACACCATCAGCTGCAGAAGGAACTCCCCCTAACACCCTCTAATTAACTTACGAATACAATTACATATCACCGACACCAAATAATTCTTCTAATGAAAGGTCCCACACAACAACAGTTGGACTCGAACAAGAGCTGTACAATAGAGTTAAAACCTAACCTTCTAAAATTATCTAGTCTCAATAATATGTAACTTAGCATGTTCTCTTACTAGTTAGCTGATGTTAATGGGAACTCCTAAAAGCACAAAGCAAGCATCATTCGAGCATCGAGTAATCGGAATCAAATCATAACCTAAACAGGCCATCTTATCACTGACTGATCGGTACTAGCATGAAGGTCTACAAGCTCATACATCAGGCATATAAATTCATCTCTCATAGAATTCTATCATGCAATCATGAATAGATCCTTAGCCCTAATCTAGCATGTGATTCATAGATTCACAATTTAAAGCATAACACATAACATATATGGGTATTTTGGGAAAACTTACTTGAGCTCGGTTGATTGCATGCACCACGCCCCATTCTTTTATTAGAAAACTCTTTTTATAAAACATTTCTATTTTTGAAAATCTACCAAACCCTCAGTTTGAGTTCAAACATACCCTAGAGTATGCCTGAATCCCTCAAAGCGAGGCTCTGATACCAACTTGTAACGTCCCAAATTTTAAGACCAAAAATTTTGTTTTCATAATAATAAAATCATCGATCAAACATGTTCATAAAACCATAAAGGAAAATCAAAGTATGTCAACCAATCATCCCAGATATCTTAGAGTCAAATAAGGCAAAAATCATGGTGTGTGTGCGATACGATCATCCTGAGCTCTTCCCTTTTGATCCGAAAGTACCTGAAACATAAAGTGAAAACCGTAAGCATGAAGCTTAGTGAGTTTCCCAATATACCGCATACCATACATATCTGCCAGCTCAAGGCTATGTCGGGTCTATTTCAACCCCAGGTCTATTTCACCCCCGAGTCTATTTCAACTCATGCATCGGCACAAAGCCATACCAGGTCTATTTCACCCCCGAGTCTATTTCAACTCATATGTCAGCACAAGGTTGTATCAGGTCTATTTAATCTCCAGGTCTATTTCACCCCACATACATATAGCAAATAGGCACACAGGCATACAACACATACAGCAGGAGTCACAAAGACTACAAGCACATAACATATCCTAGTGTCCTATAGTATAGTGAACAAACTCACCTCAGTCTGTTGTCAGTCAAACAAATGATCGGGCTGCTGAACCGGAAAGTCCCCGCGCTAACCAATCAAATAAAACCCCAATTAATAATTGGGCCATAAACCGTATCTGGGAGTCTAGTTCATTTGTCCAACACCTAGGGTAAAATACAATTTTACCCTTTCCTCACTTGGCCCAAAATCCAAGGCCCAACCTAATGGCACTAAAAGCCCAATAGTGGACCAATTTCCTAAAGGTTATCCCAAAGCCTAATATGGGCCCAAATACAAAAAGTCCCACAGTCTAACAATGGTCCAACATCCGAAAGGCTAATGCCCAACAATGCCCAAAACCCCAATAGTCCAAAGGTGGCCCAAACCGCAAAACCCATGAACAATCCTAGTACATTGTGCGTACCAAGAGTACGCCCAGCATACTAGGTGGCTTGCCTGATCGCAGACTCAAATGCGTACGCCCAGCGTACACACCCCTTTAAGAACTTTTCCATTAAGCACTTAATGCTCACAATCATATGTCCAAACTTCATATCCAAGTCTTGTGGAACGTCTTAATCCATAAAGTCACTGACTTGGAGCCTTTGCATGGCTCAAATGAACACAAACCCAATATTTAGCATTCTACTTTCACCAAATGGACATAAACACATGCATGGTTGATCCATAACCATCAAGATGCTAACTTTATGGACTAGAGACCTCAAAAAACCCACTAGATCTCATTTGAAGTACTAAAAGTGGACAAAACTCCATAAAGACTAGATCTAAGCATACACTGAGCAAGTTCCAAGCTTTATACCTCAATGAAGCTGGAAATGGTGAGTGAAATCTGGATCTACAAGCTCCCCTTTGATCAAAGCTCCTTCTTCAAGGATCTTCTTCCTCAAGCTCACTAAAAACACACACACTCACACAAAGAGGGTCAAATCTTCTCTAGAGGGGCTAGGGTTTCGAAATGGGGCTCAAAGGGTAATGGAGGTTGATAAATAAGAGGATCATGGGTCATAATGTTGTTTAAATAGGGTCCAAACCCTAAATTTTAGGGTTTGTCCTATGGGTGTGTACGAGAAGTACGTCCAACGTATTCCCTTTTTTCCGAAAATGGAAATAATGCCCCCTAAGGACCAAATCTGCAAAGTATTTATACACCAGAGGTCAAAAATAAAAAATACCTTGAATCGGGTGTTACACAATTAGCAATAGGAATAGCAATAACAATAACAATAACAATAACAATAACAATAACAAGACCGATTTGGTTAGATCCTTTCACCACCAATTTTCTATATATGTTAAACAGGTTATTTTTCTGGTTGAACCAAATTTTCTTTTGAACCTACGCAGTTGAACTTGATTAGGAAACCATGTAGTTTTTTATTCTAAATTTATCATTTTAAGAAGGTGACATGACATAAATCATGATGAGGTTGAAAAATAGGATTCACTTTTAAATTGGTTTTTTCTTTTTCCTTTTTTTTTTGTTATATAAAAACTAGGGTTAAAATCAAAATTAGGTATTAAATCATTGACTTCTTTTTAATTAGTCACTAAAGTTTGTTTAGTTTAGAAAGTTCATGGACTTGTTATTTTTTGTTTGAAGTGGCCATTAAACCTGCTTCCATCGGTCATAAGGACCTATATATATATATATATATATATATATATATATATATATATATATATATATATATATATATATATATATATATATATATATATATATATATATTCAGTAACCTTATACAACTTGAACAATGTTTGGTGACTAAACGAACATATATTCAATAGTTTAGCCTAATTTCGACCGTAACCGTTTTTTATTCTTTGTTTATCATGTTTTAGTTTTTTTTTCATACATTGCAGTTCACGTCAATCGTCAAAAATCACTTTTTTTTAATGTATATATAACATTGATATATCATATATCTAATTAAATAAGATATTTATTGTTTAATAACATAGATATATGATTAAGTTTAATAAAAATGCAAGGGAGTGTAATGAGTGAATTATTTTATGTAGGTTTTTTTCTAAGGCATGGGTGATATAAATCATGAATACTAAGAGGGTCTTTGTTTTTTTTTCTGCAGATCTGTGTGGTCTTTTCTGTCTGCGAGGCGCAGACCATGCGCAGACATAAAGGTTTGCAGTGCGTTTGTTTTTCTAAAGTGCGCAGACAAAAAAACGTCTGCGCGAGGTCTTCACCACACAGATATGGGCCAGCCTCTTCTAAAGTCTGCGAAGTGCCTTTGACCTAAAAAAACGTGTTTTTTTTGTTTCCGCCTCCATTCGTCCAAACTTCCCACCTTCGTAGATAGAACCCTCGACAACTCCATCTTCACTCTGGCAACCTTTCTCGACCATCACCTCCGATCAGCATCACCCGTCGCCGCCCTCCTCTCCGATCGCAGGCGTCCAGGCGACATCTCCGATTGCAGCGAACAGGTTTTTCGTCTGCATCTCTGGTCTAAAACACCTCCTCTCTCTTTCGATTTCAATTTCAATTCAAATTCTTGTTTGATTCGCATCCTTGTTTCCCCGAAAATATTAATTTTGTTGGGTAGTCCTTCATATTCAAATCTTAGAGGTGTATAATTGATCATATTTTCATGTTAAAATTGAAAATACTACCTGTAAACAAATTCCCAGATTTGGTTTATAGCGCCCCTTGATCCCGGAAGATCGTGTTCGACGTTAGCAGATTGGTTTCCAGCAAGTTGTCTTCTTATTTTCTCACACCTGAGGTAACGTAATCTTCCCTGCAGGAAACTCTCATTTTGACTTCTCTTTGTTTCTTACAATTACCCGACGCATTTTCTTGGATTTGACCTGGGATCTATAATTTTCTTCGATTTGAAGCCGATACAGGTACCTACCCTTTCAATTTCCTAAATAGGTAGTCATTTTCTTGGATTTGACCTGGGATCTACTTTGTTGATTTTAGGTTCATAATGGATCACGATCAAAAGTTACTTCTCGTAATTCTTATTTACCTGTACATCCGTTATTTTTGGAAGAGGGGTGTGAAACGATTACGGGATAATGATTCAGAAATAACGGGACATGAATACACATTGGAGTTATTACATCGTAATCGTTTACAATGTATTGAACTACTACGCATGTCCCGTGACTCTTTTGTACGACTATGTGCTCATTTTAGAGCAAATTACTCATTAAAGGACAGCAAACATGTATCGGTTGAGGAAAATATGGCTATGTTTTTTATGATGATCGGCCATAATCAACGTTACGTGATTATCAAGCGGAGATTTCAACACTCGAAGCAAACAATTCATAAATTTTTTTATGAAGTGTTGGAAAAAATGATGTTTTTCGCACAAGATGTTATAGTACCAACTTATTTTAATCTGAATCCAAACATTCTAGGACATAATAACATAATAGGAGGCTACGACCGGTTTTCAAAGGGGCGGTTGGTGCACTTGATGGCACTTTGATACATGTTGTTGTCCCTGCTAAGAAACAAGACTTATATAGAAGTAGGGGAAAGGGAGATTGCTACCAAAACGTATTGGCAATTTGTGATTTCAATATGATTTTTACATTTGTTGTGGCCGGGTGGGAAGGGGTAGCTCATGACTCTAGAATATTATCAGAAGCAGTAGCCGATCCACAAGCATCATTCCCGCTTCCACCACCAGGTAAGTTTTTTGTTTTTTAAATATTTTTATCTTAGTTTGAAAATTGATTAGTGTTTTGCATTTTTTACAGACAAATATTATCTTTGTGATGTCGCGTATGCACACACTCGAGAATTTATGGCCCCTTATCGTAATGTGAGGTATTGGCTTGGAGATTTTCATCAAAGACGTGCATTGACCAATAAAGAAAAATTTAACCATGGACATGCAAAACTTCAGAATGTCATTGAGCGTGCTTTTGGTGTTTTGAAAGCATGCTTCCCTGTATTGAAGAGGATGGCACCATTCCCGTTTGTGACACAAAGAAACATTGTCATGGCATGTTTCGCGCTTCATAATTTTATAAGGAGAGAATGACTGAATGATGAGTATTTCGCACGATACAATGAACCCAATGTATCGTTTCGAAATAACAATGTGGCCGTTGATGATGATGAAGACAGGATTCCAACACATGGTACTGCAGCAGACCGTGAATATATGACTCAGTTACGGGATGAAATTGTTGATCGGTTGATGCACAATAAAGATTGAATTGTTTTAAATGAAATTGTGATTGTAAAACCAAATTTTTTTTATTGTATGACTAATTTAGTTGCATGAATTTTATTTTCAATGTTATAAGACTATTATTATTAAAATTTTGGTGTTGAAAATCATTTTAAGTTTGTAAAATCATTTTATTTAAAATTCAGTTTATTTCAGCAGCCTGCAGACGTTAAAAAACAAACAGTCTTCTTATTGCAGACTGCAGACGTTTGGTCATCTCTTCTCCTGCAGAGGCTTGCAGATGTGGTCCGCAAACTGCAGACATTTTGGCTTCAGAAAAACAAACAACACCTAATTTAATTTGAGAAGTGTTTGGTCAAAAGTCAGATTTCGGTGTCAACATGGACAAAATGCAAGACACTAGAGCATATTGTTGCTTATCTAATTTTTAAGATTCAACGAATTAAAGATTTATATATTAGCAAAAACTTTGTATTTATTTTACAAATCATGTTTTAGTGAGAAATAAATAGATATAAAGATGATCACATTTTAATGTTTTAAGATTATATGTTTGAAAAGAAAGACTTATGTTTGAAAAGAAAGACTCTGAATCTTGTATATGTATCGTTATCACTATAATTCATATATATATATATATATATATATATATATATATTAAAGAGGGATATTCTTAGGAATAGTGAACTATATGTTTTTTTGGCAGAAATCGTCATTTGTTTATGCTGGTGTCTCATATTTTGGCTTACTTTCTCTTCTGGGTTTCTCTTCTGGGTAGTAAATCATATCTTCTACAAAGTTTGTGTACACGTGTTACTCACGATTTTGTTCACCGTTTTCGTGGCCAATTAAAGTTGGATTGGTGTAATTCTTTTCCATTTTTTTTCTAATTTAACGGCATTCCTGTTTACTCTCTGTCTCGATAGTTTTTGCCATTTTCTACAAACATTGTCGACACATTTTTCTCACTTATTTTCTTCACCGATTTCCTAGCCAATCACAATTCGATTGTTGTTCCAACTCCACCGCTTTGACTACTTATTCTCGATTCTTCTTCAGTTCTTCTGGCCGTACCCTCTCTGATAAACATCACATTTTCATTTTCTTCCTTCTTCTATCTAAACCTTCTCACCACCGCCTAAATCTCCCACTTATGTGTTTCGATTTCGTCTGCAACATCAGCAACGAACCTGATTAGCAAGATAGACGAACTCAAACTTCGAAAAAAATACATGAATTGCAAGGTGGAGGTGATCGAACGACGGTGTTGAGATGCTTGGGGTTCGATACTCTTCCTGTTGTGTGGTATGCGACAGATACGGGAGAGACAAGGGAAACATGAAAATCGAAAAGAGGTGTTGAAGGTAGAGTCGCACAGAGGTCTTGTGGTGCTCGAGAAGGAGGGTGCGTCTCACTGTAGGTCGATGCATGACAAAAATTTGGGTCAAATTACCATAATCGTATAGTAGAAGATACGCGTTATGTTTTCAATTTTCGGGTATTTCTATTCCACTTTAGGGCATTTCGTTTCTCTTGGAGTTGGGGTCCTTTTGTAGGGTTTATGTTGGTTTACCAGATGTTGTGGGCAGATTTGGGAATCACACCACGTTCTAGAAATTCCAACAATCGTGTGAAGAAGCATAGGGGTGTTCGATCATACGGAGAAGAAGATGAACAATCGGAAGAGGGATAGATTGTCGGTGACAATTACTTGACTTGCACGACAATGCTTTAAGAAATTTAGATAGAATGGCAACCAATATACTTGGGAGGAGACTCCATGGGTGATTTTGATTACATATTTTGCTTGAATTTAGTATATGAACCAATTGCACTTCCATGTCGACGCATTTTCTGTTGGTCTTTCCATTTCTCACTACTAGAAAAACAGCCTTTTACGACGCACAATGTGTGTCGTAAAACGCTCAAACGACGCGCAAATGCGTGTCAAGGAAGGCCCTGTCATAACGAGATACGACATGCTTTTGCGCGTCGTCTATAGACGACGCGCATTTACGACGCGCATTTATGACACGCAATGCGTATCATTAAAGCCGCTGTCAAGAAAGGCCATGTCATAAATGAAGATGACACACATTTTTGCGTATCGTAATTTTAATTTTTTTTTTTTTTAAATTATTTATTGATTTATTAATTTTCAAATTAAATTTGCATTTCATGTCTCATAGTAGAAAATAAAATATCATATACAAAAAATACAATTCATTGCACAAAAGTTAATGTCATACAACTTCTCTGTACAAATGGACACATAGGGAAGAACAAGAATTTCCATACAATGCCTGCATCACTTAGACCCATTTTTTAAACAATTTCATTACTATATATGACAATTTCTAAAAAGACAACCATGTCTTCTTCATATAGCTCTGGCGACTCATCCACAGACGGGCTACCCATAGCCTGAAAAAATAGAAAGGGCAAATTGGTCATTTTGGGATAAATTTTATTTCCAATGGGTCAAATGGGTAGAGAATGTACCTACATTTGCAATACGAACCATAGAAGTGACTCCAGCTGCAAAAAGTAAAGCAGGTAGGAAGAGAGAACCATAGAGAATCCAGAGTGAATAAGATGAGGTGGCAAGCAAGCAAAATAAGAAAAGGTATTACATCATAATCATACCAGTTGATGTATTCAGAAGATTTGATGGACGACTGAATGAGAGCATCATGCCTGTATCAGGGGCAATTGTGGAACATAACGTAAGACTATTTGTTTGGTTAAACCCATCAAGCCATAAACCCTAAAAGTCATTCCAGTAAGCTTTCCATTTAGCTCTGGCAACACCTTTCCCACACCCTAATTTTTTTTATAAAATATAAAAAGATTTATAAAAAAGAATATAAAAATTTACAATTTCATTTTATATAAGATTAATATATACCTTGGCAGCAAATGACAAGAAACAAGATTTATAAAAAAATATTTATAAATCTTTTTTATAAAATATAAAAAGATTTATAAAAAAAGACATAAATTCCCTCCTGATCCTTATCATCAAATGCAATACAAATGACAAGAAACAAGAATATGAATTATAAAGTGATTTTTACCTTAGCAAGGAATCCAAATTGATGTAGCATGCAACTCCACTTGATAATGTTGTAGGCATACAGCTAAAAAGAGCTAGCCCTGTAAGAAAATAAAAACAAACTTCAATTATTGCTAGAAAGGCATACACCAGTGAGATTCAAATCAATAACTTCCTGCCATTGAATTGTTGCCTGTCATACAGAAAAAAAAAGATTAGAATTAGGTAACCTGCATTGTTGACCAATACACCCACAGTCCCCATGAATTGTTGCCTGTCAATATTCTTGCCAGACAAAGCCAACCCAGAACACAAGGTCTCGATTATATATGAAAAATAAGTTACAGTACCGTTAACTGAGAAATATTGATTGTGAACCAAGAACGAAAGAGAAAAGATAATAAATTTAACAAATTAATGACATAAATAATGTTTGTATTATTTTTTAGAACAGATAATAAATTTAACAAATTAATGTTGAGGAATCAGGAATGTTACATTTTAATGGAATTATTATTTTCAGGGTAGCTTTCATAGCCTGGCAAATGTATACCAGATACCCTTGGGGATTTTGCTAAAGGAATAGAAAGTCTGGATGTCAAGTTCATTAGAATTGTTGCTTGTTCTGGAAGAAGCTGAGATTTTAAAATAATAATAATAATAATAATTTAAGTTAGTTTTTATCAATTTAATTCATGAATTTGGTAACTTTTTATCAATTTACCCCATGAATTGTCTCCCAAAGGACATGCATTATGCTCTCCCGTGATGAATAACCATGACTCTCAAACGGTAGAACGACTAGGAGAGAGAGTGCCCCATGCCCCTTCAAAGCATTGAAGAAACGATCCGACTGCACCAAAATATATATATATATATATATATATATATATATATATATATATATATATATATATATATATATATATTCACAAACCACAGCACAGACAAGTTGAAGGAGGATTATATAAGGTCATAATAAAATCCAATCCCACCTGCATTGTCAGCGTTCCTGAATTGTTGTCTTCTTCTCCATGGATAAGCAGGATGGGCTTCTTAATCTTATCAGCAGACGTGAAAGGACTCATCTTGATGTAAGTATCAGTGGCTTCCCAGAGGGTTCTATCCTCATTCTACTCAACAACATAATAAATTACAAATGAGCAAAAACCAACCAAAGACCAAATCAAAGTGTGTCTGTCTTACCTGAAACCCAAAAGGTGTAAGTGTTCTATTATAAGCTCTTGAGCAAGCAATGCCACAACTGAAAAGATGAGGGGCATGCGCCAACAGATTTGCAGTCATAAACACTTCATAAGAATATCCCCCGATTGTAATTTTGCCTGGATGAGCCACCTGAACCACATACCATTTCCAGTTTAGTCAATCAAACATCTCACTCACTGACTCACTGAGTCAGTCAGTAGTACACTACATCATCTGATATGGTGGTTTAGAATATGAATAGATTTGATTATATCGATGATAGGTAAACAAATTAGTAGCTTCATTTTTCTGTGTTTCTACGTACTAATTGTACCATTAACTGGTTAAAGTTCTAAAAGCTGAAAGAAAAAACCATTTGAGTCTTTTGCACTACCAGGCTCTAATTCCATGATTTTAACAAACTAATTCTCCCTGGATTTGACCGTCATGAAATCATTTGAAGCTTAATGATGATCTCTTACCTGTTGTAGCGAAGGAGATGCAGGCAGGGACCCGTTGACGGGCGGCGCATAGGTCGGCGACGGTGGTGGAGAGGAGAGATGAGTCGGAGGAGAAGGTGTTGAGGAAAAGATCGTAGAGGAGGGTGGAGGAGCAGAGTTTGTTTCCTAAATGGAGATATATATATATATATATATATATATATATATATATATAGAGAGAGAGAGAGAGAGAGCGTGTGAGAGATGAGTGGGAGATGATGGTGGAGCAGAGGTGATTGGCAAGGGCTGGTTCAGATGCTGGTGGTGGCGGCTTAGGGCTTAGGGCTTGCAAAGAGAAGGAAGAGAGAGAGAGAGAGAGAGAGAGAGAGAGAGAGAGAGAGAGAGAGAGAGAGAGAGAGAGAGAGAAGAGAGAGAGAGAGAGAGAGAGAGAGAGAGAGAGAGTGCAGAGGTAGAGGAAGACGAGCTGCTTAAAGGATTATTAGGGATTTTGGTAGAGGATTTTAGAACGAGATGCATCAAGCGGAGTGTTTAATTTTTTGGGATTTCATTTCCCCCCAGAGAACGCGCCTTCCTAAAAAAAATATACAGCGACACATTTACATGACATGCTTTTTATGATTGGTGCCCTCCGTGTTTTTTTTTATTGGACACTAATTTTAGGGCACGCAAAAATATGTGTCCTCTATCCTTCAAATTTTACAAAACTTACATTATTTTTTAGGACACGCACAAATGTGTGTCCTCTATCAGCGCGTGTCATTGTTTGCGCGTCATTAAAGGGTTGTTTTCTAGTAGTGTCTATTTCTTCAGTTGGTAAACAACCAATGATATTAGCATGTTACATAAAAGTACCATTAAATTGTTATTAAGCTCATAGTAGTTTGTGTGGATGATAAGTTTTAATACCCATGAAATGTGAAGTTATAATTTTTTTCATTGTATTCCTGTTATGGTGTTATAAGAATTTCCACCAATACTTTCATCCTATTTTTGTTAATAGGAAGTGTTTTATACAAAATCTATTGATGACTTACCTGATCAGGTTGCTGAGGTTGTTGACTTTTTTTTGGCTATTTTTTACCTTTTCAACTAATAATTTGGATATAATGCATCATATTGTACATTAGATAATGGCACTATTGTGGCAGGTAAGATGCTGATTCACAGGTGTATAAAGGGACTCTTAATTCGACATTGTATTCTTATACTTATATCAAGGAGTTGGTTCAAACAGGTAGTTGCATTTCGTTAGTTTCAGACAATTATATTCGCAAATTCATTTATGTTAAACTGTTAACAAACAATAATTTTATTTTTTACTGACAACATATGTACACATTTCAGTGTTTTATGTTATCTTCAAAGTGGAAGCAGTTACTTGAATAAAAAAATTATAAAGGTACTTCTAACTACTATCCTCGCATCCTTTTTCTTTTCGTTTTTTGAAATTTACCTCTTATTGTATGTTTTCTGGATGGAATGGAATGAATCCATTAGTTTTTACTAAAGTATGTGTTTGTTAGATGGAATAGAATGAATCCATTAGTTATTATTCTATTTACATTACCCTTTATTTATGACTTTATTCGATTGATCCTTTTAATAAATTTAAATCATTGTTAGCAGCTGCAAGAAAACAAAAAATTAACCATGGGGAAGATGACTGTTCAATTATGATTAAGGCAGTAGAAGAACTGATTCCCTCTTTTCCTAAAAGGTATGAGAACGGTAACGATGTTTAGCCCTAAATAACAACATAATTTGAATTTGTACATTCTTTCTCTGTTTTTTGCAATTTGTTTAGATTTTTCTCCAAAACCTAACTACATTGCCCTTAGGTGCATTTTCCATTTTTATGAGTAAAATGCTCTAAATAGCAATGTACTTTGAAGTTGAACCTATTTTTTTCTATTTTTTGCAATTTCTTTTCATCTCTTTACCAAAAAAACCAAATACATTGCCATTTGGTGCACTGTACTTTCAATTTACAACTTTTTTTTTCCAGTTTGTTTTGATTTTTTTAGCAAAAAAGAAACACTAAATAGCAATGTATTTTGAGCTAACACCTTTTGATTTTTGTTTTCAGTAATTTATTTGACTTTTTACCAAAAACTAAAGGACATTGCCATTTATTGCATTTTTTCATATTTAAAGTGATCATATATATATATATATATATATATATATATATATATATATATATATATATATATATATATATATGAGGTTATGAAGGATTTGAATTGTATAATAAAATATTTGTAACGTCCCGTTCCTGGTACGTACTTAGTTCATTAACTGCTCATTTTATAAGAGCTACTCGACGAGTTGGTAGCCCTAACTCGTCGAGTAGATGCCAGCTTGTTCGCGGGGTTTAAGTGGACTACTCGACGAGTCGGAAATAGACTCGGCGAGTAGGTCCATCAGGAGGAAACCATAATCCTTAGGGTTTACACCCTATTTAAGCATCATTATGGGTCTCCACCCCAGCCCCCATCACCTCCACAGCCCATTCTCGAAACCCTACTTAGCTTGGTGAAATATTGAGCTAGTTATTGCCATTTTGTGATCTGAAGCTTGAAGAAGGAAACAAAAGCTTGGAGTTGCAGAAGGTAGGTTGAAGATCCAGAGCTAAGGACTCATTTTTGACTTCATAAAGGTCTAAAGCTCATACATTGACTATTATTCAGTTAGATCTCTCTTCTAGCTTGAATGTTGTGGGTTTTGGGGCCATTTCCAAGGCTATTCCGAGATTTGAACTCTTGGGGATGTAGAGACTTCAGATCTGGGCTCTATTGAGCTCTAAAGGCTAAAAGTTGCCATCTTTATGCAACCATAGTCTATGTAACGACTTAGATCTCCATTTCTAGCTTGTAATGAGTGTTTTGCTCCTATATCTTCATAAACACACGTAAAATTAGCAACTTCACGTGTTATGTTAGCCCTGAGAGCCCAGATCTATGAGTTAGAAGCATTGGAATCACTTAGAATCGACTGTATGGTCTTAGCATGCAAGGAACTCGCCGAGTTGTTTTTACGACTCGGCGAGCCGGGTCGAGTTTCCCAAACCTTTTCTGGTTGTGTGTGACACCATGGAGTGGGGAGGGGTGACTCAGTGGGTTGGACAGGACTTGGACACGAAAGTTGAAGAACTCGACGAGTCCACGAATGGACTCGGCGAGTTAGAGTCGATATGTCCCTTTTCTGATTACGCTAGGACTCGGCGAGTCTAAGGACGACTCGACAAGTCAGTTCGTCCAGTCGCGATAACAGTTAGCATGGGGACTCGGCGAGTCATAGGGTGACTCGGTGAGTCGAGTCGCGAGTTTTAGGGTTTCTGAGTTCTAGAACGCGGTGAGTCAATAGGCTGAATCGGCGAGTAGGTCAACTTAGAAGGTTGACTTTGACCAGGACGTTGACTTTAACCAGAGGTAAAATGGTCATTTTACCCTAAGAAGGATTATTAGTTTATGATTAAGTGTTGTTATGGAATTTATAGCCGGAGAGTCGCCGGAGCAGCAGATAGGGATCCCTCACCTATTTTTTCAGCAGTCAGCCATACGAGGTGAGTTTTCTTCCAGTAAGAACGGGTCTACGGCCACAATGTCGGCCCGTTTAGATGATAGTAGTTCCGGATTCCAGTCTGATGACGGGGTAGTCCCGAGAAGTAGTATATATGCTTGATTTCTTCGTGATTCATGCATGTTTATGATATGTGTTATATGTTCCGGACTTCGGTTCGATGTCGGGCAAGCCCGATGCAGTATATGTGTGATTATGTTATATGTTCATGTTACATGCAGTTTATTCTGGACTTCGGTCCGATGTCGGGTGGGGCCCGATGTAGTGGGTGGGGCCCAAGTTATTCCAGACTTCGGTCCGATGCCGGGCGGGGCCCAATTTATGTCGGTCTTCAGTCCGATGTCGGGCGGGGCCCGATGCAGTTGGCAAGGCCCAGTATATGTTATATGTGTTATTGTATGGTATGTGGTAGTTTGGGGGAGCTCACTAAGCTTTGTGCTTATAGTTTTCAGTTTTGGTTTAAGGTACTTCCACTAGCAAAGGGAAGGGCTCGGGTTGATCGCCTGGCACCCACCACAGTCACAGCCTGGGAGTTTACTCTGATTATTTGATATGAGATTTTGATTTGAGACAAATACTATGATGTTTTATGATACATGATTTATGATTTTACTTATGATCTTGGGTGGCTTATGATTTTAATAATGATTTGAAAATGAAATTTTCGGACTATATTTTTGGGATGTTTCAAGTTGGTATTAGAGCCTTTGTTTGAGGGATTCGGGCACACTTTCGGGTGTGTCTGAACTCAAACTAAGGAATTGGTATAGAAATTTTCAAAAGGAAAATCGATTTTTGTAAGAAGGATTTTCAGGAAAGAAAAGTGTTTTAGAAAAAGCGAAACGGATTTTTAGAAAGAGAAGGACTTTGAAAAGAGAAAAGGGTGTGGTGCATGCAATCAGCCGAGCTCAAATAAGTACTCCCAAATTACCCATACAAGTTTATGATATGTTATGTTTATCAGTTTTATGAGAACAACATGTTAGATTAGGACTAAGGATCTAGGGAGGATGCCTTATGTGCCTGTTATATGTGTATCAGCTTTACGAGTTGCATGCTAGTACAGATTAGTCAGTATGATAGCCAGAATAGTATATGCTTAATTATGTGTACTCAATGCCCGAATGCTGCTTGCTTTGTGCTTTTAGGAGTTCTAGTTGTCTTTCACTAACTAGTAAACGAATATGTTAAGTTACATATTGCAAGGAATAAATAATTTCAGAAGGTTATGTCTAGCTCTATTTCGCAGCTCTTGTTTGAGTCCAACCGTTGTAGGGTAGGATCTCTCATTCGAAGAATTATCTAGTCTGAGTAATATGTAATAGTATTTGTGAGCTAGTTAGGGAAAGAAAGCAGGGACTTCTTATGCAGCTGATGGCGGAGAGTGGGTTGGTGATTACCCTAGGGCAAGCCTAGGATGAGAGTAGCAGAGAGCAGTAACAGTAGAAGGGACTTGGTGGATTCAAGGCAGTTCTTGAGGAAAGTACGGATAGATGTGGAAGGTAGTATGGGCCCGCACTACTGAAAGCAGAGGATCCGTACTCGAGTCAAGAAAGGCTGAGACAAGACCAGAGAACTTTTAGTATGTGTGATCCCTCCAATTATATTAGTATTCTGACGATTGTTATGGTCTGTTTTCAGAATGGTGGTTTTACGCCCTAGACCAGCAGTTGGTAGTTCAGGTGCAGGAGAGGGATCAGGCTCAGGCTCTGGAGTCGGTCAGTTAGACGAGCAGACCAGGGAGTTCATCTCCTCGGAGGTCACACGCAGCATACTAGACCAGACTCCTGTGATTTTTGGATCGGTCAAGGAGGGTATCTAAGAGCTTCTGGATGAGAAGTTGGGCGCGTTCCGTACTGAGATAGCAGCCATGATGGGATCGCGCACATTGACTTTCAGGGAGTTCCGAGCTTGTGGAGCTCCCGACTACCATGGGGCTCGGGACCCCATTGCGAGTACTAGATGGTTGGCACATGTCACCAACGCGTTCTGCACCAGCAGATGTCCCGAGGGGGACAAGGTCAGATTGGCATCCTGTCTTCTGAAGGACAGGGCACAAGATTGGTGGGAGGAGGTCGGAAGAGCTATTGGAGATGACACTCTGTTGGATGCTATGACCTGGATTGATTTCACGACCAGCTTCAGAGCTGATTTCGCACCTGTTATTGAGGTGCAGCAGCTTGCTAGGGAGTTTCAGGACCTCCAGCAGACGACTGAGACTGTGGCGGAGATTACCGCCAAGTTTAGGGAGAGGGCCCTCCTCGTTCCGCAGTATGTGCCGGACGAGGAGATGAAGAAGTCTCGATATCATGAGATGTTACGGAGTGATATCCGCCAGTTTGTGAGCCGTTCCAGCTGGAAGACGCTGGAGGACATGATTGCGAGGGCTCGTGAGAGGGAGATTGATCTAGAGATGGAGAGGAAGAGGAAGCCAGAGGTGACGTCTGGCGCAGCAGGTTCGGGCAAAAAGCCCAAGGTGTCTGATCATAGGTCTAGGGGACAGCAGAGCCACAGTCGGTGTGGCAAGTGTGGTCGGTTGCACGATGGGGTGTGCAAGGCGGGGAGTTCCGTCTGCTTCAAGTGCGGTCGGACTGGGCATATGAGTAGGGATTGTACAGCTACTACCACTACCACCAAAGCATCTGATCTGATTTGATTCCATTGCAATCAGAAGGGACACAAGAAGTCCCAGTGTCCGAGTTTAGCACCTGCAGGACAGGTAGTGGTACCCGCTCCTACCACACTGAGGATTACAGACGGCCGGCAGGGTCGTGCTGAGGCGCCAGTGAAAAAAGAGCAGAGCATTCCAATTGACAGCAGAGGAGGCACGAGCGACTCCTGATGTGGTTGCTGGTATGTATTTTCTCCATCTTCTCTTTATTACTTTTGATTATTTCTCATGTTTATGTGTTGTCTATAGGGTCGTTCCTAGTGAACGGCATTTCAGCCATGGTATTGTTTGATTCGGGGGTTAGCCGATCGTTTGTGTCTCTTGCACTTAGCAAGCGATTTAGCAGAGCTCCAGGGGAGCTGGATTGCCCACTAGACGTTAAGATAGCATATGATAGGACCGTCAGGGTCGCGAGAGTTCATAGAGGATGTGCACTTCAGTTATTTGATGAGCAGTTTTCAGTGGACTTGGTTCCTATTCCCCTGCGAGGGAATAAAGTTATAGTAGGTATGGATTGGTTGAGCTCCAATGGGGCGGTGATAGATTGTGAACAGCAACTAGTGAGGGTTCGCACTCCTAGTGGGGGAGAGCTAGTGATTCAGGGTGAGAGGCCACAGTGCGGACCGATTCTCTGTTCAGCAGCGAGAGCGAGACGTTACTTTCAGCAGGGATGCGCAGGATATGTTGCTTACGTCATGGATACCCGGGATAAGGGTAAGACGACAGTAAATGATGTACTAGTGGTACGAGAGTATCCGGACGTATTCCCGGAGGATTTGCTTGGGATACCTCCGGAGAGACAGGTTGAGTTCCGGATTAACCTGGTCCCTGGTGCGGCTCCGATAGCTAAGGCACCATATCGGTTGGCTCCTCCCGAGATGCAGGAATTGTCTACGTAGCTGCAAGAGCTGCTAGACAAGGGTTTTATCAGGCCGAGCAGTTCACCATGGGGAGCCCCGATCCTGCTTATGAAGAAGAAGGACGGGTCGCACCGTATGTGCATAGACTACCGGGAGCTGAACAAGGTGACGGTGAAGAACCGTTACCCACTCCCGAGGATAGATGATTTGTTCGACCAGCTTCAGGGAGCATATTGGTTTTCCAAGATTGATCTACGATCCGGATATCACCAGATGCGGTTCAGAGATGATGATGTGCAGAAGACCTCTTTTAGGACCCGCTATGGTCATTATGAGTTTGTGGTGATGCCGTTTGGGCTCACCAATGCTCCAGCCGCGTTCATGGACCTCATGAACCGCGTGTACAGGCCGATGATGGATCCGTATGTGATAGTATTCATTGACGACATCTTGGTTTATTCCAAGACTCAGGAGCAGCATAAGGATCACCTGAGAGAGGTGCTAGAGACCTTGAGGAGGGAGAGACTTTTCGCAAAGTTCTCCAAGTGCGAGTTCTGGTTGCACGAGGTGCAGTTTCTGGGAGACCTCGTCAACTAGAAGGGTATATTAGTCGATCCGGCCAAGATAGCGGTCGTGATGCAGTGGGAGGTCCCGAAGTCTCCATCCTAGATTCGGAGATTCTTGGGTTTGGCAGGGTATTACAGGAGATTCATCCAGGATTTCTCCAAGATAGCAGTTCCGCTGACCCGACTGACCAAGAAGTCGGTGGTGTTTCGCTGGGGTCCTGAGCAGCAGACAGCCTTTGAGACGCTCAGGCAGCGACTGTGCGAGGCGCCGATTCTTACCTTTCCAGAGGGAGTAGATGACCTTGTGGTCTACTGTGACGCTTCGATCACAGGTATGGGAGCAGTGTTGATGCAGCGGGGGCATGTGATGGCTTATGCCTCGAGACAGTTGAAGCCTCACGAGGCTAACTACCCAACGCACGATTTGGAGCTGGGGGCGGTGGTGTTTGCCCTCAAGATTTGGCGGCATTACCTTTACGGGGTCCGGTGTACTATCTACACGGATCACAAGAGCTTGAGGTACCTCATGGATCAGCCGAATCTGAACATGAGGCAGCGTCGGTGGTTAGATGTGGTGAAGGATTATGACTGTGAGATCCTTTATCACCCGGGCAAGGCCAACGTAGTGGCCGATGCCCTGAGCCGCAAGGCGGTGACGGCTCCGATCTGAGATATTTATCTGAGGATGACAGTAATTACTCCCCTCCTGGAGCAGATTAGGGAGGCGCAGGTTGAGGGCCTGAAGGAGGAGCGCCGGAAGTGCGAGAGGATAGTGGGCCGAGTAGCTTCGTTTGATTACGACAGCCGGGGATTATTGACCATGCATGGGAGGGTCTGGGTACCGTACTGGGGCGGAGTACGACAAGTACTGATGGATGAGGCCGATAAGTCTCGGTTCTCCATCCATCCAGGGGCGACGAAGATGTACAGAGATCTTCGACCCGATTACTGGTGGCCCTGTATGAAGAGAGACGTAGCTTGGTATGTGGAGAGATGCCTAACCTCCAGGAAGGTCAAGGCAGAGCACCAGAGGCCCCACGGCAAGATGCAGCCGTTAGACATTCCCGTGTGGAAATGGGAGGATATCACTATGGACTTCATTACTAAGCTTCCCAAGACCGCACGTGGGGTCGATTCGATATGGGTCATCATGGATCGGTTGACCAAGAGTGCTCATTTCATACCGATCCAGGAGAGCATATCGGCCGAGAAGTTGGCCTAGATTTATGTGCGAGAGGTAGTGGCACGTCATGGAGTGCCTGTCTCGGTGGTGTCAGACCGAGATGTCCGGTTAACTTCCAGGTTTTGGAAGCGGTTTCACGATGAGATGGGTACTCGTCTCCATTTCAGCACCGCTTTCCACCCTCAGACGGATGGACAGAGCGAGAAGACGATTCAGACTCTCGAGGACATGCTTCGGGCATGTGTACTAGATTTCGGTGGCAGTTGGGATACGTATCTTCTGTTAGCGGAATTTTCGTATAACAACAGCTATCACTCCAGTATAGACCGGCCTCCCGTCGAGATGCTCTACGGGAGGAAGTGTAGGACCCCAATCTGTTGGGGTGAGGTTGGTCAGAGAGTCATGGGGAGTACGGAGGTAGTACTCAAGACCACGGAGCAGATTCAGCAAGTCAGGAGCATGCTTCAGACTGCTCAGAGTCGCCAGAAGAGCTACGCCGACAAGCGGCGTTCGGACTTGGAGTTTCAGGTGGGCGATATGGTCCTCCTGAAAGTGTCACCCTGGAAGGGTGTTATCAGGTTTCGGAAGCGGGGCAAGCTAGGCCCCAGGTTCATTGGCCCGTTTAGGGTTTTGGCCAGGGTGGTTCGGGTTGCCTATCGGTTAGATCTTCCAGTAGAGCTCAGCAAGATCCACAGCACGTTCCATGTTTCTCAGTTACGGAAGTGCTTAGTGGATGATTCAGCAGTAGTACCCCTTGAGGATATTCAGGTTGATGACAGCCTGAACTACATCGAGAAACCAGTGGCGATTTTAGATCGCAAGACGAAGGAGCTAAGGAACAAGAGGGTAGAGTTAGTGAAGGTGCAATGGCAGCACTGGAAGGATTCAGAGTGGACATGGGAGCTAGTGGAGGAGATGAGGGAGCACTACCCGGAGTTGTTTTCAGATTCAGCAGACTTCGAGGACGAAGTCTAAGACAAGTGGGGGAGAATTGTAACGCCCTGTTCCTGGTACGTACTTAGTTCACTAAGTGCTCATTTTATAAGAGCTACTCGACGAGTTGGTAGCCCTAACTCGTCGAGTAGATGCCAGCTTGTTCGCGGGGTTTAAGTGGACTACTCGACGAGTCGGAAATAGACTCGGCGAGTAGGTCCATCAGGAGGAAACCATAATCCTTAGGGTTTGCACCCTATTTAAGCATCATTATGGGTCTGCACCCCAGCCCCCATCACCTCCACAGCCCATTCTCGAAACCCTACTTAGCTTGGTGAAATATTGAGCTAGTTCTTGCCATTTTGTGATCTTAAGCTTGAAGAAGGAAGCAAAAGCTTGGAGTTGCAGAAGGAAGGTTGAAGATCCAGAGCTAAGGACTCATTTTTGACTTTATAAAGGTATAAAGGTCATACCTTGACTATTATTCAATTAGATCTCTCTTCTAGCTTGAATGTTGTGGGTTTTGGGGCCATTTCCAAGGCTATTCCGACATTTGAACTCTTGGGGATGTAGAGACTTTAGATCTGGGCTCTATTTAGCTCTAGAGGCTCAAAGTTGCCATCTTTATGCAACCATAGTCTATGTAATGACTTAGATCTCCATTTCTAGCTTGTAATGAGTGTTTTGGTCCTATATCTTCATAAACACACGTAAAGTTAACAACTTTACGTGTTATGTTAGCCCTGGGAGCCCAGATCTATGAGTTAGAAGCATTGGAATCACTTAGAATCGACTGTATGGTCTTAGCATGCAAGGAACTCGTCGAGTTGTTCTTACGACTCGGCGAGCCGGGTCGAGTTTCCCAAACCTTTTCTGGTTATGTGTGACACCATGGAGTGGGGAGGGGTGACTCAGTGGGTTGGACAGGACTTGGACACGAAAGTTGAAGAACTCGACGAGTCCACGAATGGACTCGGCGAGTTAGAGTCGATATGTCCCTTTTTTTATTACGCTAGGACTCGGCGAGTCTAAGGACGACTCGGCGAGTAAGTTCGTCCAGTCGCGATAACAGTTAGCATGGGGACTCGGCGAGTCATAGGGTGACTCGGTGAGTCGAGTCGCGAGTTTTAGGGTTTCTGTGTTCTAGAACCCGGCGAGTCAATAGGTTGACTCGGCGAGTAGGTCAACTCAGAAGGTTGACTTTGACCAGGATGTTGACTTTGACCTGGGATAAAATGGTCATTTTACCCTAAGAAGGATTATCAGTTTATGATTAAGTGTTGTTATGGAATTTATAGCCGGAGAGTCGCCGGAGCAGCAGATAGGGATCCCTCACCTAGTTTTTCAGCAGTCAGCCATACGAGGTGAGTTTCCTTCCAGTAGGAACGGGTCTACGGCCACAATGTCGGCCCGTTTAGATGATAGTAGTTCCGGATTCCAGTCTGATGTCGGGGTAGTCTCGAGAAGTAGTATGTATGCTTGATGTCTTCGTGATTCATGCATGTTTATGATATGTGTTATATGTTTCGGACTTCGGTTCGATGTCGGGCAAGCCCGATGCAGTATATGTGTGATTATGTTATATGTTCATGTTACATGCAGTTTATTCCGGACTTCGGTCCGATGCGGGGCGGGGCCCAAGTTATTCCGGACTTCGGTCTGATGCCGGGCGGGGCCCGATGCAGTGGGCGGGGCCCAATTTATGCCGGACTTCAGTCCGACGCCGGGTGGGGCCCGATGCATTGGGCAAGGCCCAGTATATGTTATATGTGTTATTGTATGGTATGTGGTAGTTTGAGGGAGCTCACTAAGCTTTGTGCTTACAGTTTTCAGTTTTGGTTTCAGGTACTTCCACTAGCAAAGGGAAGGGCTCGGGTTGATCGCATGGCATCCACCACAGTCACAGCCTAGGAGTTTACTCTGATGATTTGATATGAGATTTTGATTTGAGACAAATACTATGATGTTTTATGATACATGATTTATGATTTTACTTATGGTATTGGGTGGCTTATGATTTTAATAATGATTTGAAAACGAAATTTTCGGACTATATTTTTGGGATGTTTCAATATTCTGGCTACTTATTCTAATATGACAGTTTTGCAAAGCGTGATTTCGGCTACTAGATCAGCAACAATTATCCTACTGAGTAAAAGTTGCATAAGCATTAGATAAAAGTGATGATGGATCACACTTACCACAACTTCATTATGATCCATAATAATACTTTGTTTCACAAATTATGCGAATGGGCAAGATTCTACACCAGATACTATCCAGGTTAAGTACTTGAACCATTTAACTCATAATTTGCACTTTCCATAACTCCAAAATGAGTCGAAATCGATTCAGGGAAAAAAAAGTTGAACAAATTTTGACCCTAAATGTGTAGGCTCTTGTGAAACATTCAACTGTTGCCATGAAAGAATCCTGAGTCTTTGATATCTTACATAAGGTAAAACAACAACCCGTTGTTTCATGTTTTTACAATAAAGAGGTTGGAGCATAATCAACGTGGGTCTCAACTATCTGAAGAGGTCGATTTATCTGAAGAGGTCGATAAATCGCCATCTACTAAAAAATAGCCTCTACTTAGCTAGCATAGCATCACACAATAGTTTTTTTTTAGAAAAAACAATATACCTCAAACTGAGTAGACTTCGCGGTATATTTGTGAATTTCTACCGCTTTGGCTTATATCCTGTCCATGTTCGATATTGTGATGATTGGCTCATGAGTAATATATGTCGGTTTTTTATTCGCGAAACTTATGGTAATTTGCTAAATTTATTTTGCCCTCCTATCTATTAAACATTCCAACTTACATGCTACTTTGCAAATAGTTGATCGCCAAAACAATCCATATCCAACCCCCGCAAAGCGGGGACTCTTCGCTAGTTATACAATTGAATTTATGTTTATTTAATCACTAAACTATGTTTAAGTTGTAAAAAGTTATTAAACATTTTTTATCCAAAGTTGTAACTAAAACCGTTCTAACTGCTTATAAAAACCATTTTGAAAGGGAAAAAAAATTATCCAGTAACTTTTTACAACTTAAACAAAATTTAATTAATAAATAAATACAAATTCAATAATTTAGTGTATAATTTTGTACCTAAACCCACAAACCATTTCTTATACAAGTACAATTTAGATAACCATTTTCATATTCCGCCAAACTCGTCGAATGGCGTGTTCGGCACGGAGCGTTTGAGAGCTTCTAGCTTCTAGCGTTTGACAAAACGCTCCGTTTTGAATAGAAAGTCTCGTTCGGCACTACAAGCTTCTAGCGTTTAGTTTAAACAAAACGCTCCAAATCCAAATGTTACTTCATGTAGCGTTTAACAAAACGCTACAAGCTACAAGCTACCCGCTACAAGTCACCCGCTACTAGCTAATTTTGCCGAAGACGTCTGAAAGTTTGTTTATGTACAACTTTTCTTTTTAATTTTAGTTTTTATTATTATTTTAACATATTAATTTAACTTATTCTAAATATATAACAATGCTTTTGATAAAAACATAATAATTTACTTGTTTTTTTTTTTTTTGAGAAAAATAAAATATTAAAAATAAACTAGTAAAAACCTAGCTCCGAAAAACAATATATGAAGTTAAATGAAATTCTTTGAGTTAGACCAAGAACCAAAAACTTAGTACGACAAAGCTTAAACATTTAATCCTTCCAAACAAAACGACCTTAATCCCAAACACCATCCAACCACCAATTAAAACAATCATCAAAACTCGTTAGATTGCCGCCGACCGCCGATTAAGAACAAACACCAAAAGTTCTTAAAAAAACAAAATCTTATTATATTATAACTTAATTTGATTGAATAACATGTTACATAAACTAAAAATAACATTTTCATGGAAATTTGATGATTTTTATTTCTGACAAAACACTCTATCGAATAAAAATAGATATATTTCCTATAACTTTTGTTATAAAGTTAAAATAGAAACAAAATTAAGAATATACAATATTTGTGGAATAATTCTTTCCTTTTCTATATCTCTAGTCTAAAAGGATAAAATGATGAAGTTATAAGATACAATTTACGAAAGTCAAAAGGTCTAGTTTGAATGTTTATTATAAGTGAAGGATGTTAAATGTAAATTATGATAATAGCACCTTTCATTTAGTGTAGGATATGCCATCAAATATCACCCAACATCACATTGAGCAATGATCAAATATACAATATTTATCACCCTCTGTTCAGAAAAATCAAATATCACCCACGAGTTGAGTATTCGAGGTTGAAACTACCGTTTGATTCTTTATTATTTGTACTATTTATATGCTATTTTTAGAATAAAGCTTTTGCTTAGAATTTGACTTTTTTCTACGACTAAAGATTTTAATATATCGTAGTTTGATTTAAAACTCGTGACTTTACCAAATGTTACCGCTAACCCAATTTAGAAATTAGGAAGCCAAACAAAGTTTAATCTCAAATTGCGAACGCAAGAGATGCAAATGAAAATCTATGGAAAACTACTCAAATCTACTTTAATAAATGAAAGTTTTTTTGTCATTTGTCACACTCTCATTTAATTTGTCAAATGTTATTTTGTGGTTATTTTGAATTAATTTTTTTTCACATGTCATTTTATAAGTTTTTCTACTTTTAAATTTCACATAATCTACTATAATAAATGAAGATAATTTTGTCATATATTAATCTCTAATGAGTTTTGACACTTGTCATTTTGCGATAGTTTTTAAATAAATAATATCCACATGTCATTTTATGGTTTTTTTCAATTTTTAAAATAAAAAAATCACATAATACTTATACTTATATATTTAAAGTATTAAATGTAATAAATATTATATTAAATTGCAATTAATATGTTTCTTCATTCCTTATTTCAAAATTTTATTTTAAAAAATATTTATCGTTTATATTTTAATATTTTTTTTTAATCAATCCGTGTAATACACAGGTTTTACATCTAGTATTTTAATGTAATAATTGCATATCAATGTCATTAATAAACTTACCTTTTAATTTCAAAATTCTCAAAATTAAAGCTCATTAGTTTTTTTTTTTTTTTATTTAAATTATTTGTTTAAAATGTAAAAGATAAAAAACATTTTCATTATAATAATTCAGTATTTTTCTTATTTTCTTATAAATTCAAAGTTCTTAAATATTTAGACCTTTATATTTATTTATTTTTTAAATAACTCATATAATATATGGGTCTCACAACTAATATAGTTATATATATTCTTCATTTTATTTTATATGTTGGGTTATGTGAGATCAAAGCTCAACTTTTTTTCCCCTACATATACGGTACCTCGTTACTTTTCCTTTATTTTTGTATATGGTAAAAAAAATGGAAGATCCATATGGTAAAAATATTTTTCTCGAAAACACACTGATTGTATGGTATTTGTACTTTTTTCACAACAGAAGATTAAAGCTCATCATCCTTGAAATTCGATTGTCCTTACAACCACCCTCCCCTGTTTGTTGAACTTAAATTCATGACCTAACATGGGGAAAGGACCATATCATGAAACGAATGCTGCTAAGAAATGGGATAATGTTGTGTACATGGAGATTACAAACAAGATGAGAACCTCTATAGTGCTCGTGTCTTTGTGTGTGTGTGTGAAATCCTCATGCTTGCACATTATACTAGTAAAATAATTACATCACCAAGAGTGTATGTTCATTTGCAATTTGTTTTCTAATCGTAGTGGCTAACAAATTTCCCCTACTTTGTGTACATCTTTACGTTAAAATTTAAACATAAATCTTTGGGTTAATGTAAATGGAACATTTTGGTATGGATAGTCCCCATGGTTTCAAAATCCATATCATTTAGTTCTTTTTGTTGTTACGACATGTCCCTATCAAAATCCATCACATTTAACAGATTTCCCCTGCTTCAGGTTGTCACATCAGCCCTTTTACAGTTTAGTCGATTTCTCTTCACATTATGAATAAAGGAATAAGTGTTACAATTTCTTTCGGCTACAGAAATGCTTATAGGTTGTGATAATATTTTTTTGCCACTTAACTACCTCTGTTCTTTCTGCGCCATAAGTAGATTACAAGACAATTGTTTCCATTGTAACCACATCCATTTAAGTTGTTTGTAATGAATAAAGACATTTCTTTATGTGAAACGTAGTAAATTGTTCTCATAACATCTGTTTTTCGTGTTACTATGTCTAGTGATGCGGTTAAAAGCTTCCATGACACCTTGTACAACTTATTTATCAAGGTTAGAATTTTTATACGTATTCCGCCTGGTGCTAACGTCTCAAGATAACGTGTGTCGTAAAATCATTGAGTAAAAGCAAATCTCAAACAATGTAATGGTATGGTCATTTTCTCCCACATTTTCAATACAATTGCTCTACTTGAGGGAAATAAGACGCATATATACTTTCCTTCATCACATCTTTGATTTCCCCAACATATTATCCACTTTCTCATATATTTCGTCCATTTTTGGGCCTTCATCATCGCAAAATTTGACCACCATAAAAATAGGCTTCGTGATGCCATAATGGAAATAAGTGTGGTTGATTTAAACATTATGAGGGCTTTATGTGCAAATCGGATTCCTTTTAACGTTTTGTGTAATCCACAATTTCGTGAAATGGTAAATGCAATAAGAAAGGCACCCAAAGGTTATAAAGTGTCATCTAGTAAAAGAAAGAACTATTCTACCAGATGAATATGTGAGAGATGTTGAGAAGGCTTAACACCATTTAAAAATATATGGTATTCACCCGGTATTTCTATAGTATCTGATGGGTGGATAAACATCAAACGTAAACCGTTGATCAATGGTCTTGCTGTAAATACCCACGATTTTATATTCATGTATGCCAAGTTTTTTCTGGGGTGGAGAAAACGGGTAAATTAATTGTTGCATTTCTAGGCCAAGCGATTCTCAGTGTCGTGACGGACAATGTCGCCAGTTGTAAAGTTGCGGGAGAAAATAGGTAAATCACCAAAGTTTATTATGCAAATGGTTCTTTTCTATGTGTTTTTATTCGGTTTAACCGGTTCAACCCGGTTTTTCTAAAAACCGGTCGGTTCAATCCGGTTCAGAAATCGACGTAAAACTGATGATAGTTGAACAACTCACTCCCCCAGTACCCCGTCCAACCGGTTCGACCGGCCGATTTTTAAAACATTGATAAATACACACTTAAACATTCACATTCCAACCACTAGAAATGCATACTTAACCTTCAAATTTAAAGACTCAAACTTTATAGTTATTAAGTCACGTTTTTATGTTTTAAAATATTTATTAAGTTATGATTTAAGTCTAGTATTAAATGTTGTTTAGTAAGTCAAATATTTTAATATTAAAATGATTGTGTTTTTAATTATTAGTTCTTAAAAAATAAACAAAATTAATAATGATTCAAAAAAAAAGTGATAGTAGCATATGCTAAGTGATACTATCACTCTCTGGCACCATGCAATGCTTACCTACCATGCAAAAAAAATGATGTGATAATATGCTTAGTACACCACCACTTTCTCTACTCTAAGCCAACGAAACAAAACAACCTTAATACAAAGCACCGTCCAACCATCGGTGGCGGAACCAGGACAAAGTCGAAGATATAATACACATGATTTTTGGGGTAACACACCGTAAAATTAACAATAATGTCGGAAAATTTTGCAAAAAAGTTACATTATGCCTGAAAAATTAATGAATTACACATGTCACTCCTGAAACCCCTAGTTCCACCACTATAAACCACCAATTAAAGCAACCATCAAAAGTCGTAGGAACGTTTGATATAAACGAAGGATATTAAGTGTCAATATGATAATAGCCAATGTTTTAAAAAACCGGTTTGAATCGGCCGGTCGAACCGGTTGGATCGGGAACCGGGGGAGGGAGCGGTTTAACTATCACCGGTTTTACGTCGATTTCTGAACCGGATTAAACCGGACGGTTTTTAAAAAAACTCGGTTGAACCGGTTAAACCGAATAAAAACACATAGAAAAGAACCATTTGCATAATAAACTTTAATGATTTTTTTTCAAATCTATTTAGTTTTCTCTAAATAAAAACATATGTTAAATGTTATAAAGTTTTTTGATGTGTTTGTATTCATTCAAAACTATATTTTGTTTTGGTATTATAGTTTTTTTTTTACGTATATGGATTAATGTAAAACACTAAAACTTGTGGTTATGTGTTACTTTAATGTATTTTGATTAATCTACAATTTATTTTTATGTGTATTTTAATGTTTGAACTTATAAACATCAAATTCATGATTTATATATGTATGTATATGTAGGAAAATAGAAAAATAGATGGAAATTATATAAACCGGTTGACTCGACGGTCGAACCAGTTAAACAGAAACCGATCACCATACCGGTTCAAATAAAAAATCGGTATTTAAAACATTGATAATACACCTTTCATTTAATGTGGGATAACTGGATAAGCCATCAAATATCACCTACGAGTTGAGTATTCGAGGTTACTATTTATATGTTATTTTTAGAATAAAGTTTTTGTTTAGAATTTGACCTTTTTTCTATGATTAAAGATTTTAATATTTCGTAGTTAGATAAGAAAACTCGTGACTTTACCCAATGCTACAGCTAACCAATTTAGAAATTAAGAAGCCCAAACAAAGTTTAAAAATTTTGGTAATCTAATCACATTTTTGTTGTTGTTTTTAACAAATAACCGTTTTTAATTGTTTTTAAAATAATCATTTACTCCAGAATGCGTTCCATGCCAGTATTACGAAACCAGTTATTGGAGTAAACCACAGGGACGTGTAATTTACTCAAAATAAATGTTGTTTAGGTCCGACAAATGCAAAAAAGTTTATTTTCTACTTACTTCTTACTTGGGTTGTAAGTTTCCTACGTGTTAGTGTATTACATGCGCTGATTTGGCATTTAGTTGTTCGTGTTGGATTTAAACTTGAAAAACTGTTTCATTTTTTGTGAATTTTTGGATTGATTTTACTAAATAACAAAGAATTTTTCTGGAAATTTAGATGCACCTTGATTTCATTTGACGGCATCATTCATGACTGAAATCTTTCACCAACTCAATTGCTCATCCAAACCAAATAAGCGCCTCGTCCTCATTGATAGTATCAAATGGTCTTTAGCATTAAAGACTGATTTTTTTATTTGAAAGATCATAGGTTCAAGTCTTGCAAAATAATAATAATAATAATAATAATAAAATAAATCCTGATTAATTGGTAGCACATTCTCATCAACCCCTTTCTTGTTACGATTATTTTCAAATTCCATTAAGTTTTGGGATTTTGATTCTTGATATCTGTAAATATTTCCATAAATTAGGCTAAATTTAATCCGTGAATGTTTTTATCCCCCCAGAATTTGGGTACTCGATTCGTTTGGAGGTTTATGTTAGGGAAGAAATTAAATAAATAAATAAATACTTGGACTTTGGAGACTATATGAACAGACTTCGCACATGAAGTTTTTTTTTTTTTTTTTTTTTTGTATTGCCAAAATGTCAAATAGAACGAAATGATTGTATCATATTTATTACATTTTCATCAATTTTATATATATATTATTTAAAAAAAAATATAGATTCTTCTACGTTTTTAATTAAGTTACCAAACTAAAGTTTTTGTTACTTATTTTGGAACCTTCTTTACCCAAATATTGAATAGAATGGGTATTCCTTTTTCCACTGTAATTTTGAAAATGAACATATAAATGTCCTTCAAAAGTAATTAATGGATCTAATACATATAAAATGCGGTTAATCACGACGTCGGCCAAGATTTTATTCCAAAAAGAGGTGAATACAACCGACTTTTATTAAGAATTTCATCTTTGGACAAAAAACAAGAAAATTGTGGCAAAGAGAAAGTATACCTAATAAAAAAAATAAGTAATTGGTAGATGTTTTGTTAAACCTCTCATAAGCACTAATTGGTAGATGTTTTGTTAAACCTCTCATAAGCACCATAAGTTTACTTTTTTTTGGACAATATCTAACAAGAATTTCCATTGATGAATAACGGATCCAGATCCTAAAAACAATAATGCTTTGGAATAAACATGAGTAATCAAATTAAATAAAACACTGCGATAAAACCTCATACCTAAAGCTAACATTATATAACCTAGTTGAGACATTGTGGAATATGCTAAACCACTCTTAATGTCCTTCTACGCAAAAGCTAACGTAGTTTCTAAAAAATTGTTATTTCCAGTATAGCATAGGGACCATGATGTGTTTCCAGTATAGCATAGGGACCATTTCTATAACTTAGTATCAAAAAATTTCAATAAAGCAAGAGTAAATTAGAAATGATCCATGTGGTTGGCACATTGTCACAGTTTCAATAGACTTTCAAAAGTTAATTCAGTCGGAATTTCTAACTCAATCAGCTTCTAACCCGATAAGCACCTCATCCTCATTTGCAGTACCATTATTTCTCTTTTTTGTTTCGATACTTTTCAAATGCCATTTCGAGTTTTGGGATTTTGTTTCTTGAGATATGTGAATGTTTCCATAAATTGGGGTAAATTTAATCCATAAATTGTTTTTATGCTAGGGAAGAAACCAAAAAAAATTGGGATAATGTTGTGTACATGGATTACAAACAAGATGAGAACCTCTATAGTGTTCGTGTTTGTTTGTGTGTGAAATCCTCATGTATGCACATTATACTAGTAAAATAATTAAATCAACAAGAGTGTATGTTCATGTGTAATAGCCTTTGAATCTCCTGAATTTTGTGTAGAAGAATTTGTTTTCTAATCATAGTGGCTAAAGAATTTTTTGATGCACCCATGTGACAATCGTATTTCTGCATTAAAAGATCCATGTTGAGTTTCTATCAGACTTTCAACATTTTGGTATGGATAGTCCCCACGTTTCAAAATCCATCACATTTAGTTCTTTTTGTTGTTACGATCCGTCCCTATCTATTAGCCGCAAGTAAAATGACAATTTTACCCCTCATTTTGTCTTTTCTGTTATATTATCATATATAAACTTTGGGGACCATTTACGTAAAAGAGTTGAAAACAAAAATAACAGACCTAACAGCCCCCATCATTCATCATTTCAACCCCACCCGTACTTACCGGTTAAATTAATAGATGTTTACCCAATAGTGGTCATACTTCAATGGAATTTAAACAGACAAACTGTAGGGAATTATAGGGTTTGTGGTAGAGATCTGGATACCAACTTGGATCGTGATATCACTTTCCGAACTGATATTTCTACCTTATGTCTGGGTTACAAGAAATTCAGCCTAGGATAATCCAAGTGGACACTTACGTTTCTAGGCACAGAAAACGTAAGCCAATATGCTAGAGGATTCTGTGAAAGTATGATGAAAAACAAGAGCTTAAGATCGTAACCCTCTTCTGAAGAGGAAGAGTTGTTTATATATTAAACAAGATTAGGGTTTCATTGGGGTTGGGCCGTCATTAGTTGTTTTGGAAGCAAGTCATGATAATCCGAAATTAATGAGGATTTAGGGTTACCAAAGCTAACGAGTTTCATTAGTTTTACCAAAACTAGCGGGACCCCAGCCAGGGGCTTTGCCCCTTGGACCCCGCTAGGGGCGTTGCCCCTAGACCCCGCCAAAGGGGCGCTGGACCCCGACTAGTCGTCGAACCGGCTTCTAATTCGATCTTATACATGCGTGCACTCCGCACAACCTCGTACATATATTAGAGCACAAATTATGAAGCCCCTTAGCTCACATGTTAGTTCCAGTTACTTAAAATGACATGGTGACACTAAAATCACCAACACAAACACAAGCTGAGATATTCCAATCCTTGACCAACGTAAGTTTTAGAAAATGTAAATGGGACAATAGATCATAAAGGATTTTTTCATCCGTGGTGATCATAATCTTAGATTAGTTCACCCATTCCATATCTTTTAGCATTGAAGTTGAGTCTTCCAAGTTTGTAGATTAAGGATCCATATCGCACTTCTTGTGTGGTCCTTTATAAGCATCGAAAACCTTGAACTTAGACGAAGACAATGAATATCTGAATGAACAAAAACAAGTTTGTCGGCCCTTTTACAGTTTAGCCGATTTCTTTTTACATTATGAATAAAAGAATAAGTGCTCCAATTTATATAGGCTAAGGAATTGCTTATATGTTGTGACAACATTTTTTTGCCACTTAGCTAACTTTGGTGTCGGGCCAATAAGTAGACCATCAATCAATTGTTTCCATTGTAATCAATTCCATTTGAGTTGTTGGTAATGGATAAAGACTCTTCTTCATGTGAAATGTAGCAAATTGTTCTCACAACATCCATTGTTCGTCTCTATTTTAAGCAATGCATTAAAAGCTTCCATGACACCTTGTACAACTTCTTTATCAAGGTTACGTGGTTTTCTATGTATTCTACTCGATGCTAACGTTTCAAGATAACGTGTGTCGTAAAATCGCGAAGTAAAAGCAAATCCCAAACAATATAATGGTATGGTCATTTTCTCTCACCTTTTCGATACAATTTGCTCTGCTTGAGGGAAATACGACGCATATACATTTTCTTTCGTCACATCTTTGATTTCCCCCAACATATTATCCATTATCTTATTTACTTCGCCTATTTTGGAGCCTTCACCTTCGCACAAAATTGACCAGCCGAAAAATAGGCTTCGTGATGCCATAATGGAGAGAAGTGTGGTTGATTTTAAAAATATGAGGGCTTTCTATAAAAACAAGAACCGTTCTACTAGATGAATGTGTGAGAGATGTTGAGGACTTAACAATATTTTTATAATATCTGATTGGTAGACAAACATCAAACATAAACCGTTGATCAATGGACTTGCCATAAACAGCCACATTTTATATTCATGTATGCTCTAGTGTCGTGACGAACAATATCGCCAATTGTAAAGTTGCGGGAAAGGAAGTCGAAAAGGTATACAAGCATATTTTTTGGTCATCGTGGTATGTTCATTACTTCATACATTAAACTTGATTTTTAAAGACTTTGCAAATGAGTTTATTTGGTTAGAGGACACATATAAAAAAGGGAAAATGATTGTCAAATATTTTTTAAACCATGGACAAGCTTTAGCCATTTTTAGGGACAATTCAAAGCTAGAGCTTTTAAAGTCGCAAAAACCTGATTTACGTCTCACAACATTTTGTTGAAGAGGTTAATCACTTATAGAGAAGCCCTATCTACAACAATTGCTCGTAATTCGTGGAAAGATTTGGGGAAACAAGGCGATGAACACACTAGACAAATTAGACATTGACACTTCAGAGATGATTTTTGGATTGAAGTTGAAAATATTATACGCATCACAAAGCCTATTTTTTTGTTGGTCATATTTTGCAATTGTGAAGGGCTAAAGGCCCAAAAATAAGCGAAATATATGAGAAAATGGATAATATGTTGGGGAAATCAAAGAAGTAACAAATAAAAGTATATATGTGTCGTATTTCCCTCAAGTATTGCAAATTGTATTAAAAGGTGGAAGAAAATGACCATACCATTACATTGTTTGGGATTTGCGTTAACTCTGCGATTTTACAACACATGTTATCTTGAAACGTTAGCACCAGGTAGAATACGTAGAAAAACACCTAACCTTGATAAAAAGTTGTACAAGATGTCATGGAAACTTTTAATCGCATTGTTGAAAATAGAGACGAGCAGATGTTGTGATAACAATTTGCTACATTTCACATGAAAATGGGTCTTTATTCGTTACCAGCAGCTCAAATGGATGCAATTACAATGGAAGCAATTGATTTGTGGTCTACTTATGGCGTAAAAACACTAGAGTTAGCTAAAATGGCAAACAAATATTGTCACAACCTATAAGCAGTTCTTCAGCCGAACGAATTGGAAGATTTATTCCTATATTCATAATATGAAGAGAAATTGGCTAAACTATAAAAAGGCTGACAAACTTGTATTTGTTCATGTCTGAGTTTAAGGTTTTTTGAAGCTTATAAAGAAGTACCACAAAAGAAATGGTATATGGATCCCAAATCTACAAACTTGGAAGACTCAAATTCAAGGCTAGAGGATATGGAATGAGAAGATCTGGAGGAAGACGAAGATAATGATGATGACCAAAGAAAAAACCAAAGGGTGGACTAAGTTTTTATGTTTTATCATGTCTTTTTAAGTTTCATCATTTTTATCATCATATATGTCTTTTAAGTTTTAAGTTTATGTAATCTTTGTGAGTTTGAACTTTCAATTATTGAAGTAATCCGTTTGTTTTGAAGTAATCAGTTTGTTTTGATATTACTATAAAAACTTTGAAGAATTGAAGTAATCTTTTTGAGTTTTACATTTATGTTATCTAATCTGTTTTGATAATAACATGTACATCATACCATAACATATGGTATATCGTCGCAGAGCGTACCGAAATGATCCTACCCCCCATCATACCAAGTTTCAAGGACCTAGCGAATTGCGAATTACGAACTTGTTCTCGTACCGCGAACCATGTGACTATGGTCTATCTATTGTAATAATTTGTCAAATGTCAACCAAGTCCCTTGATAAGCACGTTGGTATGTAGTATTTATAGGGTATTAGGTTTAAGGATTAGGCGTGTAGAAATTAAGTTAGAAACCTTGGGAGACCACCTACTTCTCGAATAGTAGGAACTATCATGTATCCTATTATTTTCTTTCATTCGGTTATTAATAAAAAGAATCCTAACCCGATTATATCAATCTACTATCATCCTTATATTAATGGACCAAGGTATATGCTGTAAAGGGCCTAAGTATGAATTCATAATAGCATATATCCTACAACGAGCTCCCATATTTTTAATGTCGTGGTAAGTTCATAAGGCCATTGAGATCATGTTACTCTTGTCCAATCATTTTTTTAAAACTAAAGTCAATTGCTTTTTTGTTTCTATCATGCCTTTTCTTTACAAAGTTCACATTGTCAACTAACCCAACAGCAAAAGCAAAACCATTGTCAAAAAATTATGCATGAAAACCAAGAGATGAAAACATATATTTTTATAACTATTTGGAGGTTAACTAAATCAGTAAACCATTAAATTACACGAAACTTACCAAGCATATCGAAGAGAAGCCGACCAAATTCTTTTTCCAATGAAGAAAACAACTTCCACATTCCAAACTTCATCTTCATGTACCACTTTCAACAAGCAAGTTCATGTCCAAACAAATAACATTTGATATGATATTTGAAGCCACAAATGTTGTACATAATCCAATTATCACCTTAAAGGACTAACAACCCATCCAGTAATTGGATTTTGCCTCCTGCTTCTAAATCTCCTATGAGAACCACTTTGTAAACGTTCAAGAATAGAATATGTAATCCAATCCGGAGTCAAACCTTGTTCTTTAAGCTTTGCATACAAGTCAACAGCTTCAGCAGTTCTCCCACTTCTCTCAAGGCAATCCAACAATATGTTATATGTAATAATATTAGGGCAACACCCTTCAGAAAGCATTTCATCAAACAATCTACAAGCCATTTCTACTTTATCTGATTTCCCAAAACACTCGATCAATGTACTATATGTAACAACATCCGGATTCAACCCCTTCTCTTCCATTTCTTTACACCTCATGTAAGCTTCATCAACATCACCATTTTTCCCTAAACAATTTATTAAAGAATTATATGATACAATATCAGGCTTACAGTTACTATTCTCCAGCTCATCAAAGATCTTAACAGCCTCATCAACTCTTCCAGCTCTCCCAAAGCTTGAAATCAATATATTGTAAGTGAATATATCTGGTTGAGGCCCTTCTTTTTTCATTTTTTTATATAAATCAAGAATATGGGATACCTGTTTTGATTTCCCAAGAGCAGTGAATACAGTGTTGTACATAATGGTATCTGAACTTATCCCCTTTTCATGAATCTTACTTAATAAGTCTATAGCTTCAGTCATTTTATCTTCTTTACATAAACTCTCTAACATGGATAAGTAAGCATCTCTATCTCCTTTATCATGGAAGCTCCACATGTAGCAAAAGAGGCGATGAGCTTCACTAGCATGGCCTAATTTACTAAGTGTACGTACAAGATATGCATATATGCCCTTGTTCATGTACTTCTTTGATATTTCCACAACTTCATCGAGTCTACCAAGTTGTCCTTCTGAAGCTAAGACATTGAGGATGATACTGTAAGTGAATTCATTTGGGCAGCAATTGTTTTCTACCATTTTTGAAAAGAGGTATATAGTTTTGTCAACCATTCGGTTTGTAGCAAGAACCTGGATTGTAGTATTGTAAGCAATTAGATTTGGAGCTGGGTTCTTTGATAGCATTTCTTGAAAGAGTGATATTGCCTCATCAAGCTTCCCGTGTTTTCCAGTCATTCTGATTAGAATTGTATATGTATATTCATCAGGCTCACAGTGTTTCTTCTTCATGTCTTCAAAAACCTTCTTCGCTTCTTCAACCTGAAAAGATGCTGCATTTCAGGTTATCATGATTACATCAAACCAGAGGTGAAACAGGATAATACACTTGATAGCTGACATAATTGGATTAAGAAGGGTGTTGAGATGATGAATTCTATAAAAACAGCTAGAATAAACACGACACGAACTTCAATATGCAACAAAAATGATCATAAATTGGACCTTTTCGTCTTTGGCAAGAGCATCAAGTAGCATATTGTAGGCAAAGATATCCGGTTGATATCCTTTCCGTTTCATCTCTTGATAAACTTCCAAGCCCTTGTTTGAATCACGAGAGCGTAAATGAGCTTGCAGAAGGCATTTATACGTATAGCGATTCATCCTGAGCTCCCATTTTTTAACCAGCCGTAAGCACCTGTCCAAATCTTCACCGCCGCCGAATATTCCGATCAAAAGATTGACGGTGGAGATGTTGCCATGCACGCGCGACCGCTCCATCTCGTCGATAATACGACGGACAGAGTCGAACCGGTCAGGGGAGGAAGACTTTGAGAGGATGAGGAGAATGCGGTTGTAGGTGAAACAATCGTGACGAAATTTAGGGATAGAAGTGGGGCAAAATCGAAAAAATTGGAGTGCAAGAGATGATGAATGGAGCGATTTGAGGATTTCGGATGCTTCGGAAGGGGTGAGGGTTAGGGTTAGGGTTTCCAGATAGTCGGATAGTTCGATGAAGGGGTCTGATGAGCGGGACTGGAGAATGTTGACGACCTTGCAGACAAGGTCATGGCGAGGGAGAGGGTAGCCTCTGGGGTCAAGTTGTTGGATGTTTGGGACTTGGACTTCGACGGCGAATGAACGGCCGTTGTCCATTTCGGTGAGGACTCTGCCGCTGTATTTGGTGGCATAGCCACGGCGGAGGAGGAGCCGGACATTGTTCATGGTCGGTTTCAAATGCGCACTATTTCGACTTCCCTGAGCTGGGAGTCAAAAAGTCACTAAAGTCAAACCCAGAGTAGTTCTGAGTTTTGTACCTCAAACCTAATATTAAGCGGGTTTTTTATTTGTTGAGAAATTGATTTTAAAGATTCTTAGGCTAAAGGTGTGTGTCCCAAGGTCTTCTCATCTCATTAATAATTTCTCATCTCATTAATTAATAAGTTATATATTGATACATTTTTCTCCCATTCATTGCATTTATGTTACATTTTTTGGAACCGGCAAATATTATTAAAATATCCAACCTAGCAAGAAGCTAGGAAGGATGATGAAGAACTTTTACAGTTTACATGTTACAAGGTTACATGTTTATACACATTTAAAAAGGTTTACACACCAATCCACCCAACGAAATGTGCATTTAAATCTCCTATGTTTGACCCATGTAAAGACTGTCGATTTGACCATGTCAGCCACCACAGCAGGTGAAGATCGAGTTTTCTTAACGCCTCGTTCCCGAGTTTAACAAAAGAAAAGAAGAGAAGAGAAAAGAAAGTCATGAGAGAAAAGAAGAGAAAGGAACGGAAAACAAAATTTTCTTTTGTGTTCCCGAGTTGGAGAGAAGTGGAAGGAAAATGAATCATTTTGTTTTTTCTTTCCAAATCCTCCCAAATCGGAAGGAAAGTTAGGAGGAAATGGGATCCTCCCATTTCCCTCCACTTCCTTCCACTTCCCTTCTTTAATGAAACTCGGGAACACCAATTTCTTTTATTTTCTTCTCATTTCCACCCATTTCCTTTCCTTTCTCTCGTTAAGTTGAACTCGGAAACTGGGTGTAAATGTCCAGTCGCATCAAGCCTTCCATAAGAGCCATGTTGTCCCATAGCAAATAGCAATTAAACTCCTCCGTTTTTTATGGCATGTTCCCCATTTAGAGGCGAATTCCACCAGATCTCTTATATGTGTGGGACGCGGGTCAGGTATCTCACACCACCGGAATATCCATTCCCATACTGTCACAGCTTTTGGACATCGGAGAATCACATGGTCAGTATCTTCAGGTTCTAATCCACACCAGGTACATGTAGGGGATGGGAGTTGAATGCCACGTCTGATTAGAGTTGTAGCAATAGGCAGCCGATCGAGAACTGCCCTCCACATAAAGCAACTCACCTTTATTGGAATGTTATGTATCCATTCTATCACTACCTCATCATTAGTTCGATTCCTTCTGTCAATTTGTGATCTAAGTGCACTCACCTGGAATGCACCATCATGAGAGAGAATACAGATGCATTTATGTTACATGTGTATCCTTTTATAAACTAAGTTATATATTGATATATTTTTCTCCTATTCATTGCATTTATGTTATATGTGTATCCTTTTATAAACATGACACTACTAAACATATGATTCTTGGCTAAAAAGGGAAAATGATTTACCAGTGTAATCATTTATTTTTGTCGTTTTGTTTACATTTAGATAAAAAAAAATTTATACATTTGACCATTTAACTTGTTTACATTTAGATAAAAAAAATTTATACATTAGACCATTGTCTAGCCGATGACAATGGTAATCTATAAACACATTCAACATGTTAAATGATCAAATGTGTAAAAAAAAAATGTCATCGGCTAGACAATGGTCAAATGTGTACAAAAAAAATTGTCTAAATGTAAACAAAATGAAATTTTAATTACCCTCATAAGTCAACTTTCTCACTTTGAATAACGATTCTATTTTTCATATTTGTTTGTGTTGTTTTTTTTTCAAACATTATTTTTAAAATATTTATAATGTCCTAAATATTAATTAAATATTGATCAATTCTAAACTTTACTTTTTAATTAATAAATATGTTTTTGTTTTGTGAAATATTTTATATAGCCTCTTATATTTTTTTCTTTTGTTTTTAAGCATATACAATATTTTTAAAGTAAACAATATCTATCAATAAAATTAAATAAATTAAATATGTAATAATAAGTATGGAATGCCTTTTCAAAAAATAAAAAGAAAATATTATGTAGCAAATAAAAAACAAAAAAAATCTATATAATGTAAGACCTCAACTTTTTTAGTTTTTCTTTAAAAACACCCACATATTACAATTTCTTTTTGGAAAAAAAATGACTAAAATGGCAAGATCAGGAAAAATGAAAAAATATAGGGTTTTTTTCAAGCAAAATATAAATTTTTGATTTAATCCGGAAAAAACATAAATTATAAGATCTTTTATTAGATTAACCCAAAAAAGAATATACTACACAACTTATTCCATTGAGTTGTCATAATTCGCATAAACATGTTTTCTCTTCTATGTCCACCTGAAATGCATCCCCACCGTTTCTTGTTTCAAACTTATCAAAAGATGAAATATGATACTTGACTTCCAAGTATAGTAATTTTAGTGAATAGTTCTATATATAATTTACATTTTCTTAATATGATTATATTTTTATGATAACAACTAATTTTCTGGAAAACACTACAAAATATAACTAATGAACAAAAGATCATACAACTTTCTTAATGAAGTACAACTTTCTTAAGGCCCTCAACCATCTGCTACAAACACCGTATTAATAACTTCTTTC
Organism: Lactuca virosa; assembly: GCF_052849685.1. Classification (NCBI taxonomy): domain Eukaryota; kingdom Viridiplantae; phylum Streptophyta; class Magnoliopsida; order Asterales; family Asteraceae; genus Lactuca; species Lactuca virosa. Next base: position 221,312,515 of record NC_136429.1, on the reverse strand, counting down.
AGATTTTTACACGCCAAAATCTCAATTTCTCCAAAATCTAACCCCTCCAAAGATTTTTCTGCCAATTTTGGCACCACACATTTTTTATACCCCAATTTTGCCACTGTACTCACCCTCTTCTCCATTTTTGGCACCATGCGAAGCTCACCACCAAGCCCAATTTCTCCAATGAATGCCACGTTGTTAGGAATTGGGAACTCAAGAAAACTGGAGATCATAAAACATATCAATCTTATAAATTTATAGTACACTTCAATTACATAATTTTAAAAGTAGCTTACATTTTTAGTCCCTGTTATCTTTGCAATTTTGGTCCTTATTTGAAGTTTTGTAACGTTTTTGGTCCCTGATGTAAAGAACAGGGACCAAAATTGAATATGTTACTTATACATAAAAATAGTCACTTTACTTGGAACAGAGACCAAAAAATAAAGGAACCTCAAATAAGGATCAAATGTGCAAGAGAACTTTTTGGGACCAAAACTGCAAAAAACAGTTATACTCAGGGACCAAAAATGTAATTCATTCTAATTTTAAAGATATTGCCTGCTACAAATTGCTGCTGCAACTGCTAAATCTCCAGCGGTTTCTGTTAGAGTAGCCCCACTAACAACATTTAAGAAGATTGCCTATAAACCGATCCACAAAAATTAAATTAAAAAAACAAAAAATAAAATGTTTTTCTTAAAGTAATATTAATTGAAGGAAATAGGACTTACATTTGATTGGAGCTTGAGACCTGCTTGCTTCATAAGAACCTACAAGATATATCAATTTTTATTAGATATATAGAAAAAAAATATGTAAAGAGTAAATTACATTTTTAGTCCTTGAGTGTAGCTGGTTTTTTTTTTCTTTCCAAATTTGGTCCTTATTTTGAGTTTTTGTAACGTTTTTTGTTCCTTTCCATGTAAAATGACTACTTTTGGTCCCTGGGTATAGCTGGTTTTTGCAATTTTGGTCCCAAAAATAGTCATTTTACATGGAAAGGAACAAAAAACGTTACAAGAACCACAAATAAGGACCAAAAAAAAATCAGCTACAACTCAGGGACCAAAACTGTAATTTACTCAAAATTTAATGATTACTTACGGAAATAATCATATCTGCTCTCCCTGCTTGAACCCCATTCACTTGCCTTGAAAGTGAGTTCCCTGCTGCACATAGAGCCTACAAACCAATTTCTCACTATTTGTCCAAAAATAAACACAAAAATTTCATTTTTTTTTTGGAGAATTTTTAACCAAAGATTACTTTTTTCACTGGAGTTTTTAAACATTATTTAAGTCACGTATGGGTAGAGTGGCTACATAGGTAATCATCTGTCTGGATAAAGTGTTGTATACATAACGTCTGTTTCTTTTCTAAACCAAATAACCATTTAACCATTACATTCCAAAAAAAAACAATTTTCATCAAATTTAAGTGCTTAAAATACTAAGCTCATTAAACAAACCTGGATTTCAATGACAAATGTGCGAGATCCATCCATAATTACAGCAATTGCTAGACCTGCTAAGAACTCTGAATCCGAGTGTTCTTCACTCAAGAAAATCTCACTTGGATTCGTGACAGCTTTTAGTCCACATGGCGACATTTCAAACACTCCTAGCTAAAAAAAAAAAAAAAAAAAACAGTTTTTCAGTTCCAAAAAAAAAGGTTTAAAAAAAGGGAATAGAACTAACATGATGAATAATACCTCATCAGTTGATCCAAAACGATTCTTGAATGCACGAAGCAAACGATGAGATGAATATTGTTCCCCCTTGATATTATAATAAAATAGCATAAGATATAAAATAATTACTAAATAATTAAAAACCCAAGAAATATTAAAAAAAAGGTACCAACTTCCATATATAAAACTGCATCAACAATATGTTCCAAAACACGAGGTCCAGCTATGTCTCCTGACTTTGTTACATGACCAATCTGACACAAATCCAAAAAAGATTTTGTATAATTCATCAAAATATACTTTTCTTAAAAATTAATAGCCATTTTTTTAGTTCATAATTTATACTCACCAAGAATACGGGTATATCTGTCTTTTTAGCAAAACGCAACAAGGCTGCTGTACATTCTTTAACCTATACAACATTTGGTTAATACAAGGTCTGGAAATGCCACGTCATCATATGTAACAAAATAGATGTTTTTTGAGGTTAATGAAATAGAAAAAGGTTTACCTGGTAGATACCTCCTGCACTACCTGTAACTCCCATTAGCTGAACAGTTTGGATTGAATCTATGATTAGGGCACGTGGAGAGAGAGCTTGAGCTTTTCCCAAAATGTCCTTTAAAAAGGCACACACAAAGCAAAGTAAAAGTGTAAAACACCATTTATATTTATAAATTATAATAACACATGTTCATGATTTATTAAGTTAAGTATATTTTGGAACATTCACCTCAATGTCTGTACTTGAATACAAGAACAATTCCTCTGTGTTGATTTCCATCCGATCTGCTCTGTTTCCAATTTGCTCAACACTCTGAATTAAAAGAGTCGTTAATTGAATAACTTTTACAGTGTTATAACTTATGAATGAAGCAACATTAATGGTGAAAGTAGATTGTTACCTCTTCTCCAGAGACATAAAGCACAGGAGCTGGTTTACCGATTTCTCTCCCTTCTGCTATAATGGCTGCTATCTTTACATGTTTCAGTATCAAGTAAACCAGAGTTATATTCTTGATGAAGAAATCATTAACAGAAAGATACTATAAGTTTATGCATAAAGTAAAGATTATGATTTGTAATACCTGTAACATTAGTGTACTCTTCCCAACACCTGGATCACCACCAATTAAAATCAAAGAACCAGGTACTAGACCACCACCAAGAACCCTAGAAACTTCGTGCCCAAATAGTCCAGGCCTGAATATAAACAACTCATATAATAGATACAATCATACAACTAAGGCCTGGAAGACGAAACGCGATTGTGAATAAACTTACAGAGGAAATCGCCAGTTCAAATGGTTGATCCCTCTGTTAACATCCGTTAACCTCATCGGAAGAGCTTCTCCTGACCCTTTTGGCAACCACGATCGTACTAGTTTTTCAGACACCTGAAACCCACTCGTCTTTCCTCCATTATCAGTTTCTGTAAACTCCTTCATTGTACCAGCATTTTTACACTCGCGGCAATATCCCCACCACTGCCCGTCGGTGTATCCGCAGTCGGAACAAACCCAAGTACTCTTGCTCTTACTCTTCTTCTTGTTAGCCCCAAAACCCGACCCACTGCCATGATTCGCCTTCACAACGCTTCCGTATGATCTGTCGTCTTTCAGAGCATCGGCGTAATCTGAACTAGACAGTTTGTAAGGGTCTTTATTGGATTCAACTTCCGTGTGTTTTGATTTTGGTGCTCGCTTGGTTACAAGACTTCCAGTCATGGGATCGTATATAGTAGAGACATCAGCAGTTGATGAGTCATTAAAGAAACGGTGGTTGGTGGAGTGAAATGTTCTGTAAAGTTTGTGGATTTGTGGGTATTTGGTGGAGATTAGATTGAGGCTGTGAACACGAGAGTAAAGCATTTGAAATGCTCGCATCTCTGCGAACATAATATGATCAGGGCACAAGAAATTAGGGTTTTAGGAGGAGAAAATTGCGGGTATTTGATATTTTTCAGGGTTTATGGGATGAGTCAATTTAGGCGGGTGAAGGGTTTTAGCAAATGGGACGAAGAAGAGGGTCTTCGGGATTTCGGGGGCGTTGATGTCATTACGAAGGTTGTGCGACGAAATCCCAGGATCATGGCACTTTTTGTAACGTGTTTCAAGTACAAACCCCTTCCCCAATAAATTTTAAATAAACACAAAATTCCAAATTACTCATTTTTATTAGACCTGACAAAAGGGCCGTGTCGTGCCGGGTTGGGACATTAAACAGGTTGAGGATGGTTGACACGGACATGGCACATTTAATAAACAGGTTGGAAAACCTGACACAGACACGACTCGGTTATAACCGTGACAACCTGGTACGACATGTATAACTCGTTTAACCCATAAAGCATGTTAAACCCGTGTAACCTATGTAACTCGTGTAACCTGTGATTTTGACATAAAATGGTAAACAAAATACAAAGTTTACATTGTCATCAAATATCAAAACCAATATAAATGTAAAGTTCAAGTAATCATTCAAATGTCATGAAATACCAAAAACAAAAGAAATTGAAAGTTCAAGTATCATCCAAATGACCAAAACATTAAAGAGATTACAATCCAACAAAAAAACAAGTTTAAAACCAACGAAACATTAAAAGTTCAAATCATTAAATTCAAGTTTTTTTGAAGCTATTTCTTCTGCAGATTATTGTATTTGAGCACCGGATATGTTATTTTCGTTTGCATTTTCATCAAAATCAACCTTCAATGTAGTAACTTTTTTGCATAACGCCTCATTTTCAGGTTGCAATGATGCTACAAATACAAAAAACGTTATTAGCATACAAATAAAAAAATCAATACTAATGTTGTAGTTTTTATTAAAAAAACAATAACAAAGCAGTTTTTTTTAATGTGCAGTTTTTTTTAACAATAAAAATACAATTTTTTTAAAAAAAAGTTTGATTTGTGCAGTTTTTTAAAAGTTTATGCACTAATGCAGAAAAGCAGAAACCCCTAGGGTGCGTTTAGTTACGGAAAAATGGTCCGTTTTCCGGAAAAAATTTCCAAGAAAAATGAAAATTTTGAAAACGCGTTTAGTTCGTCTATTTTTCTAAATTTTTCACGGAAAATGAAAATTTTCCGTTTTCTAAAATTACAAAGAAATTGGAATTTTTTGGAAAACCAATAATCATTGTTTTCCACATTTTTCTAATTCCAAAATTTTTCTAAAATATAAACACACGCCTACTCTACCTAACCCACCTTAACACCCTCAACCCACCACACCCCTACCTACCCACCCCCCCCACACACACACACCTACCCCCACCCACCTCTACCCCCACAAAACACACACACACAAACACGGAAACACCCCCCCCCCACCCACAAACACACACACAAAACCCACACCCAACCACCCCCCACCACACACACACACCCCCACCCCCATCCACACCTCCACAAAACACACACACACACACAAACACGGAAACACCCCCCCCCCCCCACCCCTACAAACACACACACCCACACCCACAAACACACACACACAAAACCCACACCCACCCCCCCCCCTCCACACACATAAAACGCACCCACAAATACACATAACATATAGACACACACTCCCTACAAACACACACACACACAACCCCACATCCCCCACCCCCACAAACACACACACAAAAACCCACACCCATCCCCACCCACAAACACACACACACACACACAAACCCACACCCATCCCCACCCCCACCCCACCCACAAACACACACACACACACACACAACACATAGACACACAACCCACACACACCCCCACAAGCACACACACACACACAACCCCACATCCCCCTCCAAACACACACACACACACAAACCACACCCACACCCATCCCCACCCCCACACATACACACACACCCACAAACACACATACACACACAACCTACATCCCCCCACCCCCACCCAAACCTATCTCATACCTACCCACCCCACCCCTACCTACTCCAAAGATATGAATTAATGCATTAAACTTAGCCCAAAACATCATATGAATAACATTAAAATAAAATGCACCATGAAATGATTTGGTAACCATGGATGATCAATCTCAGATCGATATGAGGTAAGGTGAAGTGGGGTGGGATAGGGTGGGGTAGGGGTTGGTGGGGTAGTGTAGGATGAGGTAGGGTGGGGTAGGGGTTGGTGGGGTGGGGTAGTGTGGGATGAGGTAGGGTAGGGTAAGGTGGGGTGGGGTGGGGTGGAGTGTGAGTGACATTGCGGGTTTATGTGATGTTAGTTAAAATAACCAAAATTGGAAAATGAAAACTCATAGAAAAATACACATCTAAACGCGTTTTCTAATTTTTTAAAACGGAAAATGAAAAATGAATAAGATTTAACTAAACGCGTTTTCTAAATTTTCCAATGAAAACTGAAAGCGGAAAACGAAAACTGAAAACGGAAAACAGAAAACAGAAAATGAAAACTGTTTTTCCGCAACTAAACACAACAATAGCCTCTATCTTCAAGATTTGAGCTCCTCCCCTCTCATCTCTCCTCTTTGGATGTTTTTTATGATTTTTTTGATAAAGCTTAAAGATCAAGAAGGTTCTTTTGGTTGCTTGGAATGGTGTTTCAAGTTTAGATCCATCAAATGCACTACATTTCTGGACTAATGTTAATATAAAGTTCAAAACTTGCTTTATAGTTATTTAGATCTTCTCAATTGTGGTTTTTGGCACTTTTGGTCAATTTTATGGGTGATCTTGGAGTTGAGTGGACTCCAACATCTTTTGATCAGTTTGGAATGCTTATTGGACCTTATTGACTAGGAAAGTTGTGATCTTTTGCCTTCCCTTATAGCCATGCAAGTTATCTTGGTCATTTAGGTCATTTTGGTGCATTAAAGTTTACATCTTGAAAGGTTGAGACATTATTATAGATAAAGTTTGAAACTTTATCCATCTAAGCATTCACACCCCCGGCCGAGGCGACGGAACATGTCGGGCTGTGCGACTTAGTTCATGGATCACAAGCAAATTGAATATACATCACAAACACAACCATAACAACACAACAATTATATTCCACTTTAATGTTTGAATACTTGGTTCTTACAGATAATAATAATAATAATAATAATAATAATAATAATAATAATAATAATAATAATAATAATAATAATAATAATAATAATAATAAGCAAGTACGTGAATTGCCTTAACAAATAGGCCGAAATAACAAAAGTTATAGAAACTGGTTTGCCTGAAATCCATGACAAATTCCCTCTACTAAAAGTTGGTTCAGTGTTCTCCTGAGAATACATGTAGTTTGAGAGTCAACACAAAGGTTGGTGAGAGTTACAGGTTTTCTGCTAACCGCAGTAATGATACTTTTTAAAAAGTCTGAAAAGTATTTTTTTTTGTAGTTAAAAACCATGTTTGAAAATGTTTGATAAAAAGAGAAATTGAATCTGTGGTTTCTAGATAAATAATCTAGTTAATGCTTACAATGATTCCTATAACCGAGCTATGTGACTAGATATAACCCCTTACAACGCTTCATTAAACGTCGTGCATAAAGACTAAAGATAATTACCATCCGTTTCGATTGATCCATCGAGGTTGTAGCTAGCAGCCGGGTGGGGGTGTCAACCCGTATAGATCTATACATACGTATCTCGCTCCAAGAATTAACGGTTATAGCCGAGAGGGTATACTAAGTAGTTAAACTTAGGTAATGAATAGTATCTCACTATAAAGGCCATTAACTAAGGTATACGATAAAGTTTCGCTACAAAGTCGAGTAAGTCGATATATCTGTAAAAATGTATATTACTCGCTTAAAATAGATAGTAAATTTCTCAAGTGCATGAATAGATTTCAAGATATAAGTGTTATAATTTATACATATATATTTAACATATGTATAAATCTATGCATGATATAGGTAGAATAATACAAAGTTGATAAACATTTGTAACACATATTTTATTGACATGCCTTATTTCGTAAAATCATAATATTCTTATGACATATAATTCATGACATGCTATTTCGTTACATAAAATTAGTCATATAGTAAAATAATAAGTTATCTTTTCTAGTTGTAACATGTATTAAACCACTGTAGCATGTGTATGTCATGATAAAACTAGTTGGGATATATTATTTTGACAAAATATTGATTTTAACTAGTTATGAGTTTAGCATGCATTTTTCATATTTGATATACGTTTTTCATATGTATTCTCAAAAACATTAAAAGTGGTCATAAGCACTCACTTTCGATGCGTGAATTCGATTTCGATTCGTTTTCATGAAGCTTGTTGAGAGAAACCGCAACGTGACGCTCTTTGCGTTTAAAACAAACCATCGGGACTATTTTTGTTACCTAATCAACCAAAGGGGAGTTTTGGTATTATTTAACAAGTGTGGGGTTGTTTTGTAATTTAACTAAACCATAAGGGTTGATTTGTTAAAATATCTCAACAAGGGATTGTTTTTGTTAAACTTAACCAACCGAGGGTACACTTTGAATAAAATGTAATATAGTTTTGCAAGGGAATGACATTGAAACTTATTTCCAAAGGGGGGCTGTTTTAATTTTTTTAGATCGAAGTTTGTAAAGGAAAAGAGATCGTCTTCTCCTTTTGTTTACGTTCTCACGAGAAAAAAAATGAAACCAGGAAATGGTCTCTCATCTTTGGCTGATTACGATCAAAAGAAAGAACACAATGATAAAGGAGAGAGTGGTGGTTGATACCTATGGTGATGACTAGTCGGATATCTCACGGTGGTAGCAATAGGTGGTGATGACGTTTACTTCCGGCAGCTTTGTTGCCTCTGTTTTTGGCGTCCGATTGTGATTGTCGAGAAGGAAAAGAACAACAATAACAACAACAACAACAACGATGCACTTAGGGGTGTTTGTGCTTGCTCCGATCAATATAAAAAAGAGAGAGAACAGAGGTGGTGGTGCCTCTCAGTGGTCACCACAAAACACCACCTTTGGTGGTGTTTTTTTTCTTGGCTCGAAGGAAAGGAGAAGGGCAACAAGTGGCGGAGGAAGGAGGTTTGGGTTGGGAATTGATTGACCAAAACAGTGGGGAAAAGAGTGGTGATGCAGCTCCTAGTTCTTGGAAGTTTACAAACAGAAAGCAAGAAAAGATAGGGAGTGTTGTGAGTGTTTTTAGTTGATGATCTTATGGGTTGCAAGTTGCACTTTTTATATAATTGGAAATGTGAATTGTGAATGTTTGTTAGTGGTTCAACGATGGCATCTTTTCTTTCATCTACAACTCTTGTACTTGGTCAAGGTAGCAAGCCCCATATGGTCTTTCCTTCCATATCTAATCTACTAGCTATATAGGGGTTGACTTCCAAACTTATGACAAGGCTTAGTAGTATATGAGAGAGAAAGAAATGGGAATGTGTGAGAGAGAAGATAGAGAGTGCATGGCTTGTAAATTAAGTCTAGTGTGCATGCTTAATGGTACAACTCATGTGATGTCACACTTGTAACATTAAAATGTCACAAATGGCTTTCTTGATTCACATGCCCAATTCTTGACATCTAATAATTTTTTCCGAAGGTGACGAATGATAGTTTTAAATTTAAGGGTTCCAAAAACCCGAATGGATTAATTTTTCGAGTGGTAGAACTCTGGTGCTCACCATGGCGTGACGATAGGTTTCTTCGTGACTGTTTTGTTAGAAGTCTGCCATGTCATGGTATCGTATTTTGATCGAGACTAAGATGAGTGACCACGACGTGGAGGTCAGCTGGAGTTGACTTTGACCGTTGACTTTTTGACCAATTTGACTTTTGGTCAAACTTGGGTAGAATTAAGTATTTGACTATGGGCTAGTCTCGGTTTGGTTTTAGGAAGCTTGGGTTGGCTATGTTGTTACTAAGGTAGCTGCTGAGCTTCTGTTGAGTAGTTCAAGTGAGTTTACATTATACTATAGGACACTAGGTGTCGTTTTGTGCATGTTGTCTTCCTGATTATTGTTGGCATGCTTATATGATATGTGTATGTGGGTTGATATGAAAATGTGCATTAAAATATACATGTGGGTTGGTATGCTTATAGGATATGTGCATGTTGAAATGACGCTACTTATTTATCAAATGTGCATTAAAGCTCAATAGGTCAAGTTACAAAGAGGTTCGCGATGAACTAACCATTTACAAATTTAGACCTAAATTATGGGATGCCATAGAAGGCCACGAAGTGGTGGTAGGACTTATCACGTCTGTTTTGTTTGGACGTACCTACGGCGTGGCACGGTGCTCGCCATGGCGTGACGATAGGTTTCTTCGTGACTGTTTTGTTAGAAGTCTGTCACATCGTGGTATCGGATTTTGATCGTGTTACAACTAGCATTTTAGCTAGGAAATTCTAGTCTCATGTAAACATCATCTACTGTGATTCTTGTAACCCTAATTTGATATTATACACTATGCTCATTCAATGACAACAAACTTAATCAATGTTCACAAGTAAAGTTCAAAACCTTATACAAAGCATCTCATATAGTCAACTAAGGGTTGAAAACCCTAAAAATCCCGGTTCAAGTTTAATATGAACTAGGATTCTCTTATTGGGCTTAATGAATCAATAAACCTTCAACTTGACTATTTTGGGCCAAGGAACCCTAATTGGGCTCTAATTGAAACCACATTCATGAAACTAAAACATTTTGGGCCATGTGGGCCTAGAATAGTTCATATAATCTCTAATGGGTCATGTTGGCCATAGATGATTTCATTGGCCCTAATGGGCCGTAATCTACTCCCTTGGGTTTCATTGGGCCGTGAACTTCCATAAAGGCCCAATGGGCCGAAAAATATTCATTTTGGGGCCTCATGATTTCGAACTAAGTCAAGGAATGGCCCAAACTATTTCAATTCTTTCTCCTAGCCCATTCTCGGCCAAATTAATTAATGAAAAAAAAGACGGAAGATTCAAACTTGCAATTGCCACCTCATTGTTGCATGGTGGGCTTCCATGCTATAATACACCAAATATCAAGACACTTCTCATACATCCATGCAACATCACCTCAACATTTTCCCTCTCTCTTCTCTCTTCATTTTAACTCTCGGCCATAAGGGCCTTCATCACCACCCTCACCTTTCATCTTCAAACTCAATAACTCTGTCTCTTTTTCCTCTCTAGCACAAGAAGCTCTCCCCTTCCATCCTCTCTAGCACAAGAAGCTCTTCATTTTAACAATCAGGTTAGAAAAGTCAAAAACCAGAAAAATTGTTTTTAACTTACTAAAAGTGTTTAAACTTGTGTTGGAAGCAAGACTTGGCCTTTAAAAGGCCCTAAAATGTTATTTTTACTAAAAAATTGGACCTTAAGTGTAAATTTTTGGCTTAATGGGCCAAGAGTGTCATTTTTACAAAATGTGGGCCTTTTATATCATTTTAGTAAATAATTGAGCTAAAACTAGCAATATAATAACAAACGGGTTAATTAGGTAACTTTCCTGTTTATTGGGCCTTAGTAACCCATTAATATGTTTGATAGGTCCTGAATACTATTTGTAAGTTTATTGGGCCTTATTGACCCATTAACATGCGCAACGAACCTTGGATACTATTTGCGTGCTATTTAGGCCTGTAAATACCTTACATGTGAAATGGGCCTTGGTTGTCCTTTGACATATATTTTGGGCCCATGTTAGATAATCTCATTCCTATCGGGCCTTGAAATGACTTACATGTTTAGTGATGCCTTAGTGGTTCACTTACATGGTTCATTGGGCCTGGGAATGAGTTTTATATGTTTTTCTTCGCGTAAATTTGATTAAGGATCTAGTGAGACATGTCGGTTGACACCTATTGAGTGTACGATCGTAGCCTGTAGTTATAACCAGAGTCTCTTGGAGGGAGAGCGGGGTTTGTGTATAGATCTATACGGGGATGACACCCCACACCTGAGCTGTTCGCTACAGTTACACTACATCAGTCTAGGGTGACGACAACCTTATTCTATTTTTCCGTCGGCGTTCACAAATGCCAAGACAGGCGAATTTGTCATTAATTAGTATGGTTATGACGGCTCACTTAGAGGAATTAACGTTATAAATTTACGGGAGACCATTCTTTTCTTTTCTTCTTTGGATTACTCAGGAACATACTCGTACTGGTACTCAACCTCGGGGGTTGGTATGACAGCATTCTCTTTTACAGACAACATAGGGTTGTCTGGGGGCATTCTATTTACATTCTCTTTACCTATTCTGCATTATATTTATACATTCTAATAAACAATAACACACATGCATTAATACAAGATCTGACACAAAAATACTAAACTGTTTTCAGAAAATATAGGATTTTCTGGTGGTTTCAAAGTTGTACAAATCATTTTCACAAACATGCTTATGAACTCACAAACATTTTTATGTTGACCTTTTTAAATTAACTTGTATTCTCAGGAAACCGTTGAAGCAGGTTGAGCGGAACAAACTAATGGATATTTTGTTATATTTTGTTTCATCATACTCTGACTATTTTGCATGTAATACTCGAATACAATACTCGATGTAAACAATGAATGTTGTTATATTACATGTGTGATGATGATGATGTTATGTTTCAATTATATACTCTGTGATGATACTGAAATGTTGAAAGTCACACTAAGCCCCCGGACGTTTCCGCCGTCTGGTTCGGGGGTGTGACAGATTGGTATCAGAGCATTGTTTATAGTGAACTGGCATATCTAATCATACAAGATATGCAACTATAAATACAATGGGGCTAAACTACTCTGAACATAATAATTAAAATACATACCTATGTGTGCATTTTAGAGTAATGACACAACAAAAGCAGAAAAAGTTTTTGGAGGATTTGAACATCGCGATTAAACGCAGGCACTTATGTAGTCGTATTAGGGTGAATGCAGCCTGATCAACTACATTCATTCAAAATACGACCAACATGTGTTCGGGAGTAATCGTGATGGACAATGAATAAAAAACTTACCATCTAATTATCCAAAGAGCTTATAGAACCAAACCTAAACAAAATTAAAATACTATAGGAGTATTTGGTGTGCTATTTGTTTCTAGTATTTATACACTTTTGTGCAGACACTATGGTCGGGTATCATTAGCCAGGAGACCCCTATCTCCCTAGTCAGGGGAATGCAGGGTGGCTTGACCCAGAGGAAGACCCAGAAGAGGACTCAGAGGAAGAACCAGAGGAGGAACATGAAGTAGAACTTGCAGATGGACCCGCCAAGCCAGTGGTGGACCTCGAAGAAGAAGAGCTCGAGGGCAATGACAATGATGACTCGGAGGCTGAGTCCGAGGTCATCAATCCTCCATACATGGCCAGAGTACCGGCTTATCGTATGGGCCCCGATGGCCCCACGCCCCATGGGCACGCGATATTAGGAGATGGAGTCGCCAGCAAGGGATACGACCGCCCTACGGTATGAACCGAGGCCTTTTCGATCTCAGTCATGGTCCGACGCACCCGAGACATTGGCAACCAAGCTCAGGACACCCCAAATCAAACAGACCAAATGTGGGCTGCTGTTGAGAGAGATGAGAGACAAACATAGGAAGTGATCGGGGACTTCCAAGCGAGACAGTCGGTTTGGGAGGCACGACTACGAGACACCGAATGACAAGTAGCTCATCTCCAGGGTGCATCCACTTCATCAACACCACCGCCAGACACTTTTCCACCATGATTAGGATCAGCTTTTCCCCCCACCACTATCCGTTATGACTCTCTTTAGTGTACTAAGATGGTACTCACTAATGAAACAACTATTTGTTCTTCTTATTTCGTGTTATTACATGAGTTCACTTATATGCACAACCGAACCCCCGAAACCGCTAGATACTCAAGGATCTCGAAAACAAAACAACATATATACTATATGGATAAACTTAATAATTCGTGCCAAATCTACGATTACCTACTACCATAAATACATCATAGGGATGTAGATTGAAACATTGTGAATCGTACGGCAAAACACGAAGTTTGTAGAGTACAACTAGAAATGACCATCGTTACTTACGATCTTGCTTATCATCATGTAGCAGAAAATGTCATCCCACAGAAATAATAAGCACACCCATGAGACACCAATCCTACAGATGGACTCTGCTACATTCCAAGCTGTTATGGCACAACTCAACGCAAACAACACCAACAGAGATGGAGATAACGTCGACAACTCCAGCCGAAGTAACGACCATGAAAACCAACGAATGACATCTTATCAAGGCACTCCAAAACTCAAGCTTAAGAGTAGGAAACGAGAGTCTGGGAGTAAGAGGAAGGGACAGCTAACTCAAGGGTCCTCGAAGAAACAACATGTTGTTGCTGTCCATGCGGCCATGACACCTACTACATCAACACCAGCAAGACCATATGCTGGAAGTCTTCCAAGATGAAACAAGTGCAATTTCCATCATAAAGGAGCCTACCGGAAGCCATATTGCAATACATGCCACAAGGAAGGACACACCACCCGATATTGCAAATCTCAACCACAACAGAACCAACAGCCAAACTACAACAACAACAACAACAGTCACAACAACAATAACGTTGGGGTTACTCACACTTGTTACAAATGTGGAGGGACCGGCCATTTCAGACACAATTGTCTCAAATCCAACAACCAGGGAGCAGGAGTATCAGGAAGGATCATGACTTTGGGTCAAGGTGAGACAAATCAAGACCCGACAGTTGTTACGGGTATGTTCCCACATAACAACACTTACACATGCATCTTATTCGATAGAGGAGTTGAACGAAGCTTCGTTAGTAACAAATTCAAACACTTACTAAAACAACAACCCCATAAGCTAAGGGAATCCTTCATGGTGGAGATGGCTAATGGGAAAACCGAAACAACCAACGATGTTTACGTAGGGTGCACATTAACACTAAACAACCATTCATTTCAAATAGATTTGATGCCCGTAAATATTAGGAGTTTTGATATGATAATCGGCATGGATTGGTTAAGCCCCCACCGTGCTAATATTATGTGCCACGAGAAGGCCGTTCGCCTTCACCTCCCCAATCACGAAACCATATTTTTCTACGACGATAAGTCGAGCGCCAATCTTAGTCTCATCTCGTGCATCAAGGCACAGAGGTGCCTACACAAGAAGAATTATGCCTTCCTAGCTCACGTTGTGGATAAAGACAAGGAAGAAGTAAACATTAAAGACATCCCAGTGGCATGCAACTTCCCAGATGTATTTCCTGAAGACCTCCTGGGAATACCCCCAGAAAGGCAGGTCGAATTCTGAATTGACCTAATACCAAGAGCCACATCAATTGCCAAATCACCCTACAAGTTAGCCCCCACCGAAATGCAGGAGTTATCCAGCCAACTAAGCGAGCTGTTGAGCAAAGGATCCATCCGACCAAGCTTCTCACCCTGGGGAGCTCCAGTCTGTTTGTCAAGAAAAAGGACGGATCCTTCAGAATGTGCATCGACTATACAAAATTAAACAAGCTCACTATCAAAAACCGATACCCACTTCCTCGGATTGACGAACTATTTGACCAGCTTCAAGGAGCTAGTTATTTTTCAAAAATACATCTGAGATCCGGTTATCATCAACTCCGAGTTCGGGAAGAGGACATTCCAAAAACTGCCTTTCGAAATCGATACGGTCATTACGAGTTTGTCGTGATGCCCTTCGGTCTAACAAATGCCCCCGCTGCATTTATGGACTTCATGAATCGAGTCTGCCGCCCATTCCTCGATAATTCTGTAGTCGTCTTCATCAATAACCATTCACTCCCAAGTCCCACCTAACCCCACAGATCAAGGGAGCCCAAACAGATGCTTTGAAGCCGGAGAATGTCGCAAATGAAACACTGTGTGGGATGGATAAAGATTTTGAAGCTAAAGAGGACGGAGCTTATTATTTCATGAACATAATCTGGGTCCCTAAACTTGGGGAATTCAGAGAAATGATCATGAACGAAGCCCACAAGACGCGATATTCCATCCATCCGGGTTCGGATAAGATATACCTGGACATAAAACAACATTATTGGTGGCCAAATATGAGGACAGAGATCGTCACTTACATGGGCAAGTGTCTCACTTGTGCCAAGGTGAAAGTGGAATACCAAAAGCCCTCGGGACTATTACAACAGCCAGAAATACCCTAGTGGAAATGGGAAAGGATTACTATGGACTTCGTGACCAAATTACCTAAGACGACAGACGGATTGAATGTTATCTGGGTAATTGTCGATAGGTTAACAAAATCCGCTCATTTCCTGCCAATAAAAGAATCTTACAAGATGGAAAGGTTGACACGAATCTACATCAAGGAGATCGTAAGACTTCATGGGGTGCCAGTGTCTATTATCTCGGATCGAGATAGTAGATTTACCTCACGGTTTTGGCAATCACTTCAGAAGGCAATGGGAACACAACTAGACATGAGTACTGCTTACCACCCTCAAACCGATGGCCAAAGCGAACGAACCATCCAAACACTAGAAGACATGCTCCGAGCCTGTGTAATTGATTTCGGCAAGTCATGGGTTACCCACTTGCCCTTGCTTGAATTCTCATACAACAACATCTATCACACGAGCATCAAGGTTTCCCCTTTTGAGGCTTTATATGGTCATAAATGCAGATTGCCTCTATGCTGGAATGAGGTCTGTGACACCCAACTAGCAAAAGGACAATCACCGGACAACACTCTCACAGGGCCAGAAATCATTCGAGAAATGACAGAAAAGATAATCCAAATCAAAGCTCGACTTCAAGCATCACGAGACCGACAGAAGAGCTATGCTGACAAACGACGAAAGCCTCTGGAATTCCAAGTCAAGGACCGGGTGCTATTGAAAGTCTCTCCCTGGAAAGGAATGATCCGCTTTGGGAAACAGGGAAAACTGAACCCGCGATACATCGGACCGTTCGAGATTCTTGGCTGAATTGGTCCGGTAGCCTATAAGCTGCAGATACCTTCAGAGCTTAGAAATGTACACCCCGCGTTCCACGTCTCGAGTTTGAAAAAGTGCTTATCATATGAAACTTATCACACCCCAAACCAGACGGCGGAAATGTCTGGGATGGAGGACTTCATTTGTAGTATCACAACACATGCATTATAGTAATCAGAGTACAAACAACCACTGTATTTAAAAAGTATAAGTATTTACATGTGTTTCATCATAGTATACTGAAACCAAATAGTTATACAAAAGAAGAAGACAAGACATAAATAGCTCCATCTTCTCAAAAGCTCGGGCAGTACCTGTCTACTGGTTCCCTGAGAATACAAGTAATTTGAAAAGAGAGTATCAACATAAAGTTGAGTGAGTGCACAAGTATTTATGTTTGAAAGAATGTTTTCTGTTTCTTGAATATGTAAACTGTTCTAGAAAATCCTATATTTTCTGTTGTATATGAAAAGTAGTTTTAGTTACATAAAACTGTTCTATTTGTAAACCAATGTTCTGTATTTGTAATCCTTTTTGTAAACTTGTATCTGAGAGTGTGCCTGATTTCATCAACTGTTATTGTAAACTGTAATGTAATACTATAAACTGTATCTTGTAAACTAGTACTTTGAAAATGTACTTAGGTTTAGTTAATTATACACTAACGTATTGCTAATATCTTTTATACGAGTTATTATAACCATACTGACTAGATGACCTGACCCAACGCTATGAATGCGCTGAAAACTGTTGATAACAATTGTCATTCACAGGCGTGTATGCCTGACTGTAGCTAGCAGTCCGAGTGCGAGTTTGTCAATCCCAATATAGATCTATACACACATTGTTTCGATCCCCCGCTGGAGATTCTGGTTATAATGTCAGAACTTTACTATATTGTTTAAAATGAATTTAAACAACATGTATCACTTGACTCATAAAAAGCATATAAACGTTACATGCATAATAGTTATGAAAAACCCAATCATTCTGAAATAAATGACTGACTGTATGTTCTTGAATTGGTATGCTTAACACGTATCTGAAAGATGTATACTATTGATTAGTTTTGAATCAAACCTTTGTTCTTGTAAAACAATGTACTTTAGTATACTTGAATCGTGAATTAATGTTCTGTGGATCATAAATTATACCTATTATAATTTATATGTACTTTCTGTATTGATACCGAGTATTCATGAATGCAACCCCTTGCTCAACATGTTACAAAGGGTAATTGAAACTTAATGAATATACTTGTATACATATACAAATATATATAAGTAAAATTTAAATGACACTCGGACAAATAACTGATGCTTATAATCCCACATCCAAACAAGGAAAAGGAACCAAAGTGGGTTATCAGTCCTAAGCCTTTTAAATCTTATATATATATATATATATATATATATATATATATATATAAACTAGTATTATTTTTGGGAGAAATATAAGTTTATAAAAACATTTACAAGAAGTTTGATATCCTGAAATTCATTTTAGTGACTTGATGTCATTTTGATACAATCATTGAAAACCATTTGATTTGATGATAATTGAAATCCATTTTGATAAGATATTTGAAACCATTTGTTTATAACACAAAATCTTTGTGTTAGACTTGTATTCCCCCCCCCCCCCCCTTAAAATAGTAAAAACTATGAAAATACGTGGGTATGAACTCACCTGTAATGAGTGATTCGAGTGAAAGGTCGAGGTAGGATGCTAAGTGTCAAGTGAAGTCTTGAACACAAACGGATCCTATTGAGCATATAATGATACATATATGGATATAATTAGTGTATATAACAACTAATTATGATAGGAAACCACTTTAAGGACTAGGAAACACTTGAATTTAAGTGTTACAATCACATGTGATTGCATTAAAGGAGTTTATGGTCACTTAAGGGAGTGTACGGTCATGTAGTGTACGGCCCATGTAGTGTACGGCCGTACACTCATTGAAGAAACATGCAAAAAATGGGTGTTTATGGCCCTAACTAGCATCCATTAAGTGTTCATGGTCTTATGTTGAAACATGGAGTGAGTTTGAGGCCTATACATGCATTAAACAAGGGTTTACGGCATATGAAGTGTGTACGGCCATACACCCTTCATGTTCATGCATTAGATGATGAATCAAGACTAGGAATCAAGTGTTTCTCAAGCTTAACAAGCAGATAGAAGAGATACTCACACTTTTGAAGGCTTTTAAGGAGTTCAAGGCTCAAGAACAAGTAGGTGTTCTTGGTGTTCTTGGTGAAAGTGAAGAAGATTTGAAGATCTAATCAAAAGAGAAGTTTTCATGGATGAAAACATGGATCTTCACTAGATAAAGCCATGTATCAACAATTCAATGGAAGGAATACTTACATCTTTGAAGATCAAGTTGTAAAACTTGATGATAGTTGAGAAAGAATCGGATTTTCTTGAGGTGAAAGTGTGAGAAATGAGAAAGAATGAAGGGAAAACATATATATATATATATATATATATATATATATATATATATATATATATATATATATATATGTTTGGGTTCACGGCCACCTTGGGTGTATGGCCATACACCCATGTGTATGGTTGTACACTCATGTGTACGGTCATGCACATGTGTACGGCCGTACACTCCTCTAAATAGAGTGTTTGGCCCGAATGCAATACGATGAACTTAAGCTACTCATCCCAATTGTGAAGTAAAGCGTACGAAGCAAAGCCGCATTCCAATTGTGAAGGTTCGATGGAACGCTAACCGTGGACCGGAATTCACATGGGAACGCGAAGACCAGATGAAGCAGAAGTACCCTCACCTATTCTCTCATTCTTGAGCCCATCTTTCGAAAGAATTTCGGGACGAAATTCCCTCTAACGGGGGGATGATGTCACAACTAGCATTTTAGCTAGGAAATTCTAGTCTCATCTAAACATCATCTACTGTGATACTTGTAACCCTAATTTGATATTATACACTATGCTCATTCAATGACAACAAACTTAATCAATGTTCACAAGTAAAGTTCAAAACCTTATACAAAGCATCTCATATAGTCAACCAAGGGTTGAAAACCCTAAAAATCCTGGTTCAAGTTTAATATGAACCAGGATTCTCTTATTGGGCTTAATGAATCAATAAACCTTCAACTTGACTATTTTGGGCCAAGTAACCCTAATTGGGCTCTAATTGAAACCACATTCATGAAACTAAAACATTTTGGGCCATGTGGGCCTAGAATAGTTCATATAATCTCTAATGGGCCATGTTGGGACATAGATGATTTCATTGGCCCTAATGGGCCGTAAACTACTCCCTTGGGTTTCATTGGGCCGTTAACTTCCATAAAGTCCCAATGGGCCGAAAAATATTCATTTTGGGGCCTCATGATTTCGAACTAAGTCAAGGAATGGTCTAAACTATTTCAATTCTTTCTCCTAGCCCATTCTCGGCCCAATTAATTAATGAAAAAAAGAGGGAACATTCAAACTTGCAATTGCCACCTCATTGTTGCATGGTGGACTTCCATGCTATAATACACCAAATATCAAGACACTTCTCATACATCCATGCAACATCACCTCAACATTTTCCCTCTATCTTCTCTCTTCATTTTAACTCTCGGCCATAAGGGCCTTCATCACCACCCTCACCTTTCATCTTCAAACTTAAGAACTCTCTCTCTTTTTCCTCTCTAGCACAAAAAGCTCTCCCCTTCCATCCTTCTAATTTTCGAGAATTTCAAGGGCACACCAAGATCTCTTCATCAAAGCCCATCACTTTTGGTAAGGTTTTGGTTAGAATCCATAGTTTAACTTCAATTTTACACCTTAAATCTCTTCTTAACCCACATTATTTTATGATCTATGCTCTTAGAACACCTTAGAGCTCGAAAATCATCCCAAGAACACATCTAGGGCCGAGATCTCCTCATCTTTTCACCAAAAACCGAAAATATCAAAGCAATGTGAGTTCATACCCCCTATTTTTGATTTTTACTTTTTTTTTGGGGGAGAATACAAGTTGTGGTGTAGATCTATGTGTGTATGCATGATTTTGTGTGTTTTCATGATATATGTTGTGATATGTGATTTACTTTTGGAGTTTTACTTGAGCTTGAAGTTTAGCATTTGGATCTTCATAAAAACCTTGAGAAAAGTATGTGTTATCACATATATTAGATGTAAACTTGTAGATCTGGGAGTTATACACTTAAAATAGCAAAAATAAGTGTTGTGTACAAACATGGATAACTTAAACTCAAAAATCAGCATTTGACAGAAAAGTTTTAGTCTAATCTCGGACTGTTTTGACCACCTTAATGGTAATATTTTTTAAAAATGTTTTACATGCAAAAATTTCAGGTTTATACCTTTAAAATGACTACTCTCACGTTTTCATACGATGTTTCTACAATTTTTGGCGAATTTTACAAAACTGCCTATCATATTTGAAATAATCTTGGACCAGTCTGTGAAGGTGAGCAATTCCACACTGGTTTGAGGCCATTAAAATTTTTGAGAAAACTTTTGAACAAAGTAGACAAAATTTCCAAACTTCCAGAGTTTACGGATCCAAATTTCGACTTACGATGATTTTTCTACAAATTTTCCAACAACCGGGTTAGAAAAGTCAAAAACCAGAAAAATTGTTTTTAACTTACTAAAAGTGTTTAAACTTGTGTTGGAAGCAAGACTTGGCCTTTAAAAGGCCCTAAAATGTTAATTTTACTAAAAATTGGACCTTAAGTGTAATTTTTTTGGCTTAATGGGCCAAGAGTGTCATTTTTACAAAAAGTGGGGCTTTTATATCATTTTAGTAAATAATTGAGCTAAAACTAGCAATATAATAACAAACGGGCTAATTAGGTAACTTTCCTGTTTATTGGGCCTTAGTAACCCATTAATATGTTTGATAGGTCCTAAATACTATTTCTATGTTTATTGGGCCTTATTGACCCATTAACATGCGCAACGGACCTTGGATACTATTTGCGTGCTATTTAGGCATGTAAATACCTTACATGTGAAATGGGCATTAGTTGTCATTTTACATATATTTTGGGCCCATGTTAGATAATCTCATTCCTATCGGGCCTTGAAATGACTTACATGTTTAGCGATGCATTAGTGGTTCACTTACATGGTTCATTGGGCCTGGGAATGAGTTTTATATGTTTTCCTTCGCGTAAATTCGATTAAGGATCTAGTGAGACGTGTCGGTTGACACCTATTGAGTGTACGATCGTAGCCTGTAATTATAACCAGAGTCTCTTGGAGGGAGAGCGGGGTTTGTGTATAGATCTATACGGGGATGACACCCCACACCTGAGCTGTTCCCTACAGTTAGACTACATCAGTCTAGGGTGACGACAACCTTATTCTATTTTTCCGTCGGCGTTCACAAATGCCAAGACAGGCGAATTTGTCATTAATTAGTATGGTTATGACGGCTCACTTAGAGGAATTAATGTTATAAATTTACGGGAGACCATTCTTTTCTTTTCATCTTTGGATTACTCAGGAACATACTCGTACTGGTACTCAACCTCGGAGGTTGGTATGGCAGCATTCTCTTTTACAGACAACATAGGGTTGTCTGGAGGCATTCTATTTACATTCTCTTTACCTTTTCTGCATTATCTTTATACATTCTAATAAACAATAACATACATGCATTAATACAAGATGTGACACAAACATACTAAATTGTTTTCAGAAAATATAGGATTTTCTAGTGGTTTCAAAGTTGTACAAATCATTTTCACAAACATGCTTATGAACTCACCAACATTTTTAAATTAACTTGTATTCTCAGGAAACCGTTGAAGCAGGTTGAGCGGAACAAACTAATGGATATTTTGTTATATTTTGTTTCATCATACTCTGACTATTTTGACATGTAATATTCGAATACAATACTCGATGTAAACAATGAATATTGTTATATTACATGTTTGATGATAATGATGTTATGTTTCAATCATATACTCTGTGATGATACTGAAATGTTGAAAGTCACACTAAGCCCCCGGACGTTTCCGCCGTCTGGTCCGGGGATGTGACAGATGGAGACTAAGATGAGTGGCCACGACGTGGAGGTCAACTGGAGTTGACTTTGACCGTTGACTTTTTAACCAATTTGACTTTTGGTCAAACTTGGGTCGAATTAAGTATTTGACTATGGGCTAGTCTCGGTTTGGTTTTAGGAAGCTTGGGTTGGCTATGTTGTTATTAAGGTAGCTGTTGAGCTTCTGTTGAGTAGTTCAAGTGAGTCTACACTATACTATAGGACACTAGGTGTCGTTTTGTGCATGTTGTCTTCGTGATTATTGTTGGTATGCTTATATGATATGTGCATGTGGGTTGATATGAACTTGATGGAGTCGATCTAGACTCGGAGTCAATACGGAATCGGGGTTGATACGGACCCGGGGTTGATGCGGACCTAATAGAGTCGATCTAGACTCGGAGTGAATATGGACTCGGCGTTGATACAGACTCGTTATAGCTACGTGCTATATATATTTTGTGGTATATCTATTTTTGGGATCTCACTAAGCTTTGTGCTTACAGTTGTGGATTAAACATTTTGCAGGTTTTTATCGGATTGCGAATATGGTACTGTAAACACACATCAACAACTTTGTGATTCGAGATTCCGCATTGTCTTCTTTATAACTTTGATTTTTGAATAAAGGTTTATGAACAAATGCTTTGATCTGAATGTAATTTTCTTAAAAATAGGTGTTTGTTCAACTTTAAAAATGAAAATTTTATTTTGTAATTTGGGACACTACAAGTTGGTATCAGAGCCCTAATTTGAGGGATTTGGATGAACACTCGTGGGATTCCAAACTCAAATTATTTATCTGAGAGTTTTTATAAACCTTTTTGGAAAAATATTCAGTTTAAGAGAAGAAAAGAGAAGATACGATGTGTACAGTCATCCAGGCTTGGAAAAATGATCTCCCAAAATATCGATACTCGCTTTATATGTTGTATTTGAATTTCTATTATATGTGTTATAGTATGATGTGCATGCAATAAGTTAGCCTAAGGATCTACTCAAGTTGCATGCTAGAGTGCCTACTTAAGAGAAATGCCTTATGTGTGATATATGAGTTGTTAGAGATGCATGATAGTGTGGATGTTGAGGATCTTCAGGATCTATGTGTTAGGATTGTCTGATCTTTATGATGCCTTATTGCTTGTTAGTCTTTCTGATCGAATGCTGCTTGCTTTGTGCTATATGAAACCTATATTGATGTTAATTAACTATTAAGTGAATACGTTAGGTTGCATGCCATAAAGATTAAACTGTAAGCCGGAACTTAGTGAGTTCCCCCAAAGTACCACACACAATTAAATAGAACATATACAAACATACATGTTGGGTCCACAATCATCGGGCTAGATTACCCTAGGTCCATAGTCATGGTACTGGATTGCCTTGCACTCTGGGTCCATAGCCATCAGACTAGATTACCTGTGGCCTACAGTCATCGGACTGGATTGCCTCGGCTCAATCAGTCATCAGACTGGAATACTCTGGTCTGTTGGCTTACGCACATAGCAGTAAAGCCTCAACGCTAACCGCACTATGCTGACATATGCAACAGATAAAACATATAACAATAAACAAATAATTATGCAGACCTAACAGATCACTACAACATAGCAACATCCTATATACTAGGATACATAACCTAGTGGGCCATCATTAGTGCCTTCGACCCATAAGTACAGTGAGGAAAACTTATCTGAATAAAAAAGCCAACTAAAACCCAACTCAATGTCACGCCGACAAAAACTAACAACTCTCTCTGCCAAAGATGGGTGTTAAACACCTCCTAATAATCCACACAAGGCAAACCCTAAGTCTATGTCACACCCCCAAACCAGAACGGCGGAAACGTTCGGGGGCAAAGGACGTCATGCTTAGTATCACAACATATGCATCATAGTAATAAAAGTAACAAACAACCATTGCATTAATATTAAAGTGTTTACATATGTTTGATTCACAAAATATTGACTCTAAATGTAAATAACAAAACAAAGACATGAAGCTACTATGCTCCATCTTCTGAATCCCTGTGCATGTACCTGTCTACTAGTTTCCTGAGAATACAAGTTATATTGAAAGAGTAGATCAACATTTAAGCTGGTGAGTTCACAAGTATTTTAGTTATAAAAATTATACTATAAGTTCTTTAGAAAAGTTCGCCTGTTCCTCAAGAAAATCCTATATTTTCTGATGTGATGAATGATAAGTAAAAATGACACACCCCCAAAGTCTATGTCACACCCCCAAACCGGAACGGCGGAAACGTTCGGGGGCGAAGGGCGTCATGCTTAGTATCACAACATATGCATCATAGTAATAAAAGTAACAAACAACCATTGCATTAATATTAAAGTGTTTACATATGTTTGATTCACAAAAGATTGACTCTAAATGTAAATAACAAAACAAAGACATGAAGCTACTATGCTCCATCTTCTGAATCCCTGTGCATGTACCTGTCTACTAGTTTCCTGAGAATACAAGTTATATTGAAAGAGTAGATCAACATTTAAGTTGGTGAGTTCACAAGTATTTTAGTTAAAAAAATTATACTATAAGTTCTTTAGAAAAGTTCGCCTGTTCCTCAAGAAAATCCTATATTTTCTGATGTGATGAGTAAAAATGACTCTACAATTCATTCTATGAGTACTTAATGAATACAAGTTATATACAATCTAGAGTAAACAGACAATCGATTGTGTGAATCTGCCCTAAGCCCACAACCAAACAAGGAACAGGAGATGAGGCGGAAGTCACACATCCCATTGTTTGTTAGATCCTCATTGTATATAACCCCGACGTATTCACTAGGTGCTCATGGAGTTAACTGTAATAGTTCTTTTATATTTGAAGAAAACATTCCTTAAGAAAATCATATATTTCCTTTAGTAAAAATGGTAACCACGATAGTTCCTTCTATAATCACTTAGTTTATACTAGCTATATATAATCTAATATCGAACGGATAGTTAAATGTGTGAATCTGCCCTAAGCCCACAACCAAACAAGGAACAGGAAGTAAGGCGGAAGTCACACATTCCACTGCCTATCAGATATTAATTATATATAACCCTGATGTATAAACTAAGGAATTATAGAATGAACCATTTAAGGTCCTTTATGTTATACGAGTTTAATAATATAAATTAAACCTTTTATAGATAAGTTTCTAGTTTCACTAACTCAATTGTGAAACGTTGTTTTCGGTAATAAGTGTTATTGTTTTCAGAATGATCTATCGAAAACTGTTTACCTTAAAAGAATGATGTTTACCATAAAAAATCCTATATTTTCTATAAAAGAATGATGTTTACTCTAAATCCGACTGGTTGTCTATGTTGATCCAAGATTGAAAAAGCACCTGTATACTCAATATACTTACTTAAATGATATCTATTTTTGTTGGTATGTAAAACTGAATAAAGACTTGGTTGTTTTGAAAAACCTGATGTGACGATACAACCCTCCTATGATCACTTAATACATACGAGTTGTATATAAACGAGATCGAACAGACAGTTGAATGGGTGAATCTGCCCCAAGCCTACAACCAAACAAGGAACATGAAATGAGGCGGAAAGCACACATTCAACTGTCTATCGGAATTCAGTTTTATCTAACCCAATAGTATATACTGAGTAATCACATAGTTAATATCCATTGAGATTGTTCATGTAAAGTATATTACTAAGTAAATATATCGTTGGTATCTATTGTGAGTTTTACGACCATACTAATTTGACTAGTATAAAACACGACGTATTGTAGACGTCGAAAAGAATATGACATTTGTCACTCGCAGACCTGCCGCTCTGGCTGTAGCTAACAACGAGGTGCAGGATTGTCAATCCCGTATAGATCTATACACAAATTCACGCTCTCCCTCCAAGAGACTCTGGTCGTAAGGGTAGACTTTCACTGGTACTTATATGAGTACTAGAAGACGTGTCTCACAAGCTAGATTAACGACTTTACAAGTAATAATGTGGAAAACTCTTTTTTATCATTAACAGATAAGTTTATAAAAAGATCCTTTTGTTCCTTAAGTTAAACTTATTAAATTTTATAAGCTTATTTTTATGTTCTATTCAAAGTTTCATGTTCAAAATACAGTTCATTGGTACAAATACATAATAAGCAATTTATATTTTAAAACACAACATTTCTTGTGTTATACTTGTATTCCCCCCTTAAAAGCATTTAAAACCATTTAAAAGATAGATTATAGGGGTATGAACTCACCTTATGTGGGTGATTCAACTGAAGACTGGAATAAGGATGATAAGTTCCACGAATGAAGTCCCGAGACACAAACGAGTCCTAAATGACATATAATGACACATATATGCATGTAATTAGTGAATCTAACTACAAAGGCGATTGGGAAACAACCTAGGATGCAAGAATAACTCACCAAAAGAGTGTTAGAAGCAAGTTGGAAGGCTGAAATGGAGTTCACGGCCCTATGGGGTGTTCACGGCCCAAGCTTGATGGTTCACGACCCAAATTATGAATGGTTCACAGCCCACTTGAAGGTTCACGACCCAAATGATGAATGGTTCACGACCCACTTGAAGGTTCACGACCCAAATGATGAATGGTTCACGGCCCAAAGGTGAAGAACACTTGAAGATTTTGGTGTTTTGGCAAGTGTTTGAAGATCCTAGTAAGCTTCTAAGGAATAGCAAAGGAAAAGGGGTGTTTAAGAGTGAAAGATGGTGTTCTTGAACTATGATACTTGAGAGAGAATGGGATTATTGCGGCCAAGAGAAGAAGAAGTGAAGGAAAGGTGGCTAAAACTCATATATATATATATATATATATATATATATATATATATATATATATATATATATATATATATATATATAGCATGAGTTCACGGCCTAAGAAGGGTTCACGGCCGTGAACATGGTTTGTGGCCGTGAACCTTACTTGATGAGGTTTATGGCCCGAATGCAATACTTCTAACTCGTTTCCTTAGTGGTTCACTTCCTAACACACAACCCTGAAGTGTACTAGGTTTAGAGACTCTCAAACTGGCCCTAAACACAGTAAAAGATAACAGAAACAAGTCCGAACTTTTGATTGATTTGATTGGCTTACAAGAAGAAATTATGGGTTGTGACAGTCTACCTTCTAAAAAATAAATTTGACCAAAGGTCAACCCATATTAAAAGTCAACGGTCAAAGTCAATGACCAATGTTTACTTTAGTCAACCGCCATGTCGTGGCCTTCCTTGGCCATGTCGTGGCCCTCATGCGATCAAACAGATGGGAAATTCCTATTCGTCACGCCGTGGCGACCTATGGCCACACCGTGGGAGCTGAGATTCCAACAACTCAATGGATTAAGCTATTTTCTTCGATTCCAAGAGCTCCAAAGATAAGATTTGGTCCATTCTATGGTCTAAATGGATAAAGTTTCCAACTTTATCCATTAAGACACCCAAAGAGATTAAGATCTCCAACCCTAGGTCCAAATAAAGCCAAATACCATAATATCTTAACCATTAAGCCGTTAATATGAAAATTCCTTAACCAACCACTCTAGAAGAGTTTTTTAATACCAGATCTATCATAAAGGTGGAAGCTTTATGGAAATCCATACTAATACATGTCTAGAATCCATTTTAGGTCAAAATGGGCTAAAATGACCAAAACTCTTGTAAGATCAAGAACCCTCAACTAAAACCTAGATCTACAATATATGTTGCTCATGGGACTCAGTAGAGTCATAAAGTTGCCAACTTTATGAGTTCCTTCCTTCCAAACTTGCTCAAGCATGAAGAACATGGGACAATATTTAATATCTAACCACTTTAAGCCATAAACAAGGAACCTGGACACTTACAAAGGTCCATAGATGCCCAAAAAAGATCTTCACTTTAGCCAAGAAGCACCATAATCCTTTCAAATGCCTCTTCTTTCTTCCCAAGAAACTAAGGTCACCAAGATGGACTCACAACTCTCTAGAAGGAATTAGGGTTAGGGTTTTGAAACTTAAGGGTGATGGAGTCTGATAATGAACCCTAAAAATGAGTTAGAGAGATTTAAATATGAAGCAAACCCTAAAAGAATCACGAGCTTGGGCCAGGATAGGTGCCATACCGTGGCGATCCAATAACACACGCGATCCATTAAACAATTTCCACGTCGTGGCCCTCCTTGGCCACGTCGTGGCACATGATTTCCTCTAAAACGTAATCTTTGGTCCCTGATAAAAGTAAGCTTAACCAATCTGGAACACGGGTATATATATATATATATATATATATATATATATATATATATATATATATATATATATATATATATATATATGAATGGCGATGTTAGTGGTTAGCGGTTAGTATCACAAAACCGTCCACACCTGGATTAGAACTTAAGACCTCCAATCTAAGAGGCAAAGCCTCTACCAAGTGGGCTAGTCCCACATTGACATATATATATATATATATATATATATATATATATATATATATATATATATATATATATATATATATATATATAGAGAGAGAGAGAGAGAGAGAGAGAGAGAAATGAGTTCTATGGAAAACAAATAACTAT
Organism: Lactuca virosa; assembly: GCF_052849685.1. NCBI lineage: Eukaryota > Viridiplantae > Streptophyta > Magnoliopsida > Asterales > Asteraceae > Lactuca > Lactuca virosa. The sequence continues at coordinate 221,283,267 of NC_136429.1, read as the reverse complement.
GGCAACATATGCTGGAACCAATAATCAAATGATATATGTCCATTTCTTTATTCACAAGTAATGTATTGTGGAAGTTATTTATATAGTTACCCTAAAGTGATGTGTTGTCATGTTTTCATTGGTTCAAATATATGTTGCCCTAATCATTCATTTTCCATATAACCTTTCCATATATATATATATATATATATATATATATATATATATATATATATATATATATATATATATATATATATATAAGAACGACTTACACACACATCTACTACACTACTTTTAAATCTACACATTTCGTCTTCAACATGACTTATAAATATTTAATTTATACTCAAACTTGCATTTTAGTATATATATATATATATATATATATTTATATATTATAATATTTATTTATTATTATTTATAAATACATATTTTTACATATTATCTATGTATTCTAAGTTATAAATACACATTTTTACATATTTACAACTACATTTGTATTTATGAATATGTATTTTTTTTCCTGAAATTCAACTATATCGCTATATTGAAGATGATGACATAATTTCCGTTGGTTACTGAAAGGAACATTATCATAATTGTTTCACGCTTTATAATTTTATGAGGAAAAAAAGTGTTTGGAGGATGAATTTTTTACTTAATACGAGCAACCAATGTATTGTTTCGAATTATATGGAATGAATAATTAAAAAAGAAAATTATCATGATTGTATAAGTTATATTTCAGTGTTGTAAAACTAAAACTATTTAAATTATAATGTTAAAAAACTCTTTTAACTATAAAAATCAATTTATTTTATCAACTTGCAAACGTTTGTGTTATCTCTTCTTTTGCAGATGTGTACAAATATAGTCTTCATAGATCTTTTAGCCATTAAAAAATAAACAACATCTAAACGAACTGATGACATATTATCGTTTTGAACAACTATGACATTGGTTATTTCCATTACAATTAGGAATTTGGTATGGACACACAAAAAACAAGGTAAATGGAATACTCGAAACTAATTTAATTTAGTACTCCTTTTGAAATGATAACTTTTTTCTTTATATAACTTTTTACTTTAAAACACAAATCCTCCTTCATCGTTCAACCTTTTTTACGTGGTTTGGGCATATGAATACATTCGAATGCTTGAATTTCGATTGGATCCTCGTTAATTCATTAATTAAGTAATTTGCAGTTTCATTATACATCAACCGTTTTCCGTGCACAAACAATTTAAGAAGAAGAATACGTTTAACTGGTCACCGGCGAACAGGTTCTCTACCGGAAAACCAACGTCTTCAAGAATCAGCTCTCCATTTGTAAGCATTTCCCCTTATTTTTTTTTTCTCAAATTAACATCATATATACATTTTCATCAGGAATTGCTCAAGGGTTTTGCTAATTGAATCCTTGTCTAAAATGGGTCGTACTTGTAATTTGGTTTTAGGATGAGAAAATGGCTGGCGACAACGGTGAAGAACAAGTCAACATATGCATGCTCTGTTTTTTCTTCATGGCTATTTAAGAGGCATTAATGGTGAAATTTCTGAAGGTTTTATTTATTAGAAAATGGGAAACGAAAAGAGAGATTTAGAGCCGGTGTTATTGAAATTCGCTGTACCTTTAGCATTATCTATTGGCGGAATTCTTTATTCTTGGATCATGAACAAACAATCCAAAGCTTCTAAATCCCCACATGATCCTCGTACACATTCAGGTTTCTGTTTTTTTGTCTGTTTGTTTCTGATCATGACAGTTATTTCTTCATGTTCTTGAGGATAAATGTGTGTTTAGATTGCAACAATCTGATGAATTCAAGAAGCAATCATCAAGCATCCCAAATAGCATCCAGTTCTCTCCATTTTGATCCTTTGTCAACAGATAAACGTGTAAGATCCTGTTCGTTTATACCATTTTTCTTCATTATTCTTGGGTCTCTTGGGAAATTGATTCTTAAAAATCGGCAAAATATTAAAAAAATGCATCAGTTTACATAAGGATGTGTCTTTTTAGGCATAAACACATGATGTTTGAATTTTGATTCGTGTATGATTTTTATCCATTGCTTACAAATTAGGCAACTCTTTCCTTTTCTGCCATGATTCTTTGCCTTCATGTTTGATATTTCTTTCCTAAAATACCCTTTTCAACATAGGACAAGTGTATGAAATATACGGGGTTAGGAAGGTAATTTCATGAAAAGTATAACATGGCATCTTCTCTCTTGTTGTTTAGAATCTTGGTTTCTATCTTATACAGGGGTTGCATGATATCGAATCATTCAAAGGGTATCCACGTGGAGAAAGGGATACCAATGAGCAAGAGATCAAGAACCTAAGAAACTCAGTCAGAATCCTAAAAGAAAGAGAACGAAACTTGGAAATCGAGTTACTTGAATACTATGGTCAAAAAGAGCAAGAAACCGCTGTCATGGAGCTTCAAAATCGTCTTAAACTAAATAACATGGAGGCTAAACTTTATGCTCTTAAAATCGAGTCTTTGCAAGCTGATAATAGGAGATTACAAGCACAAATGATTGATTACACGAAGGTTGTAACGGATCTTGAAGCCGCACGTGCCAAAATAAAAATGCTCAAAAAGAAGCATAAATCGGAAGCCGAACAAAACAAGAATCAAATCTTGGATTTTCAACAACGAGTTCAAAAGATGCAAGACAACGAACACATACGCGTGGTTAAAGTTGATCCGGATTTTGAATTAAGCCAGAATAAAGTAAAAAATTTGGAAGCCGAAGTTGAAGATTTGAGAAAATCGAACCATAGTTTGCAGTTAGAAAATTCCGATTTGGAGCGAAGGTTAGATTGTGTTCAAATGATCGCTACATCGGTTTTGGAAGATAGCGAAGTAAGCCGTTTAATCTTTTTTATTTTGTGTCCAATTTTTCCATCGATTTCTTCTATTTTATTCGGTTATGTTAATGTCTCATATCAGCTAGACATGTTTCCATCTGCGTTATGGTCTAATCTCTCTCCTTAAAAGGGCTATTTCAGAGAGAAAATGAATAACTCCACATATATTATATAAATTTAACATGGTATCACAGTCAACATCTAGGCGTGTGTTAGACTATTAGTGTCCTATATCAGTTAGACATGTTCGGTCTTCTTTCATATATGTTACACCTTGTTCCTGAGTTCAACTCAACGAAGGAAAAAAAAGGGAAACAGATGAAACTGATAAGATAAAAAAAATCTGTGTTCCTGAGTTTCATTAAAGGAAGAAAGTGAAAGGAAATAAAATGATCATTTTCTCTCTTAACTTTCATTCCAAGTTGAAATGATTTGAAGACAAAGGAACAAAATGTTTAATTTTTCTTTTTTATTTTTGTCAAGGAACACAAAATATGATTTTATTTTCTTTTCCCTTTCCTCCTTACTTTCTTTTCCCTTTCCTCCTTACTTTCTTTCCCCTTTTTTTTTTCTTCTCTTTGCTAAAACTCACGAACTAGAGACTACCTTTTTCCACATATCCTACATGAATCTAACTTACATATTACATATGTAGAACGAAAAACTCAAAGAAGAAAGTGAGAACTTGAAGAAACAAAATGAAGACATGTCACAAGAAATCGAGCGACTTCGAGCGGAAAAATGTGCTGACGTGGAAGAACTTGTTTATCTCAGATGGATTAACGCATGTTTAAGACACGAGCTTCGTAATTACAATCCGGGACCCGATAAAACAAGTGCTAAAGACCTCAGTAAATCATTAAGTCCAAAATCAGAAGAGAAAGCTAAAAAAATGATCCTTGAATACGCAAACGAAGAAGGTGGTGGAGAAACGAATATAAACGTAACGGACGTTGACTCAGATCGATGGTCAAGATCTTCCATGATGACCGATTCAATGGAACTTGATGAATCCTTTATCAACGATTCATTGCCTCGTAAAAACAACAATAAGTTCTTTGGGAAACTCATTCGACTTTTAAGAGGGAAAAGCAGAAGTTCATCAAGATCATCCGAGAATCGGAAATTAAGAACATGTACATCATCAGTGGGATCATCTAATCGTAGTTCAGTAGATTCAAGAAGATTAACACGTAGACATAGTGATGTATGCTTTTACAAACAGATTGATTCCATTGATGAAGAAGATGATGATGATGATGGTGGTCGTTTGTGTTCATCTTCTTCGTGTAGTAAAGATAAAGAGCTAGCTAAATACGCAGAAGCTTTAAAAGACACACGTGCTACATCCAACTTGAAGTTGCACAGGAGTTCCTTATCACTTGATTTCATTTGATCATATTTTTATTGTAATATAGTTAGAAACTTAGACCTTTTGACCAAATACATCAAAATATACGTATTATCGTCTTATGAGTTATGTCAACAAACATTATATAAAAGTATATATTTATTATTCTTTTTGAAATTTTGTTTTGTTATCATTCCTCCAAAGCGTTTCTAGCCCCATCAAAATCGAGTGGCTTCCATGTTTATTTTTATCTTATGAATTAGAAAAAGACAAATTGAATAAATATTTAAAGATTTCATCACACGAGCATGTAGACGAATACTCCTCGAAACGCCGACGTTTAATCATTTCCAAAAGGTTGATTCATTCAAGTTCCCCCCCTTCGTAATCTAGCCGTATGTCTCTATAAATAAGCAATTTCTTCAAAAATCACTTCATTCAAGTTCAGAAACCCCATCTTCGTTTGATTCTTTTCTGTAATGGCGAAATGCGTTCTTCTTCAAGCTTCACCACCACGACCACCGCTGTTACTATCACCCCGCCGGTTACTACCACCACCCACAGGAAACCCGTTTTCACTTTACGCCGGTGATCTCCACCCAAGCGTCAACGAAATTGACCTCTCTATCTTCTTTTCTGCAATTGGCCCATTACACTCTGTTCATCTTTGCAGAGATTGTTTCTCACACAAATCTCTTCGCTACGCTTACATCACTTTCTACTTTCCTTTTAATGGTAATAACTTTACTTCCCTTTTGTTGTATCTTGATTTGATTCTTGATTTAATCTTTGTTGTGGGTTCTTGATCTTACTGGGTATTTTGTTTAACAGCTGCTGATGCATTGTGTCGATTAAACCACATGGAATTAAAAGGGAAATCCATCAGGTTAATGTGGTGTCAGAGAGACCCTATTTTGCGAAAAACTGGAATTGGGAATCTTTTTGTGAGTAATCTTGATTTGTCAATTCATGAAACTAAATTGGAAGAGGTTTTTGGGATATTTGGGAGGATTCTTTCTTGTAAAATTGCGAAAGAAGATAATGGAAAGAGTAAGGGATTTGGATTTGTGCAATTTGATTCAGAGGATTCGGCTTTAGATGCTCTCGATGTATTAAATGGATGTGTACTTAATGGCAAGATTTTGTAAGTTTCTTTTTGGTTGTTAATTTATTATCTCGCTTCAGATTCAAGTGTTTCTTGACAATGACATTAATGTGTTTCGATATTTAGAACTGTTGCGAAATATCTCAAGAAAAGCGAGAGGAAGGAACCCCAATTTACAAACGTTTATGTGAAAAATCTGGATGAAAACTTCACAGAGAGTTCGTTAATTGAAAAGTTTTCAAAGTATGGAAAGGTGACAAGTGCTGTGATTATGAACGACGAAGAAGGAAAATCAAAAGGGTTTGGATTCGTCAATTTTGAATCGCATGATGATGCTAAGATCGCCATTGAAGCCCTAAACGGTGAAGTAATCGGTAAAAACTGATCATTCCATTGTTTATCTTATTCGAATGTTCTTGTTTTTAGAAAGATTTACATCATTGAATTTGTAAACGAAACAGGTTTAAAGAAATTGTATGTTGGAAAGGCGATGATGAAAGCTGCAAGAGAGTCGTTCTTACGACGTACCCATGATCAAAAAACTAAACCCATTATTACTTCAAATCTGTATGTGAGAAATCTTGCTACATCTGTAAACGAAAAGGATCTTCGTGAAGTTTTTGGTGCTTTCGGTTGTGTTGTTTTCACGAAAGTGATACGTTTCAGTAATGGAGTAAGCAAAGGAATTGCGTCTGTTTGTTTCTCGAAACCAGAAGAAGCCATGAAAGCTGTGAAGAATCTTAATGGTGATTACTAATTAGTTCTATTCAATTCAAATCTTGTTTACCGGTTTCTTGATTAACGTGATCAATCATGGTTTGTTTTTTTGCAGGTTTTTGTTATCATGGAAAGTACATGAAAGTGACAGTTGCTATGAGTAGAGAAGAATATGCGAGAAGATTGCAGACCCTTTTCCCCTTCGCCTTCTTTTATAAAGTTCCAAACTTGAAGAAATATGTGGAAACTAAAGTTCAGAAAGATGATGATCATCAAGTAAATGAAACAAAAACAAGCTCCTGCAATGGCGGTTTTGCTTTACAAGATCCGAAGTGAGAATTCTTCTACTAAATCATGGAACGAATAGAAACAAATACGTGTAAAATTGAATCTGGGAATTTTGAATACAAGTTGTAATCGATGATTTGAATTCAGACATAAAGAAAAACAGAAGTAATAGTAATAGAAACTTGATTTTGCCCTTTTCGAATTATAGAACATTGTGTGCATGGAAGTAATACAAAGTTTATAAGAAAAAAAGTGCGATGTCGATTGATTAACCGAGTAGGCCGATTCCGGCGACGATTAAGGTGTCAGCAAGGACTTGATTAGCAGCTTCAGATGGATGAAAACTATCCCAGAACACAAACTGAGTCGCGTTGGGACATGTCCCGATCGATTTAGGGTTACATAAGAACACCGTCGTCTCCACTCTTCCTGTTCCACAACACCCTCTTGACGCATCCACAAACCCTAAAATCACAGATAAAGATAAACGATTAGATGTAATCATGTAAACGAAATCGAATTTATACTATAAGGATATGAAATTTAAGACTTAATTTCAGTTACTACCATGGGAGGCGGGATCTTTGATGAGGTCGTAGAGTGGTTGAAAGATGTCGAAGATAACAATTTTGAGACCTGGGAGTTGTGATCCGAGTTGGGTTGCAGCTGAATTTATCTTCTTGTTGAACGATTGAGCATCTGTGTTGATTTTGCTTACACACCCCTTTTCATGGGATCCGAACAAAGTTCTCACCGCCGGCAAGCAGCCAAGCGGTGGAAGTGACGTCACTCCGATTCTCCTTGCACCTAATCCATACAAATCCTGTTTTCGTTTGTAACCAATTAGTAAAATCCACAATAGTAAAACACCTGATTTCGAGAAACGTTAATGGCGGATTAGGATTAATTTTACCTTGACGAAGCTTGAAAAGATTCCGACGAGGTAGGATCCGTATTGGTCGGCAGTGTAGACTTTGTTAATGAAAGGGTTGACGTAATAGTTCTGAACGTAATCGGTGTTGCCGGCGGAAAGTAAGTATAAAGCGTCCTTAGTTATGGAGGCGGCTTTAGAACTTCCGGCGACCTGTGCTAGCTTACCTTGATACTCTTTATAATATTGTAATTGTTGCGATAATGCAATTGCATGCTGCATATTTCGTAATTAAAGATGTGTTAATTATCATCGGAAAAGAAAATAGATAATTAAGTTGAAGAAATTGTTGGGTTTTTACGCTCGCAATGGAAGTTCTATCATCCAAACCAGCTCCGGCAGACGCAAAATTGGCTCCGATGAGAAGATTATTTCCGGAAGCTTCAGGGCTGAGATACGCCGGTGGGTATGTTTTGAATCCAAGTGTATCAGCTGTAATTAAGTAGCAAACATTTAGTTTTATCAGATGTTGAGTTTCAAAACATGCATGTACACCGATGGTGTAGTTAAGTTACCGGTGATGTCGGAGGCGAGTTTGCCATTGCAGAACCTTCCGGTGGCTTGGTGGTTGGCGAAGTCGCGGCCGTAGGGTGGGTAATTAGCTTTAAAAAGGGTGTTGAGGTAGTCGTTGTTACCCACATCAACAGCAGAGTCACCGAAAGTAATGATGGCTGGAACTAGGGTGGTGGAGTCTTGAGCTTCACCGGAAGTAATGGCGATGGCCAGAAGTGAAAAGAGCAGCGCCGCCGCCCATGGTGTTGTTCTGCTGGGTGCGGAAGTGGACGCCATTGACAGCTTTGTTGGAAATTATAATTTCGGAGTATGTGTGAAGGAAGGTCTGTTTATAAAGATGGAGCATTTAATGGACGTCGTCAAGGTTGGTAGAGACTCCATTAATACAGATGGGTGATCATTGATCGTTGTTTTGGTTCGACAAATGCACAGAACGAAGGCTGTAAGTGTGAGCGTGCTATGGGGGGTGGTTTAGGTTTACCTGTAAAAAAATGCTACATTTTGTTTCTTCACGATATATAATAACAATAAATACTAAATGTACCACATAAAGTACATATTGGATTTCATTTTACCCCCAATATCAACACAAAGATTTTTGTTATAGATGGTTTTGGAGTAATTTGGTCCCTATGGTTTGTTTTAATACGTACTTTTTAGTACAACTTTTGAAAAATTGATACGGGTCCTTTTGGTTTTTAAATCTTGCACTAGAGGTCCCTAAAGCAAAAATTGTGGAAAATGACGAAAATGTCCAAGTTTTGTTTTTTCTTTTTGTTATTTTTTAAGCTTAAGGGACCATTTCAATAAATTATTTAAAAAACCCTAAAGGCGTAAACTTCAACCCATCGATAGCTTCACGACGCCCGCACCCTCTTCGATCTTCATCACATGCAACTCCAGAACCCACCTCTCTCATCAGCCCATCGAAACCTACATTTCTCCCCCCCTCTCTCTCAACTACAAGTCCGATCCATGTTGCTGCAATCCACACCGTTCTCATATTTTATTACTTCATATTGATTTGGGTTTAGGTTTAATTTAGGTTTTAGGTTTGAAGACGTATTTTAGTTCTTTAGTTTCTTATTTCCAACTTCATTATCTTCTTCTTTTTAATTCTTTAATTTATTTTTCACGTTCATTTGGGTTTGAGTTTGCAAGGAGCTTTATCAGAGGAGTTTTCGCCTCTAATGAGAGGTTGGTAGAGATTGCAGTGGTCATGAAGCTTAGCTCAAGGCCCCATCAGTTCTATCGTTCTATTGTTGAATATTGCCTAAAAAGTCAGACGAAATGTCTATTTCCCTAGTTAAAACGTTGAGACTCTGTTTGTTGCAGCATTTAAAGTACAATATGTAATCTATAGTACAACCATGATATTTCTTCTTCTGGCCTTGTAATAATAATTGTTATCCTCTAAAAAAAGATAGTAATATTAAGATATATAATGTTGATAATGGTTGGAAAATTCCAAAATAAACATTTATGATAAAATGGTGATGGTGGTGATTGTTAGTGATGATGGTGGGGTCGTTGGTGATGATGGTGGTGATTGTTGGTGGTAGTGGTGGTGCTAGTGATGATTTGTGATGGTGGTCGAACTGATGGTGATGGTGGTGAGCCTAGTAGTGATTGGTTAGTGATGGTGGTGATTCGTGATGGTAATGAAATTATGCGTTCTTTTATTTAATTAACATAAATGGTCTTTGGAGTTTATAAATAAGTCAAAATATCATAAAGTTAAAATGGGGGTTTATTCGTTATTTTACACCTATTTAACGACAATAACTACTTTAAGGACCTCCAGTGCGATATTCGGAAACACAAAGACATGTCATGTCGAATTTTAAAAAGTTGGACTAAAAGTGCAGATTGGATCAAACCATAGGAATGAAAACTGTAATTTACTCATGGTTTTGTATACAACTTTAATACTAATAATAATACATTATGTAAAAATGGGTATTCGAAGCTTCTCGGGTATTCCTTTTCAAAGCGGATTTGAAGACCGGTGTTACTTCGAGGGGGAGTTGGTCTTGATCGCGAGCTCATTTGGAAATTGAAGCCGGGACATCCAATCCTAACTTTGAGGGGGAGAATGTTAGAGTGCAAAGTTCTCCTTAGATGTGACTTACCCTCTTGTAATGTGTAATGTGTTGAGTCTTTCTTATAAATAGGAAGTGAGTGACTCCCATTTATGTAAGAACTATTATGGAACCCATTTTACGTGAGATTAGACTAGTGATAGAATTATTACTTACCCACTTGTAATAGCTTACTAGATCTAATGGAGCTTAAACATATTTATTTACTATTTACGTTCCTCATGATTGTTTGATTCACTTTAATCTTTACTATTCCGCACATGTCATAATTGGGTCACTACAATTTCATACCATAAAAGCTATTCTAAATAAACAAACCCTTGGGGTTGTGACTCCCTTACTATGCATACGGGTCATGTGCTTCCATTAGTACGAGCCCATACTACCTTCCACACCTACCCGTATTTGTGTCAGAGGATCATCACAAACTGCCCTAACAGTACAACATCTAGGATACACATACATCCTATCCTCACTCTCTCGAGAATGGTTAAACATTCCTCAACTGGCCGGCTGCTCACACATATACTCATCCATGAAACTTCCACCAACCCTGCAACACTCGTTTATGCTAATCATACATAACACTGGATCCTATAGACAGTCAAATACTTGATTCTACCCTAAGCCCACAACTAGAAAAGGATCATGAAATAAAGCTAAACCAAACATTCTCAGGCTATAAAATCTTAGTTATGTACAACTATGATGCATACACTAAGAAACTACAGTAATGATGTCAATTTCATACAAGAAGTAAACCTAGGTTATTAGACATCATATATCAGGCAATTCTATCATGCAATTCCTGAAGATCCCTAGCCTATCACTAGCATGCTGCTCTATCATAAACATCATATCAAATAACAGTGTGGTAACTTGGGGTATACTTTCTTGCTCCAACTGATCGTACACATCACATCCTTTCTTGGTTACTTTTGAAAAAAAAATTTGAAAATCATTTTGAAACTTTTGCAGTTCCTTAGTTTGAGTCTGGATTCACACAAATGTTAATCTAATTCTCTCAAACCCAGAATCTGATACCAACTTGTAACATCCCAAAAATCACAAAAAAATTTTAACTTTTCAAAAACAACCCATTTCATCCATAAAGTGTTTACAAAACCATTCTTTCAAAAGTATTATTCAAAATCAGAGTATCCCAAGATCCAATGTCATACAAACAGTAAGATGTGCACGATCACGCATTCGCTTTCCCATGGTCCTCTGAAGTAACTGAAACAATTAACTGAAACTATAAGCCAAATATTAGTGAGTTCCCCAAAAGTACCAACACACATAACAAATAACGACATATATTGGGTCCATAACTAAAAGACTAGATTACCTCTTAGCCCACAGTATGAGTCTGGCTTGCCTAATGGGCCTACAACTCATATCTGGATTGCTCCGAGCCTACAACATAAGTCTGGCTTGCCCTCCGGGCCCTAAACTTATGTCTGGCTTGTTCCCGGGTTTGTTGGCTACCACACAAAGCAGTACTACCTCAACCCAACCATACTATGTCGACATATACATAACATATAACATATATCCAGCAACAAATAAACATATAACTAGTTACCAGACAACAGGAAGATACACAGACCACTACCACACACTACATCCTATATACCAGGATACCAATCTGCAGATCACTATAACATATCAACATCCTCTAAACCAGGACACATAATCTAGTGGGTCGGCATTGGTGCCTTCGACCCACAAGTACAGTGAGGAAAAACTCACCTCTCAGTCCGAACAAACAGCTGAATAAATCTCTGCTCCGAGTACCGACTCTACCCGTCACCTATTATTCAATTCATGGCCCAACTTAACTTAATATCAAAATACCCAAAATACCGTTTGGTCAAAATTGGTCAAATCTTAGTCAAAGTCCAAAAAGTCAAAAGTCAAACTTGGTCAACAGTGCTGAGTACGCCCAATGTACTCAGCTTGACCAGAAAAAATTGTCCGGTTGACCACGAACGCCCAACGCTCCTGGGGAACGCCCAACGTTCGCGTCTAAGTCCTTTCCTTTCCATTAAGAGCTTAATCCTTAAGCTCTTTATTCCCAAAATCCAGATCCAACCCTAAAATAATGTCCTTAACCATAAAGTTTCCAACTTTATGGTCTTACCTGGCCATTAAGTGCCTAGATACAAAAACCCTAACTACTTAACCCATTAAGACCTTGTAACTCATTTATGGAAGGGAAATAATGATCAAGACCACATTTTTATGCTTCTAAACACTCCCAAAACGTCTTAAAGGATAGCTTAAATGGATTGGAGTAACTTATACTCAAAATACCAAAATAATGGGACCAAAAGAACACAACTTCATGGCTAAACTAGATCTAAGCTGTGACATCCCCAATTTCACGGCCAGAAAAGACCGATTTGTTTATGCTTATTTAAAAATCAGAGTATCCTTTTTGAAAAATAGTATTGCGGAATTTGTTCCCAGAAAACATGAAAATGATATTATCAAAGCATTTCCGAAGAAATGTATTTTTATTTATATTAAAACGTTAGGATGTCATCGTCAATACAAAAACATAAGCATAACGAAATATTACAAGCCTTACAGTAGTTAAACTAGTGGCCTAATACTCCTTGAATCTCTCAGCAGAATTTATCTTTCATATAACCACCCGTGATACAATAAACTGAGTGGGCCAGGTTGGTAAACATGGTAAGTACATAGGGTTTTCAATCCACAATAATATAATTATTATGTTTAATCATCAAACAATTAACCCAATTTCCCATCCCCATTATCTTCCTTATTCTTAAGAATCTTCCATAAGAATCATTTATTCTTCACTCATTCATTCCTAAAGATTATCCTAAGGAATAGGCACGGAGTCCATCACCCCAGGTTTTATCTAACAAGCACTAAGTACATAGCTGCCAATGTTATCTATTAGGCACACCTGTCAATGTTATCTATTAGGCACACCTGTCATTGTTATCTATTAGGCACAGCCATCAATATTATCCATTAGGCACAACTGCCAGGATTTTAGAGTACGTCTGGTGAACACGTAGTTTAAAGGTTATCTATTAGGCACAGCTGCCAATATTTTCCATTAGGCGCAGCTGCCAGGATTTTTAGAGTACATCTGGTGAACACGTAGTTCAAAAACACCTATAGATTGCGAGCCTGCTAGCGTTCCACTAGACTGTCTAGAATAGTCCGTGGTCGTCATCTATACTCTGCTAGATGACTGGATCAGCTTTAAAGTCAAGGCTTCTCATCATCTTTCACCTCTCATCATCTATATCATCTTTCATCTCTCATCATTCATCTACCCATCTTTACCCAATATATTTATAGGTATAAAAATACATATACAGTTTAAATCACGTAAAACATGTATAAATCATTCATCTAGCATATATATCAGGAACATAGATAATAAACACATATAACATGTATTAATATTAAATACTTCATATCTATGTGTAAGATGAAAGTAACTATGCACTCACTTGTTAAAATGACGACTCGAAATTCGGGCAGCGCTTCGCTCTAACAATTGTCTTTTCCTTTGACAAAACCTAATATTATTATCACTAAGTTTTAGTCTAATATTTATTACGACTATTTATTAGTCTAGATTCATCATTAACTTAAAGTCTACTTCACGATCTTGTTGGGTTTCGATACGAAATAAAAGTTTGTTTTTCACAAAAACCGGCAACGAAAGACTTTAAAAATAAAAAGTTTATTTTTAGTTCATAACAAGACCACACCATCATGGATCCATTTATAGAGGTTAGAATGAAATAAAACCAACCATAGGATGTTTTAGAGATAACCTTTGAAGCCTTTGAACCCACTTGGTTTTGGGGTGTTGATGAAGATAATAAAAGATCAAAGTGTGTGATCTTCTCTACAAGTATCCACCATCAAGAGTAAGGCACTTGGAATGCTAGTTCCTTCTTGTATTCTTGAGTGTTTAAAGCCTTTAAGTGCTTAACTCAATTAAGCACTAAAGGGAACAACTCAATAGGGCTTCTAATCTTGCAACAATATTCAAAAGACAACAAGAAGAGGAAGAGTAGAGAGGATTCGGCCATGGAGAGAAAGGAATAGATTTTTCTTTTAAAAACTTACAACTAACTCATCCAAGACACCTCTTTAAATACCCCTGAAAAAGCAAAAGCAACACAATATAATAATATAAAGTATTGGACTTACTTTTAAGGCATGGGGGACAAGGGAGAGAGGTTAAGAGACAACCTCTTCCACCCTTTGTTACTTTTCGGCCATAGGTCTTGGAAGAGACAAACATTGTCTCCAACTTTACTAACCATGGTAGAGTAAGTCTTTAACTTAATCATGGTCAACCAAAGTGTCCAAAACTTTGTACATGACTTATTAAATATACCATATGATATAATAACTAGTAATACTCTCTTATAATTATTATTTTCATAAAACAATAATTATTCCCTAATTAAAATACATGAATCGATATTATTTATTAATAATCATATTAATAATAAATATACAAAATGTGCCAACTTGATAAAGGTGTGACCATATAGGATCATATATTATTAGCGATATCATTTCATAATGATTCTTGGGCATATAGATCCAACAGATCTATCAAGTAAGGAACAACCAGGTAGGATCATAACGGAGGTAGGGTCCGTTTGGTATACGAAGTATACTGTTTGGAAATCCCACTTTAAACACCTCACTAAATCACAGCCTAGACATCATCCCCGTAAGTAGATCAATCGGTATAACGACTTGGAATCACTGATAAATCTTCTTTATAGGTTCATAATAACGATAATGAACTTAAACATAAGTTATACTTAAAGTATGGTAAACATAACTCACTTACACGGGGGTTTAGCAAGGAACCAGGCTCTGTGCGGGCTGAACTTCTGAGCCGAAAGCTCTTCTTCTCGGGGCCTTCTGGCGCTCCGGGACTCGCTACTAACACCTAGGAGGTGCTACGGAAAGGCTTATAGATTTTGGGGCTGTTTGAGAGAGAATGGGTGAGAAAGGTGTGAGAAACCAAGTGATTTGCGCCTTCTATTTAAAGGCTGGAAATCTCACGAACGTGGGGCGTTCAAGAGCTGAACGCAGGGCGTTCGCATGCCACATATCGCCATCTCTTTGCAAGCCGCGGGGAAGAAGGTGCGACCCAGATCGCGCCATGTGTCACTCGCAGGTTTAGCCCAAAATTAATTAACTTTTAAAATCCGTAACTTTCGCATACGAGCTCCATTTTTTACGTTCTTTATATCCACGCATAGGTAGCGACGTGATCTAAAACTTTCGTTTAGACTCCGTCGGCTAATTTTGACTTTATTTTTAAAGTTATGTTTTAACAGGCTTAGACAGTTAAAGTCCGTTAAAAATTCATAACTTTGTCATCCGACGTCCATTTTCGATTGTCTTTATATCATTGAGCTCCTATTAACGAGATATTCAATTCTCATTTAGGTTGTGTCAGCTAAAAATCGATCGATCTAAAATTCGATTTCCGGGCTGTATACTACTATGCAAAATCTTAGAAAAATCATAACTTCCTCAAGCGAAGTGAAAATTTGACGTTCTTTATATGCACGCTCTCAGTTTAACGTCTACTACGACTTTCGTTTAGATCACTAAGGCTAAAAAGTATTTCGTCAAAAATTCACTTTTTATGTTACGCGGTGCCGTGCCGGTTTTGTCGCAAAACTTCGACGTGTCATAACTTCTTCGTTTAAGTCGGATTTTAGCGTTCTTTATATGTACGGAATCCTTGTGACATATACTATAACTTTGGTTAAGATTATTTATGCTAAATAATCTTTTATCAAAAAGTCATTTTTAACGCTTATTATCTCTAAATTGACTAGCCGGAATCTGCGGACGTTACAATTATCTCCCCCTTAGGATGATTATGTCCCGAAATCATCAACAAAACAAGGCTTGTATAATGACTCCATAACTTATCTTTTCATCCTAGGTAAAAACCGTAACTCTTTTGTCCTTTTAAATGAGTATTTATCTCTTGGACTTCTTGACTGCTGGCGATGCTCAATCTTACATCTGCTCTTCGTACTATGTTCGACTTTCAATCGTAACCTTTGAGTTACAAACTCGATCCTTATTGGAGACTCCTGCTCCTATTAAACAGACTTAACTTAAGATAAGTTATTTACTTCAATTATCGTAACAGATCGATGGGTCATGTTCTAATAACCTCTCATCGTATGATACAACGCTTAGATTCATGTCTTTTTGAGTTAGATTCCAGAATGGAAGATACCTTACTTCATGTTCTAATGTGATATAATCACATTCTAGCATGTAGAACTTCTAGCTACATGCTTCTTACTTTAACGACGATCGCGATACTTCTGTTGATCGCTTTGATTATCTTTTACTTCAATCTTCTGGCTTAAGTCGGATGCTACATCGAACTTGGTTCTTTGAACCACATACAATACTTATCTTAGCCGGACTCATTTTGATATGAACACCAGGTTCGGAATGATAGTCATCTTCTTGGTCATTATCAAAACGATGGTAACGACAGACATGAACATAACAAAATCAATTACTAGTGCCTTGGTAACCTTGTGACTTTCCATGATCCAAGTGCGAGTCCTGTGCTTCCGATAGTATAAGCCTCTACTACCTTTCACACCTACTCATACTCATCCCAAGTATTGCCTCTCAGTTCTCCAAGTCACCATACAAGAATCTCACATAGTCATTTAACACATCAGATAACATAACTAAGGTTTATATTATTTCTTGAAACGATTACATAGACATTCGAGTTCAAACTATACTATGCCTCTTATATTAGGCTACACCACATGATACTATCTATATGGCTACTTTATAGATCGATCTTCAGATATACAGATCCTTACTCCTAATCCCTTGCATCATCACCTGCTTCATTAAGGATCATTTGGAATGCTCTTGTCTTTGGCTTCGACGGTGCATTTGGCCTTGCTGCTTCGTTTTTCTCCGGGAAATCTTTTGACATATGTGCATTGTCTCCGCATCCGTAGCATACCTTATCATTAAGCGTACAATCCTTGGAATAGTGACCGATCCTCCCACACTTATAACAAGTCACTTCTCCGTCGCATCTCCCATAATGCTTCTTTTTGCAATTTTCACACCACTTGGCTCCACCACTACCTCCATACTTTTGGTCATCCAGGTTAGACTTCGAGAATCTTCCTTTCTTATCGGATATTGAGGATACCTCAATCTTCCTCTTTTCTCCCACATTATCTTTTTCTAGACCATTTTCTCTTATCTGGGTCTCTACATTCTTAGCTGCCCAGATGGCGACTTTCAACGTGGTTGCTTGTTTTACCATTGGACCAAAGTCTGCTGGTAATCCATTAGCAAATTTGTTGACATTGGAGAGTTTAGTTGGAACCAAATAAGGAACAAACTTCATTTTCTTCGTAAAACTTGTAGCATACTCGCTGACGCTCATCCTTCCCTTCTTCAGATTCTGGAACTCGTTGATCTCCAGAAGATCTTGCTCAGAGCAGTACTGCTTTTTCAGTTATACCAAAAAGTATTCCCATGATATCTTGCTAGCTTCTCCCTTGGGCATGGTATCAACCAGTAACTTCCACTAGCTTAATACTCCAGTCTTCAAATGTGTAACTGCGAGAACGGTCTTCTGTTTGTTGCTGCAGTCGGAACTTTCAAACATCATCTCCATCTCAGAGATCATATCCATGACTTCCACCGGTGTTGGGCTTCCAGAAAGACTTGGTGGTTTGGATGACATGAAATCCTTGTACCTACATCCACGTCCATCATTTCCTCCATTGAGCTAGTTTCTTCTAACCACTCGTGGCTCAGCTTGGCTGACAGTTTGACTATAGTTTCCTTCATCTGACTGTTCAATGTTCAGTTCAAGTTGTACAATGGGTACAGTTGGTTCATCTCTATTATTAAGCGACATTTTCCTCATCTCCTCCCTTTGTTCGGCCATCATTGTTGGAACCTGAAAGTGAACCTCTAGCAATCCTAAATCCTTTTGTCACTTCCGACAGCTGTAGTTCCGAAGTGAAGTTCTGCTCCAGAATCTGTTAGTGTCTGGACCTGATGTTAAGTTGGTGATGTGAAGAAAGAGAGTGAAGGCATTCCGGAATGAACCTTGTGTCCGGAATGTTTGCTGTTCCTAAAATCGTATTTTGTCTTTATGCATTAAATGTATGTCTTTTGTTTGATTTAACTAGTCATAGGACTTAGCTTTATTTGTCAACACGGATATTCAGTGTGTCAGATGTAACACTTTTATCCAGTCCTATGTTTCTAATCAGTTAGTACCATGTTTCTTGTACTCCTATTTATAGGAGCATTCAATGTTAAATCAACAGTAGGATCTGTTCAAACTTCTTAGCAATATCTCATTTACTTCACTCTCTCTTCAAACATTCCCTTTGTTCTTCATTTATTAACTTATGTTGATCTTTATTCTCATTCTTCATTTATGGCTTGAACATTTGTTGAATACATTAACTCAGACTTGACTGGTCTATCCAGACTTGACTGGTATATTCATTAGTAAGCAGACAATGATCTTAAAGTGTTATCTCAAGGTTTGAGTTTTCAAACCTTGTCCCTGCACATCAGATCAATTTGTTCTCTCAATTGGTATCAAAGCTTGAGTGGCTGGCCTTTGAATCCACAAGATCAGATTATAGTTGGTTTGAAATTACCTTGGTATTTCAACCATTTCTGTGTTAAGGATAAAAGTTCTTCTATATACCACTTTTGCTTGAAGATATCTTAGCTTCAATGGCTGCTTCTAATCCTCAACAAATGATTTCAATGCAAATCGCAAATAGTGTAGGTGGCCCTACACGTGCCCCACTGCTAGTTGTGGAAGAATATGATCACTGGAAAGTTAGAATGGAAAGATTTTTACTAGATAAAGAGAAAGGTGAAGAGATTTGGAGATCCGTCAAAGAAGGTCCTCATGTTCCTGTAAGAACGGTTGTGAGAGATGCTGCTACTCAGCTTATGGGTCAAGATGAGACTCGTCCAGCTCCTCTAACTGCAGATGATATTGAAAAGCTGCATGCTGATCAAGTTGCTTTCTCAGAAATAGTGTTTGGTGTTCCTCCTTCACTCTTTGAGCACATTAAGTTGTGTAAATCAGCAAAAGAGATTTGGGACACTCTCCAAGACCTGATTAAGGGTTCCGAAAACATGAAAGACAAGCGTCTCACCTCAGTTGTCAATGATTTTGACACCTTCACTACCACTTTTGGTGAATGAGTGGCCTCAGCCTCTAACCGTTATCGAATCGTAGTCAACAACATGACTGCTCATGGGATTATCTGAACTCTCTTGGAGTACAATCTCAAGTTCATAAACAGTCTCGGTAAAGGATGGGGAAATGTGAAATCTTGTCTCCAAAGTAATGGTTCTTTGAAAAAGTTAAAGCTTTATCAACTTTTTGATGAACTTCAAGGACATGAATCGAATGTTGCTCAAACTATAAGGGAACTCTCCGAAGGCCCTCTTGCTCTTGTCAGTTCCTTTGAACCAACCATTCCGAACACATCCACTTCGGACCTCTTCAAACCCGTTGTTTCATCTGTTCAGTCCTCATTACCTATCTTACCCACACATAAATATCCGATAGATGATTCCGAAGCCATGGACTCTGAACTCCGTTTTCAACAGGAGTTTGCTCTACTCTCCATGAAATATAAACGTCCTTTCAATCCCTCTTACAAACCATACCAAAATCGGTTTCATGCTCCTCACCAAAACAATCCTCAACCATACTCAACTTTGGAACCACAACCAACTCCAGAAAATCCTCCCGCATACAAACCAAACATTACTAAGCCAAACTCTACTCCGGAATCACCGCAGAATCCAAAATCCGACAAGCCGAAAATTGTGTATCACAAGTGTGGACATGCAAACCACTTTGCAAAAGATTGCCTGGCTGAAGCTCCGCAAAAACCAAAGATCAATGACTCTGCATAGTATGCCCGAAGAGCTCAAGAAATGGCTGAGAGTGAAAAAGCTTTCGTAACTACTGTATCAAGGGATGTCGAAGGATATTGGTCATCAGGATATGATGATGACATGGTGACTGGAAGAAACATGTGCTTGATAGCAAAACAATATGTTGAATGTGATGAAGGCTATTGGTCATCTGGGTCTGAAGATGAAGACGATGTTGCTGAACCACACTACTGCTACATGGCCACCAACGATCCACCTGGTCGAAGCATCGTTCAGTAGGTAAAATCTATGATTACTGATAATAATTTTGATCTGTCTCTTTGTGAACCTTATCTGACCCAGATCCAAACAGATATGAGCACCATTTATAAAGCCTATGAGTCTGCCATAGAAGCAAGTGAGAAGAAGGAGTGTGAATTAAATCGTCTTAGGTTACGTTTTGAGGATAAAAAATTGAAAATCGAGTCTTTAGAGCATGAGCTTGTAATGTCTAAAGATGAATGTATCATTTTGAAAGACAAATGCGAAATCACCTATTCTAAAAGAAATGTATTGATTTCTGATAACAAACGTCTCAATGCTAAGATAGATGCTTTGCATAATTCTATTGACATACTTGAATCGAATCAACGGATGACTCACAACTTTCGTCATCCTTGGTCAAAAGCTCCTGGTCTCGGAAGCGAGTTTCCGAAACCAATTGCTCGTCCCTTGAAGGAATTGCAAAACTTGACATTCATTGGCGAGGTTCCGAACATCAAACATTCAAATACCCCTGTTTCTACCTTGTCACCCATTCTTGAGACCACATACCACTTTGCGTCCCTAATTCCTGAGTTTCAACCAATTGTTGTCAAGTGTCCCGATTACACGCCTCTTCCGCCTCTGATAAACCTGGACCTGAATCGGACCACATAATTCCATCACAGTGTTTCAAATTGCATAGATCACATTTCGAAACATAATACTCCTAACAACTGTGTTGTTGAAGAAATTATTCCGTTGACAACTAAAAATGTTACCTCTGAGTTTGTATGGGCATCCTTAGATGATAAAGTTGAAACCTCAAGCTGTGTCTCCTCTGATTCTTGCGAATCAGACTCTTTAGTAATCTGAAAAAAAAATTTGGTTCCCATTGACCCCAAGTTTAGCAATCCATCTGCAGGACAAACTTCAAAATCTTCGTCTCACCCCAAGAGAAAACCAATGTTAAATAGGAAGGATATTGTAGATCCTAAAGTGGAAGCTCGAAATGCACACAAAAAGGAAGTTAAGACTAGACAAAGTTCAAGGTTCCTTGAGAACTCCAAAAAGAGTGTATCTCTTATCTGGGTCTCTACATTCTTAGCTGCCCAGATGGCGACTTTCAACGTGGTTGCTTGTTTTACCATTGGACCAAAGTCTGTTGGTAATCCATTAGCAAATTTGTTGACATTGGAGAGTTTAGTTGGAACCAAATAAGGAACAAACTTCATTTTCTTCGTAAAACTTGTAGCATACTCGCTGACGCTCATCCTTCCCTTCTTCAGATTCTGGAACTCGTTGATCTCCAGAAGATCTTGCTCAGAGCAGTACTGCTTTTTCAGTTATACCAAAAAGTATTCCCATGATATCTTGCTAGCTTCTCCCTTGGGCATGGTATCAACCAGTAACTTCCACTAGCTTAATACTCCAGTCTTCAAATGTGTAACTGCGAGAACGGTCTTCTGTTTGTTGCTGCAGTCGGAACTTTCAAACATCATCTCCATCTCAGAGATCATATCCATGACTTCCACCGGTGTTGGGCTTCCAGAAAGACTTGGTGGTTTGGATGACATGAAATCCTTGTACCTACATCCACGTCCATCATTTCCTCCATTGAGCTAGTTTCTTCTAACCACTCGTGGCTCAGCTTGGCTGACAGTTTGACTATAGTTTCCTTCATCTGACTGTTCAATGTTCAGTTCAAGTTGTACAATGGGTACAGTTGGTTCATCTCTATTATTAAGCGACATTTTCCTCATCTCCTCCCTTTGTTCGGCCATCATTGTTGGAACCTGAAAGTGAACCTCTAGCAATCCTAAATCCTTTTGTCACTTCCGACAGCTGTAGTTCCGAAGTGAAGTCTGCTCCAGAATCTGTTAGTGTCTGGACCTGATGTTAAGTTGGTGATGTGAAGAAAGAGAGTGAAGGCATTCCGGAATGAACCTTGTGTCCGGAATGTTTGCTGTTCCTGAAATCGTATTTTGTCTTTATGCATTAAATGTATGTCTTTTGTTTGATTTAACTAGTCATAGGACTTAGCTTTATTTGTCAACACGGATATTCAGTGTGTCAGATGTAACACTTTTATCCAGTCCTATGTTTCTAATCAGTTAGTACCATGTTTCTTGTACTCCTATTTATAGGAGCATTCAATGTTAAATCAACAGTCGGATCTGTTCAAACTTCTTAGCAATATCTCATTTACTTCACTCTCTCTTCAAACATTCCCTTTGTTCTTCATTTATTAACTTATGTTGATCTTTATTCTCATTCTTCATTTATGGCTTGAACATTTGTTGAATACATTAACTCAGACTTGACTGGTCTATCCAGACTTGACTGGTATATTCATTAGTAAGCAGACAATGATCTTAAAGTGTTATCTCAAGGTTTGAGTTTTCAAACCTTGTCCCTGCACATCAGATCAATTTGTTCTCTCAATTGGTATCAAAGCTTGAGTGGCTGGCCTTTGAATCCACAAGATCAGATTATAGTTGGTTTGAAATTACCTTGGTATTTCAACCATTTCTGTGTTAAGGATAAAAGTTCTTCTATATACCACTTTTGCTTGAAGATATCTTAGCTTCAATGGCTGCTTCTAATCCTCAACAAATGATTTCAATGCAAATCGCAAATAGTGTAGGTGGCCCTACACGTGCCCCACTGCTAGTTGTGGAAGAATATGATCACTGGAAAGTTAGAATGGAAAGATTTTTACTAGATAAAGAGAAAGGTGAAGAGATTTGGAGATCCGTCAAAGAAGGTCCTCATGTTCCTGTAAGAACGGTTGTGAGAGATGCTGCTACTCAGCTTATGGGTCAAGATGAGACTCGTCCAGCTCCTCTAACTGCAGATGATATTGAAAAGCTGCATGCTGATCAAGTTGCTTTCTCAGAAATAGTGTTTGGTGTTCCTCCTTCACTCTTTGAGCACATTAAGTTGTGTAAATCAGCAAAAGAGATTTGGGACACTCTCCAAGACCTGATTAAGGGTTCCGAAAACATGAAAGACAAGCGTCTCACCTCAGTTGTCAATGATTTTGACACCTTCACTACCACTTTTGGTGAATGAGTGGCCTCAGCCTCTAACCGTTATCGAATCGTAGTCAACAACATGACTGCTCATGGGATTATCTGAACTCTCTTGGAGTACAATCTCAAGTTCATAAACAGTCTCGGTAAAGGATGGGGAAATGTGAAATCTTGTCTCCAAAGTAATGGTTCTTTGAAAAAGTTAAAGCTTTATCAACTTTTTGATGAACTTCAAGGACATGAATCGAATGTTGCTCAAACTATAAGGGAACTCTCCGGAGGCCCTCTTGCTCTTGTCAGTTCCTTTGAACCAACCATTCCGAACACATCCACTTCGGACCTCTTCAAACCCGTTGTTTCATCTGTTCAGTCCTCATTACCTATCTTACCCACACATAACTATCCGATAGATGATTCCGAAGCCATGGACTCTGAACTCCGTTTTCAACAGGAGTTTGCTCTACTCTCCATGAAATATAAACGTCCTTTCAATCCCTTTTACAAACCATACCAAAATCGGTTTCATGCTCCTCACCAAAACAATCCTCAACCATACTCAACTTTGGAACCACAACCAACTCCAGAAAATCCTCCCGCATACAAACCAAACATTACTAAGCCAAACTCTACTCCGGAATCACCGCAGAATCCAAAATCCGACAAGCCGAAAATTGTGTATCACAAGTGTGGACATGCAAACCACTTTGCAAAAGATTGCCTGGCTGAAGCTCCGCAAAAACCAAAGATCAATGACTCTGCATAGTATGCCCGAAGAGCTCAAGAAATGGCTGAGAGTGAAAAAGCTTTCGTAACTACTGTATCAAGGGATGTCGAAGGATATTGGTCATCAGGATATGATGATGACATGGTGACTGGAAGAAACATGTGCTTGATAGCAAAAAAATATGTTGAATGTGATGAAGGCTATTGGTCATCTGGGTCTGAAGATGAAGACGATGTTGCTGAACCACACTACTGCTACATGGCCACCAACGATCCACCTGGTCGAAGCATCGTTCAGTAGGTAAAATCTATGATTACTGATAATAATTTTGATCTGTCTCTTTGTGAACCTTATCTGACCCAGATCCAAACAGATATGAGCACCATTTATAAAGCCTATGAGTCTGCCATAGAAGCCAGTGAGAAGAAGGAGTGTGAATTAAATCGTCTTAGGTTACGTTTTGAGGATAAAAAATTGAAAATCGAGTCTTTAGAGCATGAGCTTGTAATGTCTAAAGATGAATGTATCATTTTGAAAGACAAATGCGAAATCACCTATTCTAAAAGAAATGTATTGATTTCTGATAACAAACGTCTCAATGCTAAGATAGATGCTTTGCATAATTCTATTGACATACTTGAATCGAATCAACGGATGACTCACAACTTTCGTCATCCTTGGTCAAAAGCTCCTGGTCTCGGAAGCGAGTTTTCGAAACCAATTGCTCGTCCCTTGAAGGAATTGCAAAACTTGACATTCATTGGCGAGGTTCCAAACATCAAACATTCAAATACCCCTGTTTCTACCTTGTCACCCATTCTTGAGACCACATACCACTTTGCGTCCCTAATTCCTGAGTTTCAACCAATTGTTGTCAAGTGTCCCGATTCCACGCCTCTTCCGCCTATGATAAACCTGGACCTGAATCGGACCACATAATTCCATCACAGTGTTTCAAATTGCATAGATCACATTTCGAAACATAATACTCCTAACAACTGTGTTGTTGAAGAAATTATTCCGTTGACAACTAAAAATGTTACCTCTGAGTTTGTATGGGCATCCTTAGATGATAAAGTTGAAACCTCAAGCTGTGTCTCCTCTGATTCTTGCGAATCAGACTCTTTAGTAATCTGAAAAAAAAATTTGGTTCCCATTGACCCCAAGTTTAGCAATCCATCTGCAGGACAAACTTCAAAATCTTCGTCTCACCCCAAGAGAAAACCAATGTTAAATAGGAAGGATATTGTAGATCCTAAAGTGGAAGCTTGAAATGCACACAAAAAGGAAGTTAAGACTAGACAAAGTTCAAGGTTCCTTGAGAACTCCAAAAAGAGTGTATCTCGGAATTCTCATTCATCAACCCATAGTCAAAACTCCTTCACACCCTCTAAGATCCTGAAGAGACCTTCTAATTCTCCCAGTCCTATAGAACCAAAGAAAGTAGCCATTACCACTCAGCCTAAATCTTGTGAGAATACCATATCTGTCCAAAACACCTCTCCTCGGACTGTTTCATCTGCTTTCATTGCTAAAGCTGATGGCACAATTTTTTAAACCCAAATTTTCAAAAGCAAATGTGTCATCAAGCAAATCAAAAATTGCTAAGAAAACAACTTTTTCAAAATCTTCAAAGCAACATCTTGTGTGGAAAGTCAAATCTCACATTGATGAAATAACAGTTTCGGAGGTCACAGCTGTTCCCACCTCTCCGGAAGTTAATGGTCCGAAGAAAGCTATTCCTAATCCTCAAGTCATTGAATATGAGTACTGGATAGATGAAAAGACATTAGCCTTTTGTTTGTTTCCTAAGAACTCAAAAAGAATTCCCAGGAAACACAAAGTTGTTCCAAAGTCACAATCAAAGTCCAAAGCCCGTGCCTATGTTCCTAAATCTGACTCAGAGCCTTAAAGCTCCACCACTCACTAATTCTGCAGGCACTTTGTGCTTCGGAGCAAAAAACAATATGATATATTGATAGTGCTTGCTCCATGCACATGACGTGACATAAAGACTTTCTGCGGGATCTCAAGCTTTCTCCAAACGCTGGTTACGTGACGTATGGCAACAACTCCAATTCTCAAATTCTTGGTTATGGAATTCTCACCAATGGAAATTTCTCTATCTCAAATGTAGCATATATAGCTGACCTGAAAAATAATTTGATAATTGTAGCTCAGTTCACTGACTCAAATCGACGTGTCGAGTTCTTCAAGACGCACAACTATGTAATGACTGAAGACCGAAAAGAATGCTTAATCAAGTCAAATCGCAACAAGAACATGTACCCACTCGATATCAACATGATTATTGGCAAACCACAACCCTGCCTTCTCTCCAAAGCCGTTCCTGACGTCAGTTGGTTATGGCACCGAAGGCTCGCTCATCTGAACTTTCGGTACATGAATGATCTCGTATCTGGTGAAATTGTGAGAGGTCTACCTCTTCTCAAATTTGAAAATGATCATTTTTGTGCTGCATGTGAGTGCGGAAAGCAATCGAAGAAAGGTCATCCTGTTATCATCGAAAAATCAATCTCGGAACCATTGGAGCTTCCGCACATTGATCTTTGTGGACCATCCACTGTAGAGAGTCTTCATCATAAGAAATACATTCTTGTGATTGTTGACGACTTTACAAGGTTCACTTGGGTTTTCTTCCTTAAACTGAAGTTCGAAACAACCTCTGAGCTCATCAACTTCATTAAAGGAATTGAAGTCCTCATTAAACTCCCTGTTAGGCGTATCCGAAGTGATAATGGTTCGGAATTCACCAATGGAACCATTGAGAAATTCCTCACCGAGAAAGGAATTGATCACAACTTCTCAGCACCGTACACTCCACAACAGAACGGTGCAGTTGAAAGACGCAATAGAACTCTTGTTGAAGCTGCTCGATCCATGCTTAACTTCACAAACCTACCACTCTATCTCTGGGCTGAAGCCGTATAAACTGCGTGCTTCACTCAAAATCGGAGCATCATCAATTGACGCCTCAACATGACACCGTATGAAGCAATGAATGGTCGGAAGCCAACGATCTCGTTTCTTCATGTTTTCGGATGCAGATGCTTCATCAAGAACAACCGTGATCAGCTTACCAAGTTCCAACCTAAAGCTGATGAAGCCATCCTTCTTGGATACTCTTCTAAATCAAAGGCTTACAGAGTTCTTAATCGGAGAACTCGTGTTCTGGAAGAAAGCTTCGATGTTACATTTGATGACAATTTCGTTCGAAATTCTGGCCCAACACATGTTACAACTGACATTATGGAGTCCGATGCTCCAGCGCCAGGATGTTCGAACCATCAAACCATCCTTGAAGTCGACTTTGAAACTCTCTTTGGACCTTCCGAAACAGCCCATGATTTAGAATCTCGAACAAGGCAAATCTCAACTCCGGAAGCTCCTGTTTCTCAAAATGTCCCCGGTCCAATCCCAAGCCTTCCTCCATTTGATTCCAAATTGTTTCAACCTTCTCAGGTTGAGGAGGAGAATGGTCAACCCTCTCTTGAATCAAATGTGGATGGTTTCCAAGATGCAGCTGCTGATTTCGACGACTCCAATCCTATCAACATTGATGATAACGAAAATTTCTTTGAGTTCCCTTCTGATGATGATGTCAACCTCTCCGGTTCAGAAGTTCAGGGGGATCATCACCCTCAGGTTCAAACGACTCAGGGGGAGCAACTTAATCCTACTGCTGATATTGGATCGTCTGCTGCACAAGAACTTCCAAGGTTACACGCTTGGACCAAGGATCATCCTCCGAACCAAGTAATCAGAAACCCAAACGCTGGTGTACAAACTCGCTCTTCCAGAAGTGTTCAAAATGAATGTCATTTTTCGGCATTTATCTCCATGGTTGAACCCAAATCCATCAAGGAAGCATTAGAACATGCTGACTGGATTACTGCCATGCAGGAAGAATTGGCCGAATTTGATAGAAATGAAGTTTGGTCTCTCATCCCTCCCCCTCAAAATCATCCCATTGTTGGTACTAGATGGGTATTTCGCAACAAGTTAGATGATGCATGAGTTATCATTCGAAAAAAAGCAAGATTGGTGGCTAAAGGATTTACACAGATTGAAGGCCTTGATTATGATGAGACCTTTGCTCCTGTTGCACGTCTTGAAGCCATCAGAATCTTTTTTGCTTATGCTGCTCACAAAGGCTTCAAAGTTTACCAAATGGATGTTAAGAGTGATTTTCTTAATGGTGAACTTGACACTGAAGTATATCTTCAACAGCCTCCCGGTTTTGTTAATCTTTCATATACGAACTGCTGCTACAAGCTCCGGAAAGCTGTCTACGGCCTAAAGCAAGCTCCTCGCGCATGGTACGAGATCCTCACAGATTTTCTCAAGCGTTTAGGTTTTCAACGAGGAATTTTAGATCCCACTCTATTTCGAAGGTCAAATGGAAAACATCTCATGCTGGTCCAAATTTACGTTGACGACATCATTTTTGGATCTACGGATTCATCAATGGTTGCTAACTTTGCTAAACTAATGATCAATCGATTCCAAATGAGCATGAATAGGGAGTTAGGCTTCTTTATTGGTCTCCAAGTCAAAAAGACTAACAAAGGAATTTTCATTCACCAAAAGAATTACATTTCGGAACTCCTCAAAAAGTACTCAATGGACACCTGTGCCTCAGCTAAGGTACCAATGGGTTTCGGACACAAGATCTTTGCCGACCCTTCAGGTGTAGCAGTTGATGAAAAGAAGTACAGAGGAATGATTGGATCTCTGCTCTATCTCACATCAAGTCGTCCGGACATCATGTTTGCAACATGTTTGTGTGCCAGATTTCAAGTCAACCCAAAGATGTCTCATCTCTTGGCTGTGAAGCAAATTTTCTGATACCTCAAAGGTACTAAGAGTCTCGGAATCTGGTACCCAGCAAATGAGAGTTTCCTACTTCAAGCATATTTAGATTCAAACTATGGCGGTCTTTAACTGGATAGGAAAATCACATCAGGCGGCTATCAATTTTTAGGTGGTCGATTGGTTAGTTGGTCATCCAAGAAACAGAACTGCATTGCACTCTCTACAGCCGAAGCAGAATACATTGCTGCTGCCAGCTGTACCTCTCAAGTTCTATGGATGAAGTCTCAACTTTTGGATTATGGTTACCGCTTTCAATGCATTCCTATCTATTGTGATTCTCAAAGTGCGATTGCGGTTTCACACATTCCAATTCAGCACTCCATGACGAAGCACATTGACATATGGTACCATTTCATAAAAGATCATGTTTTAAATGGCAATATTGAACTTATTTTTGTTCCATCTGACGATGAAATTGCTGACGTCTTTACTAAGGGATTAGACAAAACCAAATTCAATGGCTTTCTAAACAAAATGGGTATGATGATGCATGATCCTCAATTCTTTCAAGAGATATGTACTCTTTGATGGCAACATCATAAAGTATAAGGTGATTCCGGATCAAAATCTTTTTACTCTTCAAAATCAGTACCTCTCGGAACAATCAGGATCATTTTATGTGTCTTTTAATCTAACCTCCCATCTTAGTGTTAAAATGTACAGTCTTAAAGCTTTTTGATGTCTAAGGACCAATATAGTTACAATGGTCACAATTTTGTCTCGGAATATACTTCATAATGGCATCCCGGAATTCCACTCCGGAAAGGTATTGCACTCCATCTTCCGAAATTCTTTCAAACCATATTCCAGAATTTCCTTAATTGACTCCGGAACATTCAAATTCTACTCCGGAAATTTTTAGATCTTGTTCCGGATGTCTTGCAAATCTTATTTCAGAAATTCTTTCAATTTTCACTCCGGAAGAATTTTGCTCCGGACTCATCTCTCAAAATTTACTCCGGAATGACTCAAAGGATTTCTGCACCGGAATTCAAACATGTTTGACTCCGGAATCTCAAACTTCTCTCCGGACTGATCATTTTTCCAGACCCCTTCTACAAAATAATATACTCCGGAATACATCTCTTTACGCTCCGGATCTCAAACTGTCCGAAATCGATCATCCGGAATCCCAAAAGTCCATAAGATGAAACGTCTTTTTTAAACGGTAACTTTTGAGGATCCTTATCTTCCTTGAAACTCGTGGCACGATTGCACGTCTCCAAAAGAAACCATCAAATCGCCGTTTAGGGTTTCCTTTCTAAGCTATACGCCATTCCTACTATATCATCCATCGCTACAACCTCCCTCCGCTGTCAAGGTCATGAACCACCAGGACGATGTCGCCATGATTGCTGTCGGCGATTTAGGGTTCGACAAGTTGGAAAGTTTGGACGCCGGGCTGCTGGAGGTTGAATGTGTGAAGCCGCCGTCGCCGCTGCCCACTTCCGTTGAAGACGAAGCTGTTGCCGGTGTTTCCCGACTACCCTCACCTTTCTTCCACCCCGTAGCTGCCGTGCGCCACCGCTCGAGTGCTGTCGTTGCTACTATGCCGACGATAAGATCGATAGCCGCCAAGTCAAGGACCAACGACTGACATCGTGGTCGTTGCTGTGACGGGAATGACAACCCCCTTGGCGTGAATGACGTTCTCTCTCTCTCTCTCTCTCTCTCTCTCTCTCTCTCTCTCCCCGTTTCCATTAGGCCGCTGATAGCGTTCGATGCCGCCTCCAAACAATTCTTCTGTTGCTCCAGCCATCATCCATCACCGCTATGGCCACCGCCTGCTGCTATGTTCCATCACCACCAGCCACCATGGAAGGTGGCTGTGTGCGTGCTTTGTATGTACTTAGGTGTGTGTGTACGACTGTTTTATTTCATTAAGAGTGTGTGTGTGTGTGGTTTGTGTAAACGGGAAACAAAAGTGAGCGACCACCACCACCGTGAGGTGGTGGCTAACACCTCCGACCACCGCCTGCCGCCACAGTGCGGTTGTGTGTGTGTGTATTATTTTATGTGAGTGTGTGTGTTTGAGTATTGTTGTAAAGTTGTAACCGTGCGGAAATAATCAAAGAAAAACACGTAACCACCACCGTGAGGTGGTGGCTGCCACCTCCTGCCGTCACCAGCCGCCGTGTTGGGTGGTGGTGTGCCTTGTTTGTGTTTTGGACTCATTTGGGATGCTTGGACAAAGTGGGCCCAATGAAACTCTAGTGGGCCTAATGGGCCCAATGAAGCCCTAATTGACCTATAAGCGCAATTATTAATTGACCCATTACTTGACTTTTGGGTTTTTGGAGTGTGAGATGGACCTTGGGCTTGGAACCCAATTATTAATTGGGTATTGTTTGATGTTGACAGTTCGGGAATCTGTCAACCAACAACTGGAGTTTTATCTGCAGGACTTCAGCAGTGCCAGGTGAGTTATCCTCACTATACTCAAGGGTCTAAGACACCAAGGCTGGCCCTTTGGATTGTTATCTGGTTATGTTATGCTAGTGTGATCTGTTAGATCGGTATCCTAGTGGGTAGGATAATATTATGTGGTATGTGGTATGATCTGTTAGATCGGTATCCTGGTAGATAGGATAGTATTATGTGCTATGTGGTATGATCCGTTAGATCAGTTGTTGTCTATAGAATGTTATGTGATTATCTGTTATATGTGCACATGTTTGTTTGTTGGTTGAGGTTTATCTGCTTTGTGCGGAGGCCAATAGACCTGGGCATTCCAACCTGTTGGTTGTGGGCAGTGAGTATTCCATCCCGAGGATGATTGGAATCATATTATGTGGGCATTCCAACCTGTTGGTTGTGGGCCTGGGGTATTCCATCTCGAGGATGATTGGACCCATAGTATGTTGGCATTCCAACCTGTTGGTTGAGGGCCTGGGGGTATTCCAACCCGATGGTTGACTGGACCCATAGTATGCTGTTTATGATTATATGTGTATTGTTGTGGGTATGGGTATTTTGGGGGAACTCACTAAGCTTTCGGGCTTACAGTTTCTGTTTATTGTTTCAGGTACATCAGGGGATCATGGGAAGGCAAAGGCGTGATCGTACAACTCCTCACTTTTTATGACTTTGTTTCTGGGATACTTTGATATGATACATTTTGAAAACAAGTTTTGTAATGGTTAATAGATTTGAAATGTTTTTAAAAGTTTAAATTTGGCATGATTTTTATGGGTGTTACAAGTTGGTATCAGAGCCTTGGTTTGAGTGAATTGGAGGAACATTCGTGTGAATCCAGTCTCAAATCAAGGAAAAGTTTTCAAAATGATTTCTAAAATTGTTTTCAAAATAAGTAAAGGAGGATGTAGAGTGTACTATCAACCGGAGCTAGTAAGTAGACCCCAAAATACCATACAGTTATTTGATTATGTGATATGTTAGAACAGCATGCTAGTGCTAGGCTAGGGATATTAAGGAATTGCATGATAGATTTTCCTGATTACATGATGCCTGCTAGCCTAGGGTTTCCTTTATATGAGATTGACATCATTACTGTAGTTGCTTAGTGTATGCATCACGGTTATACATAATTAAGATCTTATCACCTGAGAATGTTTGATTTGGCCTTATGTTCTGTTCCTGTTTGATTGGGGGCTTAGGGTAGGATTGGATATTCGAAAGTCTATCGGGTCCAGCGTTATGTATGGCTAGCATACACTAGTGCTATAGGGTTGGTGAAAGTTTCATGGATGGGTCGGTTGTGTGAGGCCGGTAGGTTAGTTATGAGATAGTTAGCCTTCCTCTATGGGTGAGGTTGAGCGACCACCATGTGTATGTATATTGTTAGGGTGTTGTGGTGATACTTGAGACATGGGTAGGTGTGGAAGGTAGTATGGGCCTGTACTACTGAAAGCACAAGACCCATACGCGTAGAAAGGAGGTCACAACCCCTAGGGTTGGGTAGGGAGTTGGTCCCCTGTCATTATATGGATTATCAGAGATCTTTCTGGTGTGTTACCAGAATGGTGGTTACGAGACGTCTTGAGATCGGATCTGGGTTAGGATCGGGAGCTGGCAGCCAGGATAGGCCAGCATTGTCAGAGGACCGTGTCGGTGAAATCATCCGGCAAAGGGTGATCGGGGTGGTCCGTGGACAGTTTACGGAGATGTTTGGGTCTATTAAGACCGCGATGGTTGAGTATTTCGAAGAGCGCTAGGAAGCCATTGCCAAGACGGTTGCCGCGACAGCTATAGTAGCTGTAACGACGACACGGGGAGGAGCTGGTCGAGCTTTCCAGTACCGGGACTTGTTACTGGGACATATTCTGATGAGCAAAGGGCTGCAGTTATTTTTGATCAGGGAGATTTTATCTACTCGTTACATTCCGCGGGTTGAACGGGAGAGTCTAGCACATGAGTTTCTAGATTTGAGGCTTTGGGGGTTTTGCTTGAGGCCGGAATGTGAGTCGCGGGGACTCCAGAAAGGAGTAATGATTATGTTCAGCTGGAGTTATACAGCTGGAAGTAGAATGGTTAATTGATAGGATTGGAATGTCGTTTCTAGAGCAAGGATTGTGCCCTTTCAGTTTACGAGCTCGAAGGAGTGAGCAGACTTGGGACCCCAGGATCAGGTTGTGTTCCAGCTCGGGTCAGTTAGTCGCAGGGGTTGGCGACAGTATTTCAGCGCTGGTGAGCGCAGGTGGGTCGATGTGGCATGAGTATCTTGTGAGTCGTACGCGATTACCGTTCCGACCCATAGGAGCTAAGATCTTATTCACCTTGGATCTCTTGCATCTGACGGTAAGGATTGATTGTGCGATCTATTGCACTTCTGGGGATTGGAGACTATGTCTTGGGAGTAATTTATGGCCGGTTTAGGGCAGGGGTGGTTTCAACTACTGGAGTTCGGCTGTGGATGATCAAGCTGGTGAGTGAGTCATGGTGCGAGACCCTGAATGATATGATTCTAGAGCCGAGAGCGGGAGATTTGTTGGAGCACTTTGGGAAGAAGGGTATTATATGGGAGGTCTGCGGACAGGGTCCCACATGATGTTTATTCAGCATTGTCAGGATTCAGTGGTTTTAGTAACCGTTATTGATTGGCGGAGGAAAGCGCCAAGGGAAGTAGCTTGTTGTTGAGACATTAGTTGGAGAATCTATCTTTGGACTTCAAGATTTGGGTGTGGGATCATTCGAGCAATAGGGACTGTTGGTTTCCCGGGGATTCAGGAAGTGTTCATCTAGTTATTAGAAACGTGTGATATTTTGGGGTTGTCTAATAAAGGAGTACTAGTTGGAAAGGTCTGGTTGTCATCAGATCGATCGTTGGAAAGTGAGAAGGATTGGGAATTCTCAAATTTTCATGTATTGTGAAGACTTAGTTGAATCTAAGTGGGGGAGAATCGTCCCAGAATGCAGAAGCAGGATCGGCTTTGAAACTGGGATATGTTTCACATCGTTTTCAGGAAGGAAGACAACCCTAGTGGCTGTTTGGTTAGAGTGTTGTGTGAGTTGGGAGTTCGGTAAGACTCCCGAGCATGGGAATCGCGTATTCTCGGTGCTTGATAGCAGAATTTGGGGATCAGGTTGGGATTCTAGCCATGAATTAAATTCAGTTGTGTGTTAGGTCGAGTGTGTGTTCGACTGGTATGGAAAGTGTTGTAAGACTGCGGGGGTAGCCGTAGCATTCACTAGCGATCAGGTAGTATGAAAAGTGTTGTAAGACTACGGGGTTGCCGTAGCATTCACTAGCGATCAGGTAGTATGGGAAGTGTTGTAAGTCTGCGGGTGTAGCCGTAGCATTCACCAGGTTGGCAGATAGTGTGATAAGTGTTGTAAGTCTGTGGGTGTAGCCGTAGCATTCACCAGGTTAGCAGATAGTGCTCGAGTGATGCAAGTCCGTGGGTGTAGTCGCAACACTCACTGGGTTGGTAGGTAGCATGAGCGTGTTGTTAGTGATGGGTTTTGAGCATTCTAGCACTCCTATGGTGTACATGCAACCCTATAAACCTTGGATCTATGTTTTCTCTAAAATACATGAAAATAAGAATTTCCAAGGTTTATATCCTAACTAGCATGGCATGGGAACTTGAATCATAATATTACTAGTAGAATGACATACTTTTTAGTAGTGGTTGATTGCTTGGAGTTTGAGAGCCTAGCACCAATAGTGTGGATGCCTCAAATGGAAATCACAAATCACCACAAACTTTGGAAAACTCTTGAGAGAATAGTGCACACTCTTGAAATCGGCCACTACTCTTTTTCACACACAACTAGTGCCAAATCAAGTGCCAAAGACTCCTTTATATAGTGTGGAGGATTAGGGTTACATCCATGTAAACCCTAATACCCATGACTCTTCCTTTCCAAGGATCCATGGGTTAAAAGCTCCATGGACCATCCATGGACTCCCATGCAAGCCTAGCCCATACTAAATAAGCATTAGCCCACACTATATAAATACAAGAGCCCATATTTAATTAGTCACCTTTTTGATCACTAAATTAATTCTTAATTAATTTAAGATCAATACTAATTAAATAATATGATTTCATATTAATATATTATACCTTAATATATATTAATAAATCATAAACATACTATTCTCAAAAGATTATCCATACAAATTGTTCGGGTGAAGTGCAACCCAAATGGACCATGCCGGGTCGGGTCAAGTGCATCTCAAATATTGTTATGGACTTAGACACCTTATCCAACAGTCTCCCACTTGGATAAGTCTAATAACTATATTTGTAGATATGAATTTAGGAACCAACCAACAATCGTATCTCTCAAAACTCTGTTGAACTATGAAGCGCCATTTTAGATAAGTGATCATATAATCCTCTGTTCTCAAGATATCAGCCGGACAAATACATGGAACAATGTCGTACTTATTGTCCAGCAGTTTGTTTCTCGATTTCCGATTTGTTTGACATAGAACTAAATTGAACACATCAATTAGGTTCTGACCGGGCCCGGTACATAGGTAAAAAAAATCATCGAGGGGCCCAGATATCGCTTCTAATCCTCCAAGGACTAAAAGGAACAGATACACTTCGACTCATATGCTTGTTCTACTACTTGTTGAATTATACACAAAGGCACGTTTTATAACATCAAGTTACTGATGCGTTTTCGTGCAATCAATGTACAACCAAGTCATAGGTAACAACTCATATCTCTAGGTTTGAATACTTATATGATATTACCGTCTCACGATCACTCGAGATAAATTCCATGAAGTGATACAAGTGAGCGTGGGTTAAATCCAATACCCAGAACTTATGAGCACTTATTAATGTTGTAGCAACCATTGCTATGTCTAAACACCTTTAGTCATCTACAAGCCCAATTCATGACAGTCTTGATTCATACCTACTTCCAACATATGGCTGACTGTGGAGAGCTTAAATAACTTAGTCATTCGGAAAGAATAACATAGTTATTATGGAAGTCAAAACATGCAAAATGAAACACAAGAATAATTGAATCCAATATGGTCTCAGCACTTATGAATATAAATAAAACACCTTTTATTCATCACCATATTGATTACACATTTTTCTGTTTCGATTTATCAACTTAACACTTGAATTAAAACAATAGTTGTCCCATGCACCAAGCATGTACACTATGTTTTCTAAACAATAGGCATGCCATACTCCAAGTATGCAAACTATGTTTGTCTATGATCCTTACTTTGTGAAGTAGACCAATTGAACATGATTCCAATGATGCTCATTTCACAATCCCAAATCCTTACCGTAAATGTAAGAATATTAAATTCTTGTCATTTACTGTAATCTGTTAGATTTTAAACTCATATGCATTGATCCTCTTGCAATGACTATGCACAAAAGTCAGAAAGACCTGGCAACAGACATTACAAAGTATTCCAGTGGAGATCAATTCCATGGAAACGAAGTCTCACATTCAAAGTACATTCCTTTGAATATCCTTCTTTCATAAAAGTTTCTAACTTTCTCATAAATTCTTAAATTCCAACTCCTAATATGGAAAACATTTCCATATTCCCATTTTGACTACCATTTCTGAACAAAAGCTACCTCTTTTCAGAATATGTCAATATGGCCCTTTCCAAAATTTAACATCATACTTCCAACTGTCCATGAGAAACCAATCTTAGGTAAACCTCAGATTGTTCTCGACAATTGCTTAATCATTTCAGTCATATCCGATTCTATTCCTTTTTCCCTCTTAATGCTCTAGGCATTTTGAAAATTTAGAACGGATAAATATTATAGCACATGTGATCGATCCTATACCCGAAGCATATGGGACACGATTCATGATGTCTCACATAAAGACATGATACTAGATCGGTCTTTTGCTACAATATTTTTTATTTGCCATGTTTTTCAAAAAATCGACTATGAAGAGGGATGCCGTAATCATAATCGAATTTTGAGAACGCAATATTTATAGAATTCCCTTATGTAGAACCATTCCAACATAAAGTTCATATATATATCCTTGACTAAAGATGATTGAAATCTCAATCTAAACTTTTAGGATTGAAATGAAGTATAATCTCCTCTCCCTTAATTATAGCAAAACAACCTTTTTCCAAGCGAAACTTTTGTTTTCTATAATTAACAATACTTATCATAATTGATTATGCTCCCACTAGCATAATAATTATTTAGCACAACAATTATGCTCCCACTAGCTTTGACATATCCTCAGAAATCGATTTCTAGAAATCAATACTTTATTGACTTTCATCACCAAAGTTCAGACTTCTGATACGAGATACTTTGACAAAACTTTATCTAAGCTTCTCAGACTCATACATCTTTCCTTAGATAGCTCACATGTGTGTCTAAACAATTATGAATAGGGATGTCGTAATCATAATGTTTAGACCTTTTTTCCATTTCTCATAAGTCCATGTTAGTGTGCCCGTTAACCACACACGCTCCACTAACGACTTTGAGAATGCAAATATCACAATTGCTATCTACTTAAAATCTACTTAGTGAATGCGTTCCCTCACCATCATTTTCATGAATCGGAAAGAAACCTTACGACACTTAGATTTTATGGCATATGTGTTCCTATCCATATGAATTTGTTAAAACCATAATCACAAGACAAGGTTAGTGACAAACTCAAACTCATATGAATTGAACTTGATCAATCTTGATTTCTTTCCTCTTGATAGCACAAGGGCCCACCATTGCTTCCAAGTTGTTATGCACACAACTGAGAACTCACAGAACTCACATACATAGTCAACTTTACCGGAATAGGCACAGAAACAAGAATTATGTCTGCACGATAGGTTACAAACCTTAAGTCGTGTGCTAGCGATAAACTATAGGTTTTATACTTGAACTCCCACTGTCCTCTTGACATATAAGTTTCACTTTGTCAAGAACCATTCCTTGAGAACCAAACAAATATTCAAGAGTCAGTGCGGATTCTTTTCAAGATAAACACTTCACACAATTGACCTTAGTTGGTCTTTGTTTTATCCAAAACATCACAACTTACCAATTTCAAATGTACAAGAGTAGAAAACATTTTACTCTTACATCTGACAAGTGTTATAAACCTTCTTTAAGATGTGTCACTCAAGTTACAATCTTGGAGTATAACTCCAAGAATTGTTTTGGAATGGAGTATGATTCATCTTCTTGATTTTAACCATTCTAACAATTCATGAATCCTCTTCTTAGCCATACAAATGCACTAAGATGTCCTTAGAGAATCAAATTGTGATATGGTTCCATAATCATTATGATGGTCATAAAACATGATACTAAAGTACTCTCCCATCTTTTCAGATTTGAGAAACTTTTATCTTTCTGCCTAATTTGATTCTTCCCATTCGCCCTGCCATACATTGAAACTTTTCCAATGTTTCAGAATTGTACTTAAACTTGTAGGTACAACCATATTTACTAAACTTTAGTAAATCATGATGAATAGTCTTATCGATCTTTGTGGTGGACTTTGACCTGCACACACCCAGTGTACCCGATCCTTTAGTCTTTCACCTGACTCACATATACATGTGGTCAGGGAATTAGTCTTAACTTTCCAAAAATGAAAATTCTCATTCATCATGCAATACAACCTGCATGATTCCAAGTTTCGGTCCAATTGAAACTTGGGTGATGAGAATCTTTCCTTATTTGGTAAATTTAGACACTACCACAGATGAAAGAATCAAATCCATTATTGCTAGAAACATACAAACATTAACTTTCCATAAATGCCATTGCAAGGAGATATAAAATAAAGTAAAACAAAAATTTTATTTATTTATAAAATACGGAAAAAACTTTTTCCTTACAATGCAACTTTAAATGGAAACTATGCTATTACATATTTCCTAGCAATCTATCATAACCCCTAAGTAGTAGCTCAAGAATCCGATCTTCAAACCATGCGATTGAAATCCATCTTCGCGATCAGATTCAACATACTCTTCTTTTATGCTTCCTTCCCTTTGCTTGATCCTGCAAAACATCAAAATGCAACCCAATCACATCATGTATTAAGAATCAACAATTAGGAACTTAACAGAGTTAGATAGTGGACTTACCTGAAGCAGAACCATACATTCTGACTAAAGATCTCAGGTAGTCAGGGCAGCTTCGATTCTAATGTCCCTTTCCTTGGCAATAGAAACACACAGGCTCATCTGAGCCAACACATAGAGCAGTCTCAGAAATGGCCTTTCTCTTATGATCATCACTTTTGACCATGGCCAATTACTTCCCTTTAGGAGAAGGAATCATTTCTGGGATGTCCATGTCAGCTTGGGAGGCAGACCTTCCAATTAAAGTTGCTTGACCATTGCGCCAAATCATTGCTGATTCAGCAGCAATTAGCAAATAGGTAAGATCTATTAGGGTCATGTCGAGATCTGTCACATAGTAGTCTTTAACAAACTCACTATATGACTCAGGAAGTGACTGAAGAACCCATTCAATAGCCAACTTTCTTGGGAACCCGACACCCATCATCCTTAGCTTGTCAATGTGTGCCTTCATCTCCAAGACATGTGCACACACTGGCTTTCCATCCTTGTGTTTACTATCCAATAAGACTTGAGTGAGTTTGAACTTTTCAAGTCTTCGAGCTTGTGAGTCGGGGAGAATAATTGGAGGAGGTGGAGGAAGTGAAGCATGATGTTGTGGGACATCATCTTCAAGAGGAAAGCTTGTTCCAAGAGATTTGGGAAGATCAGACTTGTCTGAACCAGACATCTACAATGGGAGAGATTCAAGTTAGTTGATTTAAAAAACCTTAATATAACACCCAATATGAAATATTAAGGCTAGGACCCAACACAATATTTTATAACTTGGAAGAGGGTTGCCGTAATCCAAGCTATATAATATTTGAAGGTAGGTGAATGACGATTCACCAATTTCCACCATGAAAAACGAAATAAAATGAAGTTTTAATTGGTTTGAAACTCCTAGATCTTTTGAGATTCACTGAACTTTTCAATGGCATGTTTCAATCTCGATTGTGCCCTTCAGGTTTTGTGACTGGGATGCCGAGGATCACAAAACAAGGTGTGAATAACCATGCAAATTCACTTGGTACCCTTAATATTATCACCTAATCAATGTGCCGGTTAACCAGACACGCTCCACCGATCTATGATAAACATTAAGTCACCCTTTGCCATCCTTACTAGTCGAAGTTAGTGTGCCGGTTAACCACACACACTCCACCAACGACTTGGTAAGGTACAAAGTGTAAATTTCATGGGTTAGCACCAAATTCACATTTTCCTAAAGTAACTAAGATTGGGATTTATAAAAGGTTTAGTTACATTATATTCATCATTATACTTTTAATGAGAATTATAGTCCTTGTCCTACCCGTTCGGCTAACGACCCTCCACCAGTCAAGGAAGCGGTGGGTGAGAGTGGACACCCATTAAGCTACCATTTTATAGGCAACAACCTTATACCCCCCTTATAGACCGGCTTCGTGAATGAGGCCTACTAACGGTAAGACTGACTTGCTCTTATACATATATATATTATTAACTTATAATACTATAAAGTATAAGGGTTGAATTTTAACTTTTAAAAACTCTAAGGGTTGGAACTAGTAGTGTGTGTGAGACTCTACAAATTCCAAAACTTAAGGGAAAGTTTTGAACAATTCAAAGACTTTGGATTTTCATAACTTATGAGTTTAATTAAGGTTTAAAAAAACTTTTAATGAAGAGACTCTTGGACATCCATAACTTGAGGACAAGTTATGGAGTCCATAAAACTATTTATGAGGAAAAAGACTCTTCAACTTGTGTAACTTATGGTTTTTAATGGGCTTTAAAAGAAAAACTTTTGGTAATCCATAACTTGAGGACAAATTATGGATTCCATTAAAACACATCAAGATCAAGAATTAACTAACAACCAATTTGCAAATAATTCCTATGATCTAACAAAACTCATAAGTTCATGAACATGCATATCAACAAATTTAAGAATCATATGAACACATACAAAACTTGAAAATTTGATAATAGCCTTTGAAAATGGATTAGCATAACCATTACACCAACTAAAACAAGTTTTATAACACCAAAACGGTTTAGAGTAATGTATCTAGTCCATTTCCAGCAGCAAAGCTCTAAAAACTGCTCACTGGATGACAAACTCGTCGAGTTCATCAAGGAACTCGTCGAGTTCATGCAATAACACATAAACTCGGCGAGTTTTTTTGGCCAGAACTCATCGAGTTTTCCTGTCTGGGCAGTTTTTGGCTTTTGAAAAACAAGTTTGCATCAAGTATTCAAGAAAACAAGCCTAGGCTCTGATACCACTGATGAGTTTTGAGCATTCTAACACTCCTATGGTGTACATGCAACCCTATAAACCTTGGATCTATGTTTTCTCTAAAATACATGCAAATAAGAATTTCCAAGGTTTACATCCTAACTAGCATGGCATGAGAACTTGAATCATAATATTACTAGTAGAATGACATACCTTTTAGTAGTGGTTGATTGTTTGGAGTTTGAGAGCCTATCACCAATAGTGTGGATACCTCAAATGGAAATCACAAATCACCGCAAACTTTAGAAAACTCTTGAGAGAATAGTGCACACTCTTGAAATCGGCCACCACTCTTGTTCACACACAACTAGTATCAAATTAAGTGCCAAAGACTCCTTTATATAGTGTGGAGGATTAGGGTTACATCCATGTAAACCCTAATACCCATGACTCTTCCTTTCCAAGGATCCATGGGTTAAAAGCTCCATGGACCATCCATGGACTCCCATGCAAGCCAAGCCCATACTAAATAAGCATTAGCCCACACTATATAAATACAAGAGCCCATATTTAATTAGTCACCTTTTTGATCACTAAATTAATTCTTAATTAATATAAGATCAATACTAATTAAATAATATGATTTCATATTAATATATTATACCTTAATATATA
This sequence comes from Lactuca virosa, assembly GCF_052849685.1. Classification (NCBI taxonomy): domain Eukaryota; kingdom Viridiplantae; phylum Streptophyta; class Magnoliopsida; order Asterales; family Asteraceae; genus Lactuca; species Lactuca virosa. The sequence goes on along the minus strand of NC_136429.1, from coordinate 221,241,092 downwards.
TATATTAATAAATCATAAACATACTATTCTCAAAAGATTATCCATACAAATTGTTCGGGTGAAGTGCAACCCAAATGGACCATGCCGGGTCGGGTCAAGTGCATCTCAAATATTGTTATGGACTTAGACACCTTATCCAACAGTTAGGACGTGGAAGGGACAGTAGTAACCACCAGTTCGGGTGTACCAGTGAGGATATGAAAAACCAAGGATAGGTTTATGGGTTTCCCAGAGTGATTAGACCTGGTTAAGACAGTGGTAAGACCGTAGGAACATCACTACAGTTATGAGACCAAGGAAGCAATGGATTGCTTAAGGTTGCTTGTGATGTAAGGCTACCATTGGTCATGTAGCAATCACTTTTAGCCGTGGATTTGGTAACGACAGGATTCGACGCATGGATCCGATCGGTTGGATCAGGAGGTTGTTAGAGTCGCAGTGGCATGATAACTTGTGGCAACTAGTTCCAGGGAAGGATTTCGTTCGGAAGTCGTGTGAGGCAACTATATGGGAGTCCTTTAGCTCTGCGACCGGGCCGGGACCCGGTATGTCAGATGATTGGTGAACGAATTGAGACTAAGGAGGTCTCGGTAGATTTTGGAAAGCAGCCATGTGGCAACATATTGCTTCAGGCAGATCAGTGTTCAGACAGTTTTCGTGTTTAGGGCGGTATCGAAGAATTGGGTCTTCAGGTGTATGAGAAGTATCTAGATGTTGGAACCCCCAGATATCAGGAGTTGAATAGTTAGAGGAGAGACAACCGGACTGGGCTCAACAATAATGATAGGTTATGAGAGGTCTGTCAGGGAGCAAGACCATCTCGAGACTTCATGTTTCAGATCGAGTAAATGAAATCATATTGCAAGGGATTCGTTTATTTTCCCGGTTTTAGAACCCTGCAAGGGTTAGTTACGGTTGCCTTGGAAAGGCTGGGATATGCTTGTAGTTGCGGCCATGTAGTTCAAGTTGTCTGGCGCGTAAGGAATGATAAGAAACGATTTCGAGGACGAAATCAAATTTAAGCGGGGGAGAGTTGTAACATCCTGTTTAAAATAGAATAATTAAATAATGGATCCGAAACCTTGAGAAGTAATTTTATTATTATTTTATATTGTTATTGCCCCAAAAATCAAGTAATAATTATCGGAATGTTAGTTTCGGGGGTTAAAGTGTAATTAAGGGACTTATTTGGAAAGGTTTTGAAAGAAGAGGGGCTATTTGGTATCATTTGGACCTAATATAAAAGAATTTATGGAAACAGGGGTTAAAGAGTAAATATTGGACTTAATTTGAAAATAATTCGTCATGGAAGGGCCATTTGGTAACGTTTGGATTTAATTTGAAAGAAAAGGAAGAAGGAGGGACCAAATATGGTATTATGGGGGCAAAGTTTCGTGAGGCGGGTATCTAGTCTAAAACCCGTCACCATGTGCATCTAACCCTAACCCTAGCTTGCGGGAGCCACAACCTTAAGCTCCAGCATCCATCGCCACAACCTCCCTCCGCTGTCAAGGTCATGAACCACCAGGACGATGCTGCCATGATTGCTGTCGGCGATTTAGGGTTCGACAAGTTGGAAAGTTTGGACGCCGAGCTGCTGGAGGTTGAATGTGTGAAGCCGCCATCGCTGCTACCCACTTCCGTTGAAGACGAAGCTGTTGTCAGTGTTTCCCGACTACCTTCACTTCTCTTCCACCCTGTAGCTTCCGTGCACCACCACTCGAGTGCTGTCCTTGCTGCTCTGCCGATGATAAGATCGATAGCCGCCAAGTCAAGGACCGACGACTGACATCATGGTCGTTGCTGTGATGGGCACGACAACCCCCTTTCCGTGAATGACGTTCTCTCTTTATCTCTGTTTCCGTTGGGCCGCTGATAGCGTTCGCTGCCGCCGCCAAACAATCCTTCTGTTGCTCCAGCCATCATCCGCCACCGCTATGGCCGTCGCCTGCTGCTATGTTCCGTCACCACCAGCCACCGTGGAAGGTGGTTATGTGCGTGCTTTGTATGTACTTAGGTGTGTGTGTATGTGTGGCTGTTGTATTTCATTAAGAGTGTGTGTGTGGGGTTTGTGTAAACGGGAAACAAAAGTGAGCCACCACCACCACCGTGAGGTGGTGGCTAACACCTCCGACCACCGCCTGCCGCCACAGTGCGGTTGTGTGTGTGTGTATTATTTTATGTGAGTGTGTGTGTGTTTGAGTATTGTTGTAAAGTTGTAACCGTGTGGAAAAAATCAAAGAAAAACCCATAACCACCACCGTGAGGTGGTAGCTGCCGCCTCATGCCGCCACCAGCCGCCGTGTTGGGTGGTGGTGTGCCTTGTTTGTGTTTTGGACTCGTTTGGGATGCTTGGAAAAAGTGGGCCCAATGAAACTCTAGTGGGCCTAATGGGCCCAATGAAGCCCTAATTGACCTATAATCCCAACCATTTGATTAATGGGCTAGTATTTGGGTTGGAAACCCTAATTAGGGTTTGGAAAACCCTAATGCCACGAACCCCTAATTTTGGGATTGATCGGGATCGCACAGGAATTATGTATTAAACTTAAAATATTAAATAATAATCATTGGCAAATTAACCTAAGGCAATATTTGACTTAATGGATTAAGTCCTTAATGGGGTAAGTAAGAAACACTTAACCCTAATCGTCATTTCATGTGAAAACCCTAATTTCACTTGGGCCTTGAGTTGGACCTTTCTATTGGGCTTTGGTGATTGGACTATTAATGGGCTTTCCAAGAATAAGTAAATGGACTAAAATAATTAGATGTGCCTTAGGATAAGGCCCATGTGAAGGACTTGGGCCTAATTTGGAAAATTGGGCCATAGATGGACCATAACTGGGCCTTGATGATTATGTGATATTGGGCCATGAGAATACCAATAGTTTGGACTAGAATTAATGACTGAGCCTTATTGAAAGACCATGTAGAGGTTTGGGCCCAATTTGGAAAATTGGGCAATATGTTGGGCTTTGGCCCATTACTTGACTTTTGGGTTTTTGGAGTGTGAGATGGACCTTGGGCTTGGAACCCAATTATTAATTGGGTATTGTTTGATGTTGACAGTTCGGGAATCTGTTAACCAACAGCTGGAGTTTTATCTGCGGGACTTCAGCAGTGCCAAGTGAGTTATCCTCACTATACTCAAGGGTCTAAGGCACCAAGGCCGACCCTTTGGATTGTTATCTGGTTATGTTATGCTAGTATGATCTGTTAGACCGGTATCCTAGAGGGAAGGATAATATTATGTGGTATGTGGTATGATCTGTTAGATCGGTATCCTGGTAGATAGGATAGTATTATGTACTATGTGGTATGATCCGTTAGATCAGTTGTTGTCTATGGACTGTTATGTGATTATCTGTTATATGTGCACATGTTTTTTTGTTGGTTGAGGTTTATCTACTTTGTGTGGAGGCCAATAGACCTGGGCATTCCAACCTGTTGGTTGTGGGCCGTGAGTATTCCATTCCGAGGATGATTGGACTTATAATATGTGGGCATTCCAACCTGTTGGTTGTGGGCCTGGGGTATTCCATCCCGAGGATGATTGGACCCATAGTATGTTGGCATTCCAACCTGTTGGTTGAGGGCATGGGGGTATTCCAACCCGATGGTTGACTGGACCCATAGTATGCTGTTTATGATTATATGTGTATTGTTGTGGGTATGGGTATTTTGGGGGAACTCACTAAGCTTTCGGGCTTACAGTTTCCGTTAATTGTTTCAGGTACATCAGAGGATCGTGGCAAGGCAAAGGCATGATCGTACATATCCTCACTTTTTATGACTTTGTTTATGGGATACTCTAATATGATACATTTTGAAAACAAGTTTTGTAATGGTTAATAGATTTTAAATGTTTTTAAAAGTTTAAATTTGGCATGATTTTTATGGGTGTTACAAGTTAATAGCTTGATATTCGACTACTCTCACTAAGGGGGAGATTATAGGGGTCGAATGTATATAGTGAGGAGTCGAATGTACTTTGTGTCTGTATAGTGTAAAAAGTAGTATGAGTTCGACACTTTATCTATTTTACAAGGCATAGTTGTTTCGACACTTTAATGTTTAGCCCTTGTAATTTTTTATGAGTCTGTTGTACCATATATATTTGGTAAGTACATAGAGTAGGGTAAGGTTCGAACCTAGCTGAATTCTCTCTTGTACTCTTGATAACTCTTGTACTCATTCAGACTAAATCGAGCCAACATACCTTATTTACATCTTGTGTTCATTTACAACTTTGATTGTCTTAATCGTGTTCTTAATCAATAACTAACCCACATCAAAATAAATCACCCTATTAGCAATATTACCTTCTGTATACCGGGCAGTGTAATGTCATTTCTTGTATCAGAGTTATCAACTTCCTGAAAACACATGCATTTTAAAATACGTCAACATAAAGTTGGTGAGTTCATATGTTTTGACTCCAAATGAAAATAATACTTTTTCTAAGTTCAAAAGTTTAATTTTGAATGTATCATTTTGACTCTCCAACATTTAGTATATATATTAGGTATAATGGTTTACTTACCAAATAAGTATATACCTATAAGTTTCACATATTATGAATAAACGAATGTAACCCCATACAAACTAAGGTTGCTACGTATGAATCTTATTTCAATTCTAACCGAGTAAAACCGCTACATATAAATCTATTTCAATTCTATACGAGTAAGTAGAATAGGCATAGTGGTCTACTTAATATACAAGTAACATACCTACTAGATTCTTATACTTAGAGTATAAGTCTTTGGGAAACTTATACTTAACATTCATACTTGTATATCGACAAAGTATAATGCTTCTAAAGTTTTGCTACCATGAGTCTGTCACCGCGACTGTATCACTTAGTTTTATACCTCTGGTTATTGTTACAAGGATCACACCTTGTGGTAGTTACAAGGATCACACCTTGTGGTAGTACAAGGATCACACCTTGCGGTAATTTCCATACGCTTCATCGACGTCGGAAGGTAGTAAATTAGGCAAGTTCGTCACCCGCCAAATATTGGTTGCAGTTAACAACCACGGTGGGGTTGTCACGCTCACACGGGATTAACGAATACAGGTCAGAGGACTTTCACGAAGATCCCCAATCTTAGATGATGAATACAGTAGCTCATGTAGACTTTGATAACGTTCTATAGTTCTAACAACAAAATCATTTTCGTGTCTAAAACCCTAAGTTACTAGACTATGCTTTTAAACATTACTCCTAATTTCATAATATTTAGGCAGTACAACAGCTATAACTTGAAGTAAAACGCGGTTTTATCTTGACATAAAACCAACAATAATAGCATATAACATATCAGGTTTTATCTTGACGTAAAACCAATAATAGCAACATACTTATCACTTAACATACAGAACTTCTCAGTATAACTCTGGAACTATATCGCACATAACATATATATAGAATCCTAAGTATAACTCAAGATCTACATTTGTATAATAACATGCTAATAAGTTGATAATAGTTGTATATATTCAAAATATTATATTTAGAACAACTATATCCCGGTTAATATAACTATCTACGTCGATACTAATATACTATCATATAAACATAATATTAACGTATATACAATATTTAGCATACGTTTTCCTCCTAAATATTAGAAAGTGGGGACGTGAAACTCACCTTAATAGCGTGATTTTATGTAATCTAAGCAAAAACGGTCAGCGGTACGAGGTCGTCGGGGCTCGGGATGCAAGATGGCTTCAGCAAAGGAGAGAGGAGAAAGAAGTTTAGGTGTAAGAATGGCTGAAGTCAGACCTGCTATTTATAGCAAGGATTTTGGACCCCCACGTCGTGAGTTTTATAACGCCCACGTCGTGAGTTCGGACCTTATCCCGGTAGACTTGCCATTTGAGTCCCTAGCTTCGGAAGGTGGCCATGTGACTCATCACTTCGTGAGATATCCTTTCTCACGTCATGAGTTTGGATCATATCCCCTCACAGCCTCATCACACACCTTCTAGATTCCGAGATGTGGCAAAATGACTCATCACGTCGTGATTTCCGTGCTCACGTCGTGAGCTCAGTCAGATTAGGGTTTCTGACAGCTGAATCTTCGGAAAGTCGTAACTTTCACATACGAACTCCGTTTTTGACGTTCTTTATATGCACGCGTAGGTATTTACAAGTACTACAACTCTCTTTTGGACTCTAATATATAATTCTAAGTCTATTTTAAATTCCTCATATTATAGAGATTTATAGTGTTCGGTTTATCATAACTTCTTCATGCGAAGTCAGATTCAGACATTCTCTATATTTTTGGAATCGTATGGACGTATACTTTGATTTATACTATAAAGTGTTACACCCCCAAACCAGACGGCGGAAACGTCCGGGGGTGGAGGACTTTATTTGTAGTATCACAACACATGCATTATAGTAATCAAAGTACAAACTACCATTGTATTTAAAAATTATAAATATTTACATCTGTTTCAACGTTGTATACTATAACTAAATAGTTGTACAAAAGAAGAAGACAAGACATAAATAGCTCCATCTTCTCAAAAGCTCGGGTGTACCTGTCTACTGGTTCCCTGAGAATACAAGTAATTTGAAAAGAGAGTATCAACATAAAGTTGAGTGAGTGCATAAGTATTTATGTTTTGAAAGAATGTTTTATGTTTCTTGAATATGTAAGCTGTTTCCAGAAAATCCTATATTTTCTGCTGTATGTGAAAAGTAGTTTTGGTTGCATTAAACTGTTCTATTTGTAATTCAATGTTCTGTATTTGTAATCCTTTTGTAAACGAATATCTGAGAGTATATCTGAATTCATCAACTGTTATTGTAAATTGTAATGTAATACTGTAAACTGTATCTTGTAAACTAGTACTTTGAAATAGTACATAAGTTTAGATAATTATACACTAACGTATTGTTAATATCTTTTAATGAGTTATTATAACCATACTGACTAGATGGCCTGACCCAGCGCTATGAGTGCACTGAAAACATGTTGTTAATAATTTCTCACTCACAGGCGTGTATACCTTACTGTAGCTAACAGTTCGAGTGCGGGGTTGTCAATCCCAATATAGATCTATACACACATTGTTTCGATCCCCGGCTGGAGATTCTGGTTATAATGTCAGGACTTTAACTATGTTTTTTAAAGTGAATTAAACAACCTGTACTGCTTGACTCATAAAAGCATATAAATGTCACATGTATATTAGTTATGAAAACCCAATCATTCTGAAGTAAATGATTGATAGTATGGTTTTGAATTAGTACTCTTAACATGTATCTGAAAGAATGTATATCCTTGAATAGTTTTGAATCAAACTTTGTTCTTGTAAAATAATGTAATCTAGTATATTTGAATCGTGAATTAATGTTCTTTGAATCATAAATTATACCTATTATAATTTATATGTACTTTCTGATTTGATAAGGAGTATTCATGAATGTAACCCTTTGCTTAACATGTTACAAATGGTAATTGAAACTAAATGAATAAACTTTTATACTTGTATATATATACAAATATATAAGTAAAATTTAAATGACACTCGGACAAACAACTTATACTTGTAATCCCACATCTAAACAAGGAAAAGGAATTAAAGTGAGTTATTAGTCCTAAATCTTTTAAATTCTATTTATATAAATATATGCATACTAGTATGATTTTTGGGGAAAAATATAAGTTTATAAAACATTTAAAAGAAGTTTGATATTTTGAAATTTGTTTTGGTGACTTGATGTCATTTTGAAACAATTCTTGAAAACCATTTGATTTAATGATAACTGAAATCCATTTTGATAAGATATTTGAAACCACTTGTTTATAACACAAAAACTTTGTGTTAGACTTGTATTCCCCCCCTTAAAATAGTAAAAACTATGAAAATGCGGGGGTATGAACTCACCTGTTGTAAGTTATTCAAATGTAAGATTGGTGTAGGATGCTAAGTGTCAAGTGAAGTCTTGAACACAACGGATCCTATTAACATATAATGATATATATATGGATATAATTAGTGTATATAACAACTAATTATGATAGGAAATCACTTTAGGGACTAGGAAACACTTGAATTTAAGTGTTACAATCACATGTGATTGTTCTAAAGGTGTTTACGGCCACACAAGGTGTTCAGAGCCATGGAGTTTACGACCTAAGATGTTCTTCATAGGAGTTTACGGCCAAGGGAGATGCTCATGGCCGTAAACTCTCATTATTCTTGTAATTGATTGTTTTCAAGGTTGTAAGTTTTGAATTTCTATAGAATAACTAGTATTAGGATGTATACTTACGTTTTGAAGCTTGAATGAGGTGTTCACGGTCTAAAGAACTAGTATGTGTTCTTGGTGTTTCTTGGTGTTCTTGAAGATCTAAGCAAAAGAGATGATTTCATGGATGAAATCATAGAGTTTCACTAGATTAAGCAAGGTATCAACTAATAAAATAGGAGAAACACTTACTTCTTTGAATATTAAGGTGTAAATATTGATGATAGTTGAGAGAAAACTGAGTTTCTTGGGTTGAATGTGTGAGAAATAGTGAGAAAATGAAGGAAATCTATATATATGTGCGAGGGTTTACGGTCGAGGAGTTTGCGGTCCGAAGTCGGTTTGATGTTTACGGCCGAAGCCTCGTTTACGGCCTGCGAGGAGTTTACGGTCCGAAGTGTTTACGGTCGTAAACTCTTTGCGGTCCGAAGCATTTACGGTCCGAGGCGAAGGATAATTGTGAAGTTTCTCGGATTTTCAAGCCTTTTCCTTCCAAATTCAACTATGGACATAATAAGGATTTTAGCAATTAAAGGTATTTCATAACCTTAATTAAAAACCCAAACAATAAAAGGACTTTAGTTGACCTTTGTTTGACTTTGGTTGACCAGAGTTGACTTACAAACAGAAAATAACGGGATGTTACATTATCCCCCCATTAGAGAGAATTTCGTCCCGAAATTAGAGTTTAAGCAAATAAGCAATTACAAATAACTAAGCAAAAAGATGAGGATATTTCAATTTCATTTGATCCTCGCGTTCCCAAGTGAATTCAGGTCCACGCTTGGCATTCCAGCGAACCTTCACTATAGGAATATGACTTTGCTTCATTTGTTTGACCTCTCGGTCCATGATTTCTACTGGTTCTTCCACGAAGTTGAGGCTCTCGTCTATCTCAATTTCATCGAGTGAGATAACAAGAGTCTCGTCGGACAGACACTTTTTCAAGTTTGAGACGTGGAAAACAAACTTAATTCTTGCGGTAGTCGGAGTTTGTAAGCTACTGGACCGATTCTAGCGAGAATCTCATATGGTCCTATGTACCTTGGATTCAACTTGTCATGCTTCCCAAAGCGTATCATGCCTTTCCAGGGTGAGACTTTCAACATAACGCGGTCACCAACCTGGAATTCCAAAGGTTTTCTTCTTTTGTCAGCGTAGCTTTTCAGTCTATCTCTGGAAGCTTTAAGTCGCTCCCGAATTTGTATGATTTTCTCTGTGGTTTCGCGAATGATTTCCAGACCAATGAGAGTACTGTCAGGAACTTGGCTTCTAGCTAGCTACGTGTCAACCACTTCAGCCCAACACAGAGGTGATCCGCACTTGCGGCCATAGAGAGCTTCGAAAGGAGCAACCTTTATGCTAGTGTGATAACTATTGTTGTAAGAGAATTCGACAAGGGGTAAATGAGTATCCCATGCCTTACCAAAGTCTACCACGCAAGCTCGCAACATATCTTCTAAAGTTTGAATTGTCCTCTCACTTTGTCCGTCAGTTTGTGGATGGTAGGCTGTACTCATGTCCAGCCTAGTTCCCAAAGATTTTTGTAAAGACTGCCAGAAACGAGAAATGAATCTACTATCTCGGTCAGAAATAATAGATATTGGCACACCATGCAGTCTAACGATTTCCTTGAGGTAAGTTCTTGTTAGCTTCTCCATATTGTCTGTTTCTTTGATTGGTAAGAAGTGTGCGGATTTGGTTAATCTATCGACGATTACCCAAATAGTATCATAACCACCCGATGTCTTGGGTAACTTGGTTATGAAATCCATTGTAATCCGCTCCCACTTCCATTCAGGTATTTCAGGTTGTTGCAATAAACCTGAAGGTTTCTGGTATTCTACCTTTACCTTGGCACAAGTAAGGCACTTGCCCACAAAGGTAGAAATTTCGGCCTTCATGTTTGGCCACCAGTATAGTTTCTTGAGGTCCAGGTACATCTTGTCTGAACCCGAATGAATGGAGTATCGGGTCTTGTGTGCTTCATTCATGACTACGTCTCTGTAACCACCGAAATTTGGTGTCCAGATCCGGTTCATGAAAGAATAGACTCCATCATCCCTGAATTTGAAATTTTTATCCATTCCTCTCCAGGCTTCACTTGTCATGTTCTCAGGTTTTAAGGCCTCAAATTGAGCCTCTCTGATCTGTGTGGACAGATGTGAATGGATTGTCATGGTCAACGACTTTACTCGGCGTCCCGAGTATTCTTTTCTGCTAAGGGCGTCAGCTACTACGTTAGCTTTACCAGGATGATAAAGTATCTCACAATCGTAGTCGTTCAGTAGCTCCACCCATCGTCGTTGTCTCATGTTCAGCTCTTTCTGATTGAAGATATGTTGGAGACTTTTATGGTCCATGAATACTGTGCATTTCGTGCCATATAAGTAATGTCTCCAGATCTTCAGAGCAAATACTACTGCTCCTAGTTCAAGATCATGTGTTGTATAATTGACTTCATGTGTCTTTAGTTGTCTTGAGGCATAAGATATCACCTTTCCTCTTTGCATAAGAACACATCCAAGCCCTTGATTAGAAGCATCACAGTACACTACAAAATCCTTTGTCCCTTCAGGAAGAGATAGGATTGGTGCACTACAGAAGGCTCGCTTCAACGTTTGGAACGCTGTTTCTTGCTTTTCTCCCCAGCTAAAATTTACACCCTTTTGCGCCAGGGTGGTAAGAGGTTTAGCTATTCGAGAGAAATTCTGGATAAACCTGCGATAATAGCCAGCAAGACCTAAGAATTGACGAATTTCTGTAGGTGTTTTGGGTGCTGACCAGTTTTCAATTGCCTTAATTTTGGAAGGGTCGACGTGTATTCCTTCAGAACTGACCACGTGACCTAGGAATTCAACCTTCCTGATCCAAAATTCACATTTTGAAAACTTCGCATAGAGTTTCTCTGTTCTAAGAGTTTGCAAAACTTGACGAAGGTGTTGGCCATGATCCTCTTCACTTCTTGAGTAGATAAGAATATCGTCGATGAAGACTATGACGAATTTGTCCAAGAAGGGATGACACACTCTGTTCATTAAATCCATGAACACAACCGGTGCATTCGTCAATCCGAATGGCATCACTACGAACTCATAATGACCATAACGAGTTCTGAACGCGGTTTTGGGAATGTCATTCTCCAAAATTTGTAATTGGTGATTCCCAGATCTTAAGTCTATTTTGGAGAAGTAGCTCGCACCTTGAAGTTGGTCGAACAGATCGTCAATGCGAGGCAAAGCGTATCGATTTTTAATGGTAAGTTTATTCAACTCGCGGTAGTCTATGCACATACGAAATGATCCATCATTCTTCTGTTGGATTAGATGTCTAAGCCCATAACTATTATTGGTATGTACTTGACCCGAGAGTAGCATGGTCCATTTGGGTTGCATATCATCACGACAATTTGTTAGGATGGACTTTTGAGAGAAGGTTATTTATGGTTTATTAATATATTATAAGTTATAATATATTAATATGAAATCATATGTTTTAATTAGTATCGATCAAGAATTAATTTGGAATTAATTTAGTGATCAAAAGAGACTAATTAAATCTATGGGGACTAATTATGATAATTAGTTATATTTATATGTGTTGGGATTATGATCCATGTTGGACCAAGTTTATGTATGGATACATAAAGAGTTGGGCCACATGAACCATGGATCATAAAACCCATGGGTATGGATTATGGGTTATACCCATGACCCTTGGAATCCTACGTATAAATAGGTTACTCCATAGTCAAAATCACCACTTCTTTTCTTAGAGAAATATGGAGGTGTTTTGGTGCATGGAATTCTCTCTCAAGAGCCACCTTTGTCCTAGGTGTGTTGTGATTCCATTTGAGGCATTTCATACTATTGGTGCTAAGCTCTTAAGGCCAAATACATCAAGACTTCAAGCCACATAAAAAGTATGTTTCCCTAACTAGTATATTATATGGTTTATGTCAAATGCATGCTAGTTATAGGTTTAATGCCTTGGAAACCATTTGCATGTATAATAGAGAAAACATAGATCCAAGGTATTTAGGGTTGTATGTGCACCATAGGCTGTTGTAGTATACTAAAACTCAACAGTGGTATCAGAGACATGGGTTGTTTTCTATTATATTTGATGCAAAATATATTTTTTTTTTCAAGTTGAAGAAAAAAAAAACATGAAGTTTGTCAAATTTTATGATAATTACTTGATTTTATGAAAAACTAATTATTTATAAAATTTGAGTCACTTTACTACAAGAGTTGAATTAGGTCAATTTATTAAAAGATAGAATGATATGATTATTTTATTTGTTTTAAAAGTTTGATCTAAATGGTTTTAAGGAGTTACAAATTTTGTCATAAAATTTTGGAACTCAAAAGTTTTTTTTAAAGTTATGATCTTAAGAGTTTTGAAACTTCCATAAGTTATGGATGTGAAATGTCTCATTTATTAACTCTTTAGGTTATGAATTCCAAGAGTCTTCAAAGGATAATTGTCAAAGTTTCAAGATTTGTATTAGTTTATATGATTATCTAATTTCTTGAAAATTGTTGATGTGAATTATCTTTACTTATGAGTTTAATCTAGATCATAGAAAAATTATTTGATTATTGTGTTAATTGGAATATTTGATCTTAATGGTTTTTATGAACTCCATAACTTGTCCTCAAGTTATGAAAAGTGAAGAGTTTTTCTTTTTAAAGTGTCATTAAGTCTCATAGGTTATGAAAATAGAAGAGTCACTATTTTTAATGTCATCATTAAATGATTTAATGTCTTCCATAACTTGTCCTCAAGTTATGGAACTTGAATTTTTTTTTTCATTAAACCTTAATTAAACTCATAAGTTATGAAAAATCCAAGAGTTTTGAAAGGTTTCAAAACTTGTCCTCAAGTTTTGGAATTTGTAAAGTTACCCCCCATGTATACTTTAATTCCAAACTAGACCTTAGAATTTTAAAAGTTTAAAATTCAACCCTTATACTATTATTATAATTTTAATTATATAGATATGTATAAGATAAAGTCGTCTTACCATTAGTAGGCCTCATTCACGAAGCCGGTCTATAAGGGGGGTATAAGGTTACTGCCTATAAAATGGCAGTTTAATGGGTGTCCACTCTCACTCACCGCTTCCTTGACCGGTGGAGGGTCGTTAGCCGAACAGGTAGGACAAGGACTATTATTCTGCCTTCATTATAAGTATAATGATAAATACTAAGTAACTAAACACTTATAAATTCCCAATCTTAGTTACTTAGGAAAATGTGAATAAGGTGCTAATCCATGAAATTACACTTTGCACTTTGTTTAAGCTGTTAGTGGAGCGTGTGTGGTTAACCGTCACACTAACCTGGACTTAACAAGGTAGGCAAAGGGTAACTTAATGTTTATCATAGTATCGTTGGAGCGTGTGTGGTTAACCGGCACATCGATTGAGGGGTAAATATTAAGGGTACCAAGTATATTTACATGGTTACTTCACACCTTGTTTTGTGATCCTCGGCATCCCAGTCACAAAACCTGAAGGGCACACTCGAGATTGAAACATGTCATTGAAAAGTTCAATGAATCTCAAAAGAATCTAGGAGTTTCAAAACCAATTAAAACCTAATAATACATTTCGTTTATCTTGGTGGAAATTGGTGAATCGTCATTCACCTACCTTCAAATATTTTATAGCTTGGATTACGGCATCCCTCTTCCAAGTTATAAAATAGTTTGTTGGGTCCTAGCCTTAATATATCATATTGGGTGTTATATTAAGGACTTAAATCAACTTTACGTGAATTTCTCCCATTGTTGATGTCTAGTTTAGACAACAATGATCTTCCCAAACCAAGCTTTCCTAATGAATATGACTTCCCGAGTTTGGCTCATGGAAGTCATACTTCTCTTCCTCCACCTCCTCCAATTATTCTCCCTAACCCACAAGTTCAAGGTCACTCAAGCCCTAATGGCAAGCAAGGTCTATGTGTGATCACATCTTAGAGATGAAGTCACATATTGACAAGCCGGGAGAGTTGGGTGTCAAAGTCTTGAGAAAGTTGGATGTTCAATCACTTTCTAAGTCACATAGTGAGTTCCTTTGGGACTACTATGAAACAGACTATGACATGAACCTTAATGATCATATCTATTTGCTTGGTGCTGCTGAATCAACAATGATTTGGAACGATAGTAAAGCAAATTTGATTAGAATATCAACTTCCAAAAAAATTTATGGACAGTGACAACGGTGACACTGGAAATCCAGAAAAAGCATTCTCTTCCCAATGGAAAGGAATTGGCCATATTCAACCCGGTTGACCAAATGGTAAAGAGAAAGGCTAAGTCTGAGATAGTCCCATTACCAAAGGGTCCTTATGTTTATTTTGCCAAAGGAAGGGGCGTTGATTGCAAAGCTGCCAAATTTACCTAAGGATGTTAAAGTTAATAAGTTTGACTCTACATCAGGTAGAGCCCATTATCTAACTCTGTTAAGTTCTATTCTGAGATCCTCATTACATGATGTGACTGGGTCACATGTTGATGTTTTAAGAATCAAAGAATAGAGAGAAATCTTAAAGGAAGTATATGCTGATTCTGATCGCGAAGGTGGATTTCGATCGCATCAGAATTTTGCGCAGTTGCTTAAGAAGTTATGATATATTGCTAAGGAATAGATAACAACAATTTTCCATGTGGATTGTAAGGATAAGTTTTTCCGCAAAGTTTTAAAATAAAAGAAAATTGTTTAATTTTATTTATTTGAAGTATCCTTACAATGGCATTTGTGGAAAATTGTTGCTTATATGATTCCACTGACAGCAATATTGGAAAATGGATTTGATTCTTTCATTTGTGGTAGTGTCTAAATTTACCAAATCAGGAAAGTTCCTCATCACCCAAGTTTCAATTGGACCGAAACTTGGAATCATGCAAGTTGAATAGTATGATGAATGAGAACTTTCAAGCATTGGAAAATCAAGACTAATTACTTGTTCACATGGATGTGTGAGTCAAGTGAAGGGCTAAAGGGATCGAGTACACATTCTTATGCAATGGTCATGTCCACCACAAAGCTTGTTAAGACTATTTGATTTACTAAAGTTTAGTAAATATGGTTATACTTACAAGTTTAAGTATAATTCTGAAACATTGGAAAAGTCTCAATGTATGGCAGAACGAATGGGAAGAATCAAATTAGGCAGAAAGATAAAAGTTTCTCAAATCTGAAAAGATGGGAGAGTACTTTAGTATCATGTTTGTGATCATCTTAATGATTTAGAAATCATATCACAATTAGTCCTCTAAAGGTCATCTTAGTGCATTCTTATGACTAAGAAGAGGAGTCATGAATTGTTGAAATGGTTAGATCAGGAAGATGAGTCATACTTCGTTCCAAAACAATTCTTAGAGTCATACTCCAAGATTGTAACTTGAGTGACATATCTTAAAGAAAGGTTTAAAACACTTGTCAAATGTAAGAGTAAAAGTGTCCTACTCTTGTACATTTGAAATTGGTAAGTTGTGATGTTTTGGATAAAACAAAGACCAACTAAGGCCAATTGTGTGAAGTGTTTGTCTTGATAAAGAATCCGCACTATCTCTTGAATATTTGGCAAGATAGTCTTATATGTCAAGAGGATAGTGAGAGTCTTAAAGATCCTAAAAATAATTTCAAGAACTAATCAAGAATAAAACCTGAGGTTCCTTACTAGCACACGACTTGAGGTTTATAACCTATCGTGTTGACATATTCTGTGCCCATTCTAGTTAAAGTTGGCTTTGCATAGGAGTTCTGAAAGTTCTCAATTGGTTGCATAACAACTTGGAAGCAATGGCAGGCCCTGTACTGCCAGGTGGCAAGAAGTTAATATTGCATAAGTTCAGTCCATATGAGTTTGGATTTGTCATTATCCTTGTCTTGTGACTATGGTTTTGACGATTTACATGGATAAGAACACATACACCATAAAATCTAAGGGTCATAAGGTTTCTCTCCGATTCATGAAAATGAAGGTGAGGAAACACTTCCACCAAGTAGATTTGAAGCAGATGTCAAAAGGTCTAAACAATTGAGACTATGATTACGGCATCCCTTTTCATGGTTCTGAAATTGTTTAGACACACACCCAGCTATCTAAGGAAAGGTGTATGATTTTGATAAAGTTTTATCAAAGCATCTCTTATCAGAAATCTGAACTTTGGTAAGAAAGTCAATAAAGTATTGATTTCTAGAAGTCCAGCTGATTTCTGAGTACATGTCAAAGCTAGTGGGAGCATAAGTGTTATGCTAATAATCATCATGTTAGTGGGAGCATGATAATTATTGTTAGTGTTGCAAGTTAGCAATGTTAATTATAGAAAACAAAAGTTTCAATTCGTGAGGCTGCAGGGATTGAAAAAGTTGTTTTGCTATAATTAAGGGAGAGGATATACTTCATTTCAGTTCTAAAGGCTTAGATTGAGACCTTAATCATCTTTAGTCAAGAATATATATATGAATTTCATGTTGGATTGGTTCAACTTAAGGAAATTCTATATATTGCGTTCTCAAAATTCGATTATGATTACGGCATCCCTCTTCATAGTCAAATTTTGAAAACATGGCAAATAAAAATATTGTAGCAAAAGACTGGTCTAGAATCATGTCTTTATGTGAGACATCATGAATCGTGTACCATTTGCTTTGGGTACAGGATCGATTGCATGTGCTATAATATTTGTCATTTCTAAATTTTTCCAAATGCCCAGAGGCATTAAGAAGGGAAAAGGTCTAGAATTGGATATGACTAAAATGATTAAGCAATTGTCGAGGACAATCAGAGGTTTACCAAAGATTGGTTGCTCAGGGACAGTTGGAAGTATAGTGCTAATTTTGGAAGGACCATATTGACATATTCTGAAAAGAGGCATCTCTTATTCAGAAGTGATAGTCAAAATGAGAATATGGAGTTGTCTCCATAGGTGGAAGTTATCTGTGTAAGATTAGAAAACTTAATGCAAGAAGCATGTCCAAAGCAATGTACTTTGAATATGAGACTTTGTTTCCATGGAGTTGATCTCCATTGGAATACCTTATAATGACTGTTGACAAGTCTTTATGACTTTGTACATATTCATTACAGGAGGGTCAGTGCATATAAGTTTAAAATCTAAACAGATTTCGATAAATGATAGGAATTTGAAATTCTCACATTTTTCGATAAGGATTTGGGAGTGTGAAATTAGAATCATTGAAATTATGTTCAATTGGTTTATTTCACAAAGTAAGGATCATAGACAAACATAGAGTGCATACTTGGTGTATGGCAAAGCTATTGTTTAAGAAAAACATAGTGTACATGCTTGGAGCATGGGACAACTAGTGTTTTTAATTCAAGTATAAAGTTGATAAAACCGAAACAATGAATAATGAGTAATCAGTATGGTGATAAATAAAAGTGTTTATTTATATTCATAGGGTTTGATACCATATTTGATTCATTTATTCTTGTTTTTCACTTTGCATGTTTTGACTTCCATAATAACTAAGTCGCTCTTCCTGAATGATTAAGTTATTCGAACCATCCACAGTCGGTCATATGTTGGAAGTAGATATGAATCAAGACTGTCATGGGTTGGTTTGTAGAGGTCCAAGTTGGTGGACAAAGTGGTGCTACAACACTCATGAGTGCTCATAAGTTCTGAGTATTGGATTCAACCCGCGCTCATTTGAATCACTTCATGGATTTTATCACGAGTGATCATGAGACGATAATATCTTATATTCTTCAAACCAAGAGATATGAGTTGTTACTATGATTTGGTTGTACATTGATTGCACGAAAACTCATTTGGTAACTCGATGTTATAAAACGTGCCTTTGTGTATGATTCAACAAGTAGTAGAACAAGCCATATGAGTCGAAGTTTATCCATTCCTTTTACCTTTGGGATAAAAGCGATATATGTGGGCCCCTCGATGATTTAGCGATGACACATGTGAGTGCTTGGCCAAGCCAGGACTGATTTGATTTGTTCAATCAGTCAGTCGTCATAAATCGAAAATCGGGAAACAACAAATGGACAGAGAGAATGATTATAATCCATGTCTCAGTCCATATGATATCTAGAATGGAGGAATATATGATCCCTTATCATGGATGCGTCATTGATTTGTTCAGAGTTCGACAGCGGCTTTAAGAGCTACGATTGGTAGTCGGGTTATGAAGTCGTACTTGCAATAATAGTTTTAGACTTATCCAAGTGGGAGACTGTTGGATTAGATGTCTAAGCCCATAACTAGTATTGGTATGTACTTGACCCGAGAGTAGCATGGTCCATTTGGGTTGCATATCATCAGGAGAATTTGTTAGGATGGACTTTTGAGAGAAGGTTATTTATGGTTTATTAATATATTATAAGTTATAATATATTAATATGAAATCATATGTTTTAATTAGTATCGATCAAGAATTAATTTGGAATTAATTTAGTGATCAAAAGAGACTAATTAAATCTATGGGGACTAATTATGATAATTAGTTATATTTATATGTGTTGGGCTTATGATCCATGTTGGACCAAGTTTATGTATGGATACATAAAGAGTTGGGCCACATGAACCATGGATCATAAAACCCATGGGTATGGATTATGGGTTATACCCATGACCCTTGGAATCCTACATATAAATAGGTTACTCCATAGCCAAAATCACCACTTCTTTTCTTAGAGAAATATGGAGGTGTTTTGGTGCATGGAATTCTCTCTCAAGAGCCACCTTTGTCCTAGGTGTTTTGTGATTCCATTTGAGGCATTTCATACTATTGGTGCTAAGCTCTTAATGCCAAATACATCAAGACTTCAAGCCACATTAAAGGTATGTTTCCCTAACTAGTATATTATATGGTTTATGTCAAATGCATGCTAGTTATAGGTTTAATGCCTTGGAAACCATTTGCATGTATAATAGAGAAAACATAGATCCAAGTTATTTAGGGTTGTATGTGCACCATAGGATGTTGTAGTATACTAAAACCCAACATCTTCTTCACGAACAAAACCGGTGCTCCCCAGGGTGAGAAGCTTGGTCTTATGAACCTTTTCTAAGGAGTTCGTTAAGCTGGCTGGATAATTCCTACAATTCAGAAGGTGCAAGACGATAGGGAGATTTAGCTACAGGGGTAGCCCCTGGAATTAAGTCGATTCGGAATTCGACTTGTCGTTCGGGAGGCACTCCTGGAAGATCATCGAGAAATATGTCGGGAAAGTTGCAGACTACAGGAATGTTCGCTATGTCTTTCACTTCTTGCTTTTTTTCTACCACGTGAGCTAAGAAAGCACAGTACTCTTTGCGAAGGTACTTCTGTGCCTTGATGCAAGAAATGATCTGGAGGTTCGTTCCGGGTTTGTCGCCGTAAATAACAAGGGTTTCATTAGTTGGCAAGTTCAGACGAACGGCTCTTTCATGGCATAGGATGTCAGCATGGTTAGGACACAACCAATCCATACCTATTATGATGTCAAAACTTTTGATAGAGACTGGCATAAGGTCTATTGAGAATGAAAAGTTATTCAAGGTAAGAGTACATCCTATGTATATATCATTGGTGGATTCAGATTTCCCATTAGCCATTTCGACTATGAATGTTTCTTTTAATGGTTGAGAATTTTGATTTAGCAATTGTTTGAAATTATGGCTCACAAAGCTCTTCTCAGCACCACAATCGAATAGAATGCATGCATAAGTGTTGTTGAGAAGGAACGTACCCGTGACTACAGCTGGGTTTGCCACTGCTTCTTCATGACCCAGTGCTAAAATTATCCCAACTCCACCGGCATTTCCAGCTTTAGGGCAATCTTTCTTGAAATGCCCCACTTCACCACAATTATAGCATGCTTGACCTACTCCAGCAGCAGGTACTTGGTTAAGTGGTTGGGGTGGTGCTCTATAGAATCGGGCAGTATGCCCTTTTCTGTTGCAGTTACGACACTAC
Source organism: Lactuca virosa (assembly GCF_052849685.1). Classification (NCBI taxonomy): domain Eukaryota; kingdom Viridiplantae; phylum Streptophyta; class Magnoliopsida; order Asterales; family Asteraceae; genus Lactuca; species Lactuca virosa. The sequence continues at coordinate 221,220,852 of NC_136429.1, read as the reverse complement.
ATTTCCCTGCAATTTCCATTATGGTGAAAATTGCACTTGTTGCACTTCGGGAGATTACCAGCATAAGGCTTAGCTGGTACTGGGTTAACACGAACATCAGCAGGTACAGTAGCAGCATTAACTGTAACTAGCTATTGTTTCTTTGAGGAATCCTATGTAAACTTGCCCTTCCTCTTGTTCCGACCCTTCTTCTTGCTGTTGTTGTTGTCATTGTTGTTGTTGTTGTTGTTTCCCTTCGGTTGTTCTGGTATAGCAACCACTGAGTGTTGATGGGCTCCGTGGTCGATGAGAGATTGTGCCAACTCTTTGGCACTGTCAAAAGTAACAGGTCTCGATGCTAAAACACTTGACTGAATTTGGGGTGACAGTCCCCAAATATATCTCTCAATCTTCTTGCTCTCCAGAGAAACCATATCCGGGCAAAGAATTGCCAGATCACAGAATCTACTAGTATAGGTTGATATATCAGAACCAACCATTGTGAGACCCCAAAGTTCCTCCTCAAGTTTCTGAACTTCTCCTCGCGGACAGTATTCCCGCATAAGCATGGCTTTGAAGTTCTCCCAGCTTATTGAATTAGCCACCACTAGAGTAAGTGACTTAACATGGCCATTCCACCATGGTAAAGCTCTTTCTGAAAAGGTACAAGCAGCGAACTTGACCTTACTGCCTTCAGGACAGGAGCAGATTTCAAAAATTGCTTCTGTCTTTTCTATCCATTGCCTTAATTCCATAACTCCACCAGTTCCATTAAAGGTCATGGGTTTGGCATTGGAAAAATCCTTATAAGTGTACTCTCGCGAGTGCCCATGACCTTCGCCATGGTTAGAAGGATTTGCACCAGCTCCTGAACCACTAGCTCCAGGAGTATTAATATGAGACATGGCAGCAGCTACAGCCGTCGTGACCGCTGCTTGGAACATAGCGGGGTCGAACTGAGGAGGTGGTGGCGGAGGTGGCACCAGTGCTTCTTCAACAATGTTACGCCTTGGATTCTTACGAGGAGGCATCTTTTTCTATAAAAGTCAAAAGATACAATATGATAAGATATCAAGAGTGAATATGAATTTTGATATCTCTGAACTAAAACATGTAGTTCAACACGAATCTGGTGATGAATTGGAAATAGAAGTCTACGACAAGTACTACTTGTAACAGAACGATATGAAGTTGAATGGTTATTTTTCAAAGACTATGAAAATGCATGTCGATTGATTTGGCATATTGATCACATAAAGTCTGGAGAACTTGACCTTAAATAGGTCCATAACACACCAAATTCTGGAAAAAAAACATCGACATCATACAGACCTATTGAAAATAAAATTTTCGTGGTCTTACTGAATAACATGAAAAATAACGCTATATCTTATCCGTAGACTTAACTATAACCAAAAGAGTGAATAGGAAACGAGTAGAGCATCTTTTACTGACGATGGGTATTTCTTAAATGAAACCTCAACTCAGCCAGTGTTATCTAAGTGAGAATAGAGATGAGGGTTATTAAATATAGTTAGTAACAATTGATTAGGGATACAAGTTTCTACAAAAGAGATCTACAGTTAACAAGTAAGGTATTCTGTATGGCTTGTTCTAGATATTACTATAACTATAAAGTGTATACTAATTATATATAAATTGGGTATAACCGACTTTCGATTACATGACCCGATTCTAAATCCACAACCAAACAAGGAACAGGAAATGAAGCTAAATCACATATTCTAAATCTATATAACTTTAATTATATATAATTGTAATATACCCTTGATATTTATAGTTCTACCCTTAATTGTTCTATTGTTTTCACATGTTTGTTATTAGTATATAGTGCCTAAAATACACCTATAGTATTTTAATCTTTATGTTCTGTTCTAATGTTCTTCTAAATATGTATAGTTGGTAAGTTTTAGACATGTCACAACATCACTATCACTCCCAAACACATGTTGGTGATATCTCAAATCAATATAGTTGATCAGGCTATATTAATCCCAGATATGATTACATAACTGTCCAGGTTTGACTGTAATGTTCAACATCCAAATACTTTTAAGTTCTTATGATTGTGATATTGTACTTGTTGATAAGTGTTAGTATACTTCGTGTAAAAATAATTAAATTTTTAAAAGTATACTTGTAGTCAGAGCTCTTAGCCCCAAATGTATTTATAGTTTGTATATCTTTTATGGATTGATATACTGAGTTCACTATAAACAATGCTCTGATACCAATCTGTCACACCCCCAAACCAGACGGCGGAAACGTCCGGGGGTGGAGGACTTCATTTGTAGTATCACAATACATGCATTGTAGTAATCAAAGTACAAACAACCATTGTATTTAAAAATTATAAATATTTACATATGTTTCAACATTGTATATTTTCTGCTGTATGTGAAAAGTAGTTTTGGTTGCATTAAACTGTTCTATTTGTAATTCAATGTTCTGTATTTGTAATCCTTTTGTAAACGAATATCTGAGAGTATATCTGAATTCATCAACTGTTATTGTAAATTGTAATGTAATACTATAAACTGTATCTTGTAAACTAGTACTTTGAAATAGTACATAAGTTTAGTTAATTATACACTAACGTATTGTTAATATCTTTTAATGAGTTATTATAACCATACTGACTAGATGTCCTGACCCAGCGCTATGAGTGCACTGAAAACATGTTGATAACAATTTGTCACTCACAGGCGTGTATACCTGACTGTAGCTAACAGTCCGAGTGCGGGGTTGTCAATCCCAATATATATCTATACACACATTGTTTCGATCCTCGGCTGGAGATTCTGGTTATAATGTCAGAACTTTAACTATGTTGTTTAAAGTGAATTAAACAACCTGTACTGCTTGACTCATAAAAGCATATAAATGTTACATGTATATTAGTTATGAAAACCCAGTCATTCTGAAGTAAATGATTGATAGTATGGTTTTGAATTAGTACTCTTAACATGTATCTGAAAGAGTGTATATCCTTGAATAGTTTTGAATCAAACTTTGTTCTTGTAAAATAATGTAATCTAGTATACTTGAATCGTGAATTAATTTTCTTTGAAACATAAATTATACCTATTATAATTTATATGTACTTTCTGATTTGATAAGGAGTATTCATGAATGTAACCCTTTGCTCAACATGTTACAAAGGGTAATTGAAATTAAATGAATAAACTTTTATACTTGTATATATATACAAATATATAAGTAAAATTTAAATGACACTCGGACAAACAACTTATACTTGCAATCCCACATCCAAACAAGGAAACAGAATTAAAGTGAGTTATTAGTCCTAAATCTTTTAAATTCTATTTATATAAATATATGCATACTAGTATGATTTTTGGGGAAAAATATAAGTTTATAAAACATTTAAAAGAAGTTTGATATTTTGAAATTTGTTTTGGTGACTTGATGTCATTTTGAAACAATTCTTGAAAACCATTTGATTTAATGATAACTGAAATCCATTTTGATAAGATATTTGAAATCACTTGTTTATAACACAAAAACTTTGTGTTAGACTTGTATTCCCCCCCTTAAAATAGTAAAAACTATGAAAATGCGAGGGTATGAACTCACCTGTTGTAAGTTATTCAAATGTAAGATTGGTGTAGGATGCTAAGTGTCAAGTGAAGTCTTGAACACAACGGATCCTATTAACATATAATGATACATATATGGATATAATTAGTGTATATAACAACTAATTATGATAGGAATTCACTTTAGGGACTAGGAAACACTTGAATTTAAGTGTTACAATCACATGTGATTGTTCTAAAGGTGTTTACGGCCACACAAGGTGTTCACAGCCATGGAGTTTACGGCCTAAGATGTTCTTCATAGGAGTTTACGGCCAAGGGAGATGCTCATGGTCGTAAACTCTCATTGTTCTTGGAATTGATTGTTTTCAAGGTTGTAAGTTTTGAATTTCTATAGAATAACTAGTATTAGGATATATACTTACGTTTTGAAGCTTGAATGAGGTGTTCACGGTCTAAAGAACTAGTATGTGTTCTTGGTGTTTCTTGGTGTTCTTGAAGATCTAAGCAAAAGAGATGATTTCATGGATGAAATCATAGAGTTTCACTAGATTAAGCAAGGTATCAACTAATAAAATAGGAGAAACACTTACTTATTTGAAGATTAAGGTGTAAATATTGATGATAGTTGAGAGAAAACCGCGTTTCTTGGGTTGAATGTGTGAGAAATAGTGAGAAAATGAAGGAAATATATATATATATATATATATATATATATATATATATATATATATATATATATATATATATATATATATATATATATATATATATATATATATATATGTGTGTGTGTGTGCGAGGGTTTACGGCCGAGGAGTTTGCGGTCCAAAGTCGGTTTGATGTTTACGGCCGAAGCCTCGTTTATGGCATGCGAGGAGTTTACGGTCCGAAGTGTTTACGGTCGTAAACTCTTTGCGGTCCGAAGCGTTTACGGTCCGAGGCGAAGGATAATTGTGAAGTTTCTCGGATTTTCAATCATTTTCCTTCCAAATTCAACTATGGACATAATAAGGATTTTAGCAATTAAAGGTATTTCATAACCTTAATTAAAAACCCAAACAATAAAAGGACTTTAGTTGACCTTTGTTTGACTTTGGTTGACCAGAGTTGACTTTACAAACATAAAATAACGGGATGTTACATAAAGTATGTATGAAAGTTCATATTTGTATTAGAATTATCATGAAATACATAGTAAGTTTACTACATTAGTAGTTTAACAAAATCACATTACATGATTGGTATAATCACATGTGATTGTTATTGACCTATTTTGACTAGTGTTACATTCTCCCCCCGTTTACGTAATTTCGTCCCGAAATTTATTTTGTACCAGATACCACCGAAGGGTTCTGGATAGCTTTCCTGCTTCTTATTACGAATTCCATACCACGGCCTAACTTCCTTGAATCCTTAACTTTGGACATTCCTTCTTGATATGTCCAATTTCACCACACTCAAAACATGCTCTTCCTCCATCATAGCCTGTTCCAGTGTTTGTTCCTTGATTTTCTGTTGTAGGTGTTGTGCTCCTGCAGTAATTCGCAGTGTATCCCCTCTTTTTGCACTTCATGCAAATATAACAGTCACCTGCGTGCTGACGGTTACATTGACTACACCATGAACAGTTACCTAGGTGATGACGGTTGCACTGAGTGCACCTTGGGAGTTTTCCAGCATACTTCCTTGGTTGTATGGGTATTGCTGTTGTGGCTGCATAATTAGTTGCCACATCTTGTCGCTCCTCAGATGATTGTATGGGATTCTTCCCATTAAATTTTGCGCTTGTTCGTTCCAGATTCGGGAGACTCAGCTATAAATCCCACTTGGATTTCTGTGCTGGTTAGCTGATGAGCTATACGCTTTGCACTGTCATATGTTGTAGGCTTCGATGCGATCACCATTCCTTTGATTTGCGATGCTAGACCCCATATATATCGCTCAATCTTCTTGTACTCTGGGGGTACAAGTGCCGGACACATCACCGCAAGATCATTAAATTTAGCGGTATAAGAATTTATCTCTGAACCCTTCATGGTCAGGGTCCACAATTCCTGTTCCATCTTTTGTATTTCTTCCCTAGGAAAATACTCCTCTACCAGCATCATCTTTAGCTCTTCCCATTTCATGGAATTGGCAGCATCAATACCCATTGTATTCACATGGCTGTTCCACCATGTAAGTGCTGCATCAGCGAAAGTACACACATCAAATCGTACCATACATTTGTCCGGACAGAAGCTTATTTGAAATACTGATTCTGCCTTTTCAATCCACCGGGTCAGGCTAACAACCCCTTCCGTTCCATGGAAGCTCTTAGGTTTGCAATTCATAAAATACTTGTAGGTACACATTCTAGTGGTCCCTACATTGCCTTCATTTCTAACTCCTCCTCTTGTGACATTAGCAAGTGCTGCAGCGATTCTCTGAGCTATGATTTCTTCAAGTTCTACTGAACTCATTGGAGGGTTTGTTTCTGGTGGTGGTGGTTGCGGTTGTTGCTGTTGTGGTTCTGGTCGTTGGTTAAGGTTTAGCCGAGCGCTACTTCTTCTAGGCATTTTGTTTAGTTCCTATACATTTTAGATCACCAAGTGTTTAGTCTATCAAATATTACTCTCAATTTAAATAGTTCATATGATCTGATCATAATAAAATATAGTTGTACACCTACACCTAGTTGTGATAAGATCTATGCACACATGAACTTTAGTTGGAGTATCTGATCTAAATCCTTGAGATCAAAAACATTCCGGGTATTTAGGTGTATTATCATCGCGGGTTTGAGTCTTCATATATGACTCTATATTCTTATTTATTGTATTCACGCTTTAACTATTGTTTGTTACTTCAGGTTTATCTGATAAGGCTCCGGCCATTCAGGACAGTCGAAAGGGCAAGACCATTTTAGCTTATAGCCGTTCTGGAATCCAGCAACCCAAATCGACATGTCTATCCTTGTCACCGTTCCCGTAAGTAGTCTTTCAGCAGAATAATTAATAATACTTTTTATTGTAGGCTAAGGGATATACCTAAACCTAACAGAGTAAGCCCTAAACTATAGTCGTGCTTTCCTATGAAAGTACTAATTCACTATAGTTAATAGCTCTGATACCAATCTGTCACACCCCGGCCGTCGGAAGAAACACGGGGAAGTGTAACGTCATTTCTTGTATCATACTTATCAACTTCCTGAAAACACATGCATTTTAAAATACGTCTACATAAAGTTGGTGAGTTCACAGGTTTTGACTCCAAATGAAAATAATACTTTTTCTAAGTTCAAAAGTTTAATTTTGAATGTATCATTTTGACTCTCCAACATTTAGTATATATATTAGGTATAATGGTTTACTTACCAAATAAGTATATACCTATAAGTTTCACATATTATGAATAAACGAATGTAATCCCATACAAACTAAGGTTGCTACGTATAAATCTTATTTCAATTCTATACGAGTAAAACCGCTACGTATAAATCTATTTCAATTCTATACGAGTAAGTAGAATAGGTATAGTGGTCTACTTAATATACAAGTAACATACCTACTAGATTCTTATACTTAGAGTATAAGTCTTTGGGAAACTTATACTTAACATTCATACTTGTATATCGACAAAGTATAATGCTTCTAAAGTTTTGCTACCATGAGTCTGTCACCGCGACTGTATGACTTAGTTTTATACCTCTGGTTATTGTTACAAGGATCACACCTTGTGGTAGTTACAAGGATCACACCTTGTGGTAGTACAAGGATCACACTTTGCGGTAGTTTCCATACGCGTCATCGACGTCGGAAGGTAGTAAATTAGGCAAGTTCGTCACCCGCCAAATATTGGTTGTAGTTAACAACCACGGTGGGGTTGTCACGCTCACAGGGGATTAACGAATACACGTTAGAGGACTTTCACTAAGATCCCCAATCTTAGATGATGAATACAGTAGCTCATGTAGACTTTGACGGCGTTCTATAATTCTAACAACAAAAGCATTTTCGTGTCTAAAACCCTAAGTTACTAGACTATGCTTTTAGACATTACTCATAATTTCATAATATTTAGGCAGTACAACAACTATAACTTGAAGTAAAACCCGGTTTTATCTTGACATAAAACCAACAAAAATAGCATATAACATATCAGGTTTTATCTTGACGTAAAACCAATAATAGCAACATACTTATCAATTAACATATAGAACTTCTGAGTATAACTCTGGAACTATATCGCACATAACATATATATAGAATCCTAAGTATAACTCAAGATCTATATTTGTATAATAACATGCTAATAAGTTGATAATAGTTGTATATATTCAAAATATTATATTTAGAACAACTATATCCCGGTTAATATAACTATCTACGTCGAGACTAATATACTATCATATAGACATAATATTAACGTATATACAATATTTCGCATGCGTTTTCCCCCCGAAATATTAGAAAGTGGGGCCGTGAAACTCACCTTAATAGCGTGATTTTATGTAATCTAAGCAGAAACGGTCAGCGGTACGAGGTCATCGGGGCTCGGGATGCAAGATGGCTTCAGCAAAGGAGAGAGGAGAAAGAAGTTTAGGTGTAAGAATGGCTGAAGTCGGACCTGCTATTTATAGTAAGGATTTTGGACCCCCACGTCGTGAGTTTTATAAGGCCCATGTCGTGAGTTTGGATCTTATCCCCGTAGACTTGCCATTTGCGTCCCTAGCTTCGGAAGGTGGCCATGTGACTCATCACGCCGTGGGATATCCTTGCTCACGTCGTGAGTTTGGATCTTATCCCCTCACAGCCTCGTCACACACCTTCTAGATTCCGAGATGTGGCAAAATGACTCATCACGTCGTGAGTTCTATGCTCACGTCGTGAGCTCAGTCAGATTAGAGTTTCTGACAGCTGAATCTTCGGAAGGTCGTAACTTTCACATACGAACTCTGTTTTTGACGTTCTTTATATGCACGCATAGGTATTTACAAGTACTACAACTCTCTTTTAGACTCCAATAGCTAATTCTAAGTCTATTTTAAATTCCTCTTATTATAGAGATTTATAGTGTTCGGTTTATCATAACTTCTTCATACGAAGTCAGATTCAGACATTCTCTATATTTTTGGAATCGTATGGACGTATACTTTGATTTATACTATAAAGTATGTACGAAAGTTCATATTTGTATTAGAATTATCATGAAATACATAGTAAGTTTACTACATTACTAGTTTAACAAAATCACATTGCATGATTGGTATAATCACATGTGATTGTTATTGACCTATTTTGACTAGTGTTACATTTAGACCTGACTCTTTGTCATTACCACAAGACCAAACTGCATCTTTATATTATGCATTTACTAGTATTAATATAAGGGACCTTGTTTCATTCGTATTCTAACAAGTCTAAAGGAAGAGAAAATCAATAACGTTGGTTTTATCTTATGGATAATGACTTAAAAAGGTAATATACTTTTCGATTTGTACACATTTGGTCACTAAGTTTTTTTCGTCAACATTTTCCCATTCAACTTGTTTAACCATACACATTCAGTCCTTATGACCGGGTACTCCAGGTAAACAAAAAAAAATGACTTAATAGGATAATATATTTCTCACTTTGTACACGTTTAGTCCTTAATATATATATTTTTTTGCATATTTAGTCCTTAATATTTTTTTGTTGCAAAATAAGTCTTTATTGTTTTTGTACACATTCAATACTTATGACCGATTTCTTTAGGTTTTTCTTACGACATACTACGTGGTAGAATCATTAATGAGGTGTTCGGGGATGTTGATGCTTATGGCCATCGCAACGTTAACTGCTTGATTGCTTATGTCTTGTGTTTCGCTTAGGTCTCGTAGTCTGAACATCATAACTTTTTCATACGATCTTAGATTTTAACGATCTTTATATCCATGCGTTCGTATTTGTTATGTTCTGAATGTTATAATTTCTTCATATGATCTCGGATTTTAACGATCTTTATATCCACACGTTCATATTTGAGTCTACTAAAACTTTCGTTTAGATTACTTCTGTTAAAAAGTAATATATTTTAACCTAAGCACCAAACAAACAATATCCCAATGACCATAATCATGAATAACCCCGAACACCTCATTAATGATTGTCCTATGTAGGATGTTGTGAGGAAAACGTAAAGAAATCATTCATAAGTATTGAATATGTACAAAAACTACAAAAACTTATTTTGCAACAAACGTAAAGAAACCATTCATAAGTACTGAATGTGTACAATTAAACAAGTTAAAGAGGCAAATGTGGATGAAAAAAACCCAGTGACCAAATGTGTATAAATCAAAAAATATATTATCCTTTTAAATGTAAATATAATTATTCAAGATGAATAAATATAAAATACTGATTATTAAAGATTGAATATTATATATATTTTTTTGATTGATGAATCGACACAGCTATCATATAAGGCAAGGACTGAAAGCTAGTTACATGCGCCTTGAGGAAGTATCATGCAACTATCATGCATCCAAACAGTTGACGACGGTTATCATCACATCCCAATGTTGGTTCATTTCTGATTCATACCCATAGTAGTCCTGCCTCAACTTCTAATTAAAGGAAGTAGCCACCAACTATATTTGTACTTTGTAAGTTTAATTAATTTGTACAAGAAAAATTTAATAATATCTTGTTGGAGGTATTATGAAAAGTACTGTATAAAAATATTAAGAATTTATTTTTGTAAAGAAAATCCATCATGTTAAAAAAAATTGTCCTCAAAGATACTCCTCAAAAGACTGAAAAAAAAAACAAACAAACTAGACTCCTTAAAGACAGGGAAAAAACACAAACAAACTAGACTCATACCATGTCTGATCCTAAAAGATTGATCTTTAATTATGCATCTGCGGTTTTTAATTACCATGTTTATCTTTAGTAATTTTCATAATCCCTGGAGAATTATTAGGGGTTTCAATAGTATACATATAACTAGCCGTCTTTTGATTTTCTAGTAGAAAATTATGAGTTTGAAAGTAAACACTTTTGAAGAGATCATGTCTGCATCATGGTTCATTACCGAAACATTTAACCAAAGAGTTCCTCAATCAACAGTCTCATACAAATAGTTTAAAAACATGCCTGAAACCACCACTATCGTCTATCGATTTCAATAAAGAGTTCACAGTCAAAATATGCAAACAAATAGTTCACTATATATATATATATATATATATATATATATATATATATATATATATATATATATATATATATATATATATATATATATATATATATATATATATATATAATAGTTCACAGGAGTAAAGGAGTAGAGTACTAAAGATGCAAATAACAATGTGATCTAATTATATTTTAGAATACAAACATTGCAGGTTCGTGACTTCGTGGGATCGCATACGTGTATTTCCACCAAGAGCTAAAACAGAAGTCGCGGTTTGTGGGTTTATTTTATCCACGACCGATACATACCAACGATCAGTTTCATTTTTTACGCAGAGCAAATTTTTCACTTGTTTACATGGTTGTTTGTAGCTCATTGTTATCCCAATTCGTAATCTTTTAGGAATATATCCTAAGTCCTAACCCGTCAACTAGAATATTTAGAGATCATTAGAATATATAAATTATTTTTGCATGAATTTTGTATATTAGTTAGACGATATATGTTCTGAAAATACGAAAATCATTTTAATTTAGAATATATTTTAGGCTGGTTTTAAGTCTGCATGAAATTTAACGAAATAAAAGAGTAAAGTGGGAAGTAGTTGGGGAGATGAGTGAATGCATCGGCCTGAGGCCACATAAGAAGCAACGCATGTGATGGTATTTATAAGCTCTCCATGTTTGGGAACAGCTAAGCTCTCCCTACACATGGATGCATGATTTGGTATATTTGCCTTTCACTGCCTAGCATAAATTTTGATGAATATAAATTTGACATAAATGTCCAAAAAAGTTATATTATAAATTTATTCTTAACCGTGGAAGTTTATTTTACCTTTTGTTAAACCGACATCTTTATCTTATTTCATATAAATTAGTGATATAAGGTCTTGTACACATGTTTTTAAACAAAAAATTAGGGAAATGACATTGTAGTCAATCGAAGTTTCAAATTGTGGTCTAAATGGTGGCTAGATAATTTTTTTTCCTGCTTTATGGAGGCATAAGGTGGATTGTTACGTGTCATTTTAGTCCCTATAACCAAGGGATGAGCTTGAGAAGAAATCCATACCGCTCCTGATTTCCAGAAAACCAAATTTGATCAAATCAATCATGAATACCGAACCGAATTAACATTACGGGTACAAGTACCGCGAATGGTATCTGTTTCGGTACTAACGACGATACCGACGGAACCGAATCCACAATTTCATGATTTTAGAGTACCAAAAGACCTTCCCATATGTTTAAATTCGGTACGGTTCGGTAACGGTTTCAGTACGGTACCGGTAAAAGATTGTGACTTGGTACTAACTGTTCATCCCTACTATAACATAAATCAATCGGTGGAAGGTGCCACATTATCTAGCCAGATCAACATTAAAGTGGACGGATTAGGAGCAAATGATGTCGTTTTCGTCGTCTTCGGATGAATGGAAACATACTCGCCAAGGGTAACTGTTGACCCCTCGCCCTCTATAAAACTATCTTTTCATGTCCTAAAATAGTGAAAAGAAAAAACCTCTTTACCCTAATTTCCACAAAAATCTTATTCCCCTAATCCGCTAAAATGTTGTCGATGTCTTCACCTGCTCACAGTTGGTCCTTCAACGACAGTCGCTACCTTGATGATAATGCTTCAAATAGCTTCCGTTTACAGGACCTTGAGGTTACCCTTCTCGAAACTCAGTTAGAGGCGATGCTTATCAAGGACGAAGTTCCTGCAGGCCTATTATAGCTAAAGGAGAACCTAAAGAGAAAGATAAATTCCTTAAACTAGGAGGTAGACGATTTGAAGGATGGGCACATGGTGTTTGGATGATGCTAGACAATGTCAGGAACCATTTCTACTCCTTACAAGATGCTTGCATGAAGGTTACCTAAGATCTTATGGCGATGATGAGGAAGATGGAAAAAGTGACCCATTTTGTTGGTTTGGTCATTGTTGTTGGTGTCGGTCTTGCCAACAACATGTTCTTCCACTGAAGGAAGAGCAGTAACTGAAATATTTTGGTTCATTGGGTTTGGGTTTGAACACCCACTATAGTATATGCGTTTAGGGTTTTTTTTCTTGATAGACGATGATGATGATGAAAGGATTTGAGTGCCTGTTATAGTAGTTCAAGAAATTTTGGATGTAATGTACATAGTTGTGTTGATGTAAGGATTATGTAAATGTATCTATTGGTACTAAAACCTATGAAATGGAAGAAGTTATGTGTGACTTACATACATTGTTTCCTTTTGTTATATTTTCATGAATGTTCAATCCCTACATGATCTAGGAACATGTGTAATATTTGTCTTATGTATCATCTAGCCCTAGCAGAAGATGTATAAGTTCTAGATATAAACATTACCACATTATAAGGGAAAAAGGGACACCAAAGGGACCACTTGAATTCCACATATGCACAATAATCAAAATGGACAAGATAGACACAAAGGTACCAAAACAAATGAACATAAAAGTACATAATCGACTAAAACTACATATTTGGACAAATACCCAACAAACTGAAGGGAATTTATTGTCCAAATTCGAGTTTCATAAACATAAATTTAACAAGATATAACTCAGCTAACGAGAGATTTGTTGAGTGTTTAACACTCTCCCCCCCCTCATGATTTCGGCCTAACCCACCACCCTCTCTCATGAGGCTTATCCACAACATGTGTAAAAGCTTTATGTAAGGTCATACCTTATGATCTGATGAGTCAAACACATAACACACTGTCTACCAGCGCCAACGCCAACAACAGCTTCGTTAACGACATCGTGATCCTCATAATCTTAGTGATCGTTTGTATATTAGGATGATATACTCTATAATTATAGAACAAATATCTGATCTGTAATCTTAGTGATTAGGATCAGACTTCACATAGATTAGAATTTATCCCTAAAATAGTTGGATCTTCGTTTCTGTAATTGTATATAGTATACTATTAGGGTTAAACCCTAATAAAGCTTTGTGCCTCTCCTTGTGCGACTGTTCTCTTTGTGAGAACCTTTTCTTAGTGAAAACATGTTTGTAATCATCTTTGTCCTTTTTTTTTCTTGTTTACTCTTTGCTTTGTTTTTTTGTTCTTCATTATTCATACTTGAGTGTATCCGATCAATATGAACCTTCAATTGGTATCAGAGCGGGTTTACGATATATTCAAGTTATCATGTCTTCCTCCCATAATCCAAAGTCGTTTGCTGTAAACAAGATCCATCCTTTCGATGAACATAATTTTGCAATGTGGAAATCAAAGGCCATGGTTGTTCTTGAAACCATAGACTTTGATATGCTTAACATCATTGAAAATGGCCCACACGTTCCCATGTATCAACCTATGGTTAAAAACGCCCCTTCTGGACCCATGAAACAAAAGCCAAAGACTAGCTACCACGATGATTACAAAAGACTTATCAGTCTTTATGTTAAGGCAAGGGAAACCATAGGAATCTCTCTTCCTTATCATGTGTATCATCTAGTTCGTAACTATGAATATACTCATGAGATGATGGAAACACTAACTGTGGCTTCTAAAGGCACTGTGGGAGTTCAAGCAAAAACTATCAACAATCTTAATCAAAGATGCGAGCATTTCTTTGCTCAACAAGGTGAGTCTCTAACCCAAAACTTTAAGAGGTTTAACTGTTTTGTAAATGATATGCGTAGGTTGGGGATTGTCAAGCATTCCTCTTAGTTGGTCTTGAAGTTCTTGGATTCTCTTGGGAAAAGTTGGGAACATCACAATGATGTTCTCAAGAACAGTGAGAAAATAAACCTCATGGATATCAACTCTTTATTTGGAAATCTATGAATATACGAAGAAACTAAAGCACTTCGTAAAGACATCATGAGGGACTCCAACAAATAAAAATATGTAGCTATGGTCTCCAAAAAAGAAGTAGCGAGTCTGATCAGTGACACTGATGATTCTGATCTGGGTGAAATAAAAAAATGACGAAATCCCTAATGAACTGGTTGCTAGTGCTTCACTTATTGTTAAACACTATGAAGAAAACAGATCTAATGGAGCCATAATAGTTTATCCCAAGGGAAATAACTAAGTGAGAAAGCATAACACTGAGAAAAGAAATCCATGTAATTGCTTTAATTATGGAAGTATTTGTTGGATTAATGTCTAAGTCCATAACTATAATTGGTAAGACTTGACCCGACCCGGCATGGTCCATTTGGGTTGCATGGCATCATGCATTTGGATAGACTATAATGAGAGAAATAACACTTAAGGTTGGTTAATATATTATAAGTTCTAATATATTAATAAGGTTATTTAATTAGTATTGATCAAGAATTAATTTGGAATTAACTAAGTGATCAAAAGGAGACTAATTAAATATATAGGTTGATTGTGTAAATCATTCATTCTTATATATGTGGGCTTGTGATCCAAGATTCCTTATGATGGACTAAGTCCATGGGGTGACCCATGGATACTCCATGGAGGTTAAAATCCATGGAGCATAAGGAATGGGTAAAGTTATGAGTTACATGGTGTAACCCTAATAGCCACCATATAAAAGAATCCCATGGCTCAAGAAATCGTGCACTAATGTGTGAATATGAGGGCTAGACGATTTCAAGGAGTGTTCCATTTCTCTCAAGTCATTCCATGTGCATTTGGTGTTGTGTGAACCATTTGAGGTGTCACACTTGGGGCACTAGGCACTCAAGCTTCATGGAGACAAGCTACATCAAACAAATGTATGTATTCTATCCATTTGATTACCCAAGTATCAAGTATTGTATGCTAGATAGGGTAATACCTTGGAAAGTTCATAATTGCATGTATAATAGAGAAAACATAGATCCAAGGTATTTAGGGTTGCATGTACACTTAGGAGTGTTAGAATATGCAAAACCCATCAGTGGTATCAAAGCCAAGGCTTGTTTTCTTGTTATACTTGAAAAATTAGCTGAAAAATCGAATTGTATTAGTTTAAAAGTTATGCTAATTACTTGAAAAAAAAAAATTTGATGTGAATTATCTTTGTTCATATGAGTTTATTAGATTAATAGAAAAGTTAATTGATTATGTGTTTTCAATCCATTTTAATCTAAGAGTTGATTCTAAAATGTGTTTTTGTAACTTGTCCTCAAGTTATATGAAACGTCACATTTAAGTTTCATAAAACTCATAAAAAGTTGGCAATGGTTACAAAAATGAAGAGTCTTGTCCTCATTAAATGGTTTTATGACTCCATAACTTGTCCTCAAGTTATGGAGGTTCAAGAGTCACTTCATTAAATGATAAAATGTGTAACCTTAATTAGTTCCATAAGTTACAAAAATAAAGAAAAATTACATTCTTTTATTAGTTTAAAGTCTTCCATAACTTGTCCTCAAGTGATGGAACTTGAAGAGTTTTTTTTAATTAAAACTACTTTAAACACATAAGTTAAGGAATTAATTAGTTTTGAATATTTTCAAAACTTGCCCTCAAGTTTTGGAATTTGTAAAGTTTTCCCCATGAATACTTTAATTCCAAGTTAGCCCTTAGAATTTTAAAAGTTAAAATTCAACCCTTATACTTTATAGTATTATAAGTTAATAATAAATATATGTATAAGAGCAAGTCAGTCTTACCGTTAGTAGGCCTCATTCACGAAGCCGGTCTATAAGGGGGGTATAAGGTTACTGCCTATAAAATGGCAGTTTAATGGGTGTCCACTCTCACCCACCGCTTCCTTGACTGGTGGAGGGTCGTTAGCCGAACGGGTAGGACAAGGACTATAATTCTCCTTCATTAAAAGTATTAATGATAAATACTAAGTAACTAAACACTTATAAATTCCCAATCTTAGTTACTTAGGAAAATGTGAATAAGGTGCTAATCCATGAAATTACACTTTGCACTTTGTTTAAACCGTTAGTGGAGCGTGTGTGGTTAACCGGCACACTAACCTGGATTTAACAAAGTAGGCAAAGGGTAACTTAATATTTATCATAGTATCGGTGGAGCTCGTGTGGTTAACCGGCACATCGATTGAGGGGTAAATATTAAGGGTACCAAGTATATTTGCATGGTTACTTCACACCTTGTTTTGTGATCCTCGGCATCCCAGTCACAAAACCTGAAGGGCACACTCGAGATTGAAACATGCCATTGAAAAGTTCAATGAATCTAAAAAGATCTAGGAGTTTCAAATCCAATTAAAAACCTAATTACATTATTTCATTTTTCATGGTGGAAATTGGTAAATCGTCATTTACCTACCTTCAACTATTTTATAACTCGGATTACGACATCCCTCTTCCAGTTATAAATAGGTTGTTGGATCCTAGCCTTAATATTTCATATTGGGTGTTATATTAAGGACTTTAGATCAACTATCTTGAATATCTCCCAAAAGATGTCTAGTTCAGACATCTATGATCTTCCCAAATCTCTTGGAACTTTACTTCCTCCACCTCCTCCAATTATTCTCCCTAACCCACAAGTTCAAGGTCACTCAAGCCCTAATGGCAAGCAAGGTCTATGTGTGATCACATCTTAGAGATGAAGTCACATATTGACAAGCTGGGAGAGTTGGGTGTCAAAGTCTTGAGAAAGTTGGATGTTCAATCACTTTCTAAGTCACATAGTAAGTTCCTTATTAACTACCATGTAAAGGACTATGACATGACCCAAAATGATCTTATCTATTTGCTTTGGGGTGCTTAATCAGCAATGATTTGGAGCACTGGCAGAGCAAATCTGATTAGGAGATCAACTTCTCAATGGACATTGACAATGGTAACGTTGGATACCCAGAAAAAGCATTCTCTTCCCAATGGAAAGGGATTGGCCATAGTCAACCCGGTTGACCAAATGGTAAAGAGAAAGGGTAAGTCTGAGATAGTCCCATTACCAAAGAGTCCATATGTTTATCTTGCCAAAGGAAGGGGCATTGATTGCGAAGCTGCCTATTTACCTGAAAGATCATAAGGTTGATTAAGTCAAGAAGTTTGACTCTACTTTAGGTAAAAGTCCACTATCTAACTCTGTTAAGTTTCTATTTTGAGATTCTTATTACATGATGTGACTGGGTCACATGTTGATGTTTTAAGAATCAAAGAAAAGTGAAGAAACTTAAAGGAAGTATATGCTGATTCTGATCGCGAAGATGGATTTCAATCGCATAGATCAGTGATCAGAACTTTTGAAGCTGTTACTTAGGAGTTATGATATATTGCTTAGGAATAGATAACAACAAGTTTTTCATATGCATTTGCACTGTAAGGATAAGTTTTTTCCGCAAAGTTTTGAAATAAAATAAAAGGTTTTAATTTTATATTTATTTTAAAATATCCTTACAAGTGGCATTTGTGAAAAATGGTTGTTTATATGATTCCATTAATAGCAATATTTAGAAAAAAAATGGACTTGATTCTTTCTTTTGTGGTAGTGTCATAATTTACCAAATAAGGAAAGATTCTCATTCCCAAGGCTTCAGTTGGATAGAAACTTGGAATCATGCAAGTTGAATAGTATGATGAATGTGAACTTTCAAGCATTGGAAAATTAAGACTTGTTCACATGGATGTGTGAATCAAGTAAAGGACTAAAGGGATCGAGTACACATTCTTGTGCACTGGTCAAGTCCACCACAAAGATCGATAAGACTATTCGTCATGATTTACTAAAGTTTAGTAAATATGGTTATACTTACAAGATTAAGTATAATTCTGAAACATTGGAAAAGTCTCAATGTATGGCAGAACGAATGGGAAGAATCAAATTAGGCAGACAGATAAAAGTTTCTCAAATCTGAAAAGATGGGAGAGTACTTTAGTATCATGTTTTGTGATCATCTTAATGATTAAAGAACCACATCACAATTGGTCTTCTAAGGACATCTTAGTGCATTCTTATGACTAAGAAGAGGAGTCATGAATTGTTGAAATGGTTAAATCAAGAAGATGAGTCATACTTCGTTTCAAAACAAGTCTTAGAGTCATACTCCAAGACTATAAGTTGAGTGACATATCTTAAAGAAAGGTTTATAACACTTGTCAAATGTAAGAGTAAAAGTGTCCTACTCTTGTACATTTGAAGTTGGTAAGTTGTGATGTTTTGGATTAAAGAAAGACCAACTAAGGCCAATTGTGTGAAGTGTTTGTCTTGATAAAGAATCCGCACTATCTCTTGAATATTTGGCAAGATAGTCTTATATGTCAAGAGGACAGTGGGAGTCTTAAAGATCCTAAAAAGAATTTCAAGAACTAATCAAGAATAAAACCTGAGGTTCTTCACTAGCACACGACTTGAGGTTTATAACTTATCATGTTGACATATTCTATGCCCATTCCAGTTAAAGTTGGCTTTGCATAGGAGTTCTGAAAGTTCTCAATTGGTTGCATAACAACTTGGAAGCAATGGCAGGCCCTGTACTGCCAGGTGGCAAGAAGTTAAGATTGCATAAGTTCAGTCCATATGAGTTTGGATTTGTCATTATCCTTGTCTTGTGACTATGGTTTTGACCATTCACATGGATAAGAACACATACACCATAAAATCTAAGGGTCATAAGGTTTCTCTCCGATTCATGAAAATAATGGTGAGGAAACACTTCCACCAAGTAGATTTGAAGCAGATGGCAAAAGGTCTAAACAATTGAGACTATGATTACGGCATCCCTTTTCATAGTTCTGAAATTGTTTAGACACACATGCATGCTATCTAAGGAAAGGTGTATGATTTTGATAAAGTTTTATCAAAGCATCTCGTATCAGAAATCTGAACTTTGGTAAGGAAGTCAATAAAGTATTGATTTCTAAAAGTCCAGCTGATTTCTGAGTACATGTCAAAGCTAGTGGGAGCATAAGTGTTATGCTAATAATCATCATGTTAGTGGGTGCATGATAATTATTGTTAGTGTTGAAAGTTAGCAATGTTAATTAAAGAAAACAAAAGTTTCAAGTCGTGAGGCTGTAGGGATGGAAAAAGTTGTTTTGCTATAATTAAGGGAGAGGATATACTTCATTTCAGTTCTAAAGGCTTAGATTGAGACCTTAATCATCTTTAGTCAAGAATATATATTAGAATTTCATGTTGGATTGGTTCAACTTAAGGAAATTCTATATATTGCGTTCTCAAAATTCGATTATGATTACGACATCCCTCTTCATAGTCAAATTTTGAAAACATGGCAAATAAAAATATTGTAGCAAAAGACTGGTCTAGAATCATGTCTTTATGTGAGACATCATGAATCGTGTACCATTTGCTTTGGGTACAGGATCGATTGCATGTGCTATAATATTTGTCATTTCTAAATTTTTCCAAATGCCCAGAGGCATTAAGAAGGGAAAAGGTCTAGAATTGGATATGACTAAAATGATTAAGCAATTGTCGAGGACAATCTGAGGTTTACCAAAGATTGGTTGCTCAGGGACAGTTGGAAGTATAGTGCTAATTTTGGAAGGAACATATTGACATATTCTGAAAAGAGGCATCTCTTATTCAGAAGTGATAGTCAAAATGAGAATATGGAGTTGTCTCCATAGGTGGAAGTTATCTGTGTAAGATTAGAAAACTTAATGCAAGAAGCATGTCCAAAGCAATGTACTTTGAATATGAGACTTAGCTTCCATGGAGTTGATCTCCATTGGAATACCTTATAATGACTATTGACAAGTCTTTGTGACTTTGTACATATTCATTATAGGAGGGTCAGTGCATATAAGTTTAAAATCTAAACAGATTTCGATAAATGATAGGAATTTGAAATTCTCACATTTTTCGATAAGGATTTGGGAGTGTGAAATTAGAATCATTGAAATTATGTTCAATTGGTTTATTTCACAAAGTAAGGATCATAGACAAACATAGAGTGCATACTTGGTGTATGGCAAAGCTATTGTTTAAGAAAAACATAGTGTACATGCTTGGAGCATGGGACAACTAGTGTTTTTAATTCAAGTATAAAGTTGATAAAACCGAAACAATGAATAATGAGTAATCAGTATGGTGATAAATAAAAGTGTTTATTTATATTCATAGGGTTTGATACCATATTTGATTCATTTATTCTTGTGTTTCACT
This sequence comes from Lactuca virosa, assembly GCF_052849685.1. Classification (NCBI taxonomy): domain Eukaryota; kingdom Viridiplantae; phylum Streptophyta; class Magnoliopsida; order Asterales; family Asteraceae; genus Lactuca; species Lactuca virosa. The sequence goes on along the minus strand of NC_136429.1, from coordinate 221,200,070 downwards.
TTGCATGTTTTGACTTCCAGAATAACTAAGTCGCTCTTCCTGAATGATTAAGTTATTCAAACCATCCACAGTCGGTCATATGTTGGAAGTAGATATGAATCAAGACTGTCATGGGTTGGTTTGTAGAGGTCCAAGTTGGTGGACAAAGTGGTGCTACAATACTCATGAGTGCTCATAAGTTCTGAGTATTGGATTCAACCCGCGCTCATTTGAATTACTTCATGGATTTTATCACGAGTGATCATGAGACGATAATATCTTATATTCTTCAAACCTAGAGATATGAGTTGTTACTATGAGTTGGTTGTACATTGATTGCACGAAAACGCATTCGGTAACTCGATGTTATAAAACGTGCCTTTGTGTATGATTCAACAATTAGTAGAACAAGCCATATGAGTCGAAGTTTATCCATTCCTTTTACCTTCGGGATAAAAGCGATATCTGTGGGCCCCTCGATGATTTAAAGATGATACATGTGAGTGCTTGGCCAAGCCAGGACTGATTTGATTTGTTCAATCAGTCAGTCATCATGAATCGGAAATCGGGAAACAACAAATGGACAGAGAGAATGATTGATAATCCATGTCTCAGTCCATATGATATCTAGAATGGAGGAATATATGATCCCTTATCTAATGGACAAGTCATTGACAAAGGTCAGAGTTCATTGACAAGGTCAGAGTTCGACAGAAGCTTTTGAGAGCTACGATTGCTGATCGGTTCCTGAAGTCATACGCAATAATAGTTTTAGACTTATCCAAGTGGGAGACTGTTGGATTAATGTCTAAGTCCATAACTATAATTGGTAAGACTTGACCCGACCCGGCATGGTCCATTTGGGTTGCATGACATCATGCATTTGGATAGACTATAATGAGAGAAATAACACTTAAGGTTGGTTAATATATTATAAGTTCTAATATATTAATAAGGTTATTTAATTAGTATTGATCAAGAATTAATTTGGAATTAATTAAGTGATCAAAAGGAGACTAATTAAATATATGGGTTGATTGTGTAAATCATTCATTCTTATATATGTGGGCTTGTGATCCAAGATTCCTTATGGTGGACTAAGTCAATGGGGTGACCCATGGATACTCCATGGAGGTTAAAATCCATGGTGTAACCCTAATAGCCACCATATAAAAGAATGGGTAAAGTTATGAGTTACATGGTGTAACCCTAATAGCCACCATATAAAAGAATCCCATGGCTCAAGAAATCGTGCACTAATGTGTGAATATGAGGGCTAGACGATTTCAAGGTGTGTTCCATTTCTCTCAAGTCATTCCATGTGCATTTGGTGTTGTGTGAACCATTTGAGGTGTCACACTTGGGGCACTAGGCACTCAAGCTTCATGGAGAATATGGAGTTGTCTCCACAGGTGGAAGTTATCTGTGTAAGATTAGAAAACTTAATGCAAGAAGCATGTCCAAAGCAATGTACTTTGAATATGAGACTTAGCTTCCATGGAGTTGATCTCCATTGGAATACCTTATAATGACTGTTGACAAGTCTTTGTGACTTTGTACATATTCATTATAGGAGGGTCAGTGCATATAAGTTTAAAATCTAAACAGATTTCGATAAATGATAGGAATTTGAAATTCTCACATTTTTCGATAAGGATTTGGGAGTGTGAAATTAGAATCATTGAAATTATGTTCAATTGGTTTATTTCACAAAGTAAGGATCATAGACAAACATAGAGTGCATACTTGGTGTATGGCAAAGCTATTGTTTAAGAAAAACATAGTGTACATGCTTGGAGCATGGGACAACTAGTGTTTTTAATTCAAGTATAAAGTTGATAAAACCGAAACAATGAATAATGAGTAATCAGTATGGTGATAAATAAAAGTGTTTATTTATATTCATAGGGTTTGATACCATATTTGATTCATTTATTCTTGTGTTTCACTTTGCATGTTTTGACTTCCAGAATAACTAAGTTGCTCTTCCTGAATGATTAAGTTATTCAAACCATCCACAGTCGGTCATATGTTGGAAGTAGATATTAATCAAGACTGTCATGGGTTGGTTTGTAGAGGTCCAAGTTGGTGGACAAAGTGGTGCTACAATACTCATGAGTGCTCATAAGTTCTGAGTATTGGATTCAACCCGCGCTCATTTGAATTACTTCATGGATTTTATCACGAGTGATCATGAGACGATAATATCTTATATTCTTCAAACCTAGAGATATGAGTTGTTACAATGAGTTGGTTGTACATTGATTGCACGAAAACGCATTCGGTAACTCGATGTTATAAAACGTGCCTTTGTGTATGATTCAACAAGTAGTAGAACAAGCCATATGAGTCGAAGTTTATCCATTCCTTTTACCTTCGGGATAAAAGCGATATCTGTGGGCCCCTCGATGATTTAAAGATGATACATGTGAGTGCTTGGCCAAGCCAGGACTGATTTGATTTGTTCAATCAGTCAGTCATCATGAATCGGAAATCGGGAAACAACAAATGGACAGAGAGAATGATTGATAATCCATGTCTCAGTCCATATGATATCTAGAATGGAGGAATATATGATCCCTTATCTAATGGACAAGTCATTGACAAAGGTCAGAGTTCATTGACAAGGTCAGAGTTCGACAGAAGCTTTTGAGAGCTACGATTGTTGATCGGTTCCTGAAGTCATACGCAATAATAGTTTTAGACTTATCCAAGTGGGAGACTGTTGGATTAATGTCTAAGTCCATAACTATAATTGGTAAGACTTGACCCGACCCGGCATGGTCCATTTGGGTTGCATGACATCATGCATTTGGATAGACTATAATGAGAGAAATAACACTTAAGGTTGGTTAATATATTATAAGTTCTAATATATTAATAAGGTTATTTAATTAGTATTGATCAAGAATTAATTTGGAATTAATTAAGTGATCAAAAGGAGACTAATTAAATATATGGGTTGATTGTGTAAATCATTCATTCTTATATATGTGGGCTTGTGATCCAAGATTCCTTATGGTGGACTAAGTCAATGGGGTGACCCATGGATACTCCATGGAGGTTAAAATCCATGGTGTAACCCTAATAGCCACCATATAAAAGAATGGGTAAAGTTATGAGTTACATGGTGTAACCCTAATAGCCACCATATAAAAGAATCCCATGGCTCAAGAAATCGTGCACTAATGTGTGAATATGAGGGCTAGACGATTTCAAGGTGTGTTCCATTTCTCTCAAGTCATTCCATGTGCATTTGGTGTTGTGTGAACCATTTGAGGTGTCACACTTGGGGCACTAGGCACTCAAGCTTCATGGAGACAAGCTACATCAAACAAAGGTATGTATTCTATCCATTTGATTGCCCAAGTATCAAGTATTGTATGCTAGATAGGGTAATACCTTGGAAAGTTCATAATTGCATGTATAATAGAGAAAACATAGATCCAAGGTATTTAGGGTTGCATGTACACTTAGGAGTGTTAGAATGCGCAAAACCCATCAGTATTGACCACTTTGCTAGAGACTGTAAAGAAAAGAGAGAATCTCAAAGCCCTGAAAGCTATGAAACCATGTACACGAAGATGCTGGCCCACATGAGGAAGGAGAACACCACTCTACTAAAATTTTTTATCCCAAAGCAGGAGGAATATGAGGAATGGGTTGAAGAATAGGAGTCCTCTAATGAAGAAGGACTAAAGGTTAAAGGTCTTATAGATGTTCAATGAAGATCCTGATAGTAGTTTTAGCAGATGTGACACTTGTTCTTATCAACCTGCCAGGGAGTCAAAGATGAAAGGTAGGAATTACTCTTCTACTCATCAGGTTCAGGAGCATATCTGGTACTTAGACAGTGGATGCTGTCGACATATGACAAGTCTCAAGTTCATCTTGAATGATTTTGTAGAGAAAGATGGTTCTATTGTCACTCTTGGAGACAACAGTGAAGGATCTGTCAAAGGCTTGGGTACAATAAGGTGAAAATCAGTCGAGCTAAAAGACGTGTTCTATGTCAAGCGCCTTCAAAACAATCTCATTTCAATCAGTCAATTGTGTGACGCTGGCTACAAAGTTCTTTTTGACTGCAATGAAAGAAAAGTCATGGACTCAAAGAATGCAATTGTGCTCATTGCATTTAGGAACAATAACATTTACATGCTTTGATTCTATTTATGTTTGACAATACTGTTTTATTTTTTTATGTGCTTCTTTTGAACTCTAAAGATAAACTTCTTTCATCTTGAAGTTGACCATCATAGATTTGTTATTTAGGAAAGGATCAGTGTGTCAATCCTTTGGTACAGGATCTTCTGAGTAGAGCTGGTTGGAGTTGGCTCTGCGTCTTTTCTTTAACACAAACTGCTCTCTCCCTGAAGCGGATGATCACGCTGATTGACATGAAGCATCTTACTGATGAGTCAACATAAGAGAGAACTGTGTCTGAAGTTGTTTTTATGGACACTGATATCATCTTTCTCTTTTAGCCTATCGCTGTTGCGATGAGATGAAATGAAGTTGGGTAACGTGGCACGTCTAATTTCCATAGACGCTCTCACTCCCACACTGATTCCTATCTGAGATCTAAAGACCTCTTCAACAAGACAGTCCTCCTCATATCTTCTATCATGGATCACAAAGAATGGAACCTTCGAGTTTTATCTTGGTGACTCTCATAACTCGAAGGTTTCAAAGATTAGATCCTATTAATTCGTTGGTTACAAAGAAGTTAATGATTCAGCATATCAAACCATATGTTGATGAGACTTCGCAATACTATGTTTGTGAATGATAGTACAAACACATGCCATCAAGAGACATCACAATCTCACTTATTTGACAGCTGCAACTTTGATCCACTGTTAATGCAACTATGATACACTGACTGCTTCCGCTAATAGTTCATGTCGATGATGATATGTCTCACTGATACATAATTCTCTAATATCAACGGTAACTTTTGGATGACGATCAAGATTTGTAACATCATATTGAAATATGAGATTTTTATGACACCTTTTTCTCTAATAATGATTATGCAAAAAGGTATAAAATCTTCGGATAAAATAGGAGAATTATCTCTCCTAGATCACTTTTACAACTCATCCAAGCAGGCAAAGTTCTCTCACAAAGGCTCTCTCGATCATCATCTTCTGTGTCTCAAGTTCTTTAAGATTTCATCATGTCAAAGGTTCTATACGTCTTTTCTCCTGATGCTAATGAAGTCAAAGGCCCCCATGCTCCTGATACTCCCATCATTGTCCAAGCAAACAATGTTGCCTTCTCATAAATCATCCCAAATCAACACAAGAACTAAGGGATTGAAGATTTTGTCAACTACGTCAAAAGATGTCCTCTTTGCTATGCATTTTGTGATTTTCCTGAGCTGTTCTACCCTAAGTAAGTATGTGAGTTGTACTATTCTTTCACTATCAATGCCAATGCTCAAACCATATCTAGAACTATTGGAGATGGTCATTCCAGGGTTGTTATCAATGCAACGTCTTTTCGACTTGCTCTACGTCTTCCTCAATCAGAGAACTACTCTGAAACTCATTTTGAGGAAAAATGTGGGTCTCTTCGACCCAAATTAGAGTATAATTTCTCTCTTTAGGGTACTACTCGTGATCCAACTAAATATACCCTTCGTCAATCCTATTGTGTTGGGTGGAAGTATTTGACAGGGGTGATTGGCAAGTATCTTGGACATAAGACAGGTGGTTTTGACTAGTTGAACCTGTTTGAGCAATGGATTGTGTATGCGATGGCATGCACCAAAAGATTCGACTTTGCTCAAATTTTATTTGATCAACTGGTTGAATGCATCACTGGGAACAAAAAGCCAACCTACGTTCCATATCCTCATTGGCTTGTATTAATTATGGCTCGTACTGGAGAGGGTTACAATGTCAACCATGGAGTCTCCATACAAATTCTAGTTCTCTCATCAAAGATTATCAATGCCAAAACCATTAAAGGAGATATGTGTCTTACTCAGCGTACGAAGGATTGATTGAAATTCCTTATGTAGTTGAATCCTCTGGATCTGATGAAGAAGATGATGAGGGAAATAATAAAGATGAATATGATGATGTTGATGATGAAGAAGATGAATCTAATGCCGATACTAACACATCAGACGCTGATATGGGAGAAGCTTTTGTTCAGAGAATGACAATTAACTTTCCCCCAAGATTAAACCAGCACATTCATTTTACTTCATCCTCTCCTTCATCAACAACTCCTTCTGCCGAAGCTATAACACATAGAGGATCATCACCACCTCCAGTGGAAACCATTGATCCACTGATTCAAGCTATAGATTTTCCAAGACTAGCCTCTCCTTCTCCTCAAGCTGCAAATGTCTTTCCACTGCAAACTCCTCTACAACCTATTGCTACCTTTAAGTGGGAGTCTAGTTCCGAATTCCAAATGACTGTGCTCTCTCAACTCTCCTTACTGGTTCAAATGACTCAGTCACTTGGAGAAAGACTAACCAAAGTTGAGAGTGATGTGTCTAATATCAAACATATAGTGTCCTTGATTGATAATGATGATGACATGACTAAAGAAACTCCCCCTAGCTCTCTAGGAAATGATCAACCACATCCACTGCCACCACCATCTGGTAATAATCCACATCCACCACCACCATCAAATCCCCCTCCTCTCACTCCCTATCCACCTCATAGACCCCCTTCCCAAACAAATGATGCCAAAAGGGGGGAAAATTAAGAACTGGCGAGGATGACTGCAATTCCATTTTGGCTTGAATAGTCTGAATCAGAAAAGGAGGATAATCAAGGAGCAATGGTTGTTTTTCAGTCTGAACCAGTGAGTGATGATCAACATAAGCCGAAACCTGATAATGATCAATCTAAGACTAATAATGATGATTATGAAGGGTTTCTTGATATGGACTTCATGGCACAGACTACTATTCCTCTAAGTGTTGTTTATCCTGATGCATCTTCGGAGGGGGAGATTACTCAATGAACTTATAGTCAAATTGAGTCTGATGATGATTAGCTCAATATAAGAAAAAGAAAGGCTTCATTCAAGGGGAGCAAATGACACTGAAGCTAGAAGTTACTCAACTGCTGGTAGTTCTTCAGCCCCCACCTCCTTCTAAGAAAGCAAATTAACTGTTGATTTGGAAGAATTGGCTGAGAACTCAAAAATTACCATTGAGGAGGTCAAAGAAATCATGTTGGAGCATAATGCTTTAGGTTGAAGAAGAAGAGATGAACGTTGATCCATCAAACTAGTTCAGATCCTTGCATAAGCTGATGAAAGGATTAATGTTTAAAAGAAAAATATTCAGCGTTTCAATATCGATGTTACCAAACGAAAAAAGGTTTTTGAGATGAATGATCGAATTAACAGGAAGAAATTTGGAGATGTTCTAGCTCAAAGATATAAAGCTGATCCCATCATCAAGGTCATGTGCTCAAAACCCAATGATGAATCGTTCAGAATTCATCTTGTCAAAAAGAAGGTAGACTATGAATACACTGAAGTTGTTTTTGCTTATGAGTGTAACAACCCATTATTTTCAAGTCTGTAAAAGTCAACAAAAGTCAAACTTGTTAAATAAAAGTCAAATAATTAAAAATAATATTTGATTTAATATATGTGAAATAACTTTATTTTATATGTTTGGTAAAGAAAGCAAATACACCAAAATCCAAGAAATCTCGCTTAGAGACCCACCCACGGACCGAAAACCCTCGCAGGTGCCCTTTTACTTCGGACCGAAAACAACATAACCGAAAACCTCTCTGTTCCCCACCAAAAACGTGCGAAACCGATATAGAGTTCTCGGCCGAAATCACTTTTCTCGGGTAGAGTTCTTGGCCGAAATCACCTTAAACCGCCTCATATTTTACTTCATATAAAAGATACATTTCGAAAATATCTTCTCATACAATATTCACAGTAAACAAAATCCTTTACGTTTTCTCTCAAATTATCAACCTTCTTTTTCTTTCACTTCAAGTTTTTCATAAACATCTTCATACCACTCCTAAGTTTTGGTAAGTTTTAGTCATAAAACTTGTATTATACATCACATATATTAATTGTATCATCTTAATCACACATAATTATGTGTTTAAAATCATTAGGATACTACTATCATCACGTGTTCTAAATCGAAGTTCACCGTTTTTATTCTGTTAACAAAACCGTTATCACACACAAGGTGAGTTCATACCCCTACGTTTTCATAAATTTTCACTATTTTAGGGGGGGGGGGGGAATACAAGTGTAACATAAGTAAAATTGTGTTAATATTTAAATGTTTTCAATATATATCAATCGTTGGCATTATTAAAAATATATATTTATATATACGTAAATTATATAATTACGGTTCAATAGGCTTAGAATTGATAATTTGACTCTATTTCCTGTTCCTTGTTTGGTTGTGGGCTTGGGGTAGAATTATTTATTCGACTGTATATTTAATCATAATTATATAAATATTATATTTATATAAATATAAAATCATTTTAAACTTGTTAAACAAAAATATAATTTTTGCAAACTATCTTAATACCATTCGGGTATAAATATTGAATTTCACGGGACAACCGTATCATAGATTTTTCAATTTAAACTTACCAAATTATTAACAATACAAAGGTTTTCGTTTCAGTAAAACACAAACATATAAACTATAATAGGTATAGTTTATGGAACTTACATGTTGCTTTTCAAAGTTCAGATTACGATACGGAAAACAAACATATAAACTATAATAGGTGTAGTTTATGGATCATATATACTACTTTACATATTCAGAATAACTTACGGAAAACAAACATATAAACTATAATAAATATAGTTTATGAGATATACTTACAGTTTATCTATTACAAAGTAACTTTTCATTATTCTACACGTAACCGTCAATCGGTACAACATTTGTCACTTCATGTAGTCGCAATCGGTACGACATTTGTCACTTCACGTACTTATCTGAGTACCAACCAAGTCCTAAAATTAAAACTAGAGTCTCCTGGAGGGAGAGCGTGACACTTGTGTATAGATCTATACGGGACTGACAATCCCGCACCTGAGCTGCTTGCAACAGTTAGGCCGGAAGGCTTGAGGTGAGAAATGTTGTACCGATTGCGACGCGTGAAGAACGTCATGTTCAAGCCATCTTAGGAAATCAAGCATGGTTATGATAACTCACAATTTGGTATTGAACAAATGATTAGTGTATGAATAAGTAAACAACTTCATGTAGTTTTATTAAATAATAAAACTATAATACAATATTATATAAGCACAACTAGTGAATCCAGACATTTGCAATTGCATAGTTTCATACAAGTACAAATACATAATACTATTCCAGTGCAGAGAAAACATACTTTTCATGGTTTTATGTGAATTAAAACTACATTTTACTATCTCAGAGCACGATAACATTTATATCTTTTGATTTCATCCTATTACAACAGAAAATATAAGATTTTCTGGGAAAACATACTTACATTTTCAAGGAACAAATAATATATTTCAGTTACGAACATGCTTATGAACTCACCAACTTAATTGTTGACACTCTTTTCAAAACTAATTGTATTCTCAGGAAATCAGTAAATAGGTACATCCACGAGTTTTTGAGAAGACGGAGCATTATAGACTCATGTCTTTTAACTTTTGCTATACATTTTGGTGTCAAGTATATATTGATTTGAACACGAATGTAAAACTATTGTTGTACTTTGATTACTATTATTCAAATGTTGTGATACTGTACATGACGACCTCAGCCCCCGAACGTTTCCGCCGTTTCGGTTTGGGGGTGTGACAGATTGGTATCAGAGCTTTGTTTATAGTGAACTAAGTATATCAAACCATAAAAGATATACAACTATAAATACAATAGGGCTGAAGCGCTCTGACTAAAAATATACTTTTAAAATCTAAGTATTTTATAAGAAGTATACTAACATGCATACATACAAGGAACAATATCACAGTGAGAACTACATAAAAGTATTTAGATGTTGGATACTACAGTTAAACCTAGACAGTTATATAATCATATCTGGGATAAATATAGCATGATCAACTATATTTATTTGAGATATGACCAACATGTGTTTGGGAGTGATAGTGGTGTTGCAACAAGTCTAAAACTTTCCAAAACTATATAACCGAAGAACTCTAGAACCAAACGTAAAGTTAAAATACTATAGGAGTATTTTATGATACTATAAGAACCGTAACTACAACATCTAGGCTTTAACATATACCATACTCTTGAGTTTTCATGTATCCCTATTCTTGCACAGACGTAATGGCAGGATTTCACTTACATGGAGACCCCTATTTCCCAAATCAAGGCAACGGTGGTTGGATTGAAGAGGATCCGGAGGAGGATCCTGAAGAAATAATGGGAGTCGAAGATGAAGAGGATTCGGAAGGCACCGACTCGGATCCTGAGGTCTAGAATCCACCGCAGGCGGTCCAATACCCCATAGCCAGACCGAATTTTCAAGTACCAATACCAAGATGGGCCGTAGACTTACAAAGCCGGAGCCAAGAACAAGGCCAACACCCTCCTTACGGAATGGAAAGAGACTTCTATAACCTCTCCAAATGAGGTTCAACAGACAGGGCTCTTCCTGTTATAATACGCCGCATCGCTCGTAACGGGGAACAAGCATGAGCATCGGTTAACCAAATCATGGAAATTAACGCTACCACCCAGATTACTACAGTTAACTTTCGTCGTCTGGACGAAGACCATGATCAGACCAGGAACCACACCAAAACTCTTCAAGAAGAGATGACTGCTGCCCGAACCGAAATAAGAACACTTCGGGAGCATCATGCTACATTAGAGAGACGTTTGATGGAAACAGAACACCATGTGGAAGAGTCCAGTACTCACGACAATACCCAACGCGAGTAGTGTTTACACTACTCACATTTTTTATATAAACGAGGACTGCGGATATGCATTAGATACTACCTTATATAGATATAAACTCAACCCTGTGTCTAGGTGTTTCCACTATTCAGGGAATCGTAATGCTGTCAGGATTTTCCTTTAAACTTTGATGTATTATAGAACAATATCAAGGTCAAATTTTCCAAAACACTATGTATCAGATATATCAAAGAAATTGACAAGCATTTTAGTTAACACCCATTTCATGACTTCGTAATTACAATTTACTTACTTATGGTAATCTATGATTACTTATTATAATTTTAGAGAGACCTGGTATGGAATACACTATACAAATTTGTTACAAGTGTTGCTATAATGGCATCGGCGATTGTTTACTTATATTAGTAGACCTCTATTGTAAATTGTAGAACACTATGAAAGTCAGGATATGATACGTTTAGAACTAAGATATATCTTGTTCAATATCACCTGACTCGTAACTACTATAGAGAACTTAACATCTTTTCATCTTCAAACTTTGTAGAAAAAGATGCCACCACGTAAATCAAATAGGCGTTTCAATAACAATCCACCAATTCCACCACCGCTGCCACCTCCACAGTATGATCCTGTTGTCTTCCAAGCAGTAGTAACCGCCGCCGTGGCTGCTGCCATGATGCAAATTAACGCCAGTGGTACTAGTGGAGCCGGCAGTGGTGCTCACAACTCTAATCACGGAGAAAGTCTTGGACACCGAAGGGAGTGTTCTTATAAATACTTTACGAATGATAAACCCAAATCCTCTCATGGCACCGGAGGTGTCATTGCTCTGACTCGCTGGTTCGAGAAAACCGAATCGGTGTTTGAAATCTATGTGTGCCCTGAAGCTAGCAAAGTAAAATTTGCAGCATGCACTTTCTTGGATAGAGCCCTTTCTTGGTGGAACGGCTATGTCAATTCGTTATCTCTCCCAGTAGCCAATGCCATGAGCTGGGAAGACTTAAAGGTTCTGATGCTAGCAGAATATTGTCCCAGAGGTGAAATACAAAAGTTAGAGCAGGAACTTTGGAGTCTGACGATGAAGGACTCCGATATTGCTGTTTATACTGCCAGATTCAGTGACCTGGGTCTACTATGTCCCTGGATGGTCACCCCGGAGAGTAAGAATGTGGAGAGGTATATCTGGGGATCAACTCCCCCGAATCAAGGAAACGTTATTGCCGCCAATCCACTTACATTCGACAGTGCCAAGTGTCTGGCTCAGACACTTGTAGATCATGGAGTTCGCCAAGGCTCCATGCCATCCGTTTCTGAAAAACTGAAAGAAAGATGCGACAAAAAGAAGTTCTGGAATAAACGAAAGGGGCAATCGTCACAAGAGCCTTCTAAGAAGAAACAAACTGTGGCAATTCACACTGCTATTGTTCCCGCGGCTACTATCCCTACCACTGTTTATGTTACTCCAGCAACTCCGAGTCGATATGCTAGAACTTTGCCAAAGTGCAATAAGTGGAACTTCCATCACACGGGAGTTTGTAGGGAAATGCACTGCAGAAACTGCAACAAGAAGGGGTACACCGCCGGTTTCTGTAAAGCGCCAGCACAACCCATCTCTTAAGTCCCCGTCGCAGGAGTAAGTCAAGCTTGTTATGAGTGTGGCGAAATCGGACACTTCAAGAGAAACTGCCCAAAGACAAAGAATGCTAGCGGTGTAGGAAGAGTTTTGGCAATTGGCCATGAGGAAGCGATATCAGATCCTACCGTGGTTACCGGTACGTTTCTTGTCAACAGTTCTTACGCATGTATTCTTTTTGATAGTGGTGTAGAGAAAAGCTTCATGAGCCATAAATTCAAACATCTACTAAAACAAAATCCTGAAACATTAAAAGACACATTTACCGTAGAGATGGCAAATGGAAAGACCGAGTGTACAAACGACGTATACATAGGATGCAACATTTTACAAAAAATGTTGCATTTTCCACAACTATTAAAATTATTAAATTCGAACTCTTTTCAATATTTAGAATGGTTCAATCTTCATTTCTTGTTACATTTTAAAGAACTTATACTAGATTACAAAACTAACCTAATACTTACAAAAGACAAAGTACTTATACTAGATTTTTTTTCAAACTAATCTAATATTTACACAAGAATAAAATGAAGAAATTCCAATTCACTATTACAAGCCATTTGAATAAATAAATAATAATACAACCACATAAAAAAGTACAAAAACATTCAAAACATGTTCCATGGATTGTTTATGGACATACAATAATACAAAAATTAAGAAATAATATTTTGTTTTTCTAAGACGACATCAACGTGATCAAATGCATATAGTTATATATATATAAAAAAAACATTGATCACATTTCATAATAAACTAGCATTGCATGTTGCCAAAGAAGCAATGCATGAAGTTTTCATACATCATGAAAATCGTCTGTGGCTTCCAACAACTAAATATTTTCATTTCATCCATAAAATCTATGCATGAATGTAAAGAAGCCCGTAATACCCCTTGTTGGGTTTTTTTTCAAGTAGAGATTTAACAAAACCATAAAATTAGGAGATTTTGCAACGAAAAACTTTAATATTTTATATAAAAAAAACTTGAACAAAGAGAAACCACCAAAGCATCACTTTGCATAAATATACAAGAGGATATAAGCAACCATAGGGGATTTGTGGGTTACAACCTTTAAAGCCTTTGAATCCTCTTGGGAGATTTAAATGTTGGTGAAGATGGAAAGAACATAAGGAAGGGTTCCTCTATAGATATAATCCACTAACAAGATTCCAACACCATCGAATTCTAGACCAACTCTTGTAAAATAAAAGCTCTTAAGCTTAAAGCACCAAATCCGAATTTGGTCTTCAAGAGAGTTCTTGTATTTTCCTTCCATTTTACTAATCCTTTAGAGAGAGGAAAGAATATGTGTGTATATGTAAAATCTCGTCTAAGAGAGAGTTACAATTATAAAACCAAAGCCTTTTAATCATTAATCTCTTTCTAGAAGTATTCCAAACCAATTATGAGTCTTAAACCACTCGAGATGATGCATTGTAGGAACTAAGAGGCAAGCAAACCTTATTAGACCTCCTTAGAAGGTGGGTGAACGAAAATTTAAGAGGAGAGAGAGTGTTAGATAGTGTCTTGCACTCTTAATTTTATATTTTATAAAAGTTACTTTAACCTTGTTATATAATATAAACTTCAATCCTTTTAAATAATATATATATATATATATATATATATATATATATATATATATATATATATATATATATATATATATATAATTTAAAATTTACGTTAAATAAAGTTATATAATTTATTTAAATCATTTAAACTTTTAATGATGTAACTAACACACATAAATTAATTCGTTCCATATGAATTAATATACAATATTATGTTTCACAAAATAACAGATGCAAGATTTATGACATTTTACTATGAATCAAATTCATTACATAAAATGATTAATTGGTGTCTACTTGTTATTGGTGTTACCCTATACGATCATATGTTATTGGCAATATTATTTTATGATCATTCTTGAGCATATAGTACCAAGAAAGACTAGGAAGACAACTACCCTCCCACTAGATCTAACATACATACATTTCTCATCTTCATTTCTTAAGAAAGAAAAGTCCTTTATCTTCTCATCGAAGCAGATGTTCCATATGCGAGGTGCTTATTTGAGTCCTCATAATTAATTCCTTGAGTCTGAGTGTAACTTTTCGCAACATTCGAACTTTGTAAATTGTGTACGCTCCCATCCATGTCACTCTTCTTCTTGAAAACTCATCTACATCCAATGGTTTCAAGGACAGGTGTAGGATCAAACCGGTTCCATACTTATTTATCGTACATAAACTGAATATTGTTATCCATCGCCTCTTTCCATTTTACAGCCTTAGGCTCGCCAAGGCTTCCTGATAGCTGAACGAATCATGATCGCCTAACAAGTTGTCATGTTCTTCGGTAATATGGAATCCGTAGAACTCTAGTGGAAGACATTCTCTATCAGATGTATGAGGTGGTATTAGAAGTATATCAGATTCCTCAACATGTTGTTCAACCTCTTATTGAGGTCTAATGTCAACTTCAGGTTCTTCATTGGTTGTTTATTGAATCTCATCAAGATCAATTGGGCCCTCACTAGTTTCTTGAGATATCATCTCTCTCTCTCTCTCTCTCTCTCACAGAAAAGAATGCTCTATGTGCAACAAAAATCTTGTTCTTAATAGTCTTTTAGAACAAGTATCCAAAAGAATCTTTGGGATAGCCAATGAAGTAACACCTTTCTGATATGGGTTCAAGTTTTTCGAGCACTTCTTGATGAACGAAAGCCTTACAAACCCAAACCTTGATTCGTGCAAGTGAGGGACAAGTCCCTTTCCATATTTTGAATGGTGTTTTCTCAACCTTCTTAGTTGGTAAAATGTTTAGAATGTAAGCGGCAGTTTCTAGAGCGTAACCCTAGAAACTTATTGGAGTTATCATAGAATGAACAATGTTTAGCAAGGCTCGATTTCTCCTTTCATACACACCATTGTGTTGTGGTGTTCTTGGTGGACTGAGTTATCTAAGATGATCGTAGAATTCATTGCTGAGATACTCTCTGTCCCTATCAGAATGAACTATCTTGATTTTCTTTCCCAACTGGTTCTCTACTTCTCTCTAGAATTTACTGAATACGTCAAATGTGTCAAACTTATGTTTAATCAGATAAACATATCCATATCTACTGAAATCATCCATAAATGTGACAAAGTGTGTTTCACCATGTCTAGAGATGTGTTTGAATGGTCCACATACATCCGGATGGATGATGTCGGAAAGATATATCCCTCTCTCAAAGTTTCCTATTAAAGGAGAAGTAGTCATATTTCCAAGTAAACAAGATTCACAATCTCCATTAAACTCTAAGCTAAATGGTTCCAAGATTGCATTTGACTGGAGCTTGGCGATTCTCTTCTTGTTTATATGGCCAAGGGGACAATGCCATAGACATGATTTATACAAAGTAGATGACCCAATATTTAAGATTAAGTTATTGTTTCTACTTACACTAATCATAATTTCTTATATGCTATTGCAAGGATTTGCTTTAAAATTAAGAGTATTATATTTGTAAACCAAAATAC
Source organism: Lactuca virosa (assembly GCF_052849685.1). NCBI lineage: Eukaryota > Viridiplantae > Streptophyta > Magnoliopsida > Asterales > Asteraceae > Lactuca > Lactuca virosa. Next base: position 221,184,007 of record NC_136429.1, on the reverse strand, counting down.
TAGAATTATTATCATCTAATCCAAAAGCAAAACCGTCACGCCATAATGCATAAAATGAAATAACGTTTCTTTCATGTAAGGCGAATAACACCAATCATTTAAAACAATTGAAAAATGTGAAGGTAATGAGAGCTCGTATTCTCCAATCTTGGTAAAAGCTACTTTGCTCTTGTACCCCATGATCAAATCAAGCTCTTGGTGCCTTAGCTTCCTACTTTGTCTTAGTCCCTGAAGTGCCAACACCCTTAGCCTTGTTCTTCTTAAGATCCTCCGGATATTTAGGGCAACTATGTTTCCAGTGGACCTTCTCTTTGCAGTAGTAGCAAATGGATTCTTTAGGGTCATTCACTAGTGGTATGTCAGAAATGTCCTTCTTAGGGTTGGAATGGAGGGGACCTACTTTCCCTTTCCCTTTTCCCTTGACAATGGGATGAGATAACATTTTCCCCTTGACACCACTTTTCCTAATAGCCAGCATAGGAGTGGTTGAATTTGTGTTCGTAGGTGGAACAATGTTTTCCTCATAAGTCTTGAGCATCCCATGTAGCTCCATGACACTCATTTCCAAACCGTTCATATAGTAGTTCATAATGAACTGCTTTTATGCATTAGTCAATGAGTTAAGAATGACGTCAATAGCCAACTCTTTATTGAATGGTAAGCCAAGAAGTCTAATTCTTTCAAAGTATCCCTTAAACTTTAGAACATGAGTACTTATAGAACCACCCTCCTATTGCTTCCAACCTAGAATAGATTACATCACCTTAAATCTCTCAGTTCAAGCTTTCTCTTTTAATATCTCATTGAGTTGCTCGTTTATTTGGTACACCCCAAGGTTCTCACAACTCTTTTGGAGTTCAGAAGACATGGTCACCAACATCAGACACGAGACATTGATAGAGTGATAACAATGTTTTTCATGTTTGGTTGCTTCTTCTTCAATAGCATCATCAAGAAGTTCCTCTTCAAGATACTCGTACAACACGTACTCCTTTTTGTACCTCAAATTAATCCTCAGGTTACTAATCCAATCAAGGTATTTAGGACCAGTAATCTTAAATCAAGAGATGAGAGAGAGTAGTAAGAGGTTTGTCGAAGTGGTTGGTGCAGGAGGAAGAGGGGGAGTAGCACCAGAAGCCAACTATTTAAGAAAAAGAGAACACAATTAGTTTGATTGAGAAATCCTTTTATTATAATTATCCTATATCAAATTATCAATCAAAATGCTATGATATATATTTGGTTTCACAATGTAAAGTGGATTAGCCAAAAATTACAAAATGAAATTATTTATGTGGACAAACTATTGTCGATCTCAATCTCTATGATTTTCCTGGAAAACAAGATTTGTTGACTTATCTCAATAGTATGTTGATCTCTTCTAATGCTTATTTTACAATCATGACTGGATTAGCCGAGGATCATGAATCAAAATGGTGAACCAACCATGCGAAATTACAATGAGATTCAACTCAAGTAACGCTTGATAATCACGATCAACATATACTTTTCTGTGACTGTATTCATCTTTTGACGAACCGGTAAACCACACATGCTTATGTCAACAAGAACATACCATACGGTGTAATTTCTATGGGAAGCATAAGATTCACATTGTTAATATAAAACGGGATTTTTTTATTACTTATAGAGTTAATATTTTTAACTTTGCACAATTGTCCTATTGAAACCCTTTCGGTAACTCCACAACAAAACACAAGAAGGTGGTGATGATGGTGTGAAACGAATGCTACATAAAAGCCAACCTCATTAGGAATCAAAGAGACCTACCTTAAACTTTCCTTATAGAAATCAAATTGGATGAGCCTAGTGGTGGTAAGACTAACAATACACAGTTAAGAAACATGTGAGGACGCAATGTTTATAATTTCAATGTGATACATATAAATATGATTTAATATATATATATATATATATATATATATATATATATATATATATATATATATATAAAATCATATTTATATGTATCACATTGAAATTATAAACATTGCGTCATACAAACACACATTTAGATTGATATATCTTTTAACTCGATTGACTAAAAGTCAATAATTAAATTATAAATGTCCTAATCTTTTGTCTTTTAATTAATATTATAATTAAATCAAATTTACTTTATCTTTTAGTATAAATGCTAGTTTGTATGTGTTTAGAATTGAAAAAGTTGAGCAACCAAAAATAAAACGAATTTAGAAAAATCCTGGAACTTCAAGTTCCACGACGTGAGGAACAAACAGCCGCATCGTGGCACACAAAAAACACGCGATTTTATTATGTTATTATTTTAGTTTTCATCAGTTGGCTACGACGTGGCGAATAAGAGACCACGACGTGGCGATGAAGACAGTCGTGATCTAGACCGAGCCCACGTCGTGGTGGAGGACCAGCCACGATGTGGCAAAGAGGAAAAATGACCAAAAATGTCGTTTTTTAAGAATAAACATATTCAATTTTTATCAAGGCAAATTTCTAGTAATTTAAAACGATTGAAACCAGAAACCCTACACATACAAACCCCAACATACTTTACAAGACAAAGTCTAAGTGCAATAGATTTAGAGTAAAGCTACGCTTTAATACCACTGATGAGTTTCGAGCTTATCAAAGATCGTCCATTGGGCAGCGGAAATGACAAAAAATTCTGATATAAGACTCAAAACCACTGGATCTAACTCAATTATCCAAGAAACTTGTAGAACACAATATAATAAAATCATATGTGTGCTTTCTTTATAGGTTTCTTTTTTGACAAGCCAGTTAAATGGACTAGAGAACACAATGTATAGTTCCTTTTCTGAAATCTCACCCAAGAGACAAACAAGAAACATATCCAAGCAATCCTCGAAGCAGAACAGAAAACAAAAGTGAAAAACTTGAATCTGTCACGGTCACGACGTGGTAAATGAACTGCCACAACTTGGGAACAACTCTTTGGGATTCTTTAGGGGTTTTTAGAAATCCAAACTTTTGAGACTAAGAGGTATTTTTCACAAGTACCAAAATGGGATTTAGAGCTCTCTATTTATGGGGAGGTGATTTGAAACCATATAGATAATTACCAAAACTAATTATAATTATGTATGGAGTTTAAATCATTATGGAATATTCAATATTCCTTTATTTACTATTAAGTAATTAAACTATTAATTAATTAACAAAATAAATACCTCAAATAAATATATATTCGCATCTGCTTTATTTTGTTCTTGCATGTAATCCAAAAGCACACTGCTATTTATGGTAATATTATCGGGCTTTGTTACGGCTATAGGCACTAATCTCCATCAACCTTTACTTTGATATCTTCCATACTAAGATCATCTACTTTTTCCTCTTAGGACACCAAGGAACACACTTGATTTTGATTCGTTGATTCTTGCCAAGTTGATCTGATCTGACTTGTCATGCTCAAAGTATACAAGTCATCAGATCTGGTATATTTCATGGCATACATGATTTATCCCATAAGCAGAAGCATGTAGGACACGAATCATTTCTTCTAGCTCAATAGTAGAACTAAGACATTATCATTGCTCAATGTCATGCCATATTTTATAAGTATGAACTCTCTTGGAGTTATGTATCTTTAGTTTCCTTGAGATTTCATGTTCTTTGGCTTAATCTAATAAATCACCCTGATCTATCTCCTTAGATCCTTAAATTTTGCATGTGTATTGTTTCTCCCATGTGTTTTAAAGTGATGCAATTTCCAAGCTAAGTTAGAAGATCATTTCATATGACTTGGATACTATCCTTGTACATTACAAGGGTAACAACAGTACTCTCATAAGCACTGACACATATATGGCTCATATTTGTTTCTCAAAATTCAAATTTCTTGAATTCACTCATTGAAACAAGGATTCCAATTACTCCCAATGGTTTTTAAATACTCACAATCCACCTTCGTGTCTCAGAACTCGAACTCCATGAAATCTTTCATTAAAACAAACATTCCATTTTGTGAAATTCTTGTTTCAGGTCATAAATGAACTTCAGAAGCTTAAACATTCTTCGCAACCTATCTTGGTTCGACTATGTGTTTGTTTCCATCCATATTTTTAATCTCCTTGAAGATTCACTAACACTTACGGTTTTAAGGTCAAGTGTTTGATCAACTAAGTTTCATACATACATGGACTGATTCTCGCTCTCCATGTCATCCTTCCGTCATGTAGCCTTTTAGGGCATAGCATAGCTTCTGATAAATGGAATACTCTAATTGTTATCTACCATCGACTTATATTCCTTAGTAATATAGATTCTATACAACTAGGTCTATGACGTCCTTCATCAAGTCTTATTAGGAAGAGTTGGAGGGATGTCAATTTCCTTAATAGATCTTTTAATCTCGAATTGATTGATAGGGAAAAATAGGTCTATGACATCCTTCATCATGTCTTATCAGGATGTCTAACGAGATGACAAATCTTTATTCTAAGTATTAGATCGTCGAGCACTTCATGACGAGTGTAAGCCTCGTAATCCTAGATTTCCATATGTACTACTAAGGGATGAACCATTACTTCACAGCTCAGAGAGTGTCTCATAAACCTTCTTAGTTGGTGAAACACCAAGGAATCTTGTAATACTATTCATCATACAATCCATGAATTATTTTGTTAAGCAGAGTTTGACTTATCAAGTGCCAAATGAAACAATGATTTGTTTGTCTTTCCAACAACACTCCTTGCGATAGTGTTATTGGCGGACACAACTTATTAACCTTTTCATTGTTCCTTAGATGATCTACAAGGTTTTGACTAAGATGCCTAACTTTCCTGTTAGATCTGAGTATCTCATCCTTTTGCCAGTTGATTCTAAACATCATTTTATGAGAGCTCGGAACACCTTAAAGGTTTTATACTTATGTTCATTTAGTGTGTTGTGGTTATTCTGAATGGTCTATTAGTATTAACTAATTCTAAAAGATATTCACATCACCAAGTGATGTAAATTTCATTTATCTTGATAAACAAGATTTGCACTGATCATAAGACTTGTGGTCAAATGATATCCAAAATTCGATCCAACCGGATATTTGGTAATTCATTTCTTGTTTATGTGTCCAAAAATACATTTCACCCAAACTTTTAGATGTATTTGAATCAGTACGTATTATGGACAATCTGAATGGTCCATTAGTCAAACTAATTCCTACGGATATTAA